>NC_137896.1:59558350-60158350 GCF_963455335.1 Martes martes
GCTTAAACCATTCTTTAAGGGTAGGTATGCTAACTGAGAATACTTTTTGTGTTCTAGTGTCTGACATTTTGTTTATTTCCTCTTTATTCCTGAAGGATATTTTGCCAGATATAGAATTTGTGGTTGGTAATTTAATTTTTTTCAGCCTTGAAAAATATGCCACTTCCTTCTGACACCTATGGTTTCAGATGATGACAAATCCACAATTTGTCATACAAATTGGGGTTCCTGTGTAGGTAATGTGTCATTTCTCTGGCTGCTTTCAAGTGTTTTCTTTTTTTTATCTCTATTTTTCAAAAGTTTAATTATAATATGTCTTAGCATGGTGTTTTTTTTATTTGTTCTGTTTGGAAATTCATTTAGTGTCTTGAATTTGTAGGTGGATGTCCTTTGCCAAATTTGGGAAGTTTTCGTCCATTATTTCTTTGAATTATCTTTCAGCCATGGTCTTTCTCCTCTTCTCTGGGACTCTGATGTTATAAATTTTTGAATCTTTTGTTATTGTCATACAGTTCTTTGAAGCTTTGTTCATTTGTTCTTTATTTTTCTGCTTATTTTCTCGCTTTTGTTCAGATTGGGTAAAATCTATTAATATTTCCTCAAGTTTATGAATTATATCCTCTTGCATCTCTTCTATTAAGCCTAATACTTTTTATAAATTTTAGATTTATATTTGTTTATATATATTTAGATTAAATATTGGACTTTTCAGTGCTGTAACTTCCCATTGGCTCTTTTTCATAAGTTCTGTTTCTTTACTGAGATATTTTTATTTTTACATTTGTGTCAACAGAATTTGTAATTGATTATTGAAGCATTTTTATAATGACTGCTTTAAAATCCTTGTCTAAAAATTCCAACGTATGATTTATCTTAGTATTGACATCAGTTGATTGCCTCTTTTCATTCAAGTTGTGATTTTCTTGGCTTGTGGTATGCCTGGTAATTTTTTTTATTGTATCCTGGGCTTTTTAGGTATTATTAGCAGACTATCATTTTAGGTTTAGCATCCAGACTACTTATTGTGGTCTGTGGTTACAAAGATAATTTAATTTCTGCAGGCTTCGTGGTGTTATTTTGATCTGCTTGGTTTCTCTGGTGCTGGTAGAGCTCCCAGTGGTCCCTCCTGGTGCTGTCATGGGGAAATTTTCACTAGGCTGGTACCTCTAGCTAAGAGACAGGCCCTCCAAACCCTGGAAATAAAGAGTGCTTCCTGGGCAGCATCCCCCTTGCTGATGCCACCCTGCCATCTGGTGTTTCCGGGTGGGAGAAAGAAGTCTCAGACCTTGGAGACAGACTTCCTGGACTCAGACTTCCTATAGCAAGATCTCCCTTGCCAGTATTGTTAAGCTTCCTGGTGACTTTCAAGCCTATAGGGGAAAAAACAAACAAACAAACACACTTCTTTTGGCCACTTTTTGTCAGCAAGGCTCCTGACCCATCCCTTTCAGCATACTTGGGTGGGTCTCTTCTTCCATCTAAGGGAAGAGTGAGCTATGTGGGCCATTTTCTGTTGTAGAGTTGGGACCTGAAATAGGGACCTGAGTCACTTTCCCCTAGTGGGTGGTAGGTTGTGCAAAAAAAACAAAAACAAAAACCAAAACCACATAGCCTGTTGTTCTTTCAGTTCTAAGTCTCTAATCAGTTCATCTCTTTCTACCTTTCAGTTTACCTTTCTTTTTTCCATGCTCTTCTTTGGTTGCCTCTGACATTAAAGAGAAGATGTAACTTTTGTTCAATGAAGGACCGTGTGAAGAGGATGATAAAACAAACTATAGACTTGGAGAAAATATTTCCAAACCCCTATCCAATGAAGCAGTAATATTTCAAAATTTAGTAGTATCAAGAGAGTGAGAAGACAAGCCACAGAGTGGGAGAAAATATTTGCAAAAGTCACATTTGATAAATGACCATTATCCAAAATATACAAAGAACTCTTTAAACCTAGCAATAAGACAAGCAACCTGAATTTTAAAAAATGGGGAAAGACCTGAACAGACACCTCACCAGAGAAAATATACAGATGGCAAGTAAGCATATGAAAAGATGCTCTACATCATATGTCATCAGGGAATTGCAAATTAAAACAACAATGAGATATTATCACACACCTATAGAATGGTCAAAATCTAAATCATTGACAACACTAAAAGCTAGTGAGGAGGTAGAATGACAGAACTATCATTCATTGTTGGTGGGAATCCAAAAATGGTATAGCCACCTTGGAAGACAGTTTGGCAACTTCTTAGAAAACTAAACATACTCTTACCATATGTTCTAGCAATCCTGCTCCTTGGTATTTACCCAAATGAATTGGAAACTTATGTCCATGCAAAAACTTGCACACGGATGTTTAGAGCAGCTTTATTCATAATTGCCAAAACTTGGAAGCAACCAAATTGTTCCTTAGTAGGTGAGTAGATAAATAAACTGCAGCACAACTAGGCAATGGAATAGTATTCAGCACTAAAAAGAAATGAGCTATCAAATTATGAGGACATGGAGGAAACTCTAGATGCATATTACTAAGTGAAAGAAGCCAATTTAGAAAAACTATATGACATTCTAAAAAAAGTGTAACTATGGAGATAGATCAGTAGTTGCCAGAAGTTAAGGGAGATGAGGGATTAATAGAGCTCAGAAGATTTTTAGGAGAGTGAAACTTTTCTGTATGATACTATAGCGGTAGAGACAGGTCAGTATGCATTTATTCAAATCCATTGAGTGTACAGCACCAAGAGTGAGCCCTAATGTAAGCCATGGACTTTAGATGATGAAGTGTCAGGTAGGTCCATGGATTGCAACAAATGTATCACTCCAGTGGAGGGTTTTGATAATGAGAGAGACTGTGAGTGTGTAGGGACAGAAGTATATGGGAACTCTGTACTTTCTGCTCAAATTTTCTATGAATCTAAAAAATGCTCTAAAAAAATAAAATCTAGTTAAGAGGCCCTGAATAGTAATAAATAAATAAATTCAATCTTAAAATGAGTAAAAGCCCTGAATAGACATTTCACCAAAATGTATACTGATAAATAAATATACATATGCACACAAATAAACATATGCAAAGATGTTCGACATCATTGACTTCCAGGAAGACACAAGTTAAAACCACCACAAACTTATCCAAATGGCTAAAATAAAAAATAGACACCACCAAATGCTGGTGATGATGTGGATAAACTGGGTCACTCATACATTGCTGGTGGGAATATAAAAGGGTGCAGCCATTCTAGAAAATAATTTGGGAGTTTCTTATAAAACTGAACATGTATTTACCATATGACCTAGCAACTGCACTCAGACATTTATCCCAACAAAATGAAAATTTGTGCTCATAGAGGATCCTTCTCATGGATGTTTGTAGCAGCTTTCCTTATAATAGCCAAGAACTGGAAATAACACAATGTCCTTCAGTGGATGAGTGGTTAAACAAACTATGGCGCATCCATGCCATAAAATATTACTCAGCAATAAATAGGAACCAAATATTGATATATGCAACAATTTAGGTGAATCCCTTGGATCTGATGAGAAAAGTAAATCTCAAAATGTTACACATTATATAATTCCATTTAGATAATCTTGTTGAAGTGAAAAAAAATTAGAAATGGAAAACAGACTAGTGGTTGGTAGAGGTAAAGGACAGTTGGATCAGGCGAAGGAAGTGGGTGTGTCTATAAAAGGTCAATAATGGGATCCTTGTGGTGAGGGAGCTATTCTGTGTCTTGAGTGTGGTGGTGGAAACATGAACCTACACATTTGATAAAATTGGGTAGAAACACACACACACACACACACACACACACACACACGAGTACATGTAAAACAGCAATCTGAATAAGATCAGAGTGTATCATCATTAATATCCTGATTGTGGCATTGTACTATAGTATTGTAGAATGTTATCACTGGAGGAAACTCCACAAAGGCTTCTCTCTGTGTTGTTCTAGTTACTTATTTATGTTATGTTATGTTAGTTACTATACAGTACATCATTAGTTTTTGATGTAGTGTTTCATGATTTATTGTTTGTGTATAACTCCCAGTGCTCCATGCAATCTGTGCCCTTCTTAATACCCATCATGAGGCTCACCCATCCTCCCAACCCCTTCCCTTCTAAAATCCTCACTTTGTTTCCTGGAGTCCATAGTCTCTCTGGGTTCATCTCCTACTCTGATTTCTCTCCCTTCATTTTCTCCTTCCTTCTCCTAATGTCCTCCATGCTATTCCTTATCTTCCACAAATAAGTGAATATAATAATTGACTTTCTCTGTCTGACTTATTTCACTTAACATAATCTCCTCCAGTCCCATCCTTGTTGATGCAAAAGTTGGGTATTCATCCTTTCTGATGGCTGAGTAATATTCCACTGTGTATATGGACCACATCTTCTTTATCCATTCATCTGTTGAAGGGCATCTTGGCTCTTTCCACAGATTGGCCATTGTGGCCATTGCTACTATGAACACTGGGGTGCATATGGCCCTTCTTTTTACTACATCTGTATCTTTGGGGTAAATACCCAGTAGTGCAATCGCTGGGTCATAGGGTAGTTTGATTTTTAGTTTTTTGAGGAACCTCTGCACTGTTTTCCAAAGTATCTGCACCAACTTGCATTCCCTCCAATGGTTCCCCTTTCTCCACAACTTTTTCAACATTTGTTGTTTCTTGCCTTGTCAATTTTTGCCATTCTAACTGGTGTAAAGTGGCATCTCAATGTGGTTTTGATTTGAATTTCACTGATGGGAAATGATGTTGAACATTTTTTCATATGTCTGTTAGCCATTTGTATATCTTCTTTGGAGAAGTGTCTGTTCATGTCTTCTGCCCATTTTTTGACTTGGTTTTTTGGGTGTTGAGTTTGAGAAGTTCTTTATAGAACTTGGATATCAGCCCTTTGTCTGTAGTGTCATTTGCAAATATCTTATCCTATTCTGTGGGTTGCCCCTTTGTTTGGCTGACTGTTTCCTTTGCTGTGCAAAAGCTTTTTTCTTGATGAAGTTCCAGAAGTTCATTTTTTGCTTTTGTTTGCCCTGTCTTTGGAGACTTGTCTTGGAAGAAGTTGCTGTGGCTGATGTCCAAGAGAGTACTGCCTATATTTTCCTTCAGGATTTTGATGGATTCCTGTCTCACATTGAGGTCTTTCATCCATTTTGAGTTTATCTTTTTGTATGGTCTAAGAGAATGATTGAGTTTCATTCTTCCATATTTAGCTGTCCAATTTTCCCAGGACCATTTATTGAAGAGACTGTCTTTTTTCCGTTGGATATCTTTCCTGTTTTGTCGAAGATTAGTTGACCATAGAGTTGAGAGTCTATATCTGGGCCTTCTATTCTGTTCCGTTGATCTGTGTGTCTGTTTTTGTGCCAGTACCATGCTGTTTTGGTGATCACAGCATTGTAATATAGCTTGAAATCAGGCAACATGATGCCCCCAGCTTTGTTTTTCTTTTTCAACATTTCCTTGGTGATTCAGGGTCTTTCCTGGTTCCATACAAATTTTAGGATTATTTGTTCCAGCACTTTGAAAAATACCATTAGGACTTTGATTGGGATGGCATTGAAAGTATAGATTGCTCTGGGCAGCATAGACATTTTAACAATGTTTATTCTTCTGATCCATGAGCATGGAATGTTTTTCTATCTTTTTGTGTCTCTGTGGTTTTCTAAATGTGAATCTAAAATTATGTCAAAATAAAAAAAAATTTTTTTTTAAATCAGTGAGCCATTCAGTTTTTTAGGTGAACTGAAGCTGGGATCTGTGTATGGGTGCACATGTGTGCAACAGAGAAAAAGCCTCATGTTTAGTATTTATGATTTTGGGATTCCTTCTGGCTACCTGGAAACTCTCTTGTCCCTTCAATTCCTACTGGATTTTAAGTGGTAGGAAATGAGAACATATGATGAAACCCGTCTTTGTCACTTCTCCTCTTCCAAATACCATTGATTCCAACAATCCATACACACAGGAATCATTACCAATCCTAAGAAGAGAGAACTTGTTCTAAGTGAGGCTTTTCCTATAGGTAATACTTTTCTGTGGTTGTTTGCTTTAATGAGAAGAATGGATGCATTATAAAAAAATCAAAGTTTATATATTTTAAAATTCATTTATAGATGTGAAATATTATTACTTACTAAAATGCTAATAATGCTTTATAGTTTAAAAATTAAACATAAAACCTCTGACATGATTAACTTAAATAATTATATGTAGTACTAATGAAGAAGGATAGCAGTAGGGAGTGCATAGTGGAATCTTTATCTTTTATTTGTAACTGAAAAGATCTCAGTCAAAACATTGTGTGAATACACAATTAAACTTTTGGAGGCACAAATAGAAAACATCAAGTCAATAATTTTGAGCAAAAGTAAAAATTCTCCAGGCTCCTATAGGATCTTTGTGGATGATTTTACTCCTTATCTAGATAATCTAGTGTCTTCTCCAGGGCTGATATTTTAAAATTAAGTATCATATGATGTTGTCAACATTTCTCCAAGTCAATAAAACCTTTAACAAACATAATTTTAGCAGCTTTATAATGTTCAATAGAGTAGATAAATCATTTTCCTAACTATGAGACATGTGGATTATCTAATACATATATATCTGATATATTATCTGACATATTAGCTGATATATATTATCTGGTAAATACATACATTTCCATAGTATTTATCATGTTCTTATGTGATATTCCCAGCAGAATTACCAGATGAAAAAGAATGAACATCTTGATGTGATATTACACATTTTTTTGTGCAATTTTTTTCCCAAAGGTGTTCTTTAAATTTATATTCCCTAGAAGAGAGCGCAGCACCAGAAAGCCTTTCCAGAGTCTGGTGGTGTTCGTTTAAAGAGAAACATGTGTTAATTTAGTAACGGGAAAATGGTATCCCGTAGTTCTTTTAAATTGCTTTTCCTTGCTCGCAAGGTGGATAATACTTTTCCCCTGTGTGTCTGTTAACAATTTGGAGTCTTTCTGAAAATTGTTCGTGTCTTTGAGTAATACCTATGAGTGATTCCATCAATTTTATTGATTATCTAAAATCCCATTGAAAAGTGAAACTAACTTACTTTATCATTTTTCTGCTGTTGGACACAAGTTTTTTTAATGAATTCTATTATAAATTAATTATTTTATTCATACAGAAGATGTTAAAAGGGTGTCTTCTATGTGTTAGTCACAGTTTATATAGCAGTACACCAGTTAGGCAAAGGGATTACTTTCAAGGAGCTTACATTTCCCTGCAGGTAGGTAAGAGAGACTCGAAACGGATAAGCATGTGATATGTCAGCAGGATCAAAGTCAGCAGGGCCAAAGTACTATGAAGGCAAGTAAACAGGGTAAGGGGAATATAGGAGAAATGGTTGGGTAGGTGGAATCTATGCTGTTTTACACAGTGTTTAGAGAATGTCTGACTAATGAGACAAAAAGAAGTCGGGGGACAGCCAGGCAGATGTCTGGAAGAAAGTATTCTGGGCAGAGGGTACAACAAATGCAAAGGCCCTGAGGCAAGTATTAGAAAAAGGTCAAGGAGACTATAATCTAGTTACTTTGAAGAAGGAAGAGGACTCAGTTGTAAGAATCAACTCTGTGGGGTCTCTGAGGGGTGACTTGATTTTTTAAAAGAGCTCCCCAATTAAAAAAAAAAAAACAAAACAGGAAAATCTGAATATTCAGACCTATAAAAGTAGAAAGATTGAATTAGTAAAGAGAAAGCTACCCACTGAGAATGGCCCATGCCCAGATGGCTTCCCTGGTAAATTCTACCAAACATTTGAAGAAGATTTAATGCCAATTCTTTCTTTTTTTTTTTTTTTAAGATTTTATTTATTTATTTGACAGAGAAAGATTGCAAGTAGGCAGAGGGGCAGGCAGAGAGAGAGGGTAAAGGAGGCTCCCTGCTGAGCAGAGAGCCCGATGTGGGGCTCGATCCCAGGACCTGAGCCAAAGGCAGAGGCTTAACCCACTGAGCCACCCAGGCACCCCAAATTAATGCCAATTCTTAATAAACTCTTTGAAAAAGCAGAAAAGGAACACTTCCCAGTTCATTTTATGAGTTCTTTATAATCTTAACATCAAAACCAGACCACAAGAAAATTACAGATCAATATGTCTAATGATACAGATGCAAAAATCTTCAACAGAACACTAGCTGATCAAATCAGGCAACATATAAAAAGAATTATATACCATGGCTTATCACAGGAATCCAAGGTTGATTTATCATCTGAAATTTGATCATGTCAGATGCTGTATTAATAAAATAAATGACAAAAACCACATGATAGATCAGTGGAGGTGAGGAATACATTGGACAAAATTCAACACTATTTTATTGTACAAAAAATTGACAAATTAAAATAAGAGGGGAATTTTTTTCAACTTGATGAAGGGCATCCATGAGAAACCCCCTCATACTTAATGGTAACAGACTGAATGATTTCCCCCATAAAATCAGGAAGAAAGACAAGGATGCCCACTTATACTACTTCTATTCAACATTGTCCTAGAGGTTCTAGTCAAGGCAGTTGGGCGAGAAAAAGAAATAAAAGGCATCAGATTGGAAAGAAAGAAGTAAAACATGTCTATTTGTAGGTGATATGATCTTGTATAAGGAGTCCACTAAAAGACCATGAGACGTAATAAAATGAGTAAGGTTG
The DNA here is from genome assembly GCF_963455335.1 of Martes martes. Taxonomy (NCBI): domain Eukaryota; kingdom Metazoa; phylum Chordata; class Mammalia; order Carnivora; family Mustelidae; genus Martes; species Martes martes. The sequence goes on from NC_137896.1 coordinate 59,567,024, forward strand.
CAGGATAAAAGATCAATCTGTAAAAATTAGTTATTATTTCTATACACTTGCGATAAACAACCTAAAACTAAAATTCCAAAAATAATTCTATTTGTGGTAACATCAAAAAGAAAAGTTTCCCACTGTTTTCTCAGAATTTGGATGTTGACATTAGGGTAAGGAGCCTCAGTCAAGACCACAGCTGCAAGTAATCCCAGTAAGGTGATATTCTCAGCAGTTGTGAGATGGAACTGGTTCAAAGGTTGGTGAGAGTTACTCCATGTTCTTGTGAAAAATTTTCAGATCATACCCTTGTGACCCATAGGGATGTCCTTAAAATATCCATAATCAGGTAGTTACCTATTGGTAGAATTTGGGGAATCCAGTATGCCTCCCTATCCCCTCGCCCCAGTCTCTCACTCTGAGAATTTTAGCACTATAAAGTCTTGGTTCCTGTGACTAAGAAAAATGTTTTTGCAAAAGACATTTATACCTTAGTATGAATGAATTTATGATTCACTTTATGCTGTATACAGAGATGAAAATGGGAAGAGATTGGCTATCTCTGAGGACCAAAAGATAAACTGGGAAGCAAAGCAGGATAAAAATAAACTTGATTCTCAGCGCTGATTTTGACCTTTCTACTAGTGAATAAAAAATAAAGGAAGATCCCTTATCCTTAGATAAATTTTTATGGTTGATAAAGTATGTGCATGATCTTATTTGGTCTTTATAAATAAGTCAGTGAAGTAAGCATGAATGTGATTCCCACTTACAGGGGAGGAAAGTAGAACATAAAATGTAATGGCCACCCAATGCCACCCTGCCACTAAATGACAGAGTCAGGACTTAAGCCCAGGTCTCTTAATGTGAGATCATGTGCTCTTGCAACTACACTGACGTGGGAAGAATCTACTCTGTTTACATTTCTCCTAAAGATTAAATTATAACTAGTACTCTTTAATACAATTTAATAATTCTTTAAAAATAATTTTAAGGGAGTTTCTTAGATTGACTGAAAATGAAGGGAAGAAAAATGACAGCACTCCTTTTATAAATTCATCACTAGAATGTTTCAGGCATTTTTTGCCCCAAAATGCCACATCCTGTAGAGGATGTATAAAATTGTTGGGGCGCCTGGGTGGCTCAGTGGGTTAAAGCCTCTGCCTTCAGCTCAGGTCATGATCTCAGGGTCCTGGGATGGAGCCCCGAATCCCCCACATCCCCACATCAGGCTCTCTGCTCGGCAGCGAGCCTGCTTCCCTTCCTCTCTCCCTCTCTGCCTGCCCGTCTGCCTACTTGTGATCTCTATCTGATAAATAAAATCTTAAAAAAAAAAAAATTGTTGTGCCATGAGCCTGTGTTTGAGAATTTGTTGAGTTAATTCAGGACCTAGATGCAGTAGCCACGTTCTGACAAGTGGATTAAGGTGTGTTTCAGAAGTGGCCTTTGCTGGGAGGGGCTTTGATTGAATTACTATCAGCCCTAGGAGAAAGGCTAATGATATTAGCATTTTGTGCTGTTCAGCGTCAACAGGAATCTGCCTTATCCAGGAGTACCTGTGTTGGTGGCCTGAAAGTGGGTCAGGGATTTTTAAAGATAAACTTTCTTATATTTCCATATTAAACACTATGTAGGTCATTGCCTACCTAAGGGCTCAGTTGATATTGAAGCTGCTAGAATCAGAATTGTGTGTGCTTCTGCTACACCGGGGTTTGGTGGCAAGAGGATGCATTTGTTGTAGGGGGTGGGGTGCAGTGAATTAGGATGGGAGAAATAAGAGAAGGAAGTGCATGCCGGTCCCAGGTCCTCCTCCTGATAAGCAGCAGCCCTGAGAGACACACAGTCCCTAGTGTAGGGCACTTAGATAAAACAGAACCTCCCAACTCCTCGTGAGCAACTACAAACCATACCCTCATCGCAGGAGTCCCTGGTCACCTCCATCCTTTTCCTTTGGATGGCAAGGGGGCCATTGAACCTAGAGAGGAGTGCATTGAGGTTGGGGGTGCTATTAAGGGATGAACTGGGCACTGTGGTCATTTAGCAATGCGGTTTGGAATCTCTGCTCCTCTGTACATCGGAGCCCCAAGGTGAAACCTGGAATCTTCCACCACCCTAGTTAGGACTCAAGTGATGACAATAGCAGATGGAGGGGAAGGATGTCACATCCATGCCTGCTAATTAGGTTTTCTGTGATCTTGGGGTTTCCTGTCTGTCTTTATTAAAACATTCAAGTTAGAGAAAAACAATTCTGGAAAACAAAGGGATGTGTGTGGCATTGTGTTTTTATTGAAGCATCTGGGTGTTTTGTTTTGTTTTTTAAGATTTTATTTATTTATTTGACAGACAGAGATCACAAGTAGGCAGAGAGGCAGGCAGAGAGAGAGGAGGAAGCAGGCTCCCTGCCGAGCAGAGAGCCCAATGCGGGGCTTGAGCCCAGGACCCTGGGATCATGACCTGAGCTGAAGGCAGAGGCTTTAACCCACTGAGCCACCCAGGCACCCCTGGGTGGTGGTGGTGGTGTTGTTGTGTGTGTGTGTTTTTTTTTTTAAACGTACACCTTAAAAGAGTCGGACTTCCAAGGAGTGGAAAAGAACAAATCATGTAAAGTAACCTTGGCTATGTGCCTTCATTTCCTCAATTTCTTCATTAGTAAAATGAGGAAGATTTAGACCAACTGGTGTAATAGCTGGGGGATTCCCTGAAGACCTTCTTCTGCTTAGGAAAGCCTGGAGTGTAAGGATGTCAGGGGGATGATGGCCAAGCCCTTACAATGAGCCAGTACATAAGATTATGGAGAGGACTCTGCATGTTAGCAGCCTGTGTGACATCCTGGATGGCTGAGACAGGGTTCCTCTAATGCCAGCTCCAGAAGGAGTGTTTAGTGCTCTGCACCTGGTCTCCCTTTCGTAGATGGGACCCAAGACCCAGCTTTCAAAGTGAGTGCTTCTAACTCTGGTGAGCAGCAGGTCACATTGGCCTGAGTTTGCATTCAGCCTCGACTACCAGCTGCATAGGGACATGGGGCAACTTGCTTCATTTCTCTGAGCATCTCTAAATCTCTTTATTTATAAAATGGGAATAAAGATTTTGTAGATTATACTTCATGGGTATGTCGTGAGGGTGAAATACACAGGAACTTTCTAAGTAGAGGGCCTGGTATATAGAAATTTTTTCAGTGAATAATAGTCATAACAGCAACCTTAGAGAAGCCCACAGGACAACATCTGGCACCTTGTAGCTTTGAGTCTGTAGAAAGGGCACTGCCTTCAAACATCTGCATGACCATTACATGGGAGGACCTTAATGGTGGCCTTTGGGGTCTTGGCTCCAGCACCAGGTACAACGAATGGCTGAGGCCAGGGTGGAACTTGGAGCTTGCTTTGTGGGCATGAAGGAAAATGACAGGGATCAGCCGGGACATCTATGTGCCTTCAGTGGTAGAATATGACCCTGGAGGAAGGGCTAGATGTTTCCCCAGCTGAATGGTCCCTTGCACGTGGAAGAGTGTGAAGAATTATGGAAGGGGATGAGAGCTGGAGGTCATGAGAACCTTAGTGGATTGGATTTGGATTATCCTTCCAGCCATTGAGGGAGAACAACTGCCTGAGAAGGTGGACCTTGTGTTGTTGGCTTCAGCAACAGGTACAAAAAGCCAAAAAGTTCTGAGTGTAGGACTAAGGGCAGTGTGGGATTTGGCGGTTGCCTTTCTGGGCATAAAGAAAAATGACAGGGACCAGACTGGACATAAATCTTTCACAGATTCAACCCTCTTTTAAAAGAATGTCAGCACCCACAGCTTACCTCTTTTCGGCCCAGCAGGCTGTCCTCACATCATCGGAATGAAATGACCTCCAGGTTTGAATGGTTCTGCTGTTCATATTTCCTGCCAGGCCTTTTACGCCACATAGATTTTTTTGAAGAGGTAATTTACACAGGTTATATTGAAAAGCATGAGGGTCAAAGATTATTTGCAACATTCAAATGCAATTATCAGAGGATGTTGATTCCGATCCAAAAAAGGAAAAACCTTTAATCGACTATTAAATATTTATAGGTCACCTTATTATTAATTTATTTCAGCAGGAACTCAGGAAAGCACCCAAATTTTATAGCTGAGCTAGTTATTCAGGTCTGAGCCTGGCCACACAAAGTGAGTATGAATCATATCAGGAACTCGAGCAGTGAAAAATTCAAATGTCAGTTTTACAGTTCTCTTAGTCGCTTCATGAGCTGGCTTGCAGCCTTGCACCCAAACATCTTCTCTCTCATCAGTCCTTACTTCAACAAGACCATAGTCAGGGCCGCATGCTCAGAGAAAAGCACGTGCTTTGGGGCACGCAGACCAGTGCAGGCATCTGGGTCCAGCGCTGGGTAGCCCTGTGACCTTGGGCAAGATGCTGCCCCTCTCTGAGTCTTACGCCCTTGCCAGTAAAAAGGGGGCTTAAAAACTCTTTCCCCAACAGATTTCTTATGGGGCTCCTGACATGGAAGTTGCTAGCACATAAAGGGCTGAACAAGTGACTACTATTTTTCTATCCTCCAGTGGGATTAGCTGTACCTGGGTACACAGTATGCAGTTAGCTACCTGCTCCTGCCCACAATTGGCTTAAATCTCCAGAGCCAGAGGAGTACTGGTTGGGGGTTGATAGAGAGGGTATGAAGGTACTCACCACCTACCCTGGGAGGGAGAAACAAAATGCCAAAAGACAGTATGAGAAAGCAAATTCTTAACATTGAATGAATGGCAAAGATTAGTACTCCAGGATTAATATTCTAGAAGCACAAGACCTTGGAGGCCCAGGATGGCTTTCTAGGGCAGTGGTTCCTACAGTAATATCATCTGAGGAAACTAAAAAGAGTGCCGGTGCCTGAGCCTCACTCCCAGGAACCCTGATTTAATTGGCCTGGGGCAGAGCCCAGACACTTGTATTTCTTCAAATCTCTCCCTTGATTCCAGGGTGTGCCATGTGTTCGGATCTCTCCCTTGAATCTGCTGTGCTAAAGAACAAGGTCTGGAAAAGGCAGGATTTATTTACCTCTGACATTTGAACAGCACTTTCCCATTCCAAGCATTCTCACCTACATGGTTTCCAGAAACCCAGACAGGGGGACAGAAAGGGAGGAACTGGAGCAAAGGCCTGAAGGCTAGTATGTCAGTGGCGCTTCCATTCTAGAGAGTCTGGGGCTCCGCCTTGGGCTCCCTCCTCCTGAATGCTTTCAATTCCACTGTTAGCACTTACTTCTTAGGAAGGACTGTCCCTTGCAACAGGTGACTAGTCCATAGAAAAGAACAAATGAATCTACATCTTTGGACCTTACGCAGTTTGAGGATGCCCTCTCAAACCAATGATGCAAAATTACAACTGCAAAAATCTTAAGCCTCACTAATTTAGAATAGACTAGCCCTTGGGAGGGGATAACATACATTTAGTTTCTCATCAGGTTAAATAACGACCCAAGGTCCTAGCTCTAGTAATGAGTAGAACTGGCATTGGAATCCAGGTCTAATTTCAGAATCTCATAATCACTATTGGAAACAGTGGTGTTTGCTCTAGTTTGAATCACTGAAATATTCTTATTTGAATGTTCGTCCCACAAGTGGAAATTATTACTCGTTCACAGTGTTTCAGATGAACGTCCCTGAGTTGAGTCCTGAGTTGTAATTTCTATTTTCCCCCTAAGTACCATCCCAGAGATACTTCCCAGGAAAGACGCCAGAAAACATCTGCTACAGTGCACAGTTCATGTCTACACTCTAAAGCCCTCCCTGAGAAAGCCGCCCCAGGCAGAACTCCAAAGCAAAGCGTGCGGGGGCAAACCTTTGGTGTGGCTGGCTGTTGCCTCCAGCCAAGTTAGGGACATTTATGAGCTAGCCCTGCCAGAAGATTTTCTGGGATTTAAAAGCTGAGAACTGGAACTAAGTCCTTTTAGGGAGGCAAGAAGCCAGTGAAGACGCCTCTGCTGGCCAACAGGGAACTCAGGACCCTGCCTGAGGAGCCCTCCCAGCACTGGCTGGTGGTGGAGGAGAGAGGCCTGTGAAAGGACAAGTGGGGCAGGGCCAGGGCCAGGGCCAGGGCCAGGAGAATGTCCCTGCCCTGAGAACACAGGCCAACCCAGGTGATGGGAGCAGGGGAATGAGAGCACAACGCCCCTCCCCTCAGCTTTCTGGCCTGTAAGGGTCCTTTGCCTCCCTGTAGAGGAGATTCTGGCTTCAGAGACTGTGGGTCAGGGGGCAGCTCTCAGCTCTCTCGCTTCCACACCCTGAGTGAGATTTTAGGTGAGACTGCCTATCTCTTTTGCCCCTTGTTTTTCCACTGAAAAATGGGAGATGATTATAGCTTCTTTGCAGGGTTATAGAGGAAGTATGCAAGAGACAGGGCACGGAGCAAGGTCTCAGTAACCCCCAGCTACACTTGCAACTAGCTCTTTAGGAAATTGTATTTATTATTTTTTAATGAGCAAGGAGTAAGTCTGCTTACCTTACTGTGAAATAGACACTGAGGACTTCAGGGCAGATGGGGATTTTGCCCCTCAGTGAATCAAGGCAGCCTCTAGAACCTTGTGCCCTGCAGATAGACGTAATGATCACGAAACTTTTACAGATTGGCTTAGAGTCAGCAGTGTGCATGCTCAGAACTTGTGGAGCCTGTAGCAGGCTATGACTGCTAACCTAGAGCCCCATCTGGCAACACAGAGCCAAAAGCTTGTAGTAAAACCTGTGAGCCATGGTACTGGGGGAGCATGTCAGTGTGAGCCTGGGCAGAACATATGGCGCCCAGGCCAAGCCACACCAGGGAAGTCACAGGGAAGGCTTTGGAAAACCTCTTCTGTTAATCTTTTTGGCATCTTATTACAAATGGTCCTAGTGAAAGGTATATGATGTGGAGGACTCTGAGCCAGGAGGGCTGGAATCCAGGCCTGCCTCTGCTGCTGGCCAAGTGTGTGACCTTGAGATGGCGTGCCCCTCACTGAGGTCCAAGGGATGTCATTAACCAAATGGAGGAGTGGCTTGTATGATCTCCAAGCTGCTCATGCACTTTATTTTACCTATTTGAAAAGCTCGTGAAAAGGCATCTAATAAGCTAATTTAGGCTTTATTATTGAACAATAAATATGTCAGTGAATGAATGAATCAACCAAGTAGGTACTTACAGAGGAACTATTAAGGGCCTAGTGTGGTATTAAACACTTGGGGCATCCTGGAGAAATACTGCCCACAGCTGGCCTCTCAGCCTCTAAAGAAGCTATGGTAGAGCTGCTATCCATTGTCCCATCCACTGCAGGGGCCTTTCCACGTTCTGTTGCCCACATCTTAGCTTGAAACCCTCTCAGGCACACTGATCTTGGTTTCTAAATGTCATTCTCTGATCCAAGGAACCAGGGCTCCTTGGAAAAATGACTGATTCCAGGGCTGAGGCAGGGAGGTACACATGGTCCTGGATCATCTTTTTGTGCCAGCAAGTAAGAGGATATGTTTTTGTTTTTGTTTTTAAGATTTTATTTATTTATTTGAGAAGGAGACAGTGAGACAGAGGATGAGAGGAGAGAAGGTCTGAGGGAGAAGCAGACTCCCTGTGGAGCTGGGAGCCCGATGTGGGACTCAATCCCGGGACTCCTGGATCATGACCTGAGCCGAAGGCAGTTGCTTAACCAACTGAGCCATCCAGGCGCCCCAAGTAAGGGGATATGTTAAAAGGACTCAGGAGACAGGAGCCACGTTGAAAGTGTTCCTGCTGATGAAATGTGGGACAGTTTGAGCATCAGAATAAATAAGGACAGTAATAGATTTTAAATCAATAAAATAATTGGAATCCACGAGTCCATACCTGTATGTACATACCCACATACAAATGTACATATATATCCACATACATACAGGGAAGAGGGGAAGTCCTTTCCTACAGCAGAATAATGCCAGCTAATAAAAGTGGAAAGAATGATGGAATTTACAAAACCACCATTTTGCAAAAATCATGGCAATTATTGATGCAGGCAAAGAATCATCAATTTTGTTAAAATTATTGGGTGAAAATTTGATGAATAGCAGCCTATGACTTAATAATTACAGAGGGAACATTGGTAAACTTACTACAGATGAGAAATCTAGTAGATACTTTCTTCACCAAATGATCAGAATTCATATCACTGCTAATGGGACAAACTGACAGCAGGTGCTGATACATGGAGAAGGATAGTATCAATGTTAAATGTCCTGAATTTGTTAATGGTATGTTATGGCAGACAGACACATAAGGTGCCCCCCGTGATCCTTACTTCTTATGTTCTTGTCTTGTATGATCCTCTCCCCTTGAGACTGAGCAGGACCTATGACCTATTTCTAACCACTGGCTTATGACAAAAGTGACTGGAGGTATGAGATTCCATGTCTATCATTAGATGGTTGCATTACATAGGACCGTAGCCCCATCTTACTGGAGTTTCTCACTCCCTTGCTGGTTTTGAAGAAGCATGCTGCTGTGGTTTTGAAAAACAGGCCTTTGATTTCATCATTTCCTATCCTTTCCTGTAGTTAGGAGGTAAATTAATCTTATCCTGATTTCCTATTTGCTAACATTTTGAACTTGAGTTCACCTTGACTGTCCATGCTACTATTAATCTGTGTTTAAGGGTCAGAGGTTGAAAAGTTCATCTGAGGCGTTGTGGTCAAACTGGAACACCCCATTATCTTCAGTGTTTCAAGGAGAAGAGAGCATGCGTTCATTGTTTTTAAATGCATGATTTTTGTAAAGAGTCAGTTGGGTTTTACAGAATTGGGCTTTTTAATGCAGTGGTCTCTAATTGTGGGGAAGGTTCAGGCCACCTACTGGCTCAGGTCGTGCAGGGAAAGCCATCTGCTGCCAGACTTGCTGTGGGTGACCCTCAAACGCCAATCAGAGTATTTTTGTTCACACTATTTATGCAAATTTTGCTCCTGAAGACTTCTTAGAACCGTTCTAATAGGAAAGCCTTCCTGGCAAGATGGTGATGATACCACCTGAGGTCATTTGAAACAGCTGAGAAGGGCAAGTCTAAAGAAGAATCCCCCTGGTCATTGAAATCGGGACAAAGGGAGCTGAGCCCAGGTGTGGGGTTTCCTGATCAGTAGACAGAATGCCATAGGCACTTAAGCGCTTCTCAAAAAGAGGAAGTGTCACATAACTTCAGTGAAGATGGTATCTAGGGAAGGAGGGGCTCAGGAGAGTTAGATAGACCAGGATCTGTGGTAAATGAGCTTCCCCAAGATTACCTATGCATTGGTGGGTCCATATGTGCATGGTCCCTAGGAAGGCAACGAAAACGAAAGGCATTTGTGGCACTTGCAGGTGAGGCAGAGCAGAAATAGCTGGTCGGCATTGCCCCGGCCTCACCCCTGCTCTTTGATCCGCACCATGCTGACTCAGGCACAGCTGTGGGTCCTGGACACCAGGGCTCGGGAGTGTCTGAGAAAGGGTCATTGGCCTTTTAGCCCATTATGAGCCAATGGCTGGCTGTGCTTTTCTCATGGAAATAATTCCTTTATTCCCAATGCTCCAGTTTTCTGATAACTTTTACACATGGATGGGTATTCCTTTCTTTTCCTGGACAGATGATGGCATCGTAACACTTCTGTAGGAAACAAAGCCCAGCAGCATCTTCCCGTGTTTAATTGAATCCAACATTCTGGAAAAGCCTGAGATTCACTGTTTTGCCTTTCATGTTCTGGGCGAAGCAGATGAATGCCATAATTTGTGTGTTTTCTGAAAGGGAGATATGAAAATCTTGCATTTATACTAAAAAGTATTCTCACCTCATTGAAATTCCGGCTTGAACTATCCACCCTGAACACGTCCAGAAGCCCTTTTCTCTAATTTTGGAAGCAGTGATCTCGGGAGAGAAGTTTTCCATCTGTTTCCTTATGATGCTAAGCTGTTTGTGCAGTTCATTATTTATTACATCTTCCACTTTATGTTAAATTATGATTTTCTTTTTTGCTGGGCTTTAAGAATCCAGCCTGGTTGGTATAAAAATAGGGTTGGCATCTACTTTGCAGACTGATTTTTTGAACAACATATTTTGGAAGAGGTTTGTAATTATTCCCAAACTGCTTACTTTCTTAGCCAGTACTTGATACTGTTCACACTCATGCCGACTTGTCTGTATGACGTGTGTGTGCTCAGAGTCAGCAGCACAGAGCTATGTCTTCCAAGGCTCTGCACAGGTGTTGGGGGCTGGAAGCAACAAGGTGACATGGGAACGTGTCCACACGGCACAGTGCAGCGTCTCACGCAAATTCATAGCCTCTGAGCAGGCAGTCTGTGGCAGGTACTTTGGAAAACAAACACATTAACAGACAAAACAACCAACATTCAAAATGTCTGCTGGCCTTCCACGGCAGCCAGTGATGTGGCAAGGATGTGTTTATTAGGGCGAAGCTGCCCAGGCCCATGTGGAAAAGGATGCTGGGCCTCTCCGGCCTGGTGCCTCCAGCTGGCTAGTGCTCTCCGGGGCAGCCTGCCCTTCCAGCCTGGCAGGGGCACAGCTGAGCATACCTTGGGGCGAGGGTACAGTCCTGCGCCTTCCAGCCACATCGGTGACAGCCCTCTTGGGGTCTGGAGGAGAGAACTGGAACCAAGAACACCAGCATTCTCACAGTTAATTCATTACTATTCACTCCTTACGAGCTCAACAGTTCTCTTCATGGCAAACCCCGGCCACTCATGTCATGCTGACAGAGGCTGAGGATTGGAGAAATAGCTGAAAAGGATGATTATTTCATTGCACCGGAGTTGGATCATTTTCCATCCAGCATCTTGTTTATAGAAATATCCTATCAGACACAGGGAGGGAAAGATCGTTATGTTTTGCACCATAATTAACGTATCACTTTTCTCAATGAAACATTATCTATAGATTATTCCTCACAAAACAAAACAAAACAAAACACAAAAAGCCATGTTTACAACAGTGACTATAAATGTAACATTGCCAGCTTGAATTGTATAGAAAATGTGAGCTACCGCACAGCTCCCCACAGTTGTTCTTTTGATGTGCTAGTTCAGAATAAACAGACTTATCTTTCCTGTCATACAACACTGTCTTTAATTTAATGGAGATGTTATTAAGATAAAATCTCTATTCAATTCCATATTGTACCATATTAACACTCACAATTAGTAATGCTTTATCAGTTATGAAGAAAGATGATGACTGCTTTTAAGCTAAATTACCTTTATCATGGTAGCACACGAAGGAAACTACAAATATTTACCCGAGTGTATGTTAATTCTTATTTAATTTTGACGCTGCTTTTATCAACCAAATTAACCAATGAGTTTTATTAAAGGGAATGTTATTATAGAAGAGAGCTTCCAATACAGAGTTCCATCTGCTTTTATTTATATAATTTTGATGGTTTCTTTTTCTTTTTCATTTCATTTTTAATTAAGAGGAACACATGGGAAATTGAACATTTGGGCTTCATTTTAGCAGAATTTGGAATAATTAGACCCATGTTCTTGCTGAGATGAAGATTGTCGGTGTTGGGACTGCAGGGTCCGTATCAGTTCATTGGAACCCTTGCGAAAGACGGCCAGTAAATAGGATGGGGTGATGGTGGGGGCCACAACTTTTAAACCACCGAAGACAACATGTGGCTAAATAAAATAAATAAATAAATAAATAAATAACTCATCTCAGTGATTGTGCCCTTTTTGTGTGTGTGTGTGATTTTGCCCTTTAAGGAAGCCAAGCAGTTCCTGTCTATAGTTTAAGAAATGAGAATTATAGTCTAAAGGAGGAGAATATTATGGCAGAAAGCATCTTAAAATTCAGCTTGAGAGCATTCTTCCCAGCAATATATAAAGAGATTTTGTTTCCTTTGGCTCTGGATCTGCCTGGGAACTTAGGATTCTACGATTCTAATTGTAAGGTGTATATGTAGATGGGAGAGACTGCAATAAAAGAAAAACTCTTATATTTTGTTTCTTGGACTAGAACCTTTTCAACCTAAATTTTCTTGACCTGTTCTTCCCCAAATAAAATATCAAGTGTAGGAATAGCATGTTGGTGGGAATGAATATGTCATTGGGGTAGCAGTTCATAATCAGAATACACAAGCTCAGATCTTAGTGTACTTTAGATTTTGAATTATTCTGAATTTTTTACTTGTTTTTTGGGAACCTTCTGAGAGACAGAACTTATGCCCACCTTTAACTGCTTTTAGGGAAGAAAACCAGAGTGACTGAACTCCTCGAAAAGTGCCTCTTAGCTCAGACTCAGTGAGTAGATGGCCTTCAAGGCCCTGGGAGGGTGGGGGTACAGCTGGTGTCCCGCTCCCCAGACATTGGAGAGTGCAGTTCGCCTGTCTGAGACATGTTTTCACCTTCATCAGTTGCTAACTGTGCAAAAAATAGGCACTGTACAATGAGCTGGGCCCTTTGCATGGGCCCAGACTGGCCAGATCTAGCACTAAAAGTTGTGTGCTTATGTAAGACTGGTTCTCAGGGAGATTGTGATGAAAGTGTATATATTTTTTAAAAGTTAGTGAATAGAATGATGTACACTTTGCATCAGAGTCATTTCATGCTATGGTTGAAAGGTTGTCGCTTAGGACACCTGGATCGTTCTAATCTTATTGCAGACACTTGCATGACCTTGAACAAGCCATGTCGTCTCTCTAACCCTCACTTTCTTATCTGTAAAATAGGACAAATAGCTGTCTAATCTACAAAGCCTAATAGCACATGGTCTCCTGATCTCCTAAAGAGAGAGTAAGAAAATGAAATTGTTTTTAAATAGTTGAAAACACTGCACAGTGTAAACTATCATTGCCATTTTTAATTGAAATCTGAGTTACTTCTTACTCTAAGCTAAAAAGACCTGAACATATTATTGAAAAATAAGTTAAAAACAATGTCTGTGAAGAAAATCATGTTCAGTTCCAGAAGAACCAAAGCACGGCTCTGACAATTCTGCTCTTGTTAGGATGCTCAGGACATTAATGTTATAAACCTGAAAATAACCAAAGAATGCCTTATCAATTGGAAACAATTTAATCTAGTTCATACATGCCAATATTGAAGTAGCAATTTGCTAGTAGTTGTAGTGGGAGTAGGAGTAGCAGTAGCAGTAGAAGTAATAGTAGCATCAGTATTTCTGTTGAGTTAGGATAGCCCACTGAAAGCCAGAGTTATAATGGACAGCCTTACAAAACTTTATAGCAGTCCTAAATGATAATACAACATATCCAAAGCCTCTCTACCCCTTACTTAAACTAGCACTCCACAGCTATGGAAGACTCATAAAATTCAGAGCCTGGCAATTTATTCTTAATCTCTATAAAGATTCTGTGTTCAGGGAAGATCCCCACTCCATGAGATGGCATTTGAGCATCAACATGTTCAGCTGTATAAAACGGCTTATCCATAGTGAATGTATTAATTTGACCCCAAGGGAAAGAAGGTGAGAGTAAACTAGAGCGAGCCATTTACATTTTTTTTTCCAAAGAGGAACCCTTCATTTATGTTCATCCTATCATCAGGCATTTGCCAAATACACAAAAATCTCATTTTCTACCACTACAGCCTGTGTGTCTCCTTACTTTGATATGTCTTGTTTTTAGGAAATAGTGATGTTATAAAATTACATTTTAAACAGGGGGAAAAAAATCAGTCTCCATATAATTAGTGAATGTAACCAGATTACTTGCAATCAACATCTACTTAATGCCTTATTACCCTAATGGAAGTTATTGTAAGTGATGATAAAATTGTCAGAAAGGAGTTATGCTAAGTGATGATAAAATTGGCATTATTAGGTGATGAAAACCTTTTACGTTCTCCTTGGCTTTTTTTTTTTTTTTCCCCATCTCTAATCTACCCAAATTCATTTCTAATGAGAGAACCTGGAAGACCCATTTATGTCATTTTGGCCGGTGAAGGTGCTATGGACTGAATGTGTATGTCTTTCCAAAATTCATGTCAAAGCCCTCATCTCCTCTGGGATGATATTAGGAGGTCAGACCTTTGGAAGGTGAGTAGGTCAGGAGAGTGAAGCCCTCGTGATAAGCTTAGTGCTTTATAAGAAGACAAAGCAGAGAGGTGATCTCTTTCTCCCCCCTGTGAGGACACAACCAGAAGGCAGCCATCTGCAAGCCAGGAAATAGGGTTTCAGCAGGAAGCAAACCGGCCAGCAGGCACTTTGATCTTGGACTTGCGAGCTTCCCGAACTGTGAGAAATAAATGTCTGTTGTTTAAGCTGCTGTTAGTTATAGCCGCCCATGCTGACTAAGACAGACGGGAGTACAGCAGTTTTTATCTGCAGGCGATAGAAGGAGTCAGAAGACAGAGGTGAGATGGACAGTTGGAAGAGCTCTCCTGCTATTGTCAGTGTGCTTTGTGTGGTTTTGCCCATTGGTGCATTTCTCTTTGTTCCTGACCTGCGGTTTTGCTGTGGTTGATCTATGACTACCAGGCTCTGGGTCAGAGAAGGAATCAGAAACAAAATGATTGTTACATAGGCAGAAGGAAAACAAAAGCAACAGTGTGCACCATGTGAAAGAGGGAGGTCCTCCAGTCAGGTGAGATGGCCCCAGGCAAGGAAGGGACAGCAGAGGACTTGCTCTCCCTCTGAGGGGACTCCCTCCCATGCATCTGGTACCCACGTGACTCCCTCTCTTTTTCTTAACACTTACTTGATTAACCGAAAGGAAAAATAAATAAATACAGATTTCTAAGTTAGTCCTAACTGACTCCCGCTCCTCTGCTAAAAGCCCTGAAGCCATCTTCATTTCTGAGAGAATGACATGGACGATGGAAATGCTTTTGTCTTCAGGGGTGAAATGAACAGCAAGTGCCTGGAGAAGGGTTTGTGGGGGAGTCTTTGGCTTGCAAGGCCTGAGTTATGATGCTCTTTAAAGAAAAAGCGATGTGATTTGAAATGTGTTCCCTGCTTGAGTATAAGCTCTGTGCCGATCCTGTTTGTCTGCTCCTTACTTCTCAGCACTTAGGACAGGGTGAGGAGGCCCGCAGCAAATATATACTTTTTGAATGAAGGCTCCCATGATGATTACTAGCACCCTGTTTGAAAATCAGGAGTGAAGAAGCCAATTATCTGGGCACCCTGGGTGGCTCAGTCCATTCAGCATCTGACTCTTGGTTTCGGCTCAGGTCCTGATCTCAGGGTAGTGAGATCGAGGCCCGCCTGGAGCCCCGAGTCAAGCTCTGTGCTCAGCGTGGAGTCTGCTTGAGATTCTTCTCCCCTCCTTCTTTCTCCCCCTCTACTTCTCCCCCTGCTCCTCCACTCGCGCTCTCTCTCAAATAAGTGAATGAATAAAATCTTTTAAAAAGTCAATTATCTCCTACTTCCAAACTTCACATCTTTTCATCACTCCCCCTTCTGCTTTTGTTACCTGTCTTTTGAGAGGCCAGCATTTGGAAGCTCTGGGTCATTTGTTCTTCTTCTACTCACTGTGTTTCATTAGTTGGCTAGTCTTGCCCTTTCTGACGTGTGGTGCCTTTTTTTCCCTCCCCAGTGGCCCTGGGCCCAGCCCTCTTGCCTAGCCAGTGGCTCCAGCGTCCTCACCTGTCCCCCTGCCTCCACAGTGCCTCCTACAGTCTGAGGCCAGATGGAGCTCTCTCAGCTATAGCTGTGATCATTCCCCTTCGCTCAGGAGTTGGCTGAGGTTCCCCACTGCCCATGGAATCACTGCTCATGCAGGCATGTGAAGGCCCTGCCTCATGGAGCTCAAACTCACTTTCTGAGCCTTGCCTTTTCTGGGTATGTGACATTTTGTGGGGCTCCTTTGATGCCAAGGATATTTGACAGGACCGTTCTAAAATGTAGATTTTAGGGGCGCCTGGGTGGCTCAGTGGGTTAAAGCCTCTGCCTTCGGCTCAGGTCATGATCCCAGTGTCCTGGAATCAAGCCCCACATCAGGCTCTCTGCTCAGCAGGGAGCCTGCTTCCTCCCCTCTCTGCCTGCTTCTCTGTCTACTTGTGATCTCTGTCTGTCAAATAAATAAATAAAATCTTTAAAAAAAAATAAAAAATAAAATGTAGATTTTATTATTATTCAGGTATGGTGAGGCCAACATGTTATCTGAAAAGATAGGTCATTAGTGTTCCTGAGAGGAGGGGGGGGCATGCCCTGCTATGCAGGGCCACAAGGGAAAGCCCATGTGAGTCAGGAGGAAGAGGGAGTGAGGGGCAAATGTAGGTGAGCAAGAGACTTTATTGTTGTTCCTGTAGGAAGGAACAAGTGAGGCAGGGTAAACACCATAAGCAAGTTTTGGATTCGTTATCTGAATAATTTCAAGGGGCTCTTGACCATGGGGACTGTACCCTAGTTGACTGGTACTTGGCCCTAGAATTATTCTTTGGGCAAGGGAACAGTGGTCTTGCATGTAAGAGCCTATAAGTAGAAGTGGTTGGGGGTGAGGGCTCTGTGTATGTTAGTTTTCAAATGAAAGGCTTGCTCACAGGCCCAGGAATTGTCTCACCCTGAGGAAGGGTGTTCTCTCCAGACTCATCCAGGTCCCAAGGAATCAAAGCATCAGGAAATACAGAAAACAAATAAACAAACCAACCATGATTAATACAGTGGTCTAGGGGTGCCTGGGTGGCTCAGTTGGTTAAGCATCGGTCTGCCTTTGGCTCAGGTCATGATTCCAGGGTCCTGGGATCGAGCCCCTCATTGGTCTCTCTGCTCAGCAGGGAGCCTGCTTCTCCTTCTCCCTCTGTCTGCTGCTCTGCCTACTTGGGCTCTCTTTCTCTGTCAAATAAATAAATAAAACCTTTGAAAAAATACAGTGGTCTAAACGCCCTCCCTCCCATCATCAAACTAGTGAATAATACCTAAAACAGTGAGCCTCCTCCTATTAGTGGGCTTCGGCCATTCCTAAGACCCACTCCAATAAGGACACCCCCATCCCCACCCCCCAGTTCCATCCAGACTTATCCTTAATTTGCTAGAAAATGCTCAACAATTGATGGGAAGTAATACTTGGCTTTTCCTGTTTGCTCCCTGGGGAATTGCTGATCCTTACACTTACACGGACCCCAGGCCTCAGTCTCTGTATTGACTGCCACGTCTGTGTCTGAAAGTCTGTCGTGGTCCATTTCCTTTACAACTGGCTATTAAGAATTCAAACCAGTCATCTGTTCTGCTAGGTATTTGCCATTTGCCAAATCATAATGCTTAAAATAGTAATCTCAAACTATTTTGTTAATTTTTAATAGACTCTGTCTGTGCGACTGGACGCTGAGGCCTAAGAGCAACCACTCTGCTCAGCCTCCTGATTATTTAGGGACTTGGCCAAGCCCCCAAAGGCTTTTTTTTTTTTTTTCCATTCCATAGACTTTTATTCCAGCTTTAGAATAACATAAATTCCACCTGATTACTCACTTCCCTATTTTGCTCACACTTAGTCGTTAATCAGTTTTATTGAAAATGGTGACGGATCTAACTCACCACTGCATGTAAACATCGTTTACCTGCAGAGTTTGAGGGGCACCCACTAATGGCTAGCTTCTTATTTCAGGTGTTTTTTGTGTTTTTGTTGTTGTTGTTTTTCAGAAAACATGTATGGTTAATAAACAAAATGATGAGCGTGGGAGATTGTCGTTCCTTAGATATTCTTCAAAATCTTTCTTAAAAGAGGTATGCTATTCTACCTTCTTAATCATTTTATCGTATTTCAGTAGCTGTTATGAAACTTCCTATACATGTATGTGAAACAGAGGTCAAGCAGACTTATTAAAAACTATGATTAAAGTCTATTCCCTAATCTGACATTTATGTGAAAGAATAGATGGAGAAAAAAAAAGAGTCTTATGATTGAATTGTTCTCACCCAAATTTCTTCTGTAGCTGAGGTTGAAAAACACTCTCAGTATAATTTTGTTATCTGCCATTCATTATGATGGTGTTTTTAGTGCTCTGTAGGTTTCTAGTCTGTGTGCAGATGCATATGAAAAAATAAAGGACATCCAGGTCTGAGTAGTGAATTGCTGTTAATCCCGAGGATGCAACCATTGCATAAAACACAGGATCACTTTATGTCGAATTTGCCTATTACTGACGGTGGTCAATGTGGAACAGAGCTTGCTTGAGGGGATGATGATAATTCTGGTCACCACGCCAAATATCTTTCATAGACCTTCTCATTTAATTTTCAGAATAACCCCATGAGGTAGGTACCCTGATGATCCCCATTTGACAGATGAGGAAACTGAGCTGAAGCTCAGAGAGACTGGTCTCCTGACTCTGCCAAGGACGGAGGGTCCTCTCCACTGGGCTCCCTCCGTCATCCCACTGAGAGTCAGCCATGGCCTCTTTCTCACTGCAGACATGTTTGTGCTCACCAGAGGGCACAGCTTAGCATCACAACAAGCCTTTGAAGAAAACAAAATAATTCATTCCAAAATAATGGGAAGATTTCAGGAACACCTGTTGGTGACCATTTGGACAGGGACTGTAGCACTTTGATGGTCCCCCTATAAACGAAGCTCCTGGGGGTAGGATATATGTGTCTCTTCCTTTTATCCCCACCAGCCATCAGCCCAGTGCTGGCCATGCCGCAGTGCTCGGCTGAGGAATACCGTTTTTTTTTGTGGACAGAGTTCCCGTCTGGGAGATCACACAGGAATCAGAACCCCTGCCTTTGACTCTTGGCTCTATTCATCGTTGTGTGACAATAGACAAGTCACCTAACCTCTTCCAATCTCAGCTTTCTCATCTCTAAAGATGGGGATGAAATCTGCTTCCTGTGATGGTTGTGAAAACAAGTGAGAAAATTATTGTGGAAGTGTTTTGTAAACTGTAATTAATATAAATATAAGATTGCAAATTCCAGTCAAGTTGTGACACACTTTTGCCTGGGCACGGAGACCTCAAGCCACCTATTCTCCAGGCATCTTTACAGCCCCAGAACCCCTGATTTCTAAGCCCACAATAGGTAGTTTCCCTGGGAATGCTAAGAGTAAATGTGGATATGCTTGGAATACTATAGGAACAGCAAGCCAAAGCTCCACACAGCTAAGTCTGCTGGCCATACTTTGAGGTGGCATGAACCGTGACCTCTAACATTTACTGTCACTGTCACTCACTGCAGGCTAGCCTCTTCTCATGACCTAGCACTTTCAATGGCCAGATGAAGCAAATATTGTTATGATCCCCATTTAGAGGTGAAGGGACTAAAGTACACAGAGGCTGAGAGGTCAGCCAAGGCCATGGAGCAAGGAAGAGGCAAAGGTGGTTTACTGATCCGTATATCCAGTTCTAGAGCCTCCGCACCCGACCACTGGGCTGTAGATGACCTGTGTCTACTCTCTAAAAGCTTGAGTGATGAAGGGCCGGGGAGACCTACCTATTCACAGGGGCCCAGTTATATAGGGGATGGGATGACACAGTTGCCACTGGCTCCTTAAAATCGTAACTTCCCTATGCATGTCCCTTACTCCCTATCCCTCCTCACCTGAGTCCCTGGAACAGAGAGAAATATCACACTTTTCCTCTGACTGACCTTTGCAGAAGGTGGATCAGTTTCTGGCCAGGCCCCATAAAGTTGGAGCCCTGGAGGCTTTTGTGTAAGCAAATGTGGGCACCGCAGACCTGGGCTCAGGGGCGCGGTGGCCAGCCTGGGAGAGGGCAGAGGACTGAGGCGAAGGAGTCTGGGCTTTGCTGGAGGGGAGGCTCAGAGGGGAGGTGTTGGGTTTTCGCTTTACAATAGGATGACATTCACAGAACACATACCATGAACTGCTTTAAAGTAGCATTTAGTACACAGTGTTGTGCAACCATTGCCTGTATCTGGTTCCAAAACATTTTCCTTACCCCCAAAGGACATCCTGTGAGGGGAGGTTTTGAAATTGTGAGCAGTGAAGTGTATGATAGAGCTCCCCAACTGTATCCCAACCTCCACCTCCAGTCAGGCCCTCTCGGCAGCTCGTGCTGTTTCTGCGTAAGTGGATTCTAGTGGGGGACCCACAGGAGGCTCCCATCTGACCCCACATGAAGACTGAGAACATAAGAGATGAGGCATTTAAGATCCAGACTGAGAGGAAATCTGGGGGTGTTCAGAAGTCAGCAGCAGGCTGCTGAGGATTTGGGAAGCTAAGGTTACCTCAACTCCAAGGTTAGCGAGGCCCCAGCTGACATCTGGGTTATATAAGCAATTTGTGTGCTATTCAAACTAGGCACAGAACGTCTCTAGTACATAAAATGCCTTCCTCGGAGCTGTACCCATTGTACCTTGCATCACAGAAGCAACTGTGCTTCAGACAGCTGCCGTAAATTGTCCATGAAACAAAGGCTGTTTTCCGATTGGTTCTAGGATCATCTGCAGGGCGTACTCCCATCTCTCACTGTTTCTGCCTTGGGCTGATAATGGTGCAAAGCAGACAGAGAGGGAGGGCGGGAAAGGAGCCGATAGCTCCTGGCCTTGCTGGCAGTGACCGCCTTGGGCAGGTGTGGTCTCCGGCTTCCTGGGGCCACAGACAGTTCCAGCAACAGAGTAGCAGACTTCCTTCCACAGCCAGGCTGAGGCCAAGCTGTGCCCATCCCCCAGGCTGCTGCTCCTGCCTTCCGCCAACACCCCCCCTCCCATTCCCTCCTTGTCTGGAGTCTGAGCCACGTTTTTTATTTCCCTTCTGGTGCATTTCTGGTATTTCTTAGTTGCTTTACCAAAAAGTCACTTTGAGGAGCATCTCTGTTCTTTAAAGCAAGGCATCCCATGTCCTCCTGAGCTAAAATTGTATTTTATTGAGGATGCCCTTATATTGTGATTATTTAATGGACAGTCTGCCCTGCTGGGAATGGCAGCAAATACAACTATTGGCACACACACACACACACACACACAAACAAAAAACAAACAAAAAAAAAAAAAACAATCATGCACTTTCTGAGACACATTTGGCAAAGAAAATCCAGCTTCTTATAAGAAAAGAATGTAATGAATTTTTCTCTATTTTTAGTCACGCATAAATCCCTTTAATACGTTTGAGCTCAAAACTCCATATTTTTCTTGGTTTGAAGTTAAATCTACAGGGTAAGTTTAAAGAACAGCGTATTTGTCCAATGCAATGTCTCAAGGCTCCCCAAGTGGAACAAGAGGTTTATAGGGGTTTGGGTGTCATGGCAACCCCAGAACTGGGATCCTTGAACACATATGGGGTGGGAAGGAAAGGGCTTTCCTGGGAGCAGACAGGTTGGGGACAAAGTACCCACTGAGGGCCTGAGAACTCCCAATTTTGATATCCAGTCAGCGTAATTGGGAGAGGATGATTTTGAACTTGGTCCCTAAAGATTTAAAAGGAAGTCTCAAGTGGCGGGGGAAGGGAGATAACTATATTGCAGTGGAAGATGAAGGAGAGCTGTAGCACAAGGATCCCTTAAAGCTCTAAGTCTTTTTATTTAAGGATTAATTTTTTTTAATTAGTCACAATTAGATGGAGAGCCCTTGCCTTACCCAGTGGTATGGCCAGGATCATGTAGAATAAAGGAGGTGTGCGCACATTGGCAATCAGAGGTGTGACTACATGGGATTCATTAACAAGGAAGGCCAAGTCATGGCAAAATCCAAAGCTGAGCAAGGGCCACACTATGTTGCTGCCCCACAGCAGGCAGAGGGATGGGGTTGGGAAAAGTGACCAGGGAAATGGGCTGAGAAAATGGACTCCAGAGGTGAAAGTTTCCAAAAGACACACATATGAGGAACCGCAGAACCCAGCCAAGAATCTAGAAAGACTGCATGTGTGTTGGGGGAAAGAAGAGGAAATAACAGGCTAAGGGTTCAGCAGACCCACATCCCCTTGACAATACCCTCAGGTTGCTAGAGTTTGAGAGCTCCACCCATATATTTCTACATCAGGGCACCAAAATTGGAATGGAAGAAAAGCACTGCAGCTCAGGTTATCTGTAGTCCAGAGGTCTCCTCGCATGTGCTGTATTTAGTGGATAAGCAGAGTTCAGAGTGTCTCAGACCCAGAAGATTATGATATCACTAGCTGGAGAGTATGCCAGCAGCTCACCCCCCATTTCCCAATCTAACAGACTGTGTGGTATCTGCAGCAGATGCTCCTTGCAACAACAGCCCCATCCCACTGCCCTCCTCCCCAGGAACCAAATCACATTATACCACTGTATGCCTGGCAAACAGGCAGATGAATGGTCCTGTTCCCTTGGGTGATGCTCTGTGCTTCTTTAAGCACCTGAACACGTACGTTCTCATTCTTTCCCCGTTGGCTCCAGATGAGGCAAGTGAGGCAGAGATGTTTATCTTCATTTATTAATTGAGCAGTCAGGCCACAAAGAGGCTCAACCATTTGCCCAGGGTCAAAAGCCTTTTGGAAGAGCACAGGTTACTCTCGCCTTTTCTGATGGATTTTCCATGGCCCCACCCTGACTACAGGGACATAGGTATCCCATTGGAGTGATTTTAAGAATATCCTTTTGAAATGTACCTGGCAAGGATTAAAAAACTAATTTTTAAAAAAATCTCCATAAATGTAAAGATGACAAAATACAGAGACTATCCTCCATGGGACTGTCTGGTATTGACAGCACAAACCAACAGAAAATTGGAAATCAATCAATTTGCCAGGTCAGAACACTTCAGCATAAGCTCCCATTAAAGCCTTTTAAAACGTACCTTTCCTACTACCTTCAAGATCTTTAAATACCTTTGTCTTCTCACTGAACATTAAGTGTAAAAAGCAACAACACCCTGAGCCCTTTTGATTTGGTCACCAGGTGTGACTGCTGGTCTAGCCATGGCTGGGAACCCACCCCCTGGATTTCTGAGGGGGAGGCAGAACAGTGCACAACTGTTGTCTGGTGTCATTACCGGCCAGGTATTTTGGTCCATGTAGAGCAGACATAGGGTTTGAAGTTTCTCTAAGTGAATCACAGTAAGGAATATGCTGCAAATTTTACATCCAAACTTGCACAATTTGAATAATAACGAGCACCTGAATCCCTCCCAGTCTACCACCATCTTCATTCCCTTACGGACATAAATTGACCTTCTTCTGTTCTTTTTATAAGGATGAGAGAACCACATCCTTCACAAACATTCCTTCTTTTATATGAGCAAATAAAATAATCTAATCAATCCAAATCTCACTTCTTATGCAATTAAATTTTGAGATGAGGACATTTAGGTATGTTTTCTCTTAATTCAGAGCTACAAGGAAATCTAGATGATGAAAGTAGTTTCCAACCTTTCCTATAGTATTAAAAACAACACATGTTATGGGTGTGCCTGGGTGGCTCAGATGGTTAAGCATCTGCCTTCAGCTCAGGACATGATCTCCAGTTCCTGGGACTGAGTGCCACATCGGGCACCCAGCTCAGCAGGGAGTCTGCTTCTCTGCCTCTCCCCCCTGCTTGTGTTCTCTCTGTCTCTCTCTCAAATTAATAAATAAAATCTTTTAAAAATATTAATAGATACAAATAATACAATACATATGCCATTATTGATGCCTGCCCTCTAGCTAATGGACCTGGTACCTGAAGAAACAAAATCCCAAAATTACTGAGTACTTTTAATTAGATTTTTATTCCCAAGACCAGTTGTTTAAGTGGAGATCTTCTGTCCTAGTGAATGAACGTGTAACTGTGGTCTGCAAAAGGCAGCTGCCTCAGCAAACACACTTACATGTGCTAATAAGTGCAAAAGAGGCAGAAACAGATATATATAGAAAATATATATATCTTATATATATATATATATCTGTTGGTTAACAGATAATCCAAACCACCACCACCACCAACAACAAAAAAAAAACCCCTAAATTAAGTGAAACAAAAAATCCTGAAAGCAGCATTTTTCCTCCCAACTTGAGCCTCAGCTCCAGCATGACCTTTCCTTGGAAAGACTCTTGCATTAGCTGTCCTCTGTTTACCTGCCATCCTCCAGACCCCATCTTTCCCCTCCTCTACCCTGTTTTGTGCCCCAGGAGGCTGACCTGTATAGAATAAGTCACTCTGACACCCTACGTTGTGGGTTTCTGGTTGGTTTGAGCCAATGGGAGAGACTGGTAGGAAATGGGAAGGCAGAGAAAGAGAGGTTGGGGTAGTTCTTTCCTTGTTTACCTCATACATTGGTACCAGGTCTCTAATTTTCGCCAGGTCCCCCAATTCCAGCTCTTATAGGCTCCAACAGCATCATTTCTTCTTCTAGTCCTCTATCCCCAGGAGAGGGAATGGCTTCCCAGTATAACTACAGCAGCCCTTCCTGGTTCGTTAACTTGCCCACAACTCTGTGTCTGGTCCCTTCCCCAAACTCTTTGCTTGAGCCATCTGGAATGAATTCTGTTTCCTGCTGGGACCCAGACATAGGTTCTCTTTACCACCCAAGATAAATCAGTCACCTATCCTCCAGTGCCTCTCCACATTCTTCTCTGATCCCATTTATCACCTCCACTGTAAATATTGCCTTTTTTGTTGGTTTTGTTTTGGTTTGTTTTTTTTGTTTTGTTTTGTTTTGTTTTGTTTTTTTGGTCTTCCCATTAGACGATGGCCTCACTGAGAGCTAAGCCTGACTTATTTGCCTTTTCCCCTCAACATCTAGCTCACTATCAGGCCTATAATGGGCAGTTAATTGATATTGCTTCAATGAACATGTAATTGTAGGTTAAACAAATAGAGCCTAAATGCTCTTCTGAGACAAACAACATACATAGTACTTTTCACTTTCGTCTGTACATGCACTAAGTACCTGCTACGTGCCAGGCCCTGGGCTAGGTGATAGGGACAGATTCGTGAACAAGACTTATAACCCTCAAGGACTTTATAATCTAAGGGAGTATTAAGGGAGCTGACCAGAAAATGGGTGGCTACGATAATGTGATAAGAGTTTTGAGCAGGGGAGGGAACGGTGCTTTGTAAATAGCCAAGGAGAAACCTAATCCAAATTGGAAGCTGGCCATCAGGGGCAGTCTAAACAGGGGTTGGCCACCTCCATTGCCTACAGGGCCAGGCAGGCTATAGAGATGAGTTAATCCAGCCAGGTGGGAGCTGCGTGAACTCGAGGGAATGTGCCCCATTTACAATGTGCCACTGCCCTCAGTGTGAGTGAATGGAGTTCTGGAGTTATGTGGTGCTAGAGTCTCTTCCCAATTTTTTTCTTAAAGATTTTATTTATTTATTTGACAGACAGAGATCACAAGTAGGCAGAGAGACGGGCAGAGAGAGAGGAGGAAGCAGGCTCCCTGTTGAGCAGAGAGCCCGATGCGGGGCTCGATCCCAGGACCCTGGGATCATGACCTGAGCCAAAGGCAGAGGCTTTAACCCACTGATCCACCCAGATGCCCCTCTCTTCCCAATTTTTAAGGGAAGTGAAAAAGCTGGATTTTTATTTTTCAATGTCTGGACTGAATCCAAAAATATAAAAATACTAAGGGAAACAAACAAAATATGTTAATAGACCAGGTGCTGCCAGCTTTCCACTCCTGGCCTAAACCATCACTGCTCAACAGAATGAGCAAGAGTTAACCAGGTGAAAATCTGTGTGTGTGTGTGGGGGGTGGGTGGGTGTGCGTGCGTGCACGTGCGCATGTGTGTTGGGGGGCAGGAGGAAGCTGCTTCAGTGAAAAGAGGTTTCCAGTTAGAAAGAACAGCATGAGTGGATACCCAAAACAGAATCACTCTGGTAGGTTGAGAAATTTAGTGTAGCTAAAGAATAGAATGTGAGAGAGATGTGGTAATAGAGAAGGCCAGATACATAAGCAGGGCCAGATGATGAAGAGCCTCACAGGCCTGGTGGGTGGGCACTTCTGATTGCCTTCCTTCTGAAGCCATCCTTCTTTGCTATGGGCATCTCTATGTTGTTGAGCTACTAGACAGCATGTGATTGAGAGAAGTGAAAGCCCCTCCATAGACCAAGGTCTAGGCTAATCATGATAATCCCATTAGCTCCCCAAGGGTTGGTTTAGCATTGGCAAGGCTGCAGTTCTTGCTGACGAGATGGGGAAGAATGCTCATTCAGAGAGGCACTTAGAGGCAAATGTAACTCCCTCTTTTACCCTGTGGATATATCCTAGTTCAAAAGGAAAACCAACTCCAAAAGACAAATCAATATGCTGGAAAGACAAGACTAGCCAGACGGAGAGATCTGCATTCATGATGAGATCCGTGGGCTGATGAATTAACCAGAGGTCCAGAGCTTCTCTGCCTGGGACTTCTGGTTATATGAGGTAGTACATTTTCTTATTGTTGGCCACTTCTGAGTCATATTGTTTAATCATTACTGCAGGAAGGGTATGAAGTGAATCACCAAGTCAGTGAGTTTAAATTTTATCCTGAGGGTAGCAGGAAGCCACTGAAGGATTTTAAGGAGACAAGTGTCATATTCAAATCTACGTTTTAGAAGGATCACCCTTGCTACAGTGAAGATAAATGATTGGAGCCAGGCAATACTAGAGTCAAGGAGGAGCATGTATGTTTTATTTGGCCCAGGAAACTCTAGATTCCTTGAGAGTAGGAGTCAGGTTTCATTAGTCTGTCACAGTGCTTTTCATATGGTTGGCTCTCAGTGTTTGTTCAGTGAACAAGGCCAGTTACTGAGTGATGTGCTGTATTCCTTCCTTTACTGTGAGAACAGCTGCAGGCTGACCTCCAGCTGGGTCACATAGAAAATACCTAGAGGTTTCGTGCCAAGAATTGCCAGGTAACTTTTTAAATTTGTTCGCTCTTTCTTTCTTTCTTTCAATTTTTGGTATTTCTTTGTTTTTTAAATTTAATTTAATTTTGCTATTTAAATTATTTTTATTTCAGTATATTTCTTTCTCTCTTTTTCTCTTTTTCCTTTTAAGGTGTGCAGTATTCTTACAGTCTAAGACAGCCACATAATTTATGGTGCCCAATGCAAAATGAATATTATAGGGCCCTTTGTCAAAAAAGAAAGAGAAAAGTATCATTAAAGATACTCAAATGTACAGGTTTTTTTCTTTTCTTACATGTATCTCCTCTGTCATGCATAAGTGCCGTTGGACTCTACTTATAAAACACAAGTTTAAAAAGTTACCAGGAATTTAAAGATGGTAAGAGCAGAGCCTTAGATCCCAACCCTGAGACCCATTTGAGTATGGGGCTCTGTGGATTGCTTAGGTCTTACACCCATGAAACCCATGCTGCCTCAACTGCGAGGTACACAATGAGATAAGAGGGGTAGTAATGGGGAAGGGCACACAGGGGTGGGTCTCTAGGGTGCCAACTACCTTCTTGTTCGTGACTTAAATGGCTTTATAATTACCGTTTAGTGCAAATGTATTTTTTATGGACTTCTATTCATCTTTGTGTATTATATTTTCCAATTATAAAAATTTAACTGAATGACAAAAATTAAAATTTGAGTGAGTGTAATGAATTTTCTGAATTTCCTTCTTGGGGATCTTTCTCTTTGTTTCCATGATCATCTGAGGTCTTTCTACCTTTTCATTCATTCCCTTCTAACTTCTCAGGAGTAATTCAGACTGGTAAATCCCAGGTTGCACACTTCTTTATGATCCTACCCTACAATAAGTAAATCCAGAAGGGAGTACAGGGAGGGATTAAGGGGTTAACCTTTTCCAGAAGCATTGCCAGACCAAGAAGGAACCCTAGAGCACAACCTAGGCATAAGCAAATCTCTTCAAGGCACAAGCAATGTCTGTTCTGCCCCCTCATGGCCGAAAGAGACCTTCGGTGTTTCTTCCATATAGGCCTTGTTTTTCAATGAAGGACTAGAATGACTTCCCTGTCTTAGAGTAACAGGATCATCAGTCATCCAACAGAAGGATTTTGCATCCCCACCCCCATCCTGCTGGTGTAAATGGACCTCCTCCATTTGTGGAGAGGACACTATTGTTTTTGTCCTTATGGGTTCAGGATAAAAAGGACTCTAGTCTTATTTGTTGGGGGTGGGGTGTGGACTGTGTGCCTCTTGCCCTCCTAAGTTATTAAATGATAATTTCAAAATGAGGGCGCTAGACTTAGAGCAGAGTCTCCATGTCAAGTGATTCATGTACAAACATACTTACCTGTTGCCCTTAATCAATATTTGTCATCATTTTGACAGCACACGTTCTTTTTTATTTTTATTTTAACCTTTCTGAAATTAAGCTTTGCGAACGGTAACATCTTACATTCTTTGGCAATGGAGAAGACGTAGCTGCCATTGCCTGGACAGGCATTGATTGAAAGCACCAGCATCAGAACTTGCAAAATGGGTGTCAGTGGCCTGGAGGAAAATCCCCAGATCACAGCAGACCACTGCATTCCTGTGAACCAAGTGGCTACCAGGACATGGTGGGGGAGGAGGTAAACCAGTTACTAGTAAGCTAGTAAACTAGTTAGCAACATTCTCAAAGCAGGCATCACAAATGTGCTGACTCTACAGAAAAGCAACATTAGCTGAGGAACCTAGGACCACTTGTGTTTAGTGCCTGTTAAAGAATGCTGCATCACCAGTGAACTTGATGGTCCTACAGCACAGGGTTTGACATTGCATGGGGAAACATCATCATCTTTTTTTAAATTAATTAATTAATTTATTTATTAATTTATTTTTAATTTTCAGCATAACAGTATTCATTGTTTTTTCACCACACCCAGTGCTCCATGCAATCTGTGCCCTCCCTAATACCCACCACCTGGTTCTCCCAACCTCCCACCCCCACATCATCATCTTTGAGTCACAAAGTGACTCAGGAAAGCCAGACAATATGAAAAAATTTTAAGAATGTCTGAAACTATTGGTTTTGTTTGTATTTTCCTCTTTATAGATGCACAAGGGTAACATATGATTTTTAAATATCTACATTTAATTATAATGGCTATTAAGAAAAAGAAAAGAAAAAGAAAAAATAACAAGCATGACAAGAATATAGAGAAATTGCAACCCTTGTACATGGCTGGTGGGAATGTAAAATGGTGCAGCCGCTCTGGAAAACAATACAGTGAGTCTTCAAAAAAATTGAACACAGAATTACCATATGATCCCACAATTACAGTTGTGGGTACATGCCCCAGAGGGTTAAAGCAGACTCAGATATTTGTGCACCCATGTAGGTAGCAATACTATTCCCAACAGCTAAAAGGAGGAGGACAACCATTTGTTCTTTGACAAATGATTGGATAAACAAAATGCGGTCTATGTATATACAACAGGTTGTAATTTATCCCTAAAAAGTAATGGAATTATGGTATGTGCTACAATAGGGATGCCTCTTGAAGACACTATGCTCTATGAAATAAGAGAGTCACAAAAGGACAAATACTGTTTGAATCCACATTTGACTGGAGTAGTCAAATTCATAGAAAGGGGAAGTTGACTAGTAGTTATCAGGGGGCTTTGTTGTGGGGGGACATGGGGGTGACTGCTTAATAGGGACACAGTTTCAGACTGGGAAGATGAAAAAGTTCTGGTGATGGTTATATGCAACAAGGTGAATGTATTTGATGCCATCGAAAGGTACGCTTAAGAAATGGCTAAAATGATAACTTTGATGTTATGTATATTTACTGCAATGAGAAAACCTGTCTTAATAAATGTATACATATTTTATTAATAAGTATAAAACAATTTTAAGTGATAAGAAAATGTCTTGCCCAAGGTAATTAACAGCATTTTTTCTTTTTTAGTAATAAATAAACTAATGACACACCTTCCACCATTGGCATCCTAGATTTGTGAAATATGGCTGTGTGCTTTCCTTCACCTCCTCTCTCCAGATAAAAGGGGCCCATATGAGAGGGTGACCTTGCAGAAGAAAAGTTGTGCCCTGCAACTTTCCCTCTGATCAATTGTTAGGCTTTTCTCCTTGTTGAGCTCCATTCTGGGAGCTAGGACTAGAGACCTATTCTTGAACCCGATGAGTATGATTTGTCAGGCAAAAATAATGCAAAATACTTGGAGAGAATTGTAAGCTCTGGAGGAGGAATGGGTAGAGCAGAGTTATAGTCTAAACTTTGTACTGGGCAAGTCCCTTTGCTTCTTTGGGCCTCATCTGTAAAAGGCAGTGTTTGCACTGAACTTCTGAGCTTCCTTTTTACTTTTCTGCATCTGTGGGAATAATTAGACAAAATATAATCAAAGTGAGGCATCAAAGAATGTAGCAGAGACCATGCTTATGTGTGTCATGAATGGAGCCCTTTTCCTCCTAGGGAAACAGCACAACGACATCTCCCAGTGTCCCAGCAGTTAATAAGTATGGCCATGTGACTCATTTCTGGCCAAGGGAGCCTGGTCAGAAATTACATATGCCCCTCTCCAGCCTGGCCTCTGGAACATCCCAGCGAGACCCTCTATTCTCTGTGTCCTACTATAGTGACCTCAGATGCCACAGGTTGAAGATGGCTGTGTTGTGATGGAGGGTGCTTCATTCTGGGTCACCATCTGGAGAGGTACTACCCAACCCACGTGGACTGCGCTGTGAGTAGGAACTACATCAGCATTATTTTAAGCTACACAGATTTTGTTTTGTTCATTTGAATTAACCTACAAAAAGCAAACTATGCGTTCAATAAAAATTCTTGAGATTCGGGAAAGATCAGAGGAGCTGACACTGACACTGGCCCTGAAGGCACAGTCAAAAAGGGAAAGGGAGGCATTCCAGGTCTGGCAGGAACAGGATTCAGAATTTGGAGATTTGAATGTGGTTTGTCTGAGAACTAGAGATGAATGGTTGATCTACTAATCTGTCTCTCTCCATGTTCCTTCCCCCACCATACACACACATCCAAAGATCTCCATCATCTAATAGTATCACCGGAAAATATACCAGTGACTCTGAATGGATCTGATAACATGGTAACAAAATATGAACCATCGTGAAGAAGCCAAGGCAATGTAGAGCCTGTGTATTAACTGTGCAGGTGCTGACGGTGCTCACCTGAAGTCAGTCTTCAATATTATAGGCCAGCAATCCCAGACTGAGAAGAGGAAGCCAAACAGGGACTAGATGGAGGAGATGAAATGCCAGAGGTACATCTTGCTAGAGGTCTTCCCATGAAGGAGGTGAGAAGAAACTCTGAGACCCCCTATGTAATTAACAGGTAGTGTTGCCACTGAGAAAGAGAAGTCACATCCACAAAGCCTTGCCATGAGGACCCACCACCCCGAAACTGGGTCACTGGGTTCGTCCTGGGGCACCAGGTAGGGAGTGGGAGGGGAGTGCAGGTGAGGGAAGGGAGGAGGGAGGAACAGAGGAAGAGAGGGAGTGAGAGGAAGAAGGGAAGGAAGGAAGGGAGGGAGGAAAGTTAGTTGAGAAGAATTGACTTGGTGGAAGAAAGCTTGTTAAGAGCTTAAGTAAAGGGAAAAACCTCCCTAAATTTTTCAAGAGAAGATGTCCTAAAGGTTTTTTGGCCCCTTCTCCATGACCAGTCAACCTACCTATATTAGTAAGAAGAGTCAACATCTAGACAGAAAGCAACAAAGCTGGTTTCTCTTAATCTACATACAAGCTTCTGAGTCCTGGCAGCTTCTGGGAGGGAGTTTGGCCATCTAAACCCTTTATGATAACCTCAGACCCAGAGATGATGGTGAGAATAAGCAATACTTGCACAGGTGAGCCACGACTGCAATGATTGGCTTTGGCCAAGAGTGGAAAAGGGGATGGGGCAGTAGATTGGGATCAGGTTGGGGGGTAGAGATGGCAAACAGATTCCTTGCAGCCTTCCAGCTCAGGACCTTTGCACTTCTATTCCCTTTATCCAGAAGAATCTTTCCCATTGGTATTTGCATGGCTGGCTCCCTCATTTCTTTCTGTTCTCTACTCTCTGACCACCATTAGGCCATCTCTTCACTCTGCTTTAATTTTCCTTTATGATATTGTTTCCCCTATCTGACATTAAATCATATACCTATATATCTGTCTTCTCTCCAGGCATGGGCTTTGCTGTGTTTTCTGCTATGTCCCCAGGGCCTAGAAGAGATGGCTAGAACATAACTGGGTTTGACAAATTCTTACTTGCTGAGCGATCTTGCTTGCTAACTCACATCAGTAATTAGTGACCATTTGGAGGGCTGTGTTGAGACAGATTTGGAGCATCAGAGAATGGTAATCAACAATTGATATTTTGCCTGGCCATGGGGAGGCGGAGCCAGAGGGTAGGTTGGCAACACTTTGGTCTGGTATTAGGATTGAAAATGGTATTGAGTTTGGACTGTCCTAACATGCTAGCTGGTAAGTCAACATTCTGGGTTTTTGAGTGGGAGAAGTATCAGTGAAGTCTAGCAGGGGAAGAGATTTCAGCCAACAGGGTTCACAGGTCAGAACAGAATGGAGGGAAATACCGTGGGCTTGGGAGGCTGCAATGGAAAATAAGCCAGGTATGGGGTGATGAAGCTTTCCGAAGAGAGAGTGCTCTGAGGTTGCACTGGGAGCAGGGCTTATTTGAGATTTTGCCTGGGTTTTGGGAGGGTGAATTGAGACAAGGAGGGACCATTCCATCCACTACCATCTCAGCCTCCATGGCATCCTCACATCAGAGCTATCCCAGCATCTTGCCATTCAAAGCAGAGCTATGAAGAGTTCATGAAAGAGGAGTAAGCAGGGAATAAATAAACCCACAGGTTAATGTGTCATTGGGTAATAGCCTTCAAACACTTCTTAAATTTGGACCAGTGGCATGATGTCTCTTGGCCCATTAAACAAAACTCGACAGAAAGGAAATATCCCTCTCCTTTTGGCTTAGGAAGTCTGCCAAGGCAGGCAATGCCAGATTTTGTTTTCATCATATTTTTAATGATAAATTAATTGTGAACTCTAGAATTATTGTCCTCAGAGTCATGACAGGACTCAGCATGATGGTGCTGGCTTCTCAGGGCTGAGTGGCTTTCTATCTCTGTCTCTGTCTGTCTCTGTCTGTCTCTGTCTGTCTCTTTCTCTCCAAAGCAAATTAATGAACATCACTGAGCATCTTGGAACTGCATCACCCAATTTCTGGGGTAGGACACAGAATGGATGGGTACCTCTTAATTTCTCCCTACAATATGCATTCTTGTGGAATAATCTCCTTCCCATTTCCTACAGTCTCTACCTGCCAAATGATGACAAATATAATACAAACACCACTTGCAGAAGTGATGGTCTTTTATTAGTTCTTAGAAAGGCCTTAATTTCCTTTCAGGCTCATCTTCATAACTGGGAACCAGCTGATGGTTGGGAGTGAAGCAAATAGATCAGAACAGTAAACACCAAGTTTGAGAAATATGGTTATGCTTCTAATGGTAAAATAATTATAAGCAGGGACCTTGAACAGGCTTTAGT
Organism: Martes martes; assembly: GCF_963455335.1. Classification (NCBI taxonomy): domain Eukaryota; kingdom Metazoa; phylum Chordata; class Mammalia; order Carnivora; family Mustelidae; genus Martes; species Martes martes. The sequence continues at coordinate 59,600,238 of NC_137896.1, forward strand.
TTACCCCCAGGAAGAATTACACTATTATGGTTTTATGCTAGATTAAGATTGGAGTTTTAAATGATTTGTGTCTCTCTTGAAGTGGTACCACTTTATCTTTAGAAAGAGGGAGAAAATAATACTTAGTTTCATATTTATAACTTTTTTTTTCTAAGTTGTTTGGATTTTAGAACCGATTTCTTGTGCAGAAGAGACATGGAAATGTCAGGAAATTATGCAGAGTTCCATTTTAGGGATCACCACTTGGGATGATTTATTCAGCTCTAATGACCAGAATTTCTGGTCCTGGTACACAGGTTCTTTTTATGCAAATAGAACTTTACACAAATGATCCCAAATCCCATGTTATTCATTTCTCATTTATTGTTCACTTTTAAGCCGTTGAGTTCAAAACCATCCTAGTTATAGTCTGTACATAGAGTTCATGCCACCTGCATACCCTCTTTCTGCCTGTGTGACTTGGTTGATGCCACTTGAAACTAGCAGCCATTAGGGTTTATTTCTGCAAATCTATGTGCCTCAGCCCAGATATTGCAGATCATTAACGGGTTCAAGTTGAGGCTTAGGAAATGAGCACCCTCCAGCACTTGTCACTTCACTTTGACTGTTGTGTGGTCTGATAAAATGGAACAAGCCAGCAAGTGGGGCTTTTCTTCTAGCCAAGGCACTGAACATGAGACAGTGCACTGGGCCAAGGCAGTGAGATCTCACTAGAGAGCCTGGCATAAAGGTGCCTCTCCCCAGTCACTCAAGGAAAAGATTCTAGCAGATGGCAGGAGGCCAAGTGACAAAGAAAGCTAAGGGCACAATGGGAAATACCCTCTGAAGCCACACTCTGAAGAGGTGAGAAAAACATTGACAATGGACCAATTACTAAAATGAAATCAGAGGCACTGGCCGTGTACCCGGCACAGAATTTCTGAGTGACTTGCCGAACAGGATGGCTGGTCCAGTGTGCACTGACAGATACAGGGGGTGCGTGTGGGCATCGTCTGGGCCTTGACTGATCTGTCTTCTGTCAGGCCTGTGCCGAGAGAGCCACAGGAGAAGTTCCTGCATGGTCAGAGAGGTTGGACCTTCTAGACAATGTCTGCCATTCCTAAAGACTTTCTCTTCCCTGGGAGAACTCTCCATCCACCCAGCTGTGTCTGCAGTGGGTTAGAGAGCTTGGGGATCTGCTTGCCTACACTCTCCACTCAACATTAAAACAAAACCATCCCAGGATGGGAGCCACTGCTTAATGAAAAATGAACGGGGACCATTTTATTATATGATAATTATTAATTAATGCCAGAGACAAAATGTAGAAATTACTCTGGCGATGTGTTTGTTGACAAAACAAACTGGTAGAAGTCCATAGAGGTAAATTTATTCATTTTGTTGTTTGTTTGTTTTAATTTTAAGTAGGCTCCGTACCCAACATGGGGCTTGAACTCATGAAATTTATTCATTTTAAATAGGATTCCTTTTAGGATGACCAACCATCCTGGTTTTCCTGGGATATTCCCAGTGTTGGCTCCTGACCAAACTGGGATGGCTGGCCACCAGCCAAAGTAGCTGGTTTAGGATAGTGTAATATAAACAATTAGGTTTACTCAAACCTGGATAACAAAAATTTAACAGTTTACTCCTTTAACTTTATCCACAGAAATAAATGCCTTGAGAAAACGCTCTGTGAGTCAACTGAGCACATATACCCCAGTGACTGGACTCAGCTACAGGCACTTGAATTTTGGCTTCACAACTTACCGGCTGTATCAACACTGGCTAGTTACCATTCAATCCCTTTGTGCCTCGGTTTCTTTATCTGCCAAGTGGGGATTATAGAGCATATTTCAGAGGGTTGTTATCTGAATTAAATGAGCTAATATATGTAGGAAACTTAGCACAACACCTGGCACACAACCAGTCGTTAATATATCTTGGTGATGATGATGATGATTATCATATCTCTTTTCATAAGCCCTGAATTACCACCATATACAGCAAGTGTTAAAATAAACAACTCCTAAATACCCAATAAGGCTTCATGTCATTACTTAATTGTTGTAGTCCCTATGTCATTCAACATTATCTTCTTTGAGACATAAGATGTGATTTTTTTTTTTTCCTTCTTGACTTTTCACTGGCCTGGAAACTTTTCGTATCCTTTGGCAGCATCTGCTTCATCCTGCTCAGAGAAAAGCATCAGTTAGCTTCCTTTGTTTTTTTAAAGATTTTATTTATTTATTTGACAGACAGAGATCACAAGTAGGCAGAGAGGCAGGCAGAGAGAGAGGAAGAAGTAGGCTCCCTGCCGAGCAGAGAGCCCGATGCAGGGCTTGATCCCAGAACATTGGGATCATGACCTGAGCTGAAGGCAGAGGCTTTAACCCACCGAACCACCCAGGAGCCCCATCAGTTAGCTTCCTAACAGCCCCTCTGCCAAACCTGCAGTCCAAACATCTTTAGCCCTGCTGTGGGTCTAGTTGCCCCTTTTACATACACACACACCATACATGTGCACACACACATATCGCATGCACGTAAACACACATGCATACAAACATATACACATAATGTTGTATGCTACATTCCTAGTGAGCTCATTCTCAGAGATCATAGCAGAATGATGTTTTTACCATTTCCATATGTAATTAAAGGCAGGTGTTTTCCTAATGAATCTTTAGGAAGGAAAAAAAAGACACAAAAAGAAATTATATGTGATTTTCTTTACTGTCACTTTACAAATATCAATTATGTAAAAGACTATTGCAAATATCAAAACTTTTGTGAACGTGCTGGTCGTTTACTTTAGCCAAGAAATACTCACAATTTCATTGTTTGTCTATAGCACTTTATAGTTTACAAATTCTTCCTGACATGTCATTTCATTTAATGAGGAACTTCATGCAAGGTACTTCATATAACACTGTAAAATTATCTGGCCCTGGAGTGACTGTGTGTGCTCTGGGGCAGCTCAAATGTGAAATATTGTGGGTAGGTAGAGGCCAATAATATTGATTGGAAGTAGAAGGGAATGAAGACTGACGTAGCTCAAAAAGTACAGTTGCCAGTCAGGCACCATGCAGGCCTGGGTACAGTGGTTCTGATTTTAGAAATGATCGGCTCCAAGTGACCAATCAGGTAGCTGAGGGAAAGCATAGGAAGACTGCGTCCTGGCTCCTGTTGATCTGCCCATGGTGTCTAGAGAAGGAGAGTTGAGGACTTTGAGCCATGGAGAGTCTAATAGCCAGGTGGGCTAGATCTCAGAGCAAGACCAATGACAGATGGAAATCAAGGAAGGAGAAGACCACAAAAAGAAGCTCTAGGCCAGACAGGAGCTGGGAAATATGCAGGTTGTGTGGATACTTTTGGTTCTCCAAATCCTTATCTAAAAGGAGGGGGACAGGAAGGTTGGCAGTGGCATTTTTGGCTGTAACCCCCATCTACTTTATCTCAGACCCAAGCATCCCCAGATGGGGGTTGGAAACTATCTATCTATATATTAGTCAGGGTACCAGCAGGACACAGAGAGCACACGCAAACGTGATAGTTAGGCAGTTTAATAAAAAAAGCTAATTGTAGTGAAAAACTGAGAGCTTTCCCTCTAAGTTCAGGAACAAGAATGTCCATGCTTGCCACTTTTGTTCAACATAGTATTGTAAGTCCTAGCCATGGCAATCAGACAAGAAAAAAGAAATGAGATATCCATATGGTAAAGAAGTTAAACATTACTGTTTGCAGACCACATGATGTTATACATAGAAAATTCTAAAGATTCTACCAAAAACTACTAGATGTAATAAATGAATTCAGTAAAGTGGCAAGATACAAAATTAATACCCAGAAATCATAACATTTCCATACACTAACAACAAAGTTGCAGAGAGAGAAATTTAAAAAAAAAATCTGTAAATGCACCAAAAGGAATAAAATACCTGGGAATAAACAACCAAGAAAGTGAAAGACCCATCCTCTGAACTATAAAACTATAGTTTTATGGTTTTTTATAGTTTTTTATAGTTTTTTAAAACTATAAAACAGTGATACAAGAGATGAAAGATGCCACAAGATGACACAAGCAAATGGAAAGATATTCCATGCTCATGGATTGGAAGAACTAATATTGTCAGAATGTCCATATTATCCAAAACAATCCACAGATTCAATGCAGTCCCTATGAAAATACCAACAGCATTTTTCACAGAACTAGAACAATGATACTATAATTTGTATGGAACCACAGAAGACCCTATATAGTCAAAGCAATCCTGAGAAAGAGGAACAGAACTGGAGGAATCCCAATTCAAGATTTCAGGATATACTAAAGCTGTAGCAATTAAAGTAGTATGGTACTGGGCACAAAAATGGGCACATAGATCAATGGAACAGACTATAGACCCCAGGAATAAACCACATTTATATGGTCAATCTGTGACAAAGAAGGCAAGAACATACAGTGGGGAAGACAGTCTTTTCAATAAATTGTGCTGGGAAAACTGGACAGTTGCACGTCAAAGAATGAAACTGGATCACTTTCTAACACCATACACAAAAATAAACTCAAAATGGATTAAAGACCTAAACATGAGACCTGAAACCATAAAAATCCTAGAAAAGAACACAGGCAGTAATTTCTCTGACATCAGCCCTGGCAACATTTTTCTAGATATGTCTTTTAAGGCAAGGGAAACAAAAGCAAAAATAAACTATTGGGAATGCATCAAAATAAAAAGCTTTTGTATAGCACAGCAAAGGAAATCATCAAGAAAATGAAAAGACAACCTACTGAATAGGAGAAGATATTTACAAATGATATATCTAATAAAATGTTAATATCTAAATATGGAAAGAACTTCTACAACTCAACACCAAAAAACAAAAAATCAATCTGATTAAAGCATGTGCTGAGAACCTGAATAGACATTTTTCCAAAGAGGACATACATATGACCAATAGGCACATGAAAAGATGGTTAACATCACTAATCGTCAGGGAAAAGCAAATCAAAATCACAGCGAGATACCACCTTACACCTGTTAGGATGACTAAAATCAAGGGGTCCTGGGTGGCTCAGTTGGTTGAGTGACTTTAGGTTAGGTCATGATCTTGGGGTCCTGGGATCAAGCCCTGCAATAGTCTCTGTGCTCAGTGGGGAGTCTGCTTGTCCCTCTCTCTCTGCCCCTCCCCCACTCATACTCTCTCTCTCTCTCTCTCTCAAGTAAATAGATATAATCTTTTAAAAAACGGCTGAAATCAAGAAGATAAGGAACAAGTGTAGGTGAGGATGTGGAGCAAAAGGAACACTTGTGGACTGTTGGTGAGAATGTAAATTGATACAGCCACTATGGAAAACAGTATAGAGGTTCCTCAAAGAATTAAAAATAGAAATACCATAAGATCCAGTAATTCCACTATTGGGTATTTACCTGGGAAAAACAAAAACACTAACTCAAAAAATATATGCACTCCTATGTTTATTGCAGCATTATTTACAATAGCCAAGGTATGGAAGCAACCTAAGTGTCCATCATTAAAGGAATGGATAAGGAAAATGTGGTATGTGTACACACCACACACACACACACACACACACACACACACAGGAATACTACACAGCCATAAAACAGGATGAGATCATGCCATTTGGGACAACACGGATGGACATAGAGGGTATTATGCAAAGTGAAATAAGTCAGATTGAGAAAGACAAATACCATATGATTTCACTTATAAATGGAATCTGAAAAAAATGAATAAACAAAAAGCAGAGTCAGAGCTATAAATACAGAGGATGAACTGATGGTTGCCAAAGGTGTGGGGGGGGTGCTGTTAGGCGATTGGACAGGATGGGTTAAGGGGAATGCAGACCTCCAGTTATGGAATGAAGATGTCATGGGAATGAAGAGCAGAATGCAGAGAGTACAGTGATATTGTGATAGCAATGTAGTGGGACAGATGGTGGCTATACTTGTGGTGAACATAGCATAATGTATGAACTTGCCAAATCACTGAGTTGTGAACCTAAAGCTAATGCAACATTGTGTGTCAACTATACTTAAAAAAGTTTTTTTAAAAAGCTACTTATAGGTATGGGCAGATTTTAGAGAAATCAACAAAGAAGAGAGAGGTCCCCAGCACTAGAAACAGCCATCACCACCCCTAAGCTTGAGTAGAACCCAGAGAGAATAGTGGTTTATGGAGATAGCTGCCTGATAAAAACTGTGGCTTTCTGTGGAGGGATGCAACCAACCCAAGACAATCCAGCATGGCAGAAAAATGCCTCCACTTCACTTTTCTCCCATCCTCTGATCCTTTTCTGGTGCCTTCTATTGGCCAAATGAACCAAAAGGCAAAAAGCAAGTATGTCTGTTTGTATTCTCCATACAAGCACAGAATAGGGAGGAGAAGGGTAGACGGTGGAGCTGAAGGGACAATGGAAAATATCTAAAATATTTCACCTCACTGTCTTTTATTTTATGGGAAATAACTGGTATCTGCAACACAGACTATATTTTGATGGGAATTGGAAGACCTGACATAGCTCTTAGGTAGGACAGTGATGTAACTATTCTTTTTATGCAAACTGATTCTGATTATCTTGTTGTGAATGAGAAAAGGATTTGCTGGGACATAGGATTTTCTACATAGCAGATACCAGGGACCATGTTGATTTGCTTTAGTAATTATAGTAATTATACCACAACCAGAACCACAGCTGTGATCATCATCACCATCTGGTTTAGTTTGTGATCATCTCAGTTATTCTCAAGGAGATATCAGGCTGTTTCAACAGGTGATTTAAATAGAGATATGGCTGGATGTGTCAGATCTTTGATAGCAGCATTAATCTCTGCAGTTCCCAGAGACATGGCATTCCTTTAGTTTATTTTCTTGATGATGGGATTGGGAGCACTTTTAGGGACTTGGCTCTTCCTATCATAATAGTCTTCATTTCACAGGTTGGGGAACCAATGTCAAGATTTGTCTAGTTACTGAGTATATCTAGTCGTACTCTACTTCTCATGGTGGGAAAATTAACCACAAAATGGGCGGACCCACTGGGAGACAGATTAAAGACTTTGTCTATCACTTACCTCACAATATTCCCACAGTGGCTTTGGTTCTCCAAGGATTCATACCACTTCAGAACAAGTATCCGGAAACTCCTGGAAAGTCTGGTTATCTTGGGGCACAGTCCTGGAAAAAGGACCGAGGACTCTCTGGGAATAGCTTGGAAAAATATTCACAAATGTTGTACTTCTGTGTACATATCACTTGATCCTTCCTCAAAGGGACACAGTCACCTCCCTGATTTGAGAAGTTCTTGATCTGTGAACTGGCCTATGTCCGAGACCTGTGTAAGAGATCTTGAATTCCCACTATGGCAACCCAGGTTAGGTTTTTACTCATCAGACCTAGAATTTTTTCACCTATATATGTCAAGCAGCATCCTAGAAAATTGTCCATCTATTTCATCTCTAGGGACCCAAGAGACCCACCTCTTACATATTCAGGTAAAAACATTCTGATAACAGTTCTGTCTCTGTTACTTACTGTAATCATTATATTTACCTTGTTGTGAAAGTTAAACAACACTACCTGGTCTCTAAATCTTCAAGTTCTCATTGAGATCAGAAAACCCAATAAATTGCCACACCTGCCAATATCTCCAACCTTTAAATGTTCCAAGAGGAGGGGCACCTGGGTGGCTCAGTGGGTTAAAGCCTCGGCCTTCGGCTTAGGTCATGATCCCAGGGATCTGGGATCGAGCCCCACATTGGGCTCTCAGCTCAGCAGGGAGCCTGCTTCCTCCTCTCTCTCTCTGCCTATCTCTCTGCCTGCTTGTGATCTCTGTCTGTCAAATGAATAATTAAAAAAAAAAGTTCCAAGAGGAATCACCTTTCATCTGTCCTGTTGGTCATCATTTCAAGGTTTCACTGAGCCACATAGAAAAATGAAATAACTTGGCTCTGTTGAAGCCTGGAAATAAAAATATCCTTGGGAAGCATTCATGAAACCTCTATTACTGGAATGTGGATTAAAAATACTTGCTGGGTGAGCTGCTAAATCTTTACACATGTTTAGGATAAAGCAGAAATGAGAAAACCATGTTCAACTCTGCTCTTATATTTTGGCTAACTGTGTTCTTAATTCTCTCCTGCTGAAATATAAGTGTTACAAGCAGGACAAATGACTGCAGGCCACATGGATGAAACCACTGTCCTGCTGTACTTGGGGTAATTTTTCCTCAAAGTTCTGTGCTCTCCATTTCTCTCTGACTCTTTCTCACTTTCTTTCCCTGCCCTCTCTCTCCCACTACCTTCCCTGTCTCTCCCTGTCCTCTCACTCATGATAAGGAATGTCAGTATTTTGAGTATTATTATTAGACAACTTTATAGTGAATATAGGTCACAACACAATCTTCTAGGCATGGGGTGAGGTTTTTACTAATTAGGACAGCTGAAAAGCTGGTATAAAACAGCAGTGAGAAGAAAATAATTAAATTGTTGGGGGGAGAAACTGGACTTTCCAGATTTTTAAATAAAATTCTTCTTGAAGTATAATACACAGCAGATTATATAAATCCTAAGCATGTAATTCAATGAATTTTCACTGAATGAATCATGTGTAACCACCATCCAGGTCAAGAAATAATATCGCTAGCCCCTTAGGAACCCTGTTTGTGCCCGCCCCCCCTTTATCATTACTCTTACCCGCAAAAACTCCACTATCAAGATCCTTAGTTTTTTAGTTTTCCTTACAATGGTAAGTATGCACTCTTGTGTGGATGGGGGTTCCCTCATGCAAAATTATGTTAGTGAAATTCATTCGTGTAATTGCATGTGGTAGTAACACACTTGTTGTTGGTCTAGAGCGGGGGGCTGGTAGACTAAAACCCACTTCAGCTCTTCTGGAACAGCCCACCAGCTACAGGCTACCTTCTACATTTCTCAAGAGTTGTGAACAAATGACACAAATATGTAACAAAGACAACTATATGACTTGTAAAACCTAAAATAGTTATTCTCCAACCCTTGACAGGAAAGTTTGCTGACCCCTGCTATAGAGTGTTGTGTTGTGGAAATATGCTACAACTTACTATTGCTTAATTCCACTACCAAGAGATATTTGCCTTGTTTTCAGTTTTTAGCTATCACAAAGAGTGCTGCCATGAACATTTGTACACGTGCCTTTTGGTGTACATGTAGACTCCTGTCTCTTGGGGATAAACCCAGAAGTGGAATTATTGGAGCATAAGGTATGAGGATACTCAGTGTTAGTAAATATTGCCAAGGAGTTGTACAAATAAACACATTCAGCAGCCATGATTGAGAATTCCAGTTGCCCCACCTCCTTGCCAACACTTGGTATTGTTTGTCTTTTTAATTTTGATCATTTAATTTTGATCATTTCAGTCTATGTATAGTATTATCCTCTTGTGGTTTGGGTTTGTACTCACCTGACACCTCACGATGTAAGCACTTTTTCATGTGTTTCCTGAACATTTGGATATTCTTTTCATGACATAGCTGCTCACATGTTTTGTCCACTGTGGGTCTGTATTTTCCTTATTGACTGGTTGGAGTATCAAAGTCTTTGTGAACAATACGTTGCAAATACCTTGCTGTGTTCAGTGATTTGCATTTCCACTTCGTAGGGGTATCCCCTGACAAATAGAAAGTCCTACTTTTAATGTGGTCTAATTTATCAGTTTTCCATTGTGGTCAGTGCTTTTTGTATCCTTCTTAAGAAATCTTTGCCTACTTTTGTGTCACCAAAATATTCTCCAGTGTTCTCTTCTGTGTGTGCTATTGTTTACCTGGTACATTTAGATCTAAAACTCATCTAGATCATTTAGATCTAAATTCATCTTTTCTTGGTGTGAGGTAGTTGTCAAGATTAATTGTTGTCTCTTTATTCAGTCTCTTATTCAGTTGATCCGGCACTGCTTTGGGGAAAAATGATCATTTCTCCCTTCTACTATAGTGTCATCTTCATAATAAATCATGTACAGAGAATGTGCAAGTCTGGTTCTGGGCTCATTAATGTGTTCCATACGAATTCATCTATGGATTGGTAAGAATTTAAGCTTTCTTCTTCAAGATTGTCTTGACCCTTCTTGGCCCTTTCCATTTCCATATAAATTCATTGAATTGAAGAGGAAAAATGAAATCTTATAGTTAAAAAATGAGGGATGCCTGGGTGGCTTGGTCATTAAGTGTCTGCCTTCAGCTCAAATCACGATCCTAGGGTCCTGGGATTGAGCCCCACATCAGGCTCCCTGCTCAGCAGAAGCCTGCTTCTCTCTCTGCCTGGTTTGCCTTCTGCTCCCCCTGCTCATTAACTTTATTTTTAGTTATATGAAGTTTGTTGATGCTATTTTAAATGATATTGTCTTAAAGTTTTATTTTGTGATATTTCCTGGTATATAGAAGTATAGTTAGTTGTTGTATGTCGATCCTGTATTCAGTGGTCTTGCTAAATTCATTATTAATCCTAAGAGTGTGTAGAATCTTCTGCCTTTTCCACAAACACAACCATGTTGCTGTTAATAATATGTTTTATTACTTACTTTCCATTCTTGAATTTTTTTTCTTGCCTTCTACTGGTCATATTATACTGTATAATATTAAATAGAAATAGTGATGCTGAGCAGCATCCTTGTTTTATTCCTGATCACAGAAGGAAAACTTTTCCTATTTCACCATTAAGTTGTTTACTACAAATTTTTTTGTAAATTCTCTATTGTATCAAGGAAGTTCCTTTTTATTTCTAGTTTGCTAAGTGTTTAGGGGTGCCTGGGTGGCTCAGTGGGTTAAAGCCTCTGCCTTTGGCTCAGGTCATGATCCCAGGGTCCTGGGATCGAGCCCTGCATCAGGCTCTCTGCTCAGCAGGGAGCCTGCTTCCTCCTGTCTCTCTACCTGCCTCTCTACTTGTGATCTGTCAAATAAATAAATAAAACCTTTAAAAAAAAAAAAAAAAGAAAAGTGTGTTTTATAGTTTGCTAAGTGTTTGGGATGTTCTTTTTTTTTAAATAAATACATAGATGTATTACATAGGTCAAATACTTTTGATAGATCTGTTCAAATAATACTATGATTTTTCACATTTATTCTGATAATTGGTAATTTTTCAAAATGATTCCTGGAATCTGCCTAACTTCTTTGTGACATGTTACACTTTTTATAAATTGCAGGATACAGTTTGCTAAAAAATTTTTTAGGGTTTTGCATTAAAAGAAGGATTTGGCTGGCAATTAATTTTTTCCATATTGTCTTATTTTGTCTGCTTTTGGCATTAAGGATATGCTGGACTCATAGAACAAGTCGTGAAGTATTTCATTTTTTATCTCCTCTCTAAAAGAGTTTCCATAAGATGCTTGCTATTTCTTCCTTAGTGTTTAGAAGCATTCACTGGCAAATACATCTGGGCCTGAACATTTCTTTGTAAGAAAACTTTTAAATTAAATTTCGAAACAGGTTTTTTTTTCTTTTTTTTTAGGTATAATTGACAGACAACAAATTGTGTATACTTAAAGGGAATAATTGGATACCTTTGAATATAGGTTCACACGCATGAAACTGTCAACCAGTCACCACAATCAAGATAATAAAAATATCTATTATTTCCAAAAGGTTCCTCAAAGTCCTTTGTATTGCCTCCCCATCCCCATCCTCCAGCAACTCCTGACCAACTTTACATCACTCTGGATTATTTGCCTGATCTCAGATTTTATAGAAGTAAATTATACAATTTCTTTTTTCTTTCTTTTTTTTTTCTTTTTCTTTTGGTCTGGCTTCTTATCCTCAGCATAATTATTTTGAGATTTATCCATGTTGGGCTGGGTTTTAACTCATTTTTTTTTTAAGCTGAGCCATATTCTACTGTATATACCTACCACAATTCAGTTACCCAGCCACCCATTGATGTATATTTAGGTTTTTCCAGCTTGGGGCTAGGATAAATAAAGCTGCTATAAATATTTATGCACAAGTCTTGGCATGGACATATGCTTTCTTTTCTATCTAGGAGCAGAATGGCTCGGTCATGGGGTGGGTAAAGGTTTACCTTTTTAAGAGTCTGCCAAACTATTTAGCAAAGTAGCCATTTTACATTCTCATCAGCAGTGTACAAGAATTACAGTTGCTCCCCATCTTCTCCAATACTTGGTATGATCAGATATTTTAAGTTTAGAAATTCTAATATATAGGTAGTGATATCTTATTGTGATTTTAATTCTTTCCCCCAATGATGTAATATTGCACAACTTTCATATGCTTATTTGCCATTTGCATATCATCTTTGGTCAAGTGTCTTATAAAATCTTTTGCCCATTTTATATTGAATTGTTTGTTATCTTATTATTGAGTTTGAAGAGTTCTTTATTCTGGATTAAAGTTCTTAATCAAATATGGGGTGTGCTAATATTTTCTCCCAGTCTGTGGTTTGCCTTTTCATTCTCTTGAAATGTACTTTGAAAAGAACAAGTTTTCAGTTTGATAATGTACAATTTCTCAATATTTTCTTTTAATGCATCTTTTAATGCATCTTGCTTTTGATGTTGTATCTAAACAATGACTGCCTAACCTAAGGTCACAAACACCTTCTCTGAGTTTTCTGCTAAATTTGTAGTTTTAGGCTTTACATTTAGGTGTTTGATCCATTTTGTGTTATTTTTGTGTGTGTGACAGTTTGACTGTTTCTTATAGAAGTAAACATGCAACTACCATATGGTCCAGCAATTGTACTGTTAGATCTATATCCCAGATAATGAAAACTTACGTCTGTACAAAAATCTGTACATGAACATTTATAGCAGCTTTATCCACAATGGTCAAAAACTGGCAAGAGCCTAGACAGGTATCCTTCAACAGGTGAGTATTTAAATAAAATGTGGTAACACCCATTTCATAAATATTACACAACAATAGGTCGGGTGAACTATTAATATGTGCAACAACTTGGCTTATAGAGTGCAGAATAGTTGTTGCCAAGGGTTATATGGGAGCAGGGGGTGGTATAAAGAGGACGGTGGCTGTGGTTATATAAGGGGAGCAAGAGGGCCTTTTGCAGAGTGAACTGTCCTGTGTCTTGATTTTGGTGGTAGTCACAGAAATCCACCCATGTAATGAAACTGCACACACCTAAACATATGTACACGCACACACATACACAAATACAAATGAGTACATGTAAAACTTATGAAATAAGTTTTGACTTAGGACTTTGTCTAAGGACTTTGAAGTGTATCAGTGTCATTCTCTTAGCTAGGATTTTAAAAAAACACTAGTTAAGCTGTTAATGAAGGGATTCAGAGCTTGGTCAAGAATGAGACAGCGGGGTAAGAAACAAAGCTACCTGTGTAATACACATACAATATAGGACAATAACCTGGAAACAATGTTTGGTAGAAATCATAGTGAAGTCATTTGACTAGAAGTTCATCATTTACTGATCTCCTCAAAAATCTGGTTTTTTGTTTCATTAATATTTCTGTATTATTTTTCCATTTTTTATTTTATTGATTTCTACTTTGATCTTTATTTTTGTTTTTCTTCTGATTACCTTAGGTTTTATTAGCTCCTCTTATTTTGGTTTCTTAAGGTTTAGTCTTTGATTTGAAATACGTTTTCTTGTCTAATACAGGTGTTTAGTATTATAAATATACTTTTAAATATAGCTTTAGCTGCATTCCACAAATTTTTATAGTTTGTGTTTATCTTCATTCAGTTAAAAATACATTGTAACCTCCCTTTGTATTTTTTTGTCTGAGATTCACAGGTTATTTGGAAGTTTCTTAGTTTCTAAATATTTGGGGATTTCCCAGGGACTTTTGTTATTTATTTCTAACTCAATGCCATTGTATAGAACATGCTTTGGATGACTTTGTTACCTTCAAAAATTATTAAGAATAGTTGTATGGCCTAGAACTTGATGTGTTTTGGTAAATGTACTTGAAAAAATGTACATTCTACTATTATTGGTAGAGTGTCCTTTAATGTAAATGAATGTACATTGATAGGGTTGTTCAGATCTTCTGTAAACATCTGATGCTCTGTATACTTTTTCTCTCAATTATGGACACATAGGTGGTGAAATCCTCTAGCTTAAATGTGAATTTGTCTATTTCTCCTTGAAGTTTTTTCAGTTTTTGCTTCTTATATCATGAAGGTCTGTTTTAGAAATGTAAATGTTAAAATTATATATCCTCCTGATGAATTGATCTTTTTATCATTATAAATGACCCTCTATGTCCTTGGTATTTTTTTCTCTGAAATTGACTTCACCTGATATTAACATAACAATTCAAGCTTTCTTTCAACTATGGTTTAATGTGGTATATGTTTTTCCATTCTTTTATTTTTCACTTGTTGTTGTCTTTACATTTTAGTTTTTTGTAGTCACATATACTTGGGCCTTGGTTTTTTTAAATCCCATTTGACATGTGTCTTTAAATTAAAGTGTTTATGCCACTGAATGTGATTTATTTTTTTAAATTATTTTTATTAACATTTTAGATATTATTTGCCCCAGGGGTACAGGTCTATGAATCATCAGGTTTACACATTTCACAGCACTCACCATAGCATATACCGTCCCCAATGTCCATAACCCAACTGCCCTATCCCTACCCCCCAGCAACCCTCAGTTTGTCTTGTGAGATTAAGAGTCTCTTATGGTTTGTCTTCCTCCTGATCCAATCTTGTTTCATTTTTTCCTTCCCTACCTCCCACTTGCCCTCCACCTCTCAAAGTCCTCATATCAGAGAGATCATATGATAATTGTCTTTCTCTGATTGACTTATTTTGCTCAGCATAATACCCTCTAGTTTCATCCACATCATTGCAAATGGCAAGATGTCATTTCTTCTGATGGCTGCATAGTATTCCATTGTATATATATACCACCTCTTCTTTATCCATTCATCTGTTGATGGACATCTAGGTTCTTTCCAGAGTTTGACTATTGTGGACATTGATGCTATAAACATTCAGGTGCACATGCCCCTTCGGATCACTACATTTGTATCTTTAGGGTAAATAGCCAGTAGTGCGATTGCTGGGTCGTAGGGTAGCTCTATTTTCAACTTTTTGAGGAACCTCCATGCTGTTTTCCAGAGTGGCTGCACCAGCTTGCATTCCCCCCAACAGTGTAGGAGGGTTCGCCTTTCTCTGCATCCTTGCCAGCATCTGTCATTTCTTGACTTGTTAATTTTAGCCATTCTGACTGGTGTGAGGGGGTATCTCATTGTGGTTTTGATTTGTATTTCCCTGATGCCGAGTGATGTGGAGCACTTTTTCATGTGTCTATTGGCCATCTGGATGTCTTCTTTGCAGAAATGTCTGTTCATGACTTCTGCCCATTTCTTGATTGGATTATTTGTTCTTTGGGTGTTGAGTTTGATAAATTCTTTATGGATTTTGGATACTAGCCCTTTATCTGAGATGTCATTTGCGAATATCTTCTCCCATTCTGTCAGTTGTTTTTTGGTTTTGTTGACTGTTTCCTTTGCTGTGCAAAAGCTTTTGATCTTGATGAAGTCCCAGTAGTTCATTTTTGCCCTTACTTCCCTTGCTTTTGGCGATGTTTCTAGGAAGAAGTTGCTGTGGCTGAGGTCGAAGAGGTTGCTGCCTGTGTTCTCCTCAAGGATTTTGATGGATCCCTGTCTCTGAATGTGATTGATTATTGATATAATTGGATCTTACCCTGTCTTCTCATTATTTGTTTTCTGTTTGTCCTCTAGTATTTTGTTTCATTTCCCTCTTTTTCTGTTTTTTTGGGGGATTAAATGTGTGTATTTTATGCCTTTTCTTTTTCATTGGTTATTAGCTAGAACACTTTATTATGTTATTTTAATGGTTGCTTTCGGGTTTATAGTACACAGATTTTATCATCATAATCTGCCATCAAAAGATATCGTATAGCATTTTACATTACTGTTTGAGAGTCTTTTAAGAGATTATTTTCATTCCTCCCCTTCTGGCCTTTGAGGTGTTGCTGTCATATATTTTTTTTTCTACATGTGTTATAAAACCCACAATACATTGTCACTGCTTTTCTTTCACAGATATTCCAATAATAAGAAAATGTCTTTATGTTTACCCTTATACTTACGTTTTACTGGTGCTCTTCTTTCCTTTGCTTAGATCTAGATTTCCAACTCCTATAATTTTCCTTCTCCTTGAATAATTTCCTCTATCATTTATTATAGTACAGATCTGATTGTGATGAATTCTTTCAGCTTTTGTATGTCTGACATGTCTTCATTTTTGCTGAGTAAAGAATTCTACATTGACAGATTTTTTTTTCTTAATTTCAGCACTTCAAAGTTTTTGCTCTACTGTCTTCCAATTTGCATTGTTTCTACCAAGAAATCTGCAATCAGCTTTATCTCATTTCCTCTGTACATAATTTGTCTTTACCTGGAAGCTTTTAGGATTTTTTTTTTCTTCTTCACTGGTTTTAAGCAATTTGATTGTGATATGACTAATTAACAAAGAGTCATTTGTTTTTGTTACTATTGTTGTCCAGGTGTTGCTAGTATTTTGCCTAGAGTTTATAATTTTTATCTGTGGGAGGGTTAATGCAAGTTTCTCCACCATTACTGGAAATAGAAGCTTTTCTTAATCACTTTAAAGTATTTATTGATTTCTATTACAATTCTTAGACCCATAAATTATTTAGAAATTTTTAAAATTTCCAAACATTTGTGAATTTTCAATATCTTTTGTTACTAACATATGGCTTAATTTCACTGGCAAATAATATACTTTGAGTGATTTTACCACTTGTTTTATGGACCAGAATATGTTAAATTTTAGTAAATATTCAATATGCATTTGAAAAGGTTAGCTATCCTGTCATTTTTGGATGCAGTGTCCTATATAGAACAATCAGGTCAAACTTATTAATCATGTTGTTCAAGTCTTTTATGCCCTTACTGAATTTCTGGTTGACCTGTTCTGTCAGTTAATGACAAATGCATGTTTAAATGTCCCAGTAGAATTGTGGATCTGGTTATTTCCACTTTTAGTTCTGTCACATTTTGTTTTATGTATTTTGTAATATGTCATTAAGTGCATACAAATTTACAACTTTTGTGTATTTCTTGATGCTTCATCCTTTTGTTATTATGAAAGTCTCTCTGCATTTCTGTTGCTGTTTCTTACCTTAAAGTCTGCCTTGTTCCTTGATTAGTACTTGGTAGATTAGACAGCTATATCAGCTTTCTTCTTTTTTTTTTTTTTTTTTTTTTTTTTTTTTTTTTTTTTTTACAGACAGAGATCACAAATAGGCAGAGAGGCAGGCAGAGAGAGAGGAAGGGGAAGCAGGCTCCCTGCGTCACAGAGAGCCCGATGTGGGGCTCGATCCCAGGACCCTGAGATCATGACCTGAGCTGAAGGCAGAGGCTTTAACCCACTGAGCCACCCAGGTGCCCCATATATCAGCTTTCTTCTGCTATGTGTTTGCATGGTACAGTTTTCTTTATCTTCTAATTATCACCCCTTTTGCTTTGTCCTTATACTAAAATGTGTGTCCTGTTGGCCACATGTAGTTGGTGCTTGTTTTTTTGAAATCCAGTTCACTACTAATTTGCTTGGGTAGCTGCCATCCTGCCTGTTTTGTAGACCTTTCATTGTCTTTTTTTTTTTTTTTTACCTCTTTTAGACAATCAAAAATATTTTATTATTTTATAATTTTCATCTTGCTTTTAGTTATGTATTCCTGTACTATTCATTAAATGACTACCTTAGAGACTACTCTCTGTGCTTTTTACTTCTTAAGGTTCAATATAAATTAGTTTGTTTACCATTTCTCATGCTAGAATTTTCCACTCAATTTATTCATTCTCTGCTTCTTTTGGTATGATTGTCATGAATTTAATTGTACAAACATTTCAAATCACGTGAATTGTTGTTGTTGTTAACATTCATTTGTGTGTATCTCCTGTATTTATTCCTTTCTATATTTCAATCTGGATTTATTTTCTTTCTGCCTGAAAAGCCCAGCTTAGTGTTTCTTGTGTGGGACTCCCTGGCGATAAATATTCTGTGTTTATCTAAAAACATCTTTATTTTTTCCTTAATTTTAAAGAACATATATATTTTTAAAGATTTTATTTATTCATTTGACAGAGAGAGACACAGGGAGAGAGGGAACACAAGCAGAGGGAGTGGGAGAGGGAAAAGCAGGCCTCCCGCTGAGCAGGGAGACTGATGTGGGATTGATCCCAGGAGCCTAGGATCATGACCTGAGCCAAAGGCAGATGTTTAACAACTGAGCCACCCAGGTGCCCCAATAATGTATTTTTTTATTATAAAATTCTAGTTTGGAAATTACTTCCTTTCAATAACTAAAGCTATCTTTCCATTGTTTTCTGGCTTCTGAAGTTTCTGCTGAGAAGTCAGATATTAGCCTTATTTTTCACTATTTGAAAGTGTTCTTTTTTTCTTTGGCTGCTTTTAATAATTTTCCTTTGTCTTTAAATTTCTTCATTTTTACTATGATGTAGTGAGTAGGTAGGTTTTATTCATTTTAGTTTCTTTATACTGCTTGAGGGTTAGAGTGATCCCTGTACCTGTAACATATTGTATTTTGTAAGTCCTGGAATGCTGTTAGACATTATCTCTTTTAAATATTACTTTTGCCCTAATGTCTCTATCTTCCTCTGAAATCCCAGGTACACATATTTTGGGCCTTTTTATTATAATTCTTATGTTTTTAACATTTTTTTCTCTCCATTTTTTCTCATTGTGTCAATGTGTGTATTTTTCAACAGATCTGTCTTCAAATACACTAATCCTTTCCTCAGTTGTTTTCTATCTGCTGGTATACCTATTTATTGAGCCCTTTCTTAATTTCAGTTATATTTTCAATTTCAGGAATTTCCCTTTAGTATATTACAGTTCTCTGTTGAAATTTATTCTTCTTAGAATCTAGTTTCGGGCACCTGGGTGGCTCAGTGGGTTAAAGCCTCTGCCTTCGGCTCAGGTCATGATCCCAGGAGGGTCCTGGGATCGAGCCCCGCATCGGGCTCTCTGCTCCTCGGGAAGCCTGCTTCCTCCTCTCTGCCTGTCTCTCTGCCTACTTGTGATTTCTGTCTGTCAAATAAATGAATAAAATCTTAAAAAAAAAAAGAATTTAGTTTCATAAACATATTAATCAGATGTGTGAATGCATATAACTGAAATATCTCAATCACCTCTATTTTTAGTATTGCGTATTTTATATTGCCTACTTTTCTCTTGACCTTGTTTCCTATATATTTGATATGTTTAATTGAATGTCAAACATGTGTAAAAAATTGAAGAGGGTGAGGGTAATTTTTTCTGCTTCAGAGAGAATTAGTGCTACACTCTGCCAGATAGCTCAAATATGGGCAGTTTACCTTAATCTTTGGTTCAAAGCCATGTTGTAGCCTTGTAATATTGAGTTTATTTCTGATTCAAACCTACCTTTAATACATACTTCATACTCTCATTGAGACTTTGGGTGTTTGCTAGAGCTTAGAGGGTACTGGGCTCTAATTTTCATTTCTCCACATATACATGACCAGTAAGAACTTTTGCTATGTTTTCCTGCTGGTTTTTTTTTCAGGGATTTCTGAGCCTTTTATTTTATTGCACAAATTCAATCAATCAATCAGTCAATCAATTAATTAATTTTATTGCACAAATTAAGATTCAACAATTGCCTCAAGGGAGAAACTACTGTGGAATATCAGGCTTACTTTTCTGAGCTTCTCTTCTCTTTGAGTGATTGGTCTTCATGTCTTGCCTATCTTGGCAACCCCAAACTCTTATTTTCCATCTCCATTCCTGTGAGATTATCAGACGTTCTTCTGGTTTATGTGATTCTTGCTAGTTTCATTTGCCCAGTTCAACTTTACTCTCTCCATGTCAGGAATCAGCAAGTGTCCTAAGAAGAATGGAATGAAAATGGTTAAGTTCTCCTCAGTGAGCTTCCCTTTTCTCTAGGACCTTGGCCCTTCAAGAACTGGCACCTCTCCCAGCATTTCTCCAATGCTATCAAACAAATTTACTTTGTATTTGCTTTTCCACTTGTTTTCAGCTGAATCATTAGTCCACTCTAAGTCATTTTATCATAGCCTGTAGAGCTATTTTATAGGATTTTAATAAAAATAAGTTTGAATGGTGAGCACACAGATGTCAAAAATTATATTACTTTTAATTTGATTATTGTTTTTCACATTTATTAGTACTAATGTTCATGAGTGTTGTCACAATAATGTTTTCTGTTGCACCCACAGTAATAAAATAACTAATGGTAGTGTTGATAACAACAGTGGTGGATTCTATAGAAGGATAAAATTTTGAGATAATAACTGCCTCTCCAATATTTCCATTTTTTGCTTTTATCCATTCATATAGATGGTTTGCTCTGTGTTCATTGTCCTGTGTGAAAATATGATAGAATAGAGAGCTAAGGAGGTCTGTAACTCTCTGGCTTTGGTGGTCCAAAAGCCTAGGCCTTTAGACAACTTAGAGAATGTGAGGCTTCAGCAAACTTCTTGAGAGAAATAGGGGTAGAGAGTAGAGGCCTCTCCAATCCAAGACAAGAAAATAAATCCCCTGAGTTGATGACAATAGGGAGAGAGAGAGAATGATGGGAGAAAGAGCCTTGGTGTAGTAGATATTGGTGCCCAGCCCCTGTACGCTGGCACTAACTTACTACCTTTGAATATGCCAGTCTGATTTCCAACTGCCAATACTTCTTTTCTTTTTCTTTGCTTTTGTGCTTCTTTGCCTGAAGGTCTTCTCTGGCCTCCAAATCCCACTTTGCCTTCATCTTTGGCCAACTTGAAATGCCAGCAAACTAGTGCCTTCAGCAAGTAGGTTTCAATCAATGACAGAAATCGGCATTAAAATACTCCAGCTTTCAACTCCTGAGTTGTGTGTTCTACACGGGTTCCCAGGTCATTTTTCCAAAAGTTAGGTTCTAGTTGGCTACAGTGTTTTGATAATATCTCCTTTTGGCTGTTTTCCCTTCCCTCTCTCTCTCCCAGCTCCTTCCTGGTGACTTCTTAGCCTCCCTAAAAAATAATTTACACTAGAATCCATGTCTCAACATCTGCCTGTGGGGGAACAAACTATGACGTGGCTTAGACTAGTGAAGATGCAGACCTGGCTCCCAGAGGAGATAACAGGACTTCAGAGATGGAAGGGTAGAGATGCATGAGGTTTGGGGGCCATGGGCCATTTCCTCGTTTTCTGATTGAGTGGGTAGTGGTAAGTTACGTCTTGAAAATAGGTGAATGACTCACCAGTCAAAAACAAGTGTTTTTCTCTACAACTGTAGCCTAGACTAAGCTTTTTGTCAGAATGATGTGTTCTGTTCCTTTTGCCCTTATTTGTCCTGTTTTAACCATTAGAATATTTAAAAACAGGCAAATTGTTCTGAATGTATAGAAGCAAACAGGTATTAGTGATTATTCTAGATAACATTCATTTCAGATCTCCTGAAAGACTTCAGAAAGGAGCCAGAAGTAACTTTTTTTTTCTTAAAGATTTATTTATTTGAGAGAGCAAAAGAAAGAGAAAACACTCATGTGCATGAGAGCAGAAAGGTGGTCAGGGGGTGTGAGAGGGACCAGCAGACTCCACTCTAAGGATGGGTCCAGATGCGGGACTCAGTCTCATGACCCTGGGATCATGACCAGAGCTGAAATCAAGAATTGGACACTTACTGACTGAGCCACCCAGGAGCCCCTGTTTTTAAAAAGATTTTTCTTAAGTCGTTGCAAATATGATAGAAAGTGGAATGATTTCCAACTTAATTTCTTTCTGAAACTTTCATTTTGCTCCTTAAACCTTGTAGGTCAAATGAGATCATGAAACTGGTAGTTAAGTGACGGCTTGAAAGTTTAAATATGGTCTCTTGGATTCAAAATGCCAGAAAGCATTTTCTAGCTATTGAAATGTCCATTATTGCTAGCTGACTCAATAAATTCACCCATGCTGTATAGAGATACTTTTCTGTGTTATGTGTGTGTATATGGGTGTGTGTGTATGTATGTATATATATGCATATGTATATGTATATATATTTGTATATATGTATATGGAGATAAACACACAAATATGTCCCCAAAGCACATGTGTTCAATCTTGTTCAATTGAACCCCTTGTTCAATTTCTTCTCTTCAAAGTAGAAAGGAAACTTCAGGCGATCAAATTAATCCAATATTTATCACGCAGATTGCTCTGGTTGTGATGTAATATAGGAAGGACAAATTATAAAACTAGAAGATCCATAATGAATTGAGCACCTGTGAGGCTTGTTCTCATTCAAATATCACTCTCCACTTAATATCAGAATCTACTGAGTCAACAAATCAACATGTCTCTGGTCAATATGATAGATACTTTTATTTGTCCCCCTAGATCCAATCTCTCCCTTTCTACCTCCCTTTCTTCTGAGAGGCTAAACTGTAGAAATGTATTCAGTGGGCTCCTTTCCTCTCTGGATTCCATCTGGGTTTAGCCAATGGATGTCCCTGGCAGGTGACCAGAAGACAATAGAAGAGTGATAATATAATTACTGATAATTACTCTCCCAGCTCCTTCTCAACTGGATTATTGTGAATGGCCTGTGTCCCTCTACCTAAATCACAACTTCTTCTTCTTCTTTTTTTTTTTTAAGATTTTATTTATTTATTTGATAGAGACACAGCAAGAGAGGGAACACAAGCAGGGGAAGTGGGAGAGGGAGAAGCAGGCTTCCCAGCAGAGCAGGAGCCCGATGTGGGGCTCGATCCCAGGACTCTGGAATCATGACCTGAGCCGAAGGCAGAAGCTTAATGACTGAGCCACCCAGGTGCCCATAAATCACAGCTTCTTTGTCACAGCCCTCTCCTCTGGCTATAGCTATGTGTTTTGGGTCACAGGTAGGGGTTTGGGGTTTACGCGTGGCTAGCAATGGCTTCCTGCTATTGATAATCCACGTATCCTTCAGTATCCTTTACTGGTTTCTCCAGCCCTGACCAACAACATTTTTTAAGGTTTCTTTATTAAACTCTCCTCAATTACACAGTCTGAGTGAGTATGCCATCTGCTTCCTATAGGGACCAAGTCTGGTATAGTTTGCCCCTCCCCATTTGTCATAAATAAGCAGGACAACACAATGTAATACAATGGATATAAGATATAAGTCCATTGCAGAGTGAAATTATACATTTTGCAAAAGATGGTAAAATTTCATGGAGCAGATGGAAGTGGTGTTGGAGAACTGCTCGAGTCACATGTAAAACAATTATCTAATGCAGATTAACAAAGTTTCTCCAGTGAAAAATTAAAAAGAAAATTAACACTTAGACATTTCAAAAGGGAGTGATTTTAATGTCAAAGGATTAAAAGAGACACTAGGCAAATATATGAATTATTTGCTGCTGCTGCTTCTCTCTCTCCCCCTTCTTCCTCCCATTCTTCTTCTTCTCTTCTTCTTCTCCTTCTCCTCCTCTTTCCTCTTCTTCCTTTACTCCTCCTCCTCCTTCTTCTCCTTCTTCAATAAAAGAGATGTTTTCTTTATGTTTATACCATAAAACTACGTGAAGTAAAGGATGTCCTTAAGTAGTACCCTACTCTTTTATCAGGAATGTTGTACCAAAATAGAAAAAGCCACCCAAATAGTACTCAGTTTCTTTCTTCTTTGTCTTAAGAATTAGCACATAATTACAATTACAACCTACATTTTAATAAATGTAGAATAAACTTACTTTCACAGTTTTTCTTTTTTAAAAATAAAATCACAATGAAACTTCTTCTCTACTGAGTACCAAATTTGGGCTCCCACTTTATTTTTTTTTTAAGATTTTATTTATGTATTTGACAGACAGAGAGAGAGAGAGATCACAAGTAGGTAGAGAGGCAGGCATAGAGAGAGGGGGAAGCAGGCTCCCTGCTGAGGAGAGAGCGGGGCTCGATCCCAGGACCCTGAGATCATGACCTGAGCTGAAGGCAGAGATTTAACCCACTGAGCCCCCTAGGCGCCCTGGACCCCCACTTTAAATGGATTCACTGTAAGTGGCTTTTTTCCAGGATCAGTTATCTTTGGCTATGAGGCCCTCTGAACATCCTTGAATGAGCTCTATAGCCGGTTACTGGGGCAAGAGAGGACATCTCTTCCTTCAAATATTTTTGAGGCATCCCTTTGGATTTGGTGTTGGCCTCTGTAGTCACACAGACAAGGGTTTAGATCCCAGCCTCATCTACTGCTAACCCCTTGGACTTGGCTAGGCTTCAGCCTTGGGAACCCCACTACTGAGTTCCATCTTTGAAAGACTTAACGTAAGTTTCTGACATGTGGTAAGCCCTCAGTTAACATCAGTTCCTACCAGAATAACTGAAGTTATCATGCCATTATTAGTTCTATTTAATATGTTGCTCTATTAAGCATTTTATCCATCTTACTAAAACTAAAACAGTAAATAATGCTTAATGTTTTTGTCGGTTTCAAAATGACTAGACTTAAAGAACAAAAGACCAGTAAAGTTAAAACTGGATTTCCACCTTTCAAAGAGAGTAATTCCTAATTTATATAGAAAAATCAAAATAAGAAATATAAAAAAGGAAAAGCCTGAAAAATAATGGAAGAAACAAGAAGTAAATTAATTTAGACAGTAAAAGTAAATAAGGGAAGTCAGGTAAACAAATACCAGGTGAAACATAAAGTCTGGGGTGCCTAAGTGGTTCAGTTGGTTAAGCATCCTATTCTTGGTTTCAGCTCAGGTCATGATCTCAGGGTCATGAGAAAAAGCCCTAAGTTGGGCTCCACACTGAGTGTAGAACCTACTTGGGATTCTCAGCCTGCCTCTCCTTCTGCCCCTCCCCCAACTCATGTGCTTGTTTTCTTGCT
Organism: Martes martes; assembly: GCF_963455335.1. Classification (NCBI taxonomy): domain Eukaryota; kingdom Metazoa; phylum Chordata; class Mammalia; order Carnivora; family Mustelidae; genus Martes; species Martes martes. The sequence goes on from NC_137896.1 coordinate 59,625,099, forward strand.
CTCTCTCTCAAAAAAACCCCAACAACATAAAGTCTAACAAACTACTAGGCTCCTAATATGTAAACCAAAATGACAAAGAAATGTTAAAATTAAACGAATAAAGACGAGGAAAATGCTAAATATAAGGAATGTGATATTTCTATTCATACAAAGTCAAATTTGATCATGTGCACTACAATTATAATGAAAATCGAATCATCTTATAAATTGGTTTAAAGTATAATCAATAACAAAATTAAATATTTTACAGGAATATCTATGTGTCCAAAAAGAGCATAAAATATACAAAGCAAAACCTAAATGTCTATCAATAATGAGTGGATAAAGAAGATGTGGTATGTGTGAACACACACACACACACTGAATATTATGCAGCAATATAAAAGAATGAGATCTTGCCATTTGCAACAACATGGATGGACCTAGAGAATCTTATGCTAAGTGAAACAAGTCAGATGGAAAAAGACAAATATCATGTGATCTCACTCATATATGGAATTTAAGGAGCAAAACACATTAACAAACAAAGGAAAAGAGAAAAACAGACTCTTAAATACAGATAACAAACTGGTGGCTGCCAGAGGGGAGAATTATCAGGAATGGGCAAATGGGTAAAGGAGAGTAGGAGGTGCCTACAGGCTTGCAGTTAGGGAATGAAGAAGTTTTGGGGATGAAGGATACAGTATAGGGAATATAGTCAATTGTATTATAATATCATTGTATTGTGACAGGAGGGAACTGCACATAATGGTGATCATAACATAATGTATAGCATTGTTGAATCACTATGTTGTACACTTGAAACTAACATTGTATGTCAACTATATGTCAACAAAAATATATAGAAACAAACATCTTAAGATGATCAGTGTAATTAACAAAGTCCAAATTGAGGGATACGATAACATGCAATAATATCCTTAAAAATAAAACAGTTATTTTAGCAGCAAAAACTGGAGTTATTTAGGAGTAGCAGGGAATTGCAATCAAGGACATGAAGGTATGGCAAAACCATAGGCAAGTCCAGCAAACAAAGGAAAGGAAAGTGATTTTATGGAGAAGAAGTTTGGAGGGGTTGTTTTGAACAAAAATCCTTTAGAAGAATCAAATTGAGGGTGATGGTGGTTTCTCATTGGCTGAGTTGAAGGAGTAGTCAGTTTCCTGTAGGAGACGCAGTATATAACTTTCCCTGGTGGGGTCTGTAGCAGATGATTCTTTCCTGTTGATGATTCTTCCATTGGGTCTATAATTGACAATTCTTCCTGTAATTGACGTTAAATATTAAGGTTCCCCTAGCCTCCCAGCTTCACTTTAGTGAGATGTCCCTTTATTAATTTTCATAGCTAACGGCACATTGAGCATGAAAGTAATAACCAACACTTAGCTTCCAAACTTTAGAACAGTGTTTCCTGACCCATAAGCACTCTTGTGCCTTGGGTCTCCTGAGCCGTGAAGCCATCTACAGAGATGAAGGAAGCTGAAAACTTCAGGTGAGCCACCTCCAGCCTTGAGCAGCTTTTCTGGGGCTCTCAGGAGAACTGCTTGAGTAGATGGGAGTCTGATGGTATGCCCCACAGTACCCGAGATAAGAGAGAAAATACAATGAGTTACATCTGGCTCCGTCATGGAGCAGGAAAGTTCAGGTAAGGTGCCCAAGCAGCAAGGAACAAACTACAACAAGGACGTGGCTGGTAATCAGGGAGGATGAACAGGGAAACACCCAGGCCCCAGCCCTAAATCTCTGTCATGGGTTTTGGATACTCCTTTCCCTTTTGGTAGATTTGCCTTTCAGTGCTAGCAACAGAGTGATTTCTCTAATGATATATGCACAGACCAAAAACGAGAGCATCATCAGTATTTTCAAATATTGATATGAAGTTTCATTTGATACAAAATTCATTCCTACTTCACAATGTATTTCACCAAAGCAACTTTCAAGACAAGCAAAAAAAGACTGTTGGAGTCCTTAAATATCATTTTTTTTCCCAAAGATTTTATTTATTTGACAGAGAGAGAACACAAGGAGGCAGAGAGGCAGGCAGAGAGAGAGAGGAGGAAGCAGGCTTCCTGCTGAGCAGAGAACCCGATGTGGGGCTTGATCCCAGAACCTTGAGATCGTGACCTGAGTCGAAGGCAGAGGCTTAACCCACTGAGCCACCCAGGCGCCCCCTTAAATATCATTTTAACTATTGTAGAAGTTTCAATGGTTATTTATAATGGTTTAAATAATGGTTATTATTAAATAATGGTAATAAATAACTATTAAATAATATATAACTAAATATATAACTAAACATATAATAAATATATTTATATTTATATATTTATATATGTTATATATAGTGTGTTATAAATGATATATGTATTTATATTTGTATATTTATTTTATACATTATATAATATAAAAATATAAATATAAATAAATGTTAAATTAAAAATGGTATAGTGATTATTTATAAAAGTTGAATTTTTTCTGATCTATTCGTGTAAACAAAGTTTACATCAATGGTAATGATGAAGTATTTTGAAGAAATTATTCTTTAAAAGTTTCGTCTAGGAATTGCACACAGCATATAACAAGAGCATAAAAAATAGTGTTTGTGAAAGTTAAAAGAATGATTACATTTAACCTATAGGAGAACTAATAATCTAGTCTTTATTTTAAAATATTAGTTTGTAAAATAATAAGGCCAAGCAACACAAATAACAAGATAGACACACACAAAATATCAGCTAACTTTCTGAATTGAAAGCCACATACCTGTTTTAAAGCTCAGGAGACCGTTTGAAAATTTATTTTTGTAATGTAATGTAGTTAAACCTACGTGGTATCAATTTAATGATTGTTTTTCCCACTGACATGCTTTAATAACATGTATGAGGTCTTATCACTGTCCTGTTCCTGCATTTTCAGCATCTCATTTGTATGCAAATTCTCTGGCATGCAACTTACTCTCTGGTAAATGCAACCAACGGATTGAGTGTCTCCGTAATTATGTTCCATCCTTGTCTACTCTATTTGTTTCTTATTATATCACTGCAGCACTCCCTGCTTCGTGTTCCAGCCATGAATTACAGAGTGGCTCCAGCGGTAATTTTTCTTATGGGTGATGGGCCACTCTACCTCCTTTGCCTTAAAGCGTTACACACTTACCTATACTTTCGAGACCAAGTGTATGAAGCTTCTTCCATCTTCCTTCTGATTTTTTCCTTCTGTTGCTTATTTATTTCTTAGCTAGAAGTCTTTTGGTTCTAACAGAGAAGTTGTTCAACTAATTAATTTAGCTCATTCTTATCCCCTCCTTTGGTTTGATTTGTGTGATCCTGACATATGAGGTAAAATTACTATATATACATGTGTATGTTTTGGGGTGCTCACTAGGGCTGAAAAATCTAATGAAAATTTCACACAGGATAGCCATGCCAGGAATAAACATAATGTATATAGATTTGCTTATAAATACAAGCACAATGTGTCTACCTGTCTTTACATATGCATGTAACAGTATGTAAATAAAGTGTGTGTGTGTGTGTGTGTGTGTGTGTGTGTGTAGGGAGACTGTATGTGTTCTGAAAGAGTAACACCTGTGTTTGAACCCTGCATCATTCATTAATTATCTGTGTGACTTTGGGCAGTTTCTTAAACTGGGGTTCATTTTCCTTACTGGCAAAATAAGGATAGGAATAGTATCTATCTCATAGGATTCTTGAGAATTAATTAAGTTAATACAAAGTGCTTCTTGGTACAGCATAAGCATTCAGTAACCACTGTCAGTGATTTCTATTATCACATGAGATAAATAATAGATATAGACATATACACATAACAGACATTGAGGAGATCGGATCCTACCTATTCGCTCAGCCAAAATTCGCAGCATCTTCTGAGTGCCTGATGCCATACTAGAGTGCTTGGGGATGCAAAGATGGAGAGTCTCCACTCTCAGATGTACCTCCATGATCTTGTACAGTCCTCCCTGGTGCGGACCCCAGTGGGCCTTCTCCCTCCAGACTTATCCTCTCTACGTATTCCAGCTCTCAGACAGGATAGGCTGTTGGCACCCATTCTGGCTGAGAATTACAGTAGAGGTCTCAGGCAGCACTAACTAGGCCTTCCTCACCCTAACTACCACTCTAGCTGTTGCACTGACCCAAAAAGGAATTGTAAGATTCCCAAACACACTTCTTCATCCCGACTTTGTGGAGAGATTCACTCAAGAGGCCCCTCAGTGTCCAGTGAGTACAGCCAGTTTGGGCTTCTTTCCAGGTCCTGGCGGACAGGTTAAGCCATGTTTCTTATGCTCTTGTCCCCTATCACAGAGCAGAGCCACTTTCTTCCAGGGAGGCCTCCAGAATTTTGCATAGTAAACAGAGGGTGGGCTCAGGGGAACAGCAGCCCCACAAACACAGCCTTTCCTGGTTCAGAAGTGAAATCCTGGCTTTCACATGCTGGAGAAGTAAGGTGTCCTTGGAGTAGGACATTCTGCCACTAACCTGCTTAGGCACATTTGTCCCCATCTTTTTTGCCACCCTCTCTCATCACTACTTGCTTCCAGCTCCAAATACACCCAGTGGCATTTGTCTTGTAAAGGGCAGGCTTTACAGTTTATGACCTGCTTTGGAAACGGCTCTGTTCCCATGGGAGGGTGTGTTTTGTGCTTCCCATTTTATGAGGCAACTGAACTCTGAGATACTACAACTTGCTCAAGGCCACACAGCACGACAAGGTTAACACATGACAGAATTTGAGGTCAACATTGGTTTTACCCAACTGCAGTTTATTTTCAATCATACACTCTCTCAACAAATTTATCGAGGGCCCACTGTATGTGACAGAGACCAGTGCCAACTTTACCGGCAGAGCCCCCGGTCTCCTGGAGAAGATGCGTGGATAAGTAATTGATTGTTGTTCAGTGTGTTGGTGTTGTGGCAGAGGAAGTACATTTATAAAACATTGTGCCAGAGATCTTGCCAGAGGCTGGAAAGGAGTTTGCATGAATGCCCTGCCTCTAGGGACCTGTTGCTGCTCACATCCCATGTCTGCCTTCTCATCTGCCCAGCTGTTCACCCAGGGCGAGGCACACAGGGATGCTCCCTAAGAGGAGCACAGGCGGGTTCCCTGAGTGTTCCCCACCAGTGCTGGGGCAGCAAGCTTATGAAGAAGCAAAGTGGGGAGATCAGCCACTAGTGTTCAGCAACCTGCCAGTTGTGGGTTATTGCTGTGTGGGTGAGTGAGAGGGGCCAGGAGGAGGAAAGGGGAGGAGGCGTGGCTGGGAAGTCCACAGAGGTCGGTGCATAAACAGCTGGCAGAAAATGCCTTCTTTGAATTTCTGTTACAAATCCACACTAAAGAAGTAATTTTTTTTTTTTTTTAAGTAAAGGCATTCTGCCTCATTGAGAGTAGCTCTCCTTGGTAGGAGATTTACAAAATATTCAGGGATTCAGAATAGTAAGAGAAACAATTTTTCCCTTCTACTTATTGAATACTTACCCCATGCATGCATGATGTTGTTTAATTTATGCAACTACTCTGGCATGGGTATTGTAGAGATGAGGAGATTGAGCTTAAGTAATGTACTTAAGGCCACCCATGGAGAACATGAAACACTAGTTTCCACAGCTAGTAAATGGTAGAGGCAGGACTCAAACCCAGGTCTTTCTGATGTCAGAACTCACCCTCTTAACCGCCAAATTGCCCATGATATCCTCCAACATGGAGACAAATGCTGCAGAGCTGGCTGGCATGTGTCATGAAAGACACCTCAGAGAGGAGTAATGAGGAAGGATTTTTAGTGTCTGTGGGGACTTGCTCGATAGTCCATGGAAGTAATGGCATCCCCCAAAGAGAAATGACATGGGAAAAGAGTGACTTAAAGTAGCCTGGATGTTCAGGAAATTGCCAGTGGTGTGGTCTTGTTGGGTGGTGAGGAAGGAAGGAGGTAGCGAACGTGACAAGAGATGATACTGGAGAGAGGGCAGAGGCTACTACATCAAACACCTTGTCCCCCAGTGCTGGAACTTTGAGATTTTCCTATAGGTGATGGGGAGCCACTAAAGAGTTTAAGGACTGAGACTGGGGTGCAGGGGTTGTAATGTTACATCATTTTTGCAGTCACTTCCAAAGAAAATTTGGAGACAGTTTGGAAAGCACTCTAGAGCCTGTCATCTGGGAGATGAGTTTAGAGACTACATGTGTCCATGTTTCCTATCATGAATCCTCCTCAGTAAAGAAGGTTTCACAACAGATTCCCAGTGGATGTATGACTATTCACAAATGATCACAATACAACTGTATTCAAACATTACCTGCATTAAAATGTACACAAAAAGAAGACACTAAAAATATGACATAAAAATAAATGTGAGTCTTGGGACTAGATGGAGCTGATGGTTGCATAATATTGTGAGTATATTCAATGTCACTGGATTGTGCATTTTAAAATGGTTAATGGTTAATTTTATGTTATGTGAATCTAACCTCAATACAAATAAATCAAGTAAGCATGAGTAGATATTTAAGACTTTTCTTCCCCCAACTCTGAATGTTCTTGCACATCTTGGGTACACATGCCCCTTTGGAGGTGGGAGAATTGTTAATGAAACTGAAGTCAGGGCCTGGCTATAGGAAAGGAGAAGAGGGAAGAATTTGAGGTGTGGTTTAAGATGTGAATTGACAGGGCTTGGTAATGAAAGGTTGACAGGTATGTGAGAAAGGAAAAAAGGCGGAAAGACTCCCCATTTCTGGTTTGAATATTTGAATATAAGAGAAAGAAAGGTTTTCCCCTTGCCAGGGACCTGATGTGGTCAATACCTGGATAATTTCCCCGTGGTTGGCATAGGCTGGGGTGGGCAGTTTCCAGGTATGTCCAGAAGTGAATCCAGCCTGAGGATACAGATGAATGGCCCTATTTGGACAAGGGTGGTTGAGGGTCAAACCCGAAGAAGCTGTTTTAGCCAAGAACAAACAAGAGGCCAGAAGTGGGCAAACTCAGGAGTGGGAAACAAGAGCAAGTTGGGAGCAAGGCAGGAAGGATTTCACAGGTTTCATGGAAAGGTTAGAGGCCAGGGTTTCATTTTGACCTTTTGAGCCAGGGTGCCTGGGGAATATCCTGGGAGAATGGCAGAGACTTGTGAATATATGGATGTGGGCTTGGGAAGAGCCACTTATGGAGAACATTAACCACTAGACTAAACATAGAGCCCTGGGGACCGACAAAAATTAAGATGTTGGCAGAGGAATGGAAACCTAACAATGAGAGAGATCACCTGACCCGAACCAGGAGAATGTGGAGTCATGGAGGCCAAGAGGGAAGGAAAGAAATGGTCCCTGGTGTCCAACACTGCAGGGGGACAGATAAGATAGGAACTAAGAAAGTGTCCATCAGTCAGCTCCTTGGTGACAGAAAGTATCCTAGAGACAAATGGGGTAGAATGGAAGGGTGTGGGGCAAGAAGCCCTACTGTTGTGTGTTGACTAGTGAATAGAGGTGAGTTGGTAGAAACCCTGCAAGTAGAGCAGCCTTGGGTCATTTGATTACTGATCTAGTGCATCTTCTCTCCCACTGCATCTCTATTCTAGAAAGTTCTAGAAGACTTATTACAGATGACAGACAGGATAAGTCTTTTGGTTCTGGTCTCTTATGTATGGGCAGTTTGAGAAGCCAGCAGAGTTTCAGACAAGTCAAGTAGGCCATTTAAATCAATGTACTTGATGATAAGAACATATTTAAGGGATTCCAAAAATGTTCCTGGGATTCTTTTAAGGAGTCTGCACAGAGTTAGGGAGAGGCAGAGTAGTAGAGAACTTCATTCTTGGCCTCCATGACCAAGCACATTCTTCCGGTTTATGTCAGGTGGTCCCCCAGAATGGGGCCCAGGCTCTTGCTTCCAGCCTTCTGGTAGACCTTGCCCTACAGTGGGTAACAGGAGGGCAGTTGGGTATCTGGTGAGGAAATGCCATCGGCTGGTTTAGTCACTCGCCTCCACACTTTCACATCCTCTATCAGCACCTGCACACTTTAGTCGTGACCACACATACTCTTCCTGTTTATACAGAAAGTGTCATTCAGATAGCTTGCCAGTGGGACGGGAGCTCCACCATAGCCTCAGAAGAAAGAAGCTGAACGACTTATCTGAGAGAGAAAGAAGAGGAGCCTGTGAGTTGAGAGGTAAGATCAAGCCGGAGAGCATCTGGATCCTCTGGGCTGCCATGGGTAGAGAAGAAGTAACCCTTGCTTTGTACCTTTTTTGGGGGTTGCATCAGAGTAGCCTGGGCAGCAGGGAGCACCCCCATTGCACCCCATAGAGATAATTCAGCTTGGGGTGAATGGCTGGATAGACTGCGGAGGCAGACTTGGAACGAGATCAGAAAAGGTCACAGGATTCATGTAGGCGCACATGTGAGGGATATGTAGTCTTGATGTGGACGTGCTGATACCCTTTGTGATGATAGCTGGACATATGGGCCTTATGAACGGTGTGTCTGAACCTTATTTAGGCTGTTAGCTGTACCCCCAAATAGAGCCTATGACATGGCCACAGACTGGACCCCAGTGAATGGTCACAGAGAATGACCCAGAGGCCTGATCACAGGAAGGAAAGAATGTGTGTGTTTTACCCTAAGGCCACCACTGCTTCTGTGTAAATAACTCAGAACAAATGACCTTCTCAACAATAGGGTCTGACAGCCCTAGCTCCTATTCTTTGGACAATACATCATGTACATGCATGTATGTATGCTTGGGTGTGCGGACATCATGCATATACATATGGCACATTACATGTAATGTGCACACACTCGTGTATACACATAGACACACATCTAATACAAAATAGCAATAGTGACAATATTTTTGAAACTAATGGTGTGATAAAGGATTTTCCCCCCTACTATGTGAATTCCTTTCTACTCACGCTCTTACAAATGTAAAAGTGAAATCATGTTTCGATATGCAGTTCATAATCCCTTTTACTCAAAGGGCTGGAAATTCTGAGGTAGAGCCTGTTCAGGTACTCTGTGACCTGATACTACAACTAAAATAGCGTAAGCCAACTGTTAACTAATACCCACAACAACAGAGAAGTGGCAGTAAGCTCGTTCTTTGCGTCTCGAGTGTATAACTAATTTTTTTTTCAAATTATGCTCTCTGCTTTTCTCAGAAGCATTTACCCCTTAGTGCAAAGTGAGAAAGAGTTCCTTCCTTTACCTAGGTCCATCAGGGTTTCTCACCTCAGTGCTGATGTGAGGTTATTATAGTGAAAGTAACACAAACACTCAGTATGCTAAGGTTTTGGGTTTGCTTCTGTCTACTATGGTTCTCTTTCTCTGGGCAACACGTGCATTTAGTGTTTAGTTGTGTCATGCATAGTTTTCATTTATTTTGCATTTAGAAAGTGGAAAAATATACGTTGCTCAGTCACTGGATTTCTGGATTCCAATCTTTACTCTGACACTTACTGTGACTTTGGGCAAGTCATTCATTGTACCTCTCTGCATCAGAGTCCTGGCATCTGTATAATGGGTACCATAATAGTCTCTACCTCTTAAGTAAGGTTTAGCAGAGATGATACATGTCAAGTGCTTAGGAGGGTGCCTGGCTCATTGAAAGGGCTCAATAAGTCTTAGTGATCATTATTTTTTATTATTAGTAGTAGTAGTACTAGTATCACACCCTTTTCCATGATTAAGCTGTCAGATTTGAAGGGAAATGATAGGAGAGTGGGAAAGATTGAAGGTGGGATGTGGGGTAGGTAAATGAGTGTATGGGGAGATACAGAGGAGGTCAGAGCAAGGATACCCAAGTGCAAGCCCTACCAAGGTGTAGTGGCGGGGGGTGGGAGGGCTGGCTAGGACAGGAGCCCAGGGCAGACCTACCCCTGAGTCCTGCTGGTGATCGGAGCAAGCTCCGGAGCTTAGCAGATTTGATGACACAGACTTCCATGTGCACAGCAACCTGGGCAGTAGAGACCTGTAACTGGCATCCAAATGACAGTACATGGAATGGGGTTGGTGTCTGTCACGTGTGTGAACATGTTACATGCCTTCTCATGTTGTTGTGTCAGAGCCCTTGGGATTGTGCCTAATTTAGAAGATAGCCGATAGCTGGCCCAAGGGTGCAGAGCCAGGTGGGACCAGGCAGAGCTGGGTGGGACCAGGCAGAGCAGGGGTCTGACCATCTCCGACTCTGTGCTCCTGGCTGCCAGGATTGCCTCTACAGTACTATGTGGTATTGAACTGTGACTGATAAGAAAGCCAGGTCCCAGAGAATTCAGGAACAAGTTCAAGGTCATGCTGAGATTTAACACTGGGGAGGAGCTGGATGCTGGTCTCTGATTTCTAGACCCTTTATTCTACACATTGGTTCAGAGGAAGAGCTTGCATCCTTGCATTCTGCCTCCTGAGGTTGACAGCTATGGGACTCCTTCGATAAATCACTTTCTCTTCCATGCTTCAGTTTCTTTTTCTGTAAATTGGGTATAATAGCCTGTCCTACTCAGTGCACAGGGTTTTAGGAGATTCCAGGGACGGCACATTTGCAAAACACAATTCTATTATTTCTTATTCATGTAGGAAAAACATGTGGAAAGTGACTTTCAGTCCAGGCAGTTGAAAGAAAAGGGAAAGGGAGAGTATAAATGATAGTGGTTCTTTTTTTTTTTTTTTAATTTATTTGACAGAGAGAGGGAGATCACAAGTAGGCAGAGAGGCAGGCAGAGAGGCAGAGAGGGGGAAGCAGGCTCCCCGCTGAGCAGAGAGCCCAATGTGGGGCTCGATCCCAGGACCCTGAGATCATGACCCGAGCCGAAGGCAGAGGATCAACCCACTTAGCCACTCGGGCGCCCCAAATGATAGTGGTTCTTAATGATGTGTCATTAGATACGATTTAGCTCATTCTTTCAAATAGCTGTTTTGCTCCCTGGTACTGATGTTCCATAATCTGTTGAATCCTTCCCATATATGGAAAGTTAATTTATTGCCAATTTTTGTAATATTACAAATCAAACTGCAGCGACTGTTCTACAAAACCTGTAGTACGTTCTACCAGTTCTTCTATTTTTTTGCAGATCTGATCAGCAAATGGTGTTCTCATTTTTGTTTTCATTGGCTTTTCTTTGATTATCAATGTGTTGATTCCCAATGTTTTAAAACATAACTGCAAGAAAATAAAAACATTATCCCTCATCCAAAAAACAGCCCCAATCCATGTTCCTTTTAAAGTGAAGTAGCACCATTTTTCTCATGATTAAAATACAAACAGGTGTTTGTGTACAAATATGAACCCATTGAAAAGCGCCTTGCCAGAGATTCCTCTTTATACCTGTTATTGGTGCTAAAAATGGGGGGGGGCTATCATGAATACAAGACAATAAGACTCCTGCAATAACTAATAAACATGACAATTTGATTTATTAATGGTCCTCTGCTGTAGTCTGTTGACAGATTTTTCTTTATGGAAGAATTACCATGGTTTAAATATCTATCATATGGCACTTAATTCAATCGACAATATGTTACCAATTAGACCCTGCTTAAACTACCATCAGCCAGCAGACCAGGGAACATGTTAAGTAGGATGACAATCAGATAACTAGTAAATGCTGGTGGCAGCTTTCTCAGGCCCAGGGAGCAGTGCTGAAACAATGGAAAATGGAGAGTGGAAAGGCAAATCTAGCATTTACTTTTCCCCGTTCTGAACAATGAAATTGTTTCAGGTTCTCCTGAAAACGTATGAAGCCTTTGGGTTTGAGTTGATCATCACATGTGTGGATACTCACTCTCTCTTTTCCACCCCTCCATCCTCTTGCCTCCTTTTGTGATAAATTTGCAAACTGAAAGGCATTCTACTCCAAAATCCTCTCTAAGGTGATAATGTCGAACTTTAGCTCAGTCATGATGTACCGTTTAGTCACGTGTTTTAAGAGTCTCCCTTTCCCCAAGCACCAGCTGTTGACCATGGTAAGAGAATTCTTGCTAAGTGCGATGAGCTGCTTTTCTTACCTTTGTCTTGGAATCTGGCTGTATCAGTCGTGCGCTGTTGCAAGAGAAAAAAAAAAACAAATTGAGCTGTGCTAAACAAAGAGTCAATCTTTTGAAACAGTTTGGGGGGCAGGGGTTGACCAAGTATAAAGGAGAGCAGTGAGCGGGTCTGAAAGCCAAGTAGTCAGAACCAGTAAGAACACCATTAAGAACCACAGTAATGGAAATGTGAACACTGTCTGCATCCTATAATGTGGCCACCACTGTGACAGATATGACCTCAGTTGTCCCCACTTTGGGACATGATTTATGTAAAATACAGAATCCCAGAAAGAAGGGAGAGTGTGATGAGATGTGTCTAGGTCACACGCCTGCCCCCAGGACAAGGTCAGGTCCATCCATTGACTTCAGGCCCTACTTCCCAAAGCTCTGCCCATGAAGGCATCCTCAAAAGGAAGAGTGGAATGGTAATAGGAAGGGGTGGGTCATTGGAAGGGGACAGCAAAAAATGACAAATATCTGCCCCATGGTTACTACACTGCAGCCTCTGAGTGGAGGCTGGTTAGTTATAAATGGGAGACCATTGGTGATTTGTTTCTGTAGGTAGGTGTGCAAAAGGGGGAATTAGGAGACTGAGAGCCCACTGCTTCCTGCATTTTCATTCTGGTCACTTTGCATCGATAACTTTGCTTTGCTTCTATAGCATGAAACCAAGGAATTTTCTTTTTTTCTTTTTTTTTAAAGATTTTTTATTTATTTGACAGACGGAAATCACAAGTAGGCAGAGAAGCAGGCAGAGAGAGAGGAGGAAGCAGGCTCCCCGCTGAGCAGAGACCCCGATGTGGGGCTCGATGCGGGGCTCGATCCCAGGACCCTGGGATCATGACCTGAGCCGAAGGCAGAGGCTTAACCCACTGAGCCACCCAGGAGCCCCGAAACCAAGGAATTTTCTTAAGGAATTGAGGAATAATAGAGAACTTCCTTCTAAATCAAACAGATGCTGTTTCCTCAGCTCTTATCTATAGTGTGCATTTCATAGTCATTTTCTGAGTCCCCGCCACAACCTTACAAAGTAGATATTCACATAGAGAGAATAGAGGTTCTAAGGTTAAGTGACTTGTCCAAGTGCATACAGTTAGAGGCGAGGTCCAAACCCTGGCTCCCCGACTCTGAAACCTTCCACACCAGCCAGCCTTAAGTTGATCCTGAGTCCAGGCTACACAACAGCCCAAATGGCATTATTTGAATAAAACCCTTTTTTCCTCCAGGACACCACTGTGTGTGTGTGTGTGTGTGTGTCTGAGTGTGTGCACGTACACGCATGTGTGTACTCTAGGCACACATACCAGGAAAAATGCTAAGAGGAAAGTTAGAGGCTCAGAGGAAAAACATCCCATATGTTATAACTTTGCCTGGGCTGTCCCTGTTTCTAAATACCGTGACAATATTTTTTGAAGCAAAGATCAAAGGACATATGGTCTGACTCATGGGTTAACAAAGGGAAAATATTTGAAATTGGAAATATCTGGGACAATTTGAGATGTGTGGCTACAATCATTCTCAGAGCACCTGGAAATCATGGAGTTCTTTGTGAAACACTTTGAAATACTGGCATATTCAATCCCATTCTTCAAACTAGGAATAATTTTATCAGCAGAAATTAGGACAGCCTTATACATTGGTTATTTGATTCCATAGCTATGAAATTTTATGTCCATGAAAATAATAAAGGTGTGAAATCTGTTTGCATCACCTGTAAAATCATTAGAAATAATAAGAGAATTCTTCATACAAAAACAGATTTCTTAGAGCAAAAATAGCCAGTAAGAAAAACATAATGAGAAAAAGGGGATATAATTCACAAAGCCACTGCAATTTAAATACCTAGAAAAGAACTTAAGAGAAAACACATGAGACTATATGAAAAAAAATTTACTTAGGTTTGTGAAACATATAAATGGAAACACATAATGTGTGGAGACTAGATAAGCAGACTCAGTAATCACTCTCCAGACTAATTTGTATGCCAAAAATGTATAAAATAAAATTTCCAGTACATTTGGGGAAGAAGGGGAATTGATAAATTCCAATCTAAAGTTCTGATGAATTTTAGATTAGAATAACCAAGATATTCTTGGGGGGGGGAGAAGAAAAAGGGAGGGGGGCAGGCATGGTGCTTGCCTTGTGGGGTATGAAAGTTTCAGTGGTCATATGATTCCAGATGGTTACACAGATCAATGGGAGAGAAGAGAAAGTTCACACACACATACGCTCACACATAGGCAAATTTAGTATATGATAAATATATTGAATTGGTAATATCAAGAACAAGGACAGTAATATTGAGAATGGTCAGTTCTCATTTGACTGGATTCTCTGGCAGATCTGACACAGTTATCACTCCTTCCTTACCAAAGCAACTTCCCCCTCTGCCGCCAGAACAGCATTCTCTTACTTCTCTTCCTATCTCACTGGCCATCCTCTTCACTCCTTTGCCGCCTCCATTTTGGGTTCCTTCTCCAACTCTAACACATCCATAGAAGGTGGAGTGCTCAGGGCTCAGCCCCCCAACTCCACATTTAATCCATCAGCAACTCCCTTCCACGTGTCCTTTGAAATATATCCAGAACTAGATCACTTCCTACCTCTTCAGCCTCTACCACTCTGGTCTCTTACCTGTTCTGCATACTGGTTTCCTTTCCACACTCTCTCTTCTTCCTTCTGTTCTCAGCACAGACCCAGAGGAATTCTTATATAACAGTCAAATATTGTGACTGCTCAAACCCCTCTAAGAGCTTCCTTCCTCATTGTTCTAGTTCTCTATTGCCGAATGACCAACTATCCCAAAACATGGTGGCTTAAGACAACATTTCAATTTTGCTCAAGATACCATGGATCAGGAATTGAGGCATTTAGGTGTTGGCCAGGCTAGAGGATCCCCTTCTTCTTCTTCACCCATATGCCTGGTGCTTTGTGGCTCCTTGGCCTCTCTGTCTCCTCATGTGGCATCTCATTTTCCAGGGCTCCCCATGTGGCTTGGGCATTTTTTCCATTGTGATTGTCTTCTAAGAGGCAGGAAGAAGAAGCTGCCACACCAGTTAGGGGCTACTCCCCAAACTGTTACAGCATCTCTCCTGACATATTTTATTGGCCAAAGCGGTTGCAATGTCTGCCCAGATTCAAAGAGGTTGAGGGTACGACAATGCCGTATTGTAGACAAGCCCACAAGATGTGGCTGTGGCCATCTTTGGGAAATGTGATCTGCTATGCTTATCCAGGGCCAAAATCCATATTGCTTATAATAACCTATCAGATCCTACATAATCTGACTCCGGCCATCCCTCTGACTTCTTGTAGTACCGTCTCCCCTACTTTGTGATACTGCTTCAGCTAGAGTGGTCTCTTTGCCATTCTTGGAACACAGCAAGTATAATCTGACCTCATGGCCCAGCACCTACTGTTCCCTCTGCCTAGAATGCCCTTCTCTGGGTACACAGGTCACCTCTCACTTCCTTTAGGTCTTTACCCTAATATCACCATTTCAGAGAGACCTTCCTTACAGACCTTACAGACCTACCACTCTGTGTAAAATAGCCATTCCAGCCCCTCCTTGTCCCCTGCATTTAACACCATCTAGCATACTTTATGTTTAGTTGCCCTTTTTTGCCTCTCCCCATTATAATGTAATGTATCCCCTGGACCTAGAAAAATGCCTGCTCATCGTAGGTTCTGGATAAGGATTTGTAGAATAAAGTTATGTTTGGAAAAGTAACTTTCCAGTAAACAATGCTGGGACACTGTCTAATTGTTGGGGGTGGTCGGCAGTAGAGTAAAATTAGATGCATACTAAACTAAAATGAATTCTAGAAAGATTTTAATGTATTAGAATAAAGCTTGAAAATTACTAGAGAAAATTTAGGTGAAGATCTAATAACCTTGGAGTGAGAAGAGTTTCTGTAAGTCTGATACTAAATAAGTGAAATATAAATAAAAATAAGGATGGATTTGACTTTGTCAAAAACACCACACACACAGAAAATTAACAGCAAACTTGGAAAAATACTTCAATATATACTGTGTGCATACTATCATTAATAGATATGAAGCTTTATCAAATAAACTCAGAAAAGTATATATAAAAGACTAATAAACATTTGGGGAGAAAAATCCTATCAGCTCTGCGGTGGTGGGCAAGCCACTCAGTTCTGCCAAAGTTGATGCCATGTGGCTTCGGTGAGCAAATATCTGTCCCTTTCTTAGAATAGCACTTGGCATATAGTTAGTGCTTAATAACCACTGGCTTTTCCTATTATTATGATTTCCTAATGCCATGCATGACACAGAGATGGATCTTCTAAGTGTTTATTAATTGTTTCATTCCTTCATTCCCCGGGTGCACCTGTTAGCTGACTTCAGAGGCAGCACTCTGTTTTCTTCCGCCCATTGACTCATAAACATAATGAAGAGAAGATGAGGTAGAAACCCTTTTATTCTTGAGAAATCTATTTTAAAAGGCAGCCTCTCCCAAGAAGACTGCATTTAAATCAAATCAATAATACTGACCTGAAAATCATACTCATTTGAGTAGTTAAGGGCCGAGAAAACACCGTGTCATGCACTGAACCAATATTCCCTCTGTTTGGTAAAATCATCATCATCATCATCACCATCATCAAGTGTGTCTGTGAAGTCTGAGTTGCACAGGAGTAGTAGGCTGCCCTGCTCTTAGAGATATTGGTGATATGGGGCACCTAGGTGGCTTAGTTGTTAAGCATCTGCCTTCAACTCAGCTCATGATCCCAGGGTCCTGGGATCAAGTCCTACATTGGGCTCTCTGCTTAGCAGGAAGCCTGCTCCTCCCTCTCTCACTCCCCCTGCTTGTGTTCCCTCTCTCACTATGTCTTTCTCTGTCAAATAAATAAAATCTTAAAAAAAAAAATATTGGGGAACTGGAATGTTGAGTCCATCTTTTTGTTTTTCAAATGGCATATTTACAGTCTGAGGTCTGAGAAGCTCTGGGCTGAAAATGTTGCTATAGAATTTCTGCATTAATTTTATGAGCCTGTTATTCAGTCTTCATTGTTGTCTGGCCTGCAATTATATTTTTGTGCTTTAGGAGATGCTCAACAATCTTTGTTTAGAAATAAAGAGTGAGCAGTTAACCTTCCTGACTGGTAAATGCCCTTTTGTTGACTCAACTATCTTTGAGAATTGACGATGCCTCCGTTGGGTTGTCCTGTGAGGCAGCCCAGTGATCACGTCTTCCCAAACTACATGGAATGATTTTGCTCACAAACCTTATGAAAGAACCCCAGAAAACTTCATACTTCTAGGCTTTCTTGAAATCAGTCTTTGATACTGCCCCTTAAAAAACAGAAAGCCATGAGCCTTTGTTTCAGGACAATGAACATTTTAAGGATTGTAATAAGATTGGTGCAGGCAATGACCTGCATAGGGGCACACTGCTGAGTGTGTGAGCAGGGACTAAGATTCAGCCCACACTCCATTCACTCAGAGGAAAGGAAGTGTTTCTCCAGTTCTCGCGAAGGCCCCAGCATCTCAGTAAGCCTCTGCCCACCGGCTGCACCCTTGGGAGTGGGTGTCTCTTATGCACGTACACAGGACAGGCACGGGTAAGAGGAGTACCTTATATGGTAGAAATCTCTGGTGCAGGGGAGGCAGGAATGGAGAGATAGCATGGAGCCTTGCCCACAGAGCAGTCTTGGGCAAATCAGTTTTAGAAAGGATGACATCCACAAACAGAAGATAGATGTAGATTCCATGAACCTGACTGTATCATTGAGCTTCTAGAAACTTCTAGAAAATTCTTTGCATACCCTACTCAAGTTTGGAGACTTCTGTGTTATTCATTATATTTCACATGCTACATGCCCCTACCTAATAAGGAGCTACTGAAGGTGTGACATATGCAATATGCCTCCCTTAGGACAAGGATTCTTGCCAATGACACCTGGCCATGACACACCTCTTTCTCACGGACAGCGTGATTTGTATGAGGCAGAACAACATAGAGGCCATTGTAAAGGCTTTGATGAGGTTACATCTCAACTCCAATCCCAGCTGTGCCTCCTAGTAAAAACTAACATTAACGATCACTCATCTAGCACTTCCTATGTACCAGGCACTAGGAGCTCTGTAACCATGGGCAAATGACTTTCCTCTCTGAGTCTCAGTTTACTCTTCAGTTCAAATAGAGATAATAATACATCTGGGTTGTTGTGAGGATTTAATGAGGTTGTGTGCAATGTATTCAGAGTACCTGGAACATACAGAGCACTCAGTAAAAAGCAGCTATTTTTTCTTATTTAGACACTGGACCCATATCAACTTTAACATACCTATTACTTGAAGACCAAGTAAATTAGACATGTTGGGAAGAGGGTTAATTCCTGAGATTGGTGGAGCATTTTGTGAATAACAATAGTAATTTTCTAAATGGCTCTGAGCAACTTGGAAAAGAGCATGCATGTAGCACAGGCCCTGGTGGTTTCCTGGAGAGTAAATTACCCATTGGAATGGCCTGACCATTACTTGCTCATAATGTGGACTGTTTTATATATATACTTAGTTATAGCACATTTGCCGGGAAAACTACTAGGGTGATGTTTTTGCCTAAATAGCCAATTTTTTTTGTCTTGAATAAAGTGTCAAATAACTGTATATGATTTAGATTTTATGTTCAGCTGATTATTTACATCAGGAAGCATCAATCCAGAGTAATTGGCAAGTGGGTACACATTCAAATGATATGATGATATCTCTGCTACATTTTCCTATGATTCTGGGGAGAAAATCATTAGGGTTTCTTGTTTCAGAATCTCATCAAAATAGATCCTTTGGTTTTGTTAAATGGTTGCTGCTGCAAAGTTTGTCAGTGGTGGGAATGTAGCTGAAATCAGGGAGACTCTGACCCATTAGCTATGGGCCTGTTTTCTGCCCAGCTGCTCTCTTGGTGCCACATTCCTCGCTGGACTTCGTGGTTGAACAGCTTGGGTTAGCAAAGGCGACAGATGGACTGAAGGTGCATGACCATTGACCCTGACCTCTGACCCAATTCCCTCTGTCTGTACTCCAGAAATGTGTCTATGGGAAGGATAAACAAATTAGATATCTCAGGGTTGAACCTTAGAGGTCATCTGTTCAAACCGTACTCTCCTTTTCCAACACATTTCAATAAGTGGTCATCGATTCAGTTTAACTATCTCTGGCAACAAAAACCTCACGGCCCCTTGATATGGCCATTTCTTTTCCAAAGAGTTCCAATTACTTGAAAGTCCTGCATTTCAAAGCGAAATCAGCCTTTTTGTCATTTTGACTCTTGTTTCTCATTTTGCCTTCTGGTGTAACAGTGAATAAATACAAGAATATGAGATTGACTTAGGCAAACCAATCAAGCATCCTCTGAGCCAAATAACAATAACCAACATTTATTAATCTCCAGTGGTATGGGTTGGAGGGAGCAGGTTCTGGAAAACTCATTGCTTGAACTCTGAAATTAACCTTCCTCGAGTGGGTCACTCTGGTCATCTTTAACCAACCACAAAAAATATCAGAAGCCCCTTGAGAGTTTTTCCTATGAGAATGGGCAAGGCAGGGAGGGAGAGGGGTAGAGAGAGAGAGAGAGAGAGAGTAAGAGAGAGAAATGAGGGGTGTTATCGTTCATACTAAGGGAACTAGCAAGAGAAGGTCAAAGAGCTACCTACTTCATGATTGTTTTCTGACTAATGCCGACTCCTACGTGAGATGTACACCTTCCCGAAAGTTCCTTTGCCTCTAGGTAAGTCATCAGCATCTAGTTGGGAGCAGGAACTTTCTAGGGGATGGTCTTCCCATGCCATGTTTGTTCAGACAATCAGAACACTTGTATGGTAGGAGTGGGGTGCAATGGCTGAAGCTGAGAGGTAAGGCAAAGTAGGGCCTGAGGTCACCTGAGGCCCCAGAGTCAACAAGAAGTGCCTGCAAGGAAATGAAAGACCTCTAGTCTTGTTCTGACTCTATCACCCAGTAGCCGTGTGACCTTAGGCAAACATCCTCGACCTTTTTTTTTTTTTTTTTTGAAGATTTTACTTATTTACTTGTCAGGGAGAAAGAGCACAAGCAGGGGAGCAGCAGGCAGAGTAGGCAGAAAGAGCAGTAGACTCCCTGCTGAGCAAGGAGCCTGTTGCAGGACTTGATCCCGGGACCCTGGGATCATGACTTGTGTCGAAGGCTGTCACTTAATGGAGTGAGCCACCCAGGCGTCCCATCCTCAACCTTTTTGAGCCTCGTGTTCTTTACCTTTAAAAGGCAAAGAACCACCACCACCACCACCACCTTCCTCTCTAGGCCAGAGTGATGATGTGAGAATCAGAAGACAATGGGAGTAAATGACAATGAGCACCCAGCTGAGGTGACAGAGGGATCAGAACTGAACTTTTTGATTGAAATGTGAGAAATGCAGATCAGGCATCCTGGATTTTCTAAATAGCTGAGTCATGGGCACTCAACACCTGGCTGCATCATTTATTTTTTCTTTGGATGAGTTGTGATTGCAGACTTACCTCCTAGCGATGATGGAATGATGAACAACTGTGCCACCCTCCAGGATTGCCAACAGTATTCCTATAACCTCACAAAGCAGCTGGCAGCTCATTGAAACAAATTTATATGCATCAGCACTGTTTTCATCTTATACTTTAAACAACTTTAATTAATAATACCCTCCTTTCCCAGTGTGTCAACACAACTCCACCTTTTCATTTTGAAAGAACTTAAATAAATATAGAAATAAAATATTCAATTATTGGAACTAGAAATGAGAAAATATAATTGATTTGAGAGGTTTTTGCTACAAAAATTCCCCAGGGCCACTGACTACATTTTATTAAAAAATATCACACACTTATATTTCTACATTTCTTATGTAATAATTTTGAGTTTCTCAGGGGGAAAATAGCATTATTGAAGGAAAAATAATTATGACAAGTGTTAAAGATTAGTGAGCCAGATTCCCCTGGTGTGCAACCAACATCCTGGGAGTAAGTTAAGTGCCTTAGGAAGCTACGTGAACTCTTGTCATTGAGTAAATTACTGCTTTGATGCACTAACAAGGACTCTAGTGGATTGGAAGAGTTCATTCAGCTTCCCAGAGCACTGAGACTAATCCCTGTGCAGCATTTTTGCTCTGAGAGAATCTGGATCTGTGTTCATCCACATCTATTTCTGTATTCTAAGAATAGGCATTTCTTCAGGGTAGCGCCCATATCTTTACAATTATCATCAGCATCTGGCCTGGCCCCATGCTCCTGAGAACCCAGTGAACACTCCTTCTGGCTTCTTGAATAGAATGTGCCTTGCTACTGATCAATGCCTAAATTGCCCTGATAGTGTTTCTCTGCCTCCCTGTAAATCAGTACCACAACTTCCTGACAAGCGCCAAAACTTGGATGAGAATATCCAACTCTTCCCCCCAACATTCTCTGCACATCCCCTTCGACTTATGCAACGAAGACACATAGTATGCTAAGTGGACCATATTCTACTTAGTCACCTAGTATGTAGTATTTGTCTCGTTTTTGGGAATTCAAAGTTATGAGATACTGAAAATCAAGCCCAGGAGACCAGTCCATTCCCGAACAGAGTTGTGTGCAAGCTGGTCCCAAATGTAAGCACAGAGTCAGGAGAACCCAGCCTCATTGGTGATAAGGAAACAGAGAAGTCAGAGGCCTCACTTCGTTTTTCTTAAGCAATTCATCAGCATACCTACATGGCCTGCCAAACCCTGTTAGACTTGGCCCCTGCCTACTTGCACAGGCTCACACAGAGCCTGCCATATAGCACGTTTGCTCTAGTCACCTGGATCTTTTCTCCACCCAGGGCCTACACACGTGTTCCCACAGTCTGGAACTCTTTTTCCTCACCTGGCTGATTCCTTTTCCAGGTCCCACCTTACTTGTCACTTCCCCAAGGAGCATCCCCATTCATGGCATGCTCCATTCTCTTGTGTTCTTTCACTATTATATATTTTTTTCATCAAAATGGTAACTTTATCTGATAACCATTCAATGATGGGAAGAGACAGCCTCTGACCGTTCTCCACACTCATATATTGTTTCCCAGAGTCACCTTCTTCCCATTCACCATTTATCAGTAGGTAGGTGTGCCCAGTGCCATTTTAGGCACAAGGGATACAATGTTGGACAAAAGAGACAGACAATTCCCATTCTAAGAGGTTGTTTCCATTTTCATTTCTTCTGTTCTTTGCTCTATATAGATAATATGCCTATAACTCCATTTTTTAAAAAAAATGTATCAATAAAAGATATAATTTACAGACTCTTCAATATGAAATTTCATCATTTGGCTAAGTCCTATGACCCTTGCCCCTTCTGCACAATCCTAGACATTCCCATTTATGGGATACATTCCCATTCCCATTTATGGGACACATTCCCAAAATAAATGTGTCTGACATTTATTTTGTTACCTTTGTTACATTTGTTGTCTGTTGTTGTTCCTGTGTTTGTATTTGTAATATAAAGTATTATAGTAAATCTATTTCCTGTTTCATTAACTTTTGATAATATTGTATCTCTTGATTTCTCACTTTAAAAAGTAAAATTATTGATGACCTTACCCTTTTATCCACCTTCCAAGTCTCATTTTTCAGGTAAACATGTGCCTTACATTTTGTTCTAAAGTTGTAGCCAAATCTCCATGATTCATCCATAGATTGATCAAGTCATGTGTTAGGAGTATGTTTAAGAAGTCTAACATTGTAAGGCCTGGGCCCACTGAGAAAGGATGTTCCCAGATTAAGGTTCAGTGGAATTTCTCTCTCTTTGGTTTTATCCTCCAATATCGCCATGTTTTAGTTTGCTTCATGTGTGAATTATTATTTTATTAAACATTCCACTTTATTATACATTCTTTACCCTACCAGTGATCCCTGGAGTTTCCAATGGGTGCTGTTGGGGCTCTTTTTGCATTTTTGTCTTTGTGAATAATTCTCCCCAAGCCTGTCTTTTCTATCAAGTCCCCCTTTTCTCCTAGAGACCTCCATCTTCCTACCATCCTTCTATTCCAATCTATACTTGTAGCTCTCTGTGCCTTTTATTCAGTGGTCATGGTGCCGATTTTCCCCACTGCTCTCAGGAGTCTGGATTGTAACTACAGATTTCTGGACCCTAAAACCTTCTTCTTATTCTACTCTTAGTTTCTCTGGGTATATCTGCAAATACTTCTCAAGGAAAGGATGTATGGTAGATAAACTTTCTGAGATCTTTTTGCCAGAAAATATTATTGTGCCCTCATACTTGATTGACATCTGGCTGGGTATAAAAGCCTTTAGGAGTTTCTATTTATCTTTGGTATTCTGCATATCAAAGATGTTTCTAGGTATAGCTTTGTTTTCTTTAGTTGTTCTGGGCATTCAGAAGCTCTTCTAATTCCAAAGAATTTTGTCCACCAGCTTTGGAAAATTTTTCTTCAACTATTTTTTGATAATGTTTTTCATCTCCAAAACTGCATGAGAGATATCCTAGGCTGAATTTCTGGTTTCTAGACTAATCATTTCCCTCATAGTATTCAGTTCTTTGTCTTTTCCCCCCTATGTTCTAAGAGAGTAGGAAGAGTCTTTGGGTTTATTTTCTCGTTCTTCTGTAATTAAATTTTTTTCTCAAACAGTACTATTTTTTAAAAATCTACAAGCATTTTCTTTCATTCTCTAATTGTTTCTTTTTCTTAGCATTTTATCCCGATTTTAAGGATATCATATTTTCTCTAAAATTCCCCTTGCATATTAATCAGAGTGTTTTTGGTGTTGTCTTCTATTCCTTAATTGTCTTTTGTCCCCCTTTCTGGGTTAGTTTCTGTCTTTTGTTGTTTTGTTGTTGTTGGTGGTGGTGGGGGGGGGTGTGTGTGTGTGTGTGTGATCTTGGGGTTTTTGTTGCTTTGTTTTTTGTCTTTCTTTTTTTTTTTAGTTTAATTTTATTTTTTTAGTGTTGTTTTTTTTTTTTTCTTTCTTTTTCATGTTGCAGTTCTCCTTGTATGCCTGGTAAATCCTTAGTTTCGCATTTCCATTTAAGGGAGAAGGATTAAGTGACTTGTGTGTTTCAAGTGTTTATCATTTGTAGGTCTGTTTTCTGGCTGGATCTCTCTCCTTTAGAACTGTGAGTGGGATGGAGTAGGGTGTGTCTGCTAGAAAACTTTTCTTTGGGTTGGCATGAGGGTGAGCAAAAACCATCCTGAGGACTTCTAAATGCTAAAATGAGGAAGGCTTTATTCTAGTTTTCCAAATTGTAATGCCATTTTACAAAGAGGAAACTGAAGCTCAGAGACTTGCCTGTGCTTGAATAACTAGAAAGTGATTAAGTCAAAATCTGAAGTGCAGTTTACCTGATGAACACATTTATTCTCGTTTGACAAAACGAAATAAATTTCAGTGTAAATTGAAAATTAGTTTTAAATGAATATTTAGTTCTATCTTCTGTGTGAATATACACTTTCATGTGCTATCTACGTCAGGCTTCTGCCTTGATGGTCATATCTACAGTGGCACACCAGGGACTCTGCACCTTTCCACCCATGTAACAAGCCATTTTTTCTCTTGAACAATTAATCTACTCTCTGCTATTAAAGAAAATGAGATAATTAAATTTCACTCACACTCAGAAGGCATCTAAGCAGAATTAACAGTTTCAGAGGAACTATATGCTATGGAACTGGAGGGAATAATTTATCCCTGAGATGGTAGAAATTTCTTTAATTATTTCTAGTAGATGTTAAGAAAGCCACATTCTTTCTAATTCTAAGGTTCTGTCCTGATTCTAAAGGTCATGGCTATTTTGCTTTTTTAAAATCTATTTTTTGAGAAAACTGTTGATAACAGATAATGATTTTATTATTTGAAAATTACTTGTAAAAATTCAAAAACAAGTTTTATTTATCACCTAGTATGTACTAGACACTATGAAATTAAACATGGTTTCCTAATTCAACAATTCCCACAGCTTTCGGGGAAGTTGTACTAGATGTTCCATGACAAATACATTCCAAGGTCAAATAAGCTTGATCAAATTTGGATAAAATAAAGTTAGTTTTCCTTTGCTGCTGGTCTTCACAGAGCTTTTCACTGCTAATATTTAGCATTGTGAACCTCCAAGAAAATCTCTCCAGGAGATTTGGGAAATGCACATTTTGGGAAATACTTAATTTAGAAAACACACATTTTGAAAGACATTGACTTAATTTATTAAAGAGCCATTCTGCTTTTCCTCTCCTCTCCAGAGACATGTTCTCAATTACACATGCTCAGGCCATGTCTCCCAGCCATGTGGCATTTCATTCCAGAGTAATATTCAGTTTTCACTACTTTGGGTTGGGTAACCTCACTACTATATTCATCTTCATTCTCTGCTGTTGTGCTATGACCATCTTTTAATTTACAACCAACATTTCTTCCAAACCCAGCACCCTGACCACATCCTTGAATGATGCTGTATTTTAATACAGTTCCCTCATCTACAAAATATCAACACACAAACACATTAGGCTTTAGTGAGAAATGAGAAAGAGAAATAACAGCCTACCTATTACATGAAGGTGAAAATAAGATCATTGCAATAAAGTTTTTGCTTTTAGAGAGTACTCTCATTCCATCTTAACTTTTAATAAACAATATCCCATTTTAGTAGCCAACAAAATCAAATCAAAGACTCAAAGCTCTAGGATAATCACAGAGTGACCAATAATAAAGGTTACAAGAGGATTTCAGTTGTGTAAATATGGAGAAGATAATTTGAGAGAGTAATACTCAGCAAGATGTATCAATCTCTTGACCATGAATTCCCCAATTTGTGACAAAATATCATGTGTTTGTTATTAATTTGACTGATGCCTCCTCCTCCATCCATCACCTTGTTTAGTTTATGGCACCATTGCCCATCCATCTGCCTGAGTGGGAACTTCAAAGTCATCCTCATCCTTTTGCTTGCCTCTCTGATTTGAATGAATCTCTTCCTCACTGGCTAAACTCCTCCTTTAAGATCCAGCTCAAAGCCTTGACCAGCTCACTTTCTAAGTAAACGTATTCACCCAAAAAGCATTCTTTGAGCATTTAGTGTTCCAGGCATTATCTAGGATTGCTGACTAGTAGTATGCTCAGCAAATACATAGGAACTTCATTTTTATACCTTCACTGTGGGAAGCCACTGCTATAGATGATATGATCCCTCCTCCTTCATCACCATCATCTTTGAAATGGTTATTTAACACCACTTTACCTTCAAACCTAAACCTTGATATTAGCAGCCCTTAAATCGATTTCTACACAGAGTGGTCAGATTAGATTAAAAGGCTAAAGTGAAGGAAGGATTGTTTAGTCTGATAATATCTTCCGAAGCTACATTTTAATTGTTTCAGGATGTTAAAGGAGGAATTAATTTCCATCCCTCAGGTAAAAGAGGGTAGCCAGACTATTTGGGAAAATGTGGGCCTAATCCTTCAGATTCAGGCTTCTACTTGGTTAAGTATTCATAGGAAAAAAACAAAATCAAAATCAAGTCTTAGTAGGCAAGGCAGCAGGACCATTAAGTAACTTAATAAATTTTATTCTTATTATAATTTCATTTCTCCTCCATAAAGAGCCTCAAGTGTAATGATTTGTGTGGAAGGCCTTGGTTTGGGCTGTTAGAATCCTTAATGATGGTAAATTCTGTAACATGGTTACCCACTGAATGTGTCTACTGAGAGATTTTGTGGAAACACACATTTCAGTTGGGCCTAGAAGGTTAACTTTTCACAGTCTTATACTGACAAAAGTGTTACCTTTCATTTCGTCAATTATAAGCTTCTCTAAGAAGCTTCTCAAGACCTGCTAATGCCTCCTCTTCTGGATTTTTATTGAACATCATCACTTACATGACCAGGTGCTTTCCAAACTATTCTGTCCCTGTTCTTATGGGTCAGTTTTGATGCTTGCTAACCTAATTGTTTTTGTTAGATCCTCAGTCTTTATTATTACCAGGATAGTCTTTGAAAAGCATAATCCACCCCATTTTAACAGAGCAATTCTGTGGGATAACTACGGATCTATTAATTTGCAGAGCTTCACGATTGCTTTCTCCATAGTAAACTGAGTCTTAAGTTTCCCTACCTAATAGTCTACATGGAGAGGACACAGATTCAGGAATGACTGACATGAACCCTGTGGCTGGTTTGTGGCCTCAGGTTAAGTACTTTGCTCCTGTAAACCATAGCTCCTCCCCTTTAAAGGAGGGGTAATGACAGTGCCTGCCTCATTTGGGTGTTATGTGACTCAAATGACAGCAAGTGTGCATATTACCTGCTGCATTGTAAAAACTCAATATTTGTTAGCAAGCAACTATTAAGCCATAATTAACTATTGTTAAGCCCTCTCATTGTTGTGCAAAGTCTACCAAGAATAATATAACATTGTTTGCTACTTTTATTGACTTTTCACAAAGTTTTGACTCTAAGGTCAAGACTAGGTTAGGACTTAAGCAGCATGAGGTCAATGAAGACTCCTAGTCATTGATGTTTAAATGAACCTGCTTTCAAGTGCCCAACAGGCAGAATTGGCAGGAATAGTCTCCTGATGAGTAGATAACTTCTAGATGTATAAAAACAGGGTCAGGTGGCTTAAAGTAGGGTTATAACAATGACGGCCCTGAGGGTAATCATAGGGAATTTTTGCTAGTGCACCTTTGGCTTTACCTGTGTGTAAAGAGGGAGCTAGTAAAGGCATTAAAACAATTAGGGCAATTGTAGAAACTCAAACACATGAACTCTTACACATCTATGCACAGAAGCATGCTTTAAGGCTACATGTGAGGAGAGCCAGAATTTTCCTTAATTGGAGTTTTTAATTGACCCCAGAATGCAAGGAAGTATTCCACTGGGTCCCTGACTTCTACAGCATAAACACTGCTAAGATTTGGGTATGGAAAAATTACAAAGTGGGTATTGCCAGAACCCCAAAGCCATGACCTAAGAGTTCTTTTCTGAAATAGAACACCAGGAAAAGAATTTCATCATTATAATAATTTTAAATCTAAAATAGTTGTCTTTGGTAGATGTTATTAAATATTTAAATAGTCCATGTTAATAACAATAGTTGCCATTTGGTGGTGCTTACACTAGATGCCAACTCTGTATTATATTTTTGCAATATTATTCTATTTATTCATCAACAAAGCATCTGTAATCATCATTTACATTTTATCAGTGAGAGTAGTGGGAACCAGAAAGTTTAAGTAAGCCACCAAAAAAATCATACTGCTACTAGAAACAAAACAAGGATTTGAACCAGATTTGCTGGCTCCAAATCCTGTGCTCTTAACCACTAAACAGGATAGCTTACATCCATCTTGTGAAGGTCATTGTCAGAGCCAATTACCCAAATACAAATAAAACTATTTTTCATAGCACATATGCATCTATTCAGTTAATCTAAAATGTTTTTAATAATCGGGACATAAATTAGAGATATAAAAATCAAATGAAGGGGCACCTGGGTGGCTCAGTGGGTTAAAGCCTCTGCCTTCGGCTCAGGTCATGATCCCGGGGTCCTGGGATGGAGCCCCACATCGGGCTCTCTGCTCAGCGGGGAGCCTTCTTCCCCCTTTCCCTCTGTCTGCCTCTCTGCTTGCTTGTGATCTCTGTCTGTAAAAAAAAAAAAAAAAAAAAAAAAAAAAAATCAAATCAAATGAAGAATTGCAGAGAATTTCTCCAGAAGGAGAAAGACATTAAGGAAAGTGAGTCTGGTATTTAGGGTTACATTTCCTTGGAGGCCAAACCCAGTTTTGGAGGCAATGTTTGAAAGGCTAACACAAGCTGTTGACAGCTTTTTGGGGCTCAAGTGATGACAATGAAGTCAGAGTCCATAAAGGAAAAACAGCATAGTGAATTCCCATTATTTGTATCGGAAACATGAAGAGTGTACCCTAGAAGAAATGGAGACTTGAAAGTGGATATACCCCTAGAGCAACTTTAGCATAAATTCCCCTCAACTTATGAAACTATATAAAGATAATCCTTAATTGCTAATGCAATAACCTGGCAGAAATGGACATACTTCTTTGGAGAAAGATAACATTACTATAATCCTCAAATCATTTCCAAAACTCATTTTGCAAATGCTGTGTCCACCATATAATTTAAAAGAATAACTAGATATAAGGAGGTAAGACAATATGAATGACATGTTTTCAGCAAAAAAAAAAAAAAACAAACAAAAACAAAAACCATGGAAATATAGGGGTTCCAGATAAAAGAGCCATGATACACAAAGTTTAAGATAACTATGTTTACAAAGTCTAAGTTGAAAAAAGATAAGATAGAGAATTTGGGCAGAAGATGAGAAACTACAAAAAGGAATCAAATGGGAATTCTATTACAAAAAAGCATGATACTCCAAATTAAGAATTCAGTGAATGGGTTTAACAGCAGATTACATAAAGTTCAAGAAAGAATTAGTTAACTGGAAGATTTGTTAGAAGAAAATATTCAGAAAGAAGCTTTAGAAAAGCAAGAGGAATTAAAATTTCAAAAGACAGAGTAAAAGAGAAGACAGAAATTCTAATGTGCATAAAATTGGAGCCTCAGGAGAGGAAAGAGAGAATGAGCCAAACTCAGTAACTAATGAGATAATGGCTAAGAACTTACCAAACTGCTGAAAGACGTCAAACTCAGATAAGAAGCCCTATGGACCTCAAGTAGGATAAAGAAAAAAGAAGCTACATTTACACACATCATAGTAAAACTTCTAAAAGCTGAAAACAAAACAGATAATCTTAAAAGCAGGTAGAGGAAAAAGGAGGCTTTACCTATACAGGAACAACAATATAATTGACAATTGACTTTTTAATGGATATGATAGAAGCCAGAAGACAGTGATATAAAATCTTTAAATTGCTGGAGAAAAAATTCTGTCAACCTAGAATTTTAAACCTAGCAAAATTATCCTTCAATAATAAAAGTAAAATAGAGACAATCATGACAGAGATAATGAAGGCTGCTTCCTTCCTCCCATGCCAATACCAAATGTATACACAGCAAATACCTCTGAAAGAAGTAGAGAAACTATCTGAGAGGCTCCAATACATTAGGCAAATGAGAAAACACTCACATTGGAATGGGTAGGAAATGCTAAGAAACACTCTTGCCATAAACCCCACCCCTGACACAGCACCATACAGTTGGGAGGGAACTCCAAACTCCATATTCCTACCAAGGAGTGAATGGTTTGAACCCCACATTTAGCACCCCAGCTTTTAAGATTCCCATCTGAAGGACAGGCCTGCAAAACACCTAGCTCTGAAAACTATTGGACCTTGTGTTCCTGAGACCCACAAGATGATAACAAAGAAGCAATTATTATCGGGCATGCAAGCGCTTGCTGTGGCTATCTCCCCAGGACTCAACACAGAGAGAGCAGGGAAAATCACCCAGCTCCAGGTCTTCCTGAAGGGGACCATCTGCAAACTTTGAAAGCTGTTGCCTCAGGATCACACTTCTAATTTAGTATACATCTTGAGGCTGGCTGTGATCTGTTCTTAAAAGTAGAGAAACCAGCAGACACCTCCTTTTTTCTCCCTCTAGCATGCTCCAACTTACCAGTATCTCCCTGGAAGGAATGTGCACACACATCTGCATCCAGTTTTTGCTCTGCTGCCTGAGGGATGAGTCCCCAGATCACCAAGCTCTGAGAGCCAACTGGGCTTCCATTCACAAGTCCCACAAACATCTCACTGTACACCTGGGCCCAGTGCAAAGGGAGTAGACAAAAACACCCTCCCAGTTTCTGCCTGGAAGAGGCTTAAATACCTACTTTCCTGATTCTGTTTGAGGCTCTAGCTTCCAATTGTACTGCATCTAGTTGTTGAATACAGTTCTTCCTTTAGGACACTGACAGGTCTCGGTATACCCTCAAATGCGGAGAGCCACTTAGAATAAAGAAAGCACTTTGGACAATCACAAAAGTTTGAGAGGCAACCAGGAGCTCAGGCCGGGCTGATTGACAAGTTTTATCTTCTGGCAAGACAACTCTGTCAGGACTGGGAGGAGTGGTTGTTTTATCTAGTACACAAAAACCAACATAAAGTCAAGAAAAATTAATATAGGAAAATTCTTTAAACAAAAGATCAAGGTAAATCCCCAGAAACAGATCTTAATGAAGTGGAAGTAAGTGATTTACCTGACAGAGAGTTCAAAATAATAGTCAAAGGTGTTGTCTGAGATCAGGAGAACAACATATGAACAAAGTGAGAATTTCAGCAAAGGTATAGAAAACATAAAAGAATACCAAATAGAAATCACATTGCTAAAGAATACAATAATTGAACTGAAAAAAAAAATCAATGAAGGAATTAAAGAACAAACTAGATCATTTAGAAAAAGGATAAGAGAGCATGAAAACAGACAGTAGAATTCAACCAGAAGACCAGAAAGAAAAAAGTATGAAAAACACGGAAGATAGCTTAAAGGACATATGGGAAACCACCAAAAAACCAAACCAAACCAAAACAAAACAAAAAACAATATACACAGGGGTGCCTGGGTGGCTCAGTCTGTTAAGTCTCTGCCTTTGACTCAGGTAGTGATCTCAGGGTCCTGGGATTGAGTCCCTCATTAGGCTCATTGTTCAGCAGGGAGTCTGCTTTCCCCTCTCCCTCTGCCCCTACTTGTGCTCTCACGCTCTCTCTCAAATAAAGAAATAAAATCTTAAACAAAAAATACACATTAAAGAGGTCCCAGAAGGAAGGCAGATTGTTCAAAGAAATAATGGCCGAAAACTTCCTTAACCTGGGGAAGGAAACAGAAATCCAGAAGCCCAAATAGTACCAAATAGATGAATTAAAACAAATAATAACTTTTTTTCACCAACACATTAGGGTCTAAAGTTAAAGACAAGGAGAATATCTTAAAAACAGCAAGATAAAGGCAATTTATTACATACAATGGAACCCCTATAAGACTATAAGCAGATTTTTCAGTGGAAATCCTGTAGGCCAGAAAGAAGTGGGGTGATATATTTAAAGTGCTGAAAGAAAAACACTGTCAATCAAGAATACTCTACCAAGCAGAGTTGTTCAGAACTAACAGAGATAAAGAGTTTTTTCTAGGCAAACAGAATCTGAAGGAGTTCAGCACCACTAAATGGGCCCTACAAGAAATGTTCAACAGAGTTCTTGAAGCAAAAATGGAAGGGCCCTAAATAATAACAGGAAAACTCAAGAAAGTATAAAACTCACTGGCAAAAGAAAATATAGAGTTAAATTAAGAGTACTCTAGTGTGATAGTAGTAGGTAAATCACTTATAACTCTACAGTGAAGATTAAAATACAAAAGTATTAAAAAATAACTACAATTACAATAATTTGTTAATGGATACACAATGTAAAAAGATGTAAATTGTGGTATCAAATACATAAGATGAGGGGAGGGTGAAAATGTAGAGCTTTTGTTTGCATTTAAAGTGAACCTGCTATCAGCTTAAAGTAGACTGCCATAAATATAAGATGTTTTATGTAAGCATCATGGTAACCTCAAAGGAAGAGCCTGTAGTACATACACAAAACAGAAAGAGAAAGGAATTAAGCCTATCACTACAGAAAGTAACTAAATCACAAGGATTGAGAGGAAGCAAGGAACAAAGGAACAAAGACATTACAAAGCAACCAGAAAATAATTAATAAAATGGCAAATATAAGTTCAAACTTACCAATAATTACTTCAGATATGAATGGACTAAATTCTTCAATCAAAAGATGTAGAGGAGGAAGAAAATGTAGAGTGGTTAAATGGATTTACAAAACAAGACCCAGATATATGCTGTCCACAAGAGACTTACATTAGCTTTAAGGACTAAAGGTACCGAAAGTAAAGGGATGGGAAGATGTATTCCATACAAATGGAAACCAAAAGAAAACAGGGAGAGCTGTACTTATGTCAGATACAATAGACTTAAGCCAAAAGTAACAAGAGACAAAGAAAGTCACTATATAATGATAAACCACTCAATTTATCAAGATGATGTAACAGTAAATATCTGTGTACCCAACATAGGAACACCTAAATATATAAAACAAATGTTAATAAATTTGAAAGGAGAAATAGCAATACAATAATAGTAGAGGATTTCAGTACTCCTCTTTCAACAATGGGGAAATCATCCAGACAGAAAATCAATATAGAAAAATCTTATTGAAACTACACATTGGATCAAATGGACCTAACAGACATTTATAGAACATCACATCCAACAGCAACAGAATATATATTTTTCTCAAGTAACTTGGAACATTCCCCAGGATAGATCAATTGTGAGGCCACAAAACAAATCCTAATAGATTTAAGAAGATTGAAATTGTATCAAGCATCTTTTCTGACCCCAATGATATGGAACTAGAAATCAATTACAAAAAGAAAACTGGAAAATTCACATATATTTGGATACAAACATATGCTACTGAACAGCCAGGGAGTCAAAGAAGAAATCAAAAAGGAAATTAAAAAATATCTTGGGACAAATAAAATTGAAAACACAACATACCGAAGCTGATCAGATCCAAAAATTGAGAAAAATTGAGAAAAAAGAAAGATCTCAAATACACAATCTAACTTCAAAGAAGTAGTAAAAGAAAAACAAACTGACCCCCAAATTAGTAGAGTGACAGAAATAATAAGAATGGCAATAAATGATGGAGACTAGAAAGAGAATAGAAAAAAATTATGAAAATAAGAACTGTTTTTTTAAAGATAAACAAAACTGACAAACCTCTAGTAGACTTACTAAGAAAAAGAAAAGAGAGCACACTCAAACTATAAATGAAAGAGGAGATAGTATGAATACCATATAAATACAAACGATTTAAGAGACCACTATGCACAATTATATGCTAACAAATTAGATAATGTAGAAGAAATGGACAAATCCTAGAAACATACAACCTAACAAGATTGAATCATGAATAAATAGAAAATCTGAATAGACCAATTACTAATAAGGAGATTGAATCAGTAATCAAAAATCTCCCCACTTAATCTACCAAACACTTAAAGATTTAATACCAAGCCTTCTCAAACTCTTCCAAAAAATAGAAGAGGAAGGAATACTTTTGAACTCATTTTCGAGACCAGCATTATGCTGATACCACAGCCATACAAAGACACTATAAGAAAATTATAGACCAATAGCCCTGGTGAGCACAGATTCAATAATTTTCAAGAAAATATTAGCAAACTAAATGCAGGAGCACATTTGATAGAGAATTTATTCCCAGGATGCAAGGATAGTTCAACATTTACAAATCAATATGATAACCACATTAATAATATGAAGGATAAAAATCATACAATTATCTTAATAGATGTAGAAAAGTCATTTGACAAAATTCAACATCTTTTCCCAATAAAAACTCTCAACAAACTGGTTATAGTGGGAATGTACGTCAATATAATAAAGGCCATATATGACAAACCCACAGCTAATGTCACACATAATGGTGAAAAGCTGAAAGTTCTTCCTCTAAGATCAAGAAGAAGACAAGGATGCCCACTCTCACCACTCTTCTTCAGCATAGGACTAGAGGGCCTAGCCAGAGCAGTTAGGCAAGAAAAAGAAAGAAAAGGCATACAAATTTAGAAAGATAATGAAAATTCTGTACATCAAAACTTTTGTCTAAACACAACTTTAACTGCAATATATAAGTTTTGATGAACAGAGAGGGAGAGAAGCCATAAATATGTGAAGAAGGAATGAAAAGGAGCTAACTACTGATCTGATAGATATCAAGGAGTTATTAAGTTAATATTAAGTAAATATAAATAAATAAATAAAAGTTATTAAGTTATTAAGTAAATATCATAACTTATGGCAATCAACTTGAACATTTTCATTATTTAGACACCTTTCTAAAAGAATACAACTTACCAAAATGGACAGAAAATTGACTTAAAATGATTAAAAACTGAATTTGTGATTTAAAATTTCCTTCAGGGATGCCTGGGTGGCTCAGTTGGTTAGGCGGCTGCCTTCGGCTTGGGTCGTGATTCCAGCCTCCTAGGATGGAGTCCTGCATTGGGCTCCTTGCTTGGCAGGGAGCCTGCTTCTCCCTCTGTCTCTGCCTGCCACTCTGTCTGCCTGTGCTCACTCTCTCTGACAAATAAATAAAATCTGGAAAAAAATAAAATAAAATAAAATTTCCTTCAAAGAAAACTATAGACTCAGATGACTTTACTAGTAAATGCCACCAACTTCTTAGAGAAATAATCATGCCAATAGTACACAAACTCTCCCAGAGAATATAAAGAAAAAGAGGTATATATATATAAAGAAGTATATATATATATATATATATATATATATATATAGTATGTATATATATATAGTATGTATATATATATATATATATATATAGAGAGAGAGAGGTATATATATATAAAGAAAAATCTCCTCAATTCATTTTCAAGGACTTTCTTGGCAAAAGCTAACAAGGTCACTTCAAAATAGGAAAATTTGACTCACTTATTCATGACCATTGATGCAGAAATTCCCCCACCATGGCCAAGTAGCACATTGATTCTAACAATAAATATATAACAAGTAATGCATCACCACTATGTTGTATTTACTACAGAACACAAGGCTGGTTTAACTTTTGAAAATTAATCAATGTAATTAACTGCATTAGCCATTAACAGGAAAAAAAAATGGAGTCGAAGAGTAGAATCATTTCAACAGGCCACAGAAAATATTTTTTAAAATGCAGCATCAATTTATGATTTCTTTTCTTAATAAAGATTTTATTTATCTGTCAGAGCACAAGCAGAGGGAGTGGCAGGCAGAGGGAGAAGCAGGCTCCCCATGGATCAAGGAGCCCATATGTGGAACTCTCATGACCTGAGCTGAAGGCAGACACTTAACAGACTGAGCCACCCAGGTGTCCCCAATTCATAATTTCAATAAACAAACAATAATAGCTATAAAGTTAACAAACTAGGTGCAGAAAGGGAATTTTTTTTTTTTAAAGATTTTATTTATTTGACACAGAGAGACACAGTGAGAGAGGGAACACAAGCAGGGGAAGTGGGAGAGAGAGAAGCAGGCCTCCCACCGAGCAGAGAGCCTGATGCCAGGGCTCCATCCCAGGACCCTGGGATCATGACCTGAGCCGAGAGCAGACGCCCAACGACTGAACCACCCAGGTGCCCCAGAAAGGGAATTTCTTAATTTGATAAAAGGTCTACAAAGAATCCTTAGTTTTGAAGCCAGGAATAAGGCAAGGGTGCCCATCATTACTGCTTCTACTCAATATTGTGCTTAAAGTTCTAGCTGATAAGTTATGGTGTCAGGATTGCAGAGAGGGGAAAAGACAGCCATCATTTACATGATGATATTGTTGAATTATTGTGTACATAGGAAATAATAAAACCATAGAAAAATTATTAGAATGAATGCATTTAATCAGACATCTAGAGAAAAAAATCTAACAAATTATACGCAAGATCTCAACACAGAAAGATGTGAAAAATTAATATAAAATTTATATTATATTAAAAAGGGAAATCTAAATAAACAGAGGGATGGTGCATGTTCAGGTATAGGAGACTCCATATTGTTGAAATATTCTCCCCAAGCTATTCCTGTCAAAGTGTTACCACGTTGTTGTTGTTTTTTTCTGTGCATGTGTTTGTGTGTAACCTGACAAGCTGATTCCAAAATATTACTGAAAAATAAAGGGCTGGGAATAGAAGATTTCTTTCTTTCTTTTTCTTTTTTAGTATTTATTTATTTATTTATTTATGTAAATAAATTTCTACACCCACCTCACAACCCCAAGATCAAGAGTTGCATGCTCTTCCAACTGAGCCAGCCAGGTGCCCCGAAGATTATCTTAAAGAAGAACAGGTGGGAGTAACTGGCTCCTCCAGTCATCGGAGTCTTTTCTAAAGCAACAGTAGTTTAAGTGTAGAACGGACCCCAAGGGAACCAACTTAGACAAGGAACCAACTATCATTTGGAGAACAAAGAGACAAATAGACCAAGGGCCACCAAAGAAAAAGACTTGGGCTAGGGCCAAAACAGACACCTTATCCTGGCCAGTGGTGTGATAGCTAACCCCAGTCGGGGACTCTCCAAACTATTTCACACCAGTTCATCCTCATGCTGTCTTGGGGTGGGGCAGGCCATTGGAATTTTCCCCTAGATAAACTCTGATCTGCCGCTATTTGAAAACCACCTCCCCTAAAACACACACACACACACACACACACACACACACACACACCCCTGCCTCTGTCTCCTAAACTTCGTTGAACAGTGCAGTTTTTTATTTGAGTCTCATTAAGAGGCTGGAGAATGCAATTACATCATATTCCAAAACTTTCTGAAATCCCATTTAGATATTTCTGTCTTTCCCCAAATTTCTATTCCATTTAGTTGCTGCCCCTTCCTTTCCTTTTCTCCTCTGGCCAAGTTCTTCATTTCTCCCTGTACGCCTGTCATTTTTTGTTTTATTTTGCAGAACGATTTCCTCCTTCCCTCAGTTTCCCTCTACTCCATCTCTATCATCACCTTGCTTAGCAAACACAAGTCTTTTTGAGGACCTGCTCTTAAAAAGATTGAAAGTACTTCTCATTTAATGTTTTCCCGTGAGACATACAGCTGGGCATTGCTTGAATTGTACTCCTTGGTGCATATTTTCAATACTATCAGGAAAAAGAGACTTTTTCATTTTGGAATGAGCTCAAGTGCAGGGGACTTGCCTGGTGCAAACTATGTTCTCAAGGCACTTCCCAGCCAGTCCTTGTGACAGTCCCCAGAGAGCCAGCATCCACTCACGTTGTTAGTGAAAAGTTGCCCCAGAGCACAAAAGTACTTCGGCAGCCCCAGGTTTGTGAACGTGTGATCCAGGCAATCCCACAGGGCCCCACACTTAGAAGGGTCCTGTGCTTGTCATTCTTTGAAATGCTTACTAATTTATGCACAAGGGGCTCAACATTCTCATTTTGCTCTAGGCTCTGCAAATGATGTGGTCAGCCCTGTGCTAAGGGAAGGGCTTTATAGTCTTGCTTGATTTTACAAAAAAAAAAAAAAAGAAAGAAAGAAAGAAAAACCTCTGGGCTGAGTGCTTTGTGAAATACTTTCTCTGGTTTCTCAGAAACCATTTCCTCTTTTCAGCTCTCAGTTGTCCCCCTGGGTTTGGCAGCTGCTGTTCACTCGCTCCTTTACTGAATCTCCGATGTTCGTTTCCTGCTCCCTTAAAATGTTTCACAACAGCAAAACAGGGTTTTTCACCACCTGGCCCCAATCTCTTGCCCTGTTCTTGGCTTCTTTTCCCTTCTCCCTTCATTCTACTTCTGCTCCCACCCAAACAGGACCCACTGACTACTGCAACCCCCTCCCGCAGCCCAAAGCAGGGCTTTGACCACACAGCGTCTTCTCTGTCATTGGAACATGACATGCTTCTCGCCTCTGCACTCTGTCATGTACTTTTCCTTCTGCCTGGAATGCTCTTCCATCACTACCAACTATCCAACTTGGCTCTCATTCTTTTAGACCCAACCTAAATGTTCTTTTTGGTACTAAGCCCTTTAAGAGTGCCTCAGGCAGAAATCATCACCCACTTGCTCTTGCTGTGATGGCTTTGAAGACACACACACCTCTGTCATAGCAGGTGACGCAGAATGGCATACAGAGGTTTGTTCTTCTTTTTTGTCCTCTCCCACCCACCTTATCCTGGAAAAGTCCATTCATGACCTGGAACACAAGTCAGTCATTCTTTCTAGAAAGATCTTCCAGAGTATGTGCACTTCTCTCAGCAGAGCACTATTCACATTGTAATATAATCGGTACCCCTCCTCACTGAGACCATGTCTGTTTCACTTAGGGTGGTAAACTGAGTGCCAAGCACAGGTTTGAGCACAAACCTGGCTCAATAAATATTCGTAGAATTCAAGAATAAGTAAGTGAATGAAGATATGTGCATTATTATCTAGACTGTGGGTTTTGTGACTTAAAAAAAAATTATCCTTCTCTCCTTATTTCTTAACCCAGTGATTGGCATGAATTAAGTATTCAGTAATGTTTCTCAGG
Organism: Martes martes; assembly: GCF_963455335.1. NCBI lineage: Eukaryota > Metazoa > Chordata > Mammalia > Carnivora > Mustelidae > Martes > Martes martes. The sequence continues at coordinate 59,664,193 of NC_137896.1, forward strand.
TAAAGAAATATCTGCAGGGACTTATCTGGTCATGCAGCCGGAGCCCAAGGCCTGGGCTTGGGTAAGTATCCCCAGTGACTTCATCCTTGACTTGGGGTTGTATTCTTGAGAGGAAGACAACAGGGATGACAACACAGGGATCTGGGCTGATACTCACTCAGGACTAAGAGGAAGAATCTCCCTTTATGTTTTAATAAACCCCTTATTGTTGTCTAGAGAGTGACAGAAAGCAATGCTAAATTCATAAAAATGTAACTGTCTAAGTATATAGAATTATAATAAGCATCACAGGAGAGTTGGAGCTTTGGAAAAACACTGGGAACCATCCCTTGAAGGAGCTGCTGTCATTATTTAATGTTGGGCCTGACCCTTAGACTCATAGGTTTAATCAGGGCTCCCTCCTCTCCTCACTGTCATCCTCCTCCTATGATCTTGGACTTCTGTTTTCTACCTCCCAGTGTGCAACTTCTTCCTTGAGATCCAGCAGGGAGGTATCTTTCTTTTGAGGAGTTTCCTGATGCCCTCCCTGACCTCCATCTTGTGGTGTGCATTTTCCTTCTTGTGGCCAACTTAAGTTCTTTTGAAGCTCCATTCTTCCAAGGAACCAACTATTATTTGGAGAAAGTCGGGGTTTCTCTCATTCCCCTGTTCATGTGCTCCTTTTGAGAGCTTGGCTCTCCTTCTCTGTATAATATTCCCAACTGGGCAGGGAATTCCCTCGTCCAAAGGTGCCAGTGAAATTACTTGAACCCACATGTCTCAATATATGGAGCACCCAGAGAAGGAATTCAGTGAAACTGAGCTCTAATTGAGTACTTACTGCAAGTTAGTAATATGTTAGACAGTTACAAGGAACTCAATTTGGGATTCGTAAATATAAGGAAGAACGTTGTTCTGGAATAGGAAGCCTTTCAACAGAGTGAGCTACCTATCATTAGAAATGCTCATCTGTAGGCTGAACATACCAGGGCTGATCTGGAAGTAATTCCTGTATGGGGTGGAAGGTTAGCTAGAGAGTGTCTCCATGGTTTCTTCCAAATTTCAAGCTTCTGCAATTTTATTATAGGGTTCTAATTCTGTTATGTAGTTTATATTTCAAAATACTGTGCTTAATTAATTGTTTTTCTAAACTCCTTCTGAAGTAAATCAGCTTCATACAGTGGTAATTAGTTTATTGGTAGAAACAATGACTGAGTCTGAAACATGCATATTTTTATGTATGTGGCAAGGACACAAGAAAGGCTGACTATTATTATTCCTGCACTATTTTCCAGAAATGAGATTTTATAGTATCCCTGTAAAGATGTAACAATAAATTAACCAAGTTAATAAATAACACAAAAATAAAGAGACAATTATTAATATGGAATATTTTAAAAAGTGCTGAAGCCAGATTAATCAGTCTTCAGGCAACCAAGCATAGTTTCTTACAACTGGAGTGAACCCAGAAGATTCTGGCAGGATTATGCTTAGGAAAGTAAATGTAAGCTTCTCCAAATCACGGTTGGGCCTCTTGCAGTGCTGCCTCTGCTGGGGCACGTAGGCTGGGGCACATAGGCTAGGACATCTGGAAGACCTGACTATATGTGGCAGTGTGTCAGGCACACTGGAGGGACCATGACTTCTCTATCTGTTAGCTGTAAGAACCAAAACATGACTACAGTGGCTCAGCCAAATAGAGTCTTGTTTTGTCTCCAAAATCCAGAGATAGGTGGTTTGAAGATGGTATAATTGTGTGAAAAAAAAAAACAAGAACAAAACAAAAACACCCCGGTTGTAGCTTCCTTTTAACTTCAGTTCTATAAACCCTAGTCTGTGGTTTTTGCCCTTAAGGTCCAAGATGGCTGCTGCACCTCAGGCATTTAAATACATTCTGGACAAGAAGAAGGAAGTGACCTAGAGGAAGAGATGGTGCTTATTTCAGGAAAGCAAACACTCCCAAGAAATTCCAGAACTTGAACTATGTCTCATTGGTCCAAGCTGTGTTATATGCTCAGTTCTTGCTATAATAGAGCAAGCTGGGCTTATTAGTTCCCCAAACACAACTTGGGTTTTGTTTGTAAATAAGAGGAGGATGCATACTGGGTAGGCAACCAGCAGTGACTGTCATACTTGTTGGGCTCCTGATGAGGTAGACTCTGCTATTTCTTTTTTTCTGGATGGAGGACATTCACTATGGACTTTGACCTACAGGAGATACCGCTACCTGAAAGACCTTGTGAGGATCTTATACTGCTGCCCTTTGTCCACGTCAGTATTTAACCCATCAACACATAATTTTGAAATTTCTGTGTCTTCAGGCTGTGAGCCATAGTTGGTCCATTTGCAACTCCAGTGTCCTCCACGGGCTCTATGGGGACCGTCATTCCATGCCTGAATACTTTCTGGTGCTATAGAGCAAAAAGTCTGACACCTTTGGTCATATTACGACTTCTTTCTCACATTTCCCCCCAGACCTAAGTCATGTCTCTTCCTCTTGGGAACACTGGTCTTGCTGTTTGCAAACACTTAACAGAACAGCAAGCGCTCTTGTTTGGAACAGACCAACACCTTGATATTTGTTTAAGCCAAGGAGGAGGTCCTACCTTTAAACAAAAAAAGATTTATGGCTTTCCTGACGTACTCCAGGGATTCCTGTCTGGCAGTGCGCAGGAGAACAGCTGAAACCAGAATTCTAACATTTTAGAACTGTCAGAGACAAAATCTGACAAAGACAAAGAATGGCCAACTCAGCCCTCTTGTGTTGCAAAGGAAGGCACTGAGACTTGGGAGAGTGCGTGTCTTTCTCCAGATGTGGCACGGCAGAGCTCAGAGGTCAAAAACTAGGGGAAGGAAGATTGTATGGAGAGAGTAGAGGGCTCTCTTTCACCTTCTGAGTGGGTGCGTATTACATTCATTCTCTAAGCACCTGTAGGCATAGAAACACTCCAGAACTATAGATAATTTAGCGAAAGTTATGGAAGGTGGTGTGGTTTTGTGGCTGCTAGGTCTAATCCCCTATCTGCCATGCTTTGGTTTGTGATGCTTATCCATTCCTTAAGTTTACTCACCTGTAAAATAAAAACAATAGTAACACCCTGTGTGGTGTTAGGAGGAGTAAATGGAGTTGCCACTTAGAGCAGTACCCAGCGATAATATGGAAATATTATAATATGGAAATGTTTGTGGTCATTATGATTAGTTGTTTCCTATTCTCAATATATTAATAGTCTTTGAATCTTGCACGGATGGGCAATGCACATCTTGAAGAAGTACGCCAAAGAGTCAGTGGGGATATTAAGTTTTAAACGTAAATCAGGACAGTTGGTTCTTGTTACCAGCACTAAGGGATTCTTGAATCACAAACAAGGGGATTATCCCCCAAGTAGGTCAGTGTGGCATGAAATACATGATCTGTGATAAGGAATACTTTTCTGATCTACTTTTATGACTAGCCTATGCCTTTTCTGCCAGTATTTTCAACTTCAGTAGATATGCCTGCTTTGTTTCTTTCCTTTTTTAAAACGTGTGCGCTTCACGCACTAGTCTTTTGTACCAGCTATATAAGGAGCAACTAACACCAAAGACACATGCACGGAATTCTTCTATCAAATTAACTTTTTTTTTTTTTTAAGAACTCTTTAATTGGACAATACTTTAAATCTCTAAGCAATGTTATGGTAGTTGACCACATTTTGAAATTATCTTTGTCTTATTTGGTACTTGAATGGCATGAAAAATTTCCCTCTGCTTCCTTACCCCTCTCCCAAGGGGTCATTTTCCCCGCTCTTTTTTCTGCCCTGCCTGGCCTCTGACCCTGCCCAACTCTGCTGTTTCCATGGACTTCTGAATCTAATTAATGTCTCAGTGGCTATATAAGTGAATTATGTAGGCAGGAGGATGTTGGAAAGTTTGAGGAAGGTACATACATTCCTTAGGGAAAACCTGGTTTTGTACAAAGAAAAAAAAGGAATGCACTTGGAGGAGGTAGCCTGTCAATAAAGTGTATAAAACACTAGTAACATGCTTACATTCATTAAGTCTCTTGCCTGATGAGCAGATGCAACCTTAGGAGCATCTCTTTTGACGTCTGGGCAATAACCAGCCATGACAGCATCTGGCTGAGGGGACAGAAAATCCAAATATGCCACCATTGCAACACAACTGCTGCACAACTAGGCTATCAGCACTCCTTCCCCTCCCCCTTCTTTTTGCAGTCAGTTCACAACCACTTGTGGGGAACATGTCCTCAGATGATCTCTGAAATGACCCTGGCTACCAGGGCCACAAGTCCTTCTCAAACTCTGCAGGATGTGGGCAGGCAAGGGGGAGGGGGCCAGAGTGTTGAAGTTCTCTGCCAGAGGATACTGTCAGAGAGCCCAAGGCAGAGATGGTCCCTATGCCCCGTGTTTCCATGGTAACATAGGAGGAGTGATGACAGCCAGCACAGCCACACCATCTGCTCGGGACCTGGTGAATGATGAAAAAAAAAAAAAAAAAAAAAAAAAAAAAACAGAGAAAAAGAGAGGCACCTCAAATCCCAGGCTAGAACCACTCAGATACCAGTGCAGAGGGAAAGGCCTGAAGACATTAGAACTCCAAGGTGGATTAAAATCCAAGCTGCCCTGGGGCTCGACATATTAGCATGTAATTTGCAAGCAGAAAGCCTAGAGGGTTTATCCTGCAATCCCTAGATACAGTTACAAACACTCAAGAAACCTCTGAGAGAAGCTGACTGTGATGTGACTGCAGCCTTGCTGGAACAGGAGAGAAGGTGCAGTGACAAACAATGCTGTATGACATGGGGTGGGGGCTTCTCTGACCTTCTGGCAAGACGGCCTGCCCACCTGACTTTTAGCCAGGTGTATTTTTCTAGGGGAATGGTGGGATTATAAAAGGAAAATTCCCATCCAGTCACCTGAGTTGCAGCCACATCTTCAGAATAAAGCATGAATTAATAAAATCCATGCTAGGTTTCTCTCCTTTCAGTTTGTATACAGAGGGAGATCTTAGGTGGATGCCACAGATTTGCTTCTGGGTCTGTTTTGGAGGCTTTTAACTCCAGGTTGGTGGAATGTGAGTGGGGCCCTTGCTGAGTGCACTTGTAGGCCTGCCCCAGACTGAGGAGGATTCATTTTTCAGTCCCTTCCATTCATAGATTTAACTCAGAAAAACACCCCTGATCGGGGAGCCAAAGCTCCTCCCTCAGGTAACTCCTCGCAGGGGCTCTGCAGACTCCAGAGCTGGGGGGGTTTCATTCAGTTCTCTGGAGGGTTATCTGCCTCTGTCCCCAGAGAAGAGTCCCTTTAGTCACCAGGTCTTTAGTATGCACAGAATCTCCACCCCCTTCAGAGGAAACACTAGCTTTTATTATTTTTATTTTTAATTTAGGTAGTCCCCTATTCCTTTACAAGTAAAAAAAAAAACAAAAAACAAAAAACAAAAAACAAAAACAAAAACAAAACCTCCAAACCTCCCTTTTAGTTTTGGAATTTCTAATCACAGGAAGTCCAAACTTTTTTTGCTTTTTATTAAGGATTTAAAATTTTGACAACTGGATTAAGCACTAGTTATGGTATAATGGCAAACATCTTACTATACCAGATAAATAAAAATAATTAAAAAATAAAAATATTAACAAAAAAATAATAAAAAGATCACCATATAAAGGCTCTCTTTAACTGTTCTACATTTTCCTTGTAATTATTATTAATTTAGATTTATTTTCTTTTTTTTAAATTTTTTTTTAAAGATTTTATTTATTTATTTGACAGACAGAGATCACAGGAGGCAGAGAGGCAGGCAGAGAGAGGAGGAAGCAGACTCCCCGCTGAGCAGAAAGCCCGATGCGGGGCTCCGTCCCGGGACCCCGGGATCATGACCTGAGCCGAAGGCAGAGGCTTTAACCCACTGAGCCACCCAGGCGCCCCTAGATTTATTTTCTATGACAACTTAGTAAAAATGGTATCTATGAGTATGATTTGGGCTTCTTCAAAAGACCATATTCTCCAACTGGATACTATACACAAAAACGTACACTGGAAATGAAAGTATTAATGCAACTTCCTCTATGTTAGGAGGTCCCAAACAGAAAATAAAGGCTATTCCTGAAGAAAAATATTTAAATACCCACACTGAAATTGCTTTAGGCTCAAGTACATTCATATATTAACATGAGGCACTGTGTTGAAATTCAAATACAAATCTACCCGTTCCGTGGCTTTGGGGAGAGGCCTTTTATGAGTAAACCACTCCACCAGCTCTATACCCTGCAGTGCTTTCCCTCTTTCCTTTTCCTGGGCCATCTATTTATCTTCAGCCTCTGTAGTGAGGGCAAATCTGTATCTTAAGCTTCAAGCTTAGGATGGGACTCCCAGTAAACATGGTTCTGTTTGTTCTCCAGCTGCCCTCCTTTGTATAAACAGATGTGGTGGGAAGGGAAGGAAAGCCAGGTCTCAGTAAGGGGCGGGAGGTCTCCTTTCTGGAGAAGCTTCCAGGCTGTAGCCATGAGCCCGGGACAGGATGCGTTTCTCGTTCCGGCCGAGGAACTTGCAGTTCTTCCAGAGAGGGACTGTTCTTCTCACTCTCCTCCACCCTCCACCCCTATCCTTTGTTCCTGGGAATGCTGTCTGGATGTCTCAGGCATCTCACTTTTGCCAGAGCAAACATTTCCAACAAGGCTTATGCTAAGGAGACATTAGGAAGACAGATTTTTTTTTTCTTCTCTCCAAATGCACTGTAGGCTGGGATTTGGGAAGACAGCCCTTCACACCTGTACTTTCTCCTCTATTCACATTCTCTTCGTTCAGTTGTAGCCTTGTTACTACCTTCAACTAATGAGGGAGGTTTTTAGGGGCTGGGAGTTGTCAGTTTGTAAAATAACAAAGCCATTTTCTCAAACTATGTTAATACTCTCTCTTAATTTAGTGTTTTACATTTGCACATTAGTTACGGATGCTAATAAAGGAAAGTACTTCAGAGCTAGGGGAAGAAAGGAGGGCTGAGCATTTTGTAATTGCATCCCAAATAGGTAGGCATTCTCATTGGTCTTTTCTTCTTCTATGTGTTCTCAAAACTTCATTTGCTTATAATCCTCATTCAGAGGTCAGGGAGGTGAGGAGGTTTGATGGAAGGATCCTGTGACTTTCACACAAGGGTCTAGATTTCTGGTGGCTCCATTCGGTGGTCCTTCTTGTTGAGAATGAACAAAGGGGAGAGTATGGGAAAGGACTTCTGTGCTGCAGGAAATTGGGGGTTTGGTGCAAGTGATGGGATATAACCACAATGCTCTGTGCCACTCTCTCCAGGAATTCTCTGGAATCCTGAGTGAGGCTTTCAGAACTGTGGCCAAGAGGATGAGAGAGTCAGGGAACTGAGGAGGGGTTTTGATTTTGGCCAGCTGTGGATAAACAGAGCCATGGCCCTGATCTAGGCATGGACTTTTAAGCATGTCTGTAAAAGTAAGGAGGGGGGTGGGGATGTTCTTTACAATCAAGGAAGTAATAATAAAAAAGACCTGAATTTTAGGAGCCACAATGATACTCTATCATACTCCAGCTGACAGTTTTGCCACTCAGGAGATGGGGTGAGAAGTTAGCAGTCTACACCCAGAGGCCTGCCCCACCCCCGTAAGAAAGAAAAAGAAAGGAGGTTAGTTTTCAGGGACGGCCAGTTGGAGGACGATGGGACCCCCACTGTAGGCCAAACTGCAGGTCCTGTCAGAAGAGGTTTCCTCCCTTTCACTTAACTTACTGACTCCAGATATTTTAAACGATTTGTTTACAGCGCGGCTGCAGGCAGTTCAGTTAACTCTCCCCGTGCCTGGGGCAGCCAGGGAATTTCCCAGCACCCCCTCCAGGGCTGCAGCCGGCACACCGCCCGCGGGGGCGCCTGGCAGGGTCGGGGGAATTCTGGGCCCTAAGAGAAGTGCGTGCTGCCCGGGCAGGGCCGGGTGGGGTCGGGCGAGGGCGAAAGGCAGAAGATGCGGCAGGCCCGGCCCGGCTCAGCATCCCCCTGCTCTCGGCACCATCGCCTTTCCCTTCGCCCCGACTCGCGGGACTGCCCCGGGCGGCCCCGGGCCGCAGCGGGTCAGGCGGGTGGCGGGGTCGCGGGGCGAGGGGGCGGCGCGGCCTGTGAGCGCCGCGGGACCCCGGGGAGCCGCGCGGAGAGCGCAGGGGCGCGCGGGGCGGGCGCGGCGCGGGGCTCACGGCGCGCGCGCGCCTCGGCCTCGCCCGCGCACAAGCGCCTCCCCGAGGAGAAAGAGGCGGGCGGGCGGGCGCAGAGCACCGCGGCGGCGGCGGCGGCGGCGGCGGCTGCAGCGGGCCGGGCCGCCGGGAGGGAGGGGAGGAGGGGCGGGCGCGGGGAGGGAGGGGGGCGAGGCGGTGGCGGCGGCGGCGGCGCGGCGAGCTCGCCGCTCTCTCCTGAGTGTGCCTGCGCGCGAGCCGAAGAGCGGGTGAGTGCGCCGGCCGCTACCGCCCGCCCGGCGGGCTGGGAGTCGGAGGCTGGGGACGCGGGGAAGCCCGACCCGGGGGCGGGCAGGGGGCGGGCGGCGGCCGCTCCGGCGCGGCCGGGATGCACCTTAAGCAGCGCCTTTCCTTGCAGCGCGCGGGCGGCCCGAGCCTCGGCGGCAGCGGCGGCAGCGGCGGCGGCGGCGCTGACACCTCCCACCATGGACAGCTTCGACTTAGCCCTGCTCCAGGAATGGGACCTCGAGTCGCTGTGGTGAGTCCCTGTGCGGGCCGCCTGGGCAGGCGGGAGTGGCGAGGGGCGGCCGCGGCGGCCCGCGCGCCCTTACCTGGGCTGGGGGCTCGGAGCGGTCGGCCGCCGTGGGGGTGGGGTGGGTCGGGGGGGCTGGGGGCGCTCCTTCCTGCCTCCCCTGGGTGGATGCACGGTCGCCTCCCCGTCTTCTTGCCCCCTTTCCTGTTCTCTCGCCCGGTGCTGCCCGCCCCAGCCCAGGCGCTGGTGATCTGGGGAGCCGGGGGGCAGAGCGCAGCCATGAAGAGAAAAAGACCCGATTTCTAGAACGTGTCACTAGTGCCTGGGGATCCACCCCTCGGCCCCCAGCCCCTCTCACCTCCCTTCGCTTCATTTGCGCCCTCCCTCTTCTTTAAGAGCCTCTGGTTCACACCAGCGACCCCCTGGAGTTGGTGCTGCTGCGAAGTGCCCTTAGAGGATGCTCCAGCCTCCTCCCTGGAGGCGCCGGGTTTGGGAGGCTGCATATTCTCTGTCTCCTACCCGCTCCCACCCGAGATGGAAAGTGAACACCGGGGGCAGGGGGCGAGTGTTTCTCCGTGCGGGAATTCCAGAGGCCTTGGCCCAGGGAGACTCATTTCCTCGAGGTTCACAATTCCTTTGGGCCCTTTCTTCACACCTCACTACAGTTGTACTCTTCCTCCCCACCCCGGCGCCCCGCATGTCCCTTTATTCCACGCTCACAGCTCGTAGCCTGGGGAGCGGGCGGCCGGGGGAGCACTCCGGGATCTGTTGCTCCGCGTTCTCACGTTGAGGAGCTGCTGTAGGTAAATCGCCGCTAGAAGCAGTTTAATTCTCGTTGCGGGTTTCTTAAAAATCCCATTGGCTGCTTCGGCATCCCTCTTATTCCACCCCCCCCACCCCCGCCCCAACCCCTAAATGTTTCCAACCAGCCCTATTCAGGTGGTAAAATAACTGCCCGCATATTCCTGGAGGAACTTGTGTTATGTTTAATATTTACGGGAATGAACATCTGCTGGAACAAGCATATTAACTGCACTCTGTTCTGCCTCTGGTGATTTTTTTTTTTTTTTGCTTTAATTCAGTAAAGAGTTCACATGTGTCTAAAACTGCAAGTGGTGTGCACATGAATATGCAATGTACAATTTTAAAGCTAAACTGCTGTAAGATTTATAGATTATGTGGATGATATGTGGATTATTTCCAGTGATTTTTTCCAGTGATAGGCTTCTAGTGACTTATCTTTCTAAAGCCAGGTGTAACAAACTAAACTGGACACAAAGCTAGTGCATTATTGAGCAGTTTCTTATAAAAGATCTGTTGATGAGTAACTACAGCTTGCTCTGCATAATGCTGGTGCTTATAAAATACACAAGGATGGGCCCTAATGTAATAAAACTTTTATACATTACACTGGAATCTTCAAAGAGCCAGTGTAGAAAGAATATGAAACACGTTATTACTCTATAAAAGTTGCTAATTACTGTCTTGTTGCTCCTGGGGTTATTTCAGCCTTTCATTTACAGATACCTATTATTTTACAGGTTTACATTTAGAAACGTCAGTTTCTGGCACAAATTCAATAGTTTTCTAGATAGAAACTGTGCTTTAAACATGACTTTTGCTTTTAAAAGACAGTGTTTCAGTCAAAGGGAAGAACTTATTGCTTTGGCATGTTTTTATGGTGCTTGTCAGTTTGCTGATTCAAATTGAAACCCCCTCATGACTTTTACAAGTAATATTTCGAAATTATCAGCTCTAATATGTGGGCTTTTCCAGCACAGGGTCTAAGCTTTATTTCTCTTTGCATCCTTAGCTGCCAGCTGGGTTACCTGGAGCACAGTTACACAGTAAATATCTGTTGCATTGACTTGAAATTTACATTACCAACAGTACATTTATTCTTTTTTTTTAAATGAAAGAAATTAAGCATTTTTAAAAAGTTGCTGTACATACAATCAGCATTTAATCTGCATCAGTTTATCTTTGGCTTATGAAAATGTGCAGGCCTTCTTGCTTACAGTATAGTGGGAAATTTTGGCTTGACAGAGCGTGTTTCTAGTTTGCAGATGTAAAATTTACATTTTACAAAAGCTTATATATTTCTGATAAGTTAATGATAAACCATACTTCTTGAGGATGCATTTCTAACATAGATATGTTCTCAATTTAGGGATGAGATTTTGCATGGTATTTTCTAACTCAGTGTTATGGTTTATTTTTAAGTTTATAAGTGATCCAAAATAACTAATATTTGAGTACTTTCTGTGTGTCACACGTTTTCTTATCCATTTTTTTCTTATTTGAATCTTATAACAATCTTGGAGGTGGTAAGTTATAGGAGTCCCATTTTATAGATAAGGAATGGAGTTTTGAACGGTAAAAGGACTCTACTGAGACCATAAAACAAATGAGAGAGGAATTTTTTAAAAAGATTTTATTTATTTATTAGAAAGAGAGCGTGCGCATGTGTGTGCACAAGTGGTAGGAGGAGGGGCAGGGTGAGAGGGAGAAGCAGATGACACTGAGCATGGGGCCCGGTGTGGGGCTGGATCCCTGGACCCTGAGATCCTGACCTGAGCCAAAGGCAGACGCTTAACTGACTGAGCCACCCACGCGCACTGAGAGCAAAATTTTTAAACTAACATTTGCTGATTGCTTACCATTTACCACGCACAGTTCTAAGAGCATCACATGTTGTAGCAGCTCATTTAGCCCTTACAACTGCCCTAGGAAGCATTATCTGTTAACTATTCCCATTTTACAGATTGACAGATTGAGGGTGGGGATGATCAGGTAATCGGCCCAAGGTCACACATCCAGAAGTGGAGCAGCCTTATTGGAACCAACCATTAACTTCTCAAAACTCAGTTTTCTGACTGCATTTTCTACAGTACTGCAGATGTCTCCCAGTTTATGAGGGCGGTTCTGAAGTTAATTACAAAACAAAACCTTGATGGACTGGAAGTTAAGGTTCTATTAAAATACCAAAGAAAGAGAAGGTCAGAACCCTAAAGATACTGATCTTAAATTAAAAAATCTGAAAAAAACCCAAACAAACCATGATTTAGCAAACCATGTCTGCCCGACATGAGTTAACTTATAAATATCTATAAATTTAAAATAAACACTGAAAACTTGTTTTAGTTCATTTTAGGGAAAAATGTTTCTTTGTATATTGTGGGGGAAGGTACAGGTTAATGGCAAAGGAGAATGGTATTTTAATCCCTAATAGTTCTTTCCAGTTGGTAGGCATTGGTTTCCAAAAAAAAAAAAAAAAAAAAAGTGCGGTTTATTAGTTGTGACTGTGGCTTTGAACCAGACCTACTGAGTCTAGTGGTCACAAAAAGTGCCTCCAAATGACTGTATAGACAGTCTGAAGAGAAAAGCTCAGTATTGTCGAAAAAAATCAAGTAATTCAAGAATTATCTCCTCCATCTCCTTGTACCTGCCCCCCATTCTGCCCAAACACCCATACTTATTTTTCAAAGGAGGCCTTTTGGTCTAGATAGCTCTTTCAGTTTTTCCTTTCAGCCTTAAAGTTGAAAAGGGTAGCCCTAATTTCTACTAATTTCACTTCCCATTTCTGGTTTAAAGCCAGAGTAGAACTCTTGGAACAAGGTGAAGGCACTTATCTTGCACCTGGCTCCATAGCTTCATTGGGTAGAGTTGGGTCCCCAAAGACTTGGGGATTCAGTAAGTTTGCAAGGGCTAATAGCCTGAGGAACAGCACTTCTTGTCAAACTCCCACTCTTTTGCCATCTGCTCCTTCCTGTTCTCCACCAGCTTTTGATAAGCTGCTGGACATAGATGCCTTTCCTTAGGGCCTTTAAAATAATGCCCATCCCTTTTAACAGGCTAACCATTACTTTAATTTGTTCACTTAAATATTTGTTCACTTTAATATTAATTTGATCACTTAAATATTAATTGATAATTTTTTAAGTGTAAGACCTTGTGCTGATTGCCATAAGGAGTACAAAGATGAGTGAACTGTGGGTTATACATGTGATTATCTAGTGGGGAATGAGATGAGTATACAAATAAAAAAGAAGTTTTCAACCCTGGTGGTTCAGAAAGACCATATTTGGGACAAGGGTGGCTGGTAGAGGAAGAAAGAGGAAAAATTGAGTTACAACAACAACAACAACAACAACAACAACAACAAAATGCTTCCTTGGAAAACGTGGCCTTTGAACTAAGCCTTGGAAGATGAATGGGATTTTTACAGATGGTGGGGGTCGGGGTATTTGGGCAAAGAAAGAACTTGAACAAAGGCTTTCATGCTGTCTCTGAAAGATCCTTTTATGAATCATGATGGAATTACCTATACCAAGCATTTTAAAGATGCAGAACTTTTGTAATCAGTAGGTAGTTTCAGTGAATGGGAAAAGTTTTGCAAATGAAGTTGGACAAAATAGCCTTTAATCTTCTTTAAATATAAAACATTTTAGTTATTGGGGGAAAAGTCCATCGAAATACAATAGAAATATTCAGATTTCTCTTACCGCACCCCACCATAGCTTCCCATAGGCCAGAATCCATCTACTTTTGTTCAGATAGGCATTATACTTTATATTCTTTCAAATTGGAACCTTTGAAGTTGTGATAAATGGATTGTTTCATACTTATCAATTTGCTCATTCAGCAAGCATTCATAGAGTATTAAGCATTATTATATAATAGGTAATATAGAACAGTGGCTTTCAAATGTTTTAGACCATGACTCACAATAATAAATCATTTAATGTTTCGACCTTTTGTAGGTACACATACACATAACTGCAACAACTGTCACAAAATAACACTTACCCTTACTATGTGTGATGCACTTTGATATTTTATCTTCTATTCCATTCTGTTTTTTACAGATTTTTCCATCTTCTCATGGGTTGAAAACCCCTTGCACCCCCATGTTTCTGTGGGGGAGGTGGAGTGAAGCAGAGCCACTAACAACACAGGGGTGTTTCCCAGTAGTACCTACCGACACATTTGGTCCTCTTCAAATCAACTGCCAGTGGACATGCCCAAGCCATGGCTTCATTCATGCCTTCTTAGTTAGGCTTCCCAGGTCCTGTATAGGGTCAGAAAACTGCTCCAGATTCCTGACCTTGACCCTCAGCTACCTTGACCCTTTTCCTACAGCCCCAGCAAAGCAAACCTTTTAAGGCCTGCCACTCTCCCTGTTGTGGGCTCTTGGGGTTAAAGCAGCTCAGTAGAACACAGAAGGCAGGAGAGGGGCAGGGAGGGACCCTTCACATGCTCTCGCCAGGGTGACTGGTAGAGTGCTCATTCTGAGTGGCCCACAGTGGCTGTATGGTTGTCAGCAGTGGTTCTCTTTGGTTGAGAACCCCAGAGCATACCTGGAGCTCAGGAAAGACCTCAGCATCTGCAGGGATGAAAATGTTTCTACAAGTGACTTTCAGGGCTAGGAGCTTGAAGGGGGGCTGTGGGCTGCAGCCTGGAAGGGGTCTGCTTGCCTGGGTGCAGAAGGCAAGGAGGTGTCCATAGGAAGCTGCAGAGTGCTGGGGGCAGGGAGCTGAGAGCTCCTATCTGTAAGGAGCATCAGCCTGGCTGTGGGTAGGTGTGTTTTGGAGAAAACCAGGTGGGAAGACTGGCTAATGCATGGTATTGAAGTGGAAGGCTCAGGCTTTGGCTGGGGCCACACTGACCAGAGAGGATGCACACTGGATGTGCAGATGAATTTTAACCACATGCTTTCTGATGACGATGAAGATGAGTATTATGTGTGGGGAAGTGGTTCCTTCCTGTGTTCCAGATTCTCTTTTGTGAAAATGTAGGAGGGTTATAAAATGCTCAGTATCTATTTTGGGAGAATGTCTCTGTGAACCAGAATGGGTCTAATCAATGACACTTTAGATGGAGCAACTTGTATGAGGCCCTTTGGCATAATACTGGTTAGCATAGCAGTCAAATTAGGGAAAAAATAATCTCAAAAGGAATGCAAGATTTTTTTGTGTAAAAATGGAATTTTAACCTGGAATAAGTTTGCCTGTTTAAATTTTCTTTATTTTGAAAATAAAGCCTTGGTAGCAAAATCAAGGCCATAAAGGACCATTTTAATATCATTTAATGGTAACATAATGTTTCCTTGTTTTATTTCAAAGTGAAATCCATTAAACTTATTTTAAATGTTGCCCGTTTTCTTTTGTCTGGGAATTTAATTGAGGTTTCTGAATTCAGCTGGCTCCAACCTTGCTTTCTGTTTGGCCCTGGGCAGCTCGCGATTTTTCTCATTTCCTATTCTCAGTCTTGGTTTAATCACTTATAAAATGACAGCACTTATACTGGCCAACCTCATAAGGTTGTGATGTTAAGTAATAAAAGTGTCAATTGCTTTGTGAATGCCAAATGTAGTTCTTTTAATACCCTTCGCTTCCTTAAAAAGTCTCTTTATCATAAACAAGGAAGGATACAGAAAGGCCACGCTGGGTCAGGTCATCCATCTGGTACAGAGTTCTGTCCCTGGCAGTGGGATCCAGGGGCGATTTAGAGTGGAGGTTGGTAGTTTTTCTTAGTTGTATATCATAGTCTAGCAGACAAATACACCCTTACTTGTGGTTGTACTACTAACATATGTAGATATATTAACCATTACATAATCTTTGATGTTTCACTGAGAATGTATTGAATTACCACCCATTACATCAAATGACTTCATTTGGCACTGTGGGTCTCATTAAATTATGTCAGGCTAATCATAATTTAGTTTTAATAGAAACAAAATACACAGTTATTACCAGGGTAAGAGGACACCACACCATCCAAGAAACGAAATGGGTTTAGTCTATGGAAACTAACCCCTGGGGACATGATAGGGGCCCTGGAGGGGTTGAAGGAGTTTCACTGGGAAGGGAGCCCTGAGCTGTTCCAGGTTAAGGGCACCGGTAAGGTCAGTGGGTATGAGAGTACCTGAAGGGGTTGTTTCCTGGCTGTCTTGGAGGGTAACAATTACCTACCAATAGGAAGCTATAGATGCCTTGCCAGCTACTCCGTAGAACCCACAACAGTTATCTGAGTTCTTCCAACTTAAAAATCTTTGATCATTCCTATCGTAGGAGAGCAGGCATCAGAGAGTACAGAAGTCATTAATTTTCTCTTGTGTGTTTTTCCCCTTTGTAATTCTCTACTCACATGTGGAGGATGGCATAGAGGGTACTTAAACTTCTTCACATAATTTCTTCCCAGGGGGCTCATTGTTAGCTGAGGTAAACAAAAGGAACCGAAATTTAAAGACCACTAATATAACAACTAAGCTTAGAGTTGTGTCTTACCTTGACGCTGAAAATAATTTTAATTTTCCTTTTTTATGGACAGGAAATTAGTTTTCAGAAATCCTCTGGAGTGCTGTAATATAAACCTGGTGGTCTTGGTTAAATTTTTGTTGTCCTGCCTCTACTGTTTACCTGAGTTATGAAGTGACAGAACAAATTTTCTGTCAATGTTCATTGAAATGTTAGTTAGTTACCTGGCAGTTTAGATAGAAAAAACCTTTAGTGGATCATCACCAGTTCTGGGAAATAATCTGTTTTTATTTTCCAATTTCAAGATATATTTGTTTTTTCTATACAATTTATCTTGAGAAAGAAAAGACCCAGGTCTTAGAAAACTATTCTAAGAACACAAGTCAGCGTACTTAACTATCATCCAGGCCAGCGCTTCTCAGACGGTAACGTGTCTTCAGATAACTTAGGGGATCTTGATAAAATACACATTACGATTTAATAGGTGCAGGGTGAGCCTGTGATTCTGCGTTTCTAACCAGCTTCCCCGTAAACTACTGGTCCGTAGACCAAGCTTTGAGTAGTGAGAACTAAAAGAACAAAAATTTCTTTAAAAAGAAGCTCTTTTAAAATACTGCATTTTCTTCTCTTTATTTTGTGGGGGAGGGTTTGCGTTATAACACTACAATTCCATAATATCAGGAAGTTACTTTTAGATGCAGCATTTATTTTATTTTTGTGGGTCTTTCTGATAGAACTTTGATGAGTGAGGGGGTGGTTAATTGTATCCTAGTGGGGATACAGTGGTAAATAAACATAAAAGCCTGAGTAAACAAAGTTTGTGATAAATAGGCTAATCACTTTTTACAGCTTTACAGTTCTTGTCAGTCCTTCAAAGGCCAGGTCCTTTTGTGTCAGGAGCGAGCGCTCAGAGTAACTGGATACCCACCAGGTCTTATAGGCACTTCTGGATTTGTCAGGGAATCTCACAGTCCTTCCTGTAGGTGCCCAGGACTCAGACCAAATGTCTGCATTCTCTCCCAGCCACTCTCTCTTTGGAAGGGAACTGGGGAGGCAGGGTGTGGAGGGAGAGGGAGGTGGCTGTGGTGGGGAAGAGGGGCAGCTATTTGCAGAATGACGGCACTACCCTGTGGCCATAGCTGTAAATTGCAACTTTCCTCGTGTCCTGGGAGAAATCAAAACTCAAACTCCAAGTGGAACCAAGGACGAGTGTCTGGCACCTCAGGTCGAGCCTTTTCTCCCAGCGCTGCCAGCTACTCTCTCCCTCAGCCCTGACCACAGAGTGCCCTGAGTCCATCAGGTGGTCAGATAGCACTGCAGTTTCTGGGCTTAATTTCCAGTCCTATTTCATTAGAAAAATAAGTGCTGATAGAAATGATTATGTGAGTAAATACAGCACAGTTGACTTTGAATGTGCTCTGAGACTGGAAGGGAATTTATTTACTTTATCTTCTTAATGAGGTTTTGTGTGTGTGCGCGTGTGCACGCACATGCCCATTTCCATTCTCTGAAATGGCATAGGAGACTGTTGCCGATAGGAGCAAGCCACACTGGGTCTAAACAATTGTGACTACTTTAGATTTGGAAAAGAAAGGTGGCTTTTCAGGAATAATAGTGACCAGTTCAAATCTTGCAGTCTTGGGACACATGTGAACCCACAGAGGAAATACTCATGATAGCTTTTAGCCTACTGTTTGTGGCAAGACTCTTCATTTGTACCTCTAGTGGCCATGGTGCTAATTGTATTTAATAATTTCTTGTAATTATTCCACCAATTTAACTTTTCTTTAAGATTGAGGAAGGGAGGGAAACTATTTCCCTCAAGCATGAAGATAGGTCAGGCCCATAATAAGAAATGCAAGTGTTTGGGTTTTGCCTTGGTTTGTACTAGTATTACCAAATTAGTGTATTTTCTTTTACAGGAGAGAAAACACTGTTTATTGGCCATCAATATATAATACAGATAGCAGAATAGTCAGGTGATTTGGACAACTCTCAGGGGAAAAAAAAGACTCTCAGAGTCTGGGGTTTGCTCTCTTGGGTCCCAAGAAGAAACACACAAGAGTTCCTTAAGAACAAAAAAAGCGACTGATGATGGTCAGCTAAATCCTGAACTTTGGTTACATTATTCAGGCTTTTGGCCTTTGACTGAGAAGACAGGCCACCACCATGGTCCTTCCTTGCTTGCTCCCTTTTATACCAATGATATTCCATGGCAGGGAGCCGACTGGTGTCATTTTTCAGAATTGCCAAGCAGGAAAATGCTGTTGGAGTTTGAGGATGTTACCTCAGGCTAAGAGCCATGTATCTTCATGGGCCATGGACTCTGCAGCTCACTGAAATGGAGGCTTGGGATCTGGAGTGTTTTGGTCCCTCCACTATCTGGATTGTCCTGCCAGCTCTTCTTATAGTCTGCAGCGGTGGTAGAAATGAGGACTTACCTAATGGGAAAGTTGGACCCTTTGAGCAAAATATATGGGTTGTCTGTTGTCCTGAGGAAATATGTAGTAGCATCAGCAGTAATGGGAAAACCATTATTCCAGCTGACATCCATATGTGATAGCCTCCTCTTTTTGATGTAAAATCAAATGGTTTAACATTTTACAGTGGTATACCAGTTGTACCTCTGGATGTATAACTCTGTAGGATGAAGCCTTTGACCTGGCCTGTATTGTCTGGGCTCAGGTTAGGGTGATGCAGATAAAGTCCATGCTGTGTCTGAGCACCAGACACATCTGCTGCTGTAGGATATTCAGAGCTCAGGACAGATGTTGTGTGCAGAGCCTGCTGAGTCCTCAGAAGTGTGTCCATTTGTAGGACAGGACTGCTCAGCTGGTACCACATGGACTCTCCTATTTCTTTTCCGTTCATTGAAGATTGGTCCTTCTCCAGAATACGTCATGGCTTCCCCTGAGAACTGAATCTTTAAGGTGACTTTCCTTTAGAGTGTTCTTTGTTTTGTTTTGTTTTTAATAAGTAGAGTTTAATCTTTTACTGTGAGTGCAATACCTGAAAAAGGTCTGTTGTGGGAAAGCTGGCGTATTTTACCTGCTACCTAGCCTCCTTCCCCTCCCTCCTCTCAACTTGAATGAATACTCCAAGGCTGAATTAACAGTTCTCAGTATGGAAATTAAATATTTATAGTCTAAAAAGGAAGTATCGTATTTTAGTTTCTAATATTTAGGTAGATAATTAGTTACATAAATTAGTTTCTATTCTTTTCCTTACCCTATCCCTCAGCAGGACAAAAGTAATATTTTAAAGTCCTAAAACATATAGAATAATGTAACACAGTATGGATGCTTTAAGCTGCTCTTTGTAACTTTCTTCCTCTAGATTTATAGGTTTCTGGGTTGAGATGAACAACCATTTATTGAACCAGACACAAAAGTGAACAGATCACTTTTCCAGCCCTTGGTATGTTTATACTTTAGCCTGGAGCAGATTATTTCAAATAATCTCAGTAGAGTTTTTATATGCTCTAATAGGGAATCCTGTGGAGTACATAAAAGGATACCCTTCCCAGTGTGGGGTTTTAGGGAAGATTCCTGAAGACAATGACATCTAATTGGAGTTTTACAGGATGAATAGGAGTTAAGCTGGGAGTAGGGGGAATGTGGGTAGGTACTCTAGGGCAAAGGGTAAGCAAAGACAAAATGTGAAAAATAGCGTGTTGTGAACAATGATGAATGCAGGTAAGTTGCGGGTGTGAAGCATTTAAGATAAGGAATAGCAGGGGAGTAGTGTGGGGAAAGGATCTCTGGGAGCCAGGCCTCGGAGAGCCTTGCTTGTCATTCCAAGGAACTTGAACATTTTCCAGTAGGTGATAGCCTGCCATTGAGGGTTTTGAGTAGGGAACAAAATAGTCACATTTGCATTTTACCATTATTTCTAGAAGGCATTGTCCATGGTTGAGTCTGGTGACTGTAAGGATCCAGAGGTCAGTCAGGGAATTGATTGCCACCAAGATGAGGCCAATGAGGATGGTGGGGAGGGGAGGCTGTGGAGATGTGTTTAGATGATTACGTGGGCAGAACTTGGTGACTGACTGAGTAGAGGAATGAGGGAGGATGAAGAAACAAAGATGCTTTTAGAACATTTAGCTTGTGTGGTGAGGTAGGGAATATAAGAGGAGGAGCAAGCTGAATGGGGAAAGATGAAGGGGTTGGATTTAAATAGGTTGCATTTGAAGTGCCTTGGACCATCCAGGTAGAATTGCCTGTAGAAAGTTTACTGTATGGTAATGACGGTTGAGAAGGTTAGGACAGAAATAAAGATTTGGGCGTTATCTGCATACAGGTGCTGACGAGAGCTGTGAGATTGGGCAAGATTATCCAGGAAGAGGGGGAGAGAATGGGAGTTAAGCTGAGGACACAGAGGGGCAGTGGGAGGGAAAGCAGCCCTTGAAGGAGGTTGGAAACAAGTTGTTGGGGAGGTAGGAGACCATGAGAAAGTGGGGTCCCCCTGGTCAATTGCTTTAGAGTAGTCAACATGAGAAGATTGAGGTGGTTGAAGGGCTGGCCATGGGGGTTCAAGAATGAACAGGGAGTGCGGAAGTAGAGATTATGAGGGGAAAGAGGGGGCAAATGGGTGGAGGGCAAATGGATGTCTCAGAAAAGGAAGAGGGCAGGCTGGGCCAAGCCAAGAGGAAGAGCTCGTGGGTGGTTATAGATATTGATACGTTGGAGGTGGCAGAGACTTTTTAAACAAATATCTGTGAGAAATAGAAGTTTTGGAGCATGGAACCATAGAGAAGAAGATAGTATCAAATATTAGACTCTAAAATGTAAATAATAAATGCTTTATGGACAGTTTTGAATAAGTGACTAATGAATGAAAAGTCTGCGTACACCACTTTAGCATAAATCTCTGTCACACCATCTGTAATTTAATTAGAGTGTTTTTAAAAGTAATTTTGATTTGGAAGTAATTGGATGAAGCTCTGTAGCCAGGAAAAAATTTGTAGACTTTTCTAATTGAGGACTGTTTAAAATGGATTTTTAAAAAATGTTTTCAAACACACAAGACTGACAGTGAGGTGCCCCCGGATGGTATTCTGACATTTAATGGCTGTATCTCCTGAGAAGGACACTTAGCCAATCTGGCCTCAAGGATTCTTAGCTTTTCTTATATGTAAGGAAGTGCACTGAACCCTTTACAAGCATCGTATCTCATTCAATCTTCATAACCTGTGAGTAGGTTCTGTTATTCTCTATTTTATATCAAGAGCAGGAAACAAAGGTGCAAAGTAACTTAATCCAAAGGCTCATAACTAGTGTTTATGGAGCTGGGGTTTTAGTCCAGATGGCCATGTTCCAGGGCTCGCATGTGGTCACCAGCAGAGAAGAAGCATCTCTTGGTGACAGCATCGTAGGGCAGGAGCTCTGAGGTCCCTCCCAACCTTACAGTGTTTGTGATTTCATGTGCATTTATTTATGGTCTGTAGCAGGTACAGTGAAGTACATATGGGAAAACATCTTAAGAATTAGTTTGAACTTTTTAACTCAGAAGGAATAATATATTGTGACCAAGTTGTGTATTTAGGACTAGAATTCCAATTAAACAGGTTTTACTGTACAAAGATTGTAATTGCCATTTTAGCTACTAGTTTTTTTCAGTGTTTAAAATGTATAAAAATACATTGTCTATATCTGTTTTCTCTTAATTATTTGTATTCTCATAAAACCACAACTTTGACAAGCTTAATGGATGAAGAAAATGGTAACAACTGTTCACCACAGCTGGCCAAATCTACCATTAACCTCTAAATGTAACTTTATTAATAATGATAATGATGATGCAGCAATAAAATGATTACAACTACTGTATGAAGGTAATCTGAAATTGTGTGTGAGGTGATTCTTTTTTATGTAGATTATTCTACAATGTCATTTCTACAGAAATACTGTCTTTTCTAGCTATAGGATTGGTTCTATAAAAAGTGTTGCTTTGATGATGGAAAGAGTAAATGGGCTTAATTTATGTCAGAAGCACTTCAGGGGAAATAAAATTAATAAATTCTTGGCGTAAGGAATGGTGACATATTGAAACAGATGACAAAGATTGTTTTAAATCTGTAAAAATCCTGGAGTATAAGACAAATTAGACTTCAAGGTAGGTTAAAAATCTACTTGGTGACAAAATTCCAGAAAGACACCATCTGATAATGGAAAGGCCAAGGGCTTTGGAGCCAGCATGCGGTGGGTTCAGATTATGACTGTGCCTTCTTCTAGTTGAGCAAGTAACTTAACCTTCCTGAACCCATTTCCTCCTGTATAATATGGAGGTAATGCCTGTGCCACTGATGCATCTTGAAGGTTAAGTGAGATAATAAACACAGATAGCCTGGCACATAGTGGAGCCTCAAAATATGGTAAATTTATTATTAATTCTTTATTATTTTCTCATGGTTACTTAATGTTTTTATTAGTAATTGTTTTCAAAGGCTATATCCATTCCATGGATTAAAACATATTTAGAAGCATTTATGTGAGTCACTCTTTCAGTTTGTATCTTTTTTTAAAAAAATGATAAATATTTTTTTCAGGTCTGGGCTTATGTTTATTTAATGACTGCAGCAGATAAGAACAGAAAATAGTCCAATACTTTCTTCAGTTGAGAGTAGAAATATTTTCTTGTGACTTCACAATCCTCTTTAGTGTTAGTATAAGGATCCCTTTGTATGTGCTAAGAAACACCTATTTTTTAAAAAAAATTATATGCATTTCAATTAAAAACCAATTAAGACAGAGAACTTGAAAATTGGTGAAGCAGTCATATTATTGAATTGTTTTAGGTGGACTTAGGAACAATGACTTTGGATAGCCCTAGTGACAAAATTTCTAGTAACTTTTCATCAATACCAAACTGAGTTCTTTCTACTATTTCAGATAGATGACTGTACCTTGACCTCATATCTATCTCTGTTTTATCCATACTGATATGATTGCTCCCCAGTTTCAGACTTAGAATGACCTCAGATTCTCCAGCTGGATGACAGCCTGTTGCAATCTGTCCAGTGAACCTAAGTGATATATTCATTGTTACTGTAGGCTTCGGATTTGGGTGCTTTCTGTTCTCTTGATTCCCTTCTCTTATCACTGCATTAATTGCTGCTACAGAACATTAGGGATAGCTTTACATCAAATTGCTCGATTCTGGCAAACTAAGATGAGTCAGTACATATTTCTTTCATACTGAATTGTGAAATCAACATTTCTTAAAGGTGGTTTATGACATCCCTCGGGGTCTTTCTACTTACAGATAAATTAAAATGACAAAGTGGGTTAAATGCTAGGGTTGTAGTTTGTATTAGTCAGCTTTTGTCAGGCGATGCTGTGGTCATAACCCTTAGATCTCAGTGGCTTACGATCTCAAAGTGTAATTCTTACCCATTTTACGTGGCAATTGAAGGTCAGCTGTGCCCTGGTGTGCCTTTTTCATTCTAGGACTTAGGCTGACAGAGTATACCTTTTTTGGAACGTGCCATCTTCTTGGTGGAGGGAACGAAAGAGCTTTTGCAGTATGTGGCGTACATCATTAAGGCTCCCATTTCATTGGCCTAATCAGTCATAAGCCCAAGCCTTACATCAGTAGGAAATGCAGATACCCTCCTTTGATAAAGCAGTCCAAGTTTCCATGTTATCATCTTTACAATAGTAGGGAGACTATTTTTGAAAGCATATGTTTACTTATATTTCATTTTTAAGCAATTTGCATTATTTTATATATATAGAACATGTTCTATATATGTAGAGAGAGAATATTATTATTCAATTATTATGTCCAGATTCTTCAATTAATAACTTGACTTTGTTTGCCACTTAATAATTAGAATCAAATTGTGAATAAAGAGTAAAATCTATATATAAATTGGAAGGGAATCAAGCAATAAACTACCTGATTTATAGGAAAAGAAAACCTATATTAATGTTTTCTTTAACTGAAGCTTTGCTTATAACTTGAGTCTGGTTTTGATTTTTGTTTAGAACAAAATGAAACAACAAAAGAAGATGTGGTAACTTAAAAATACAGAGAGAATGATAACTGACCATTGATGTGAATGAATGGATTTGTGTTTATTGAGATCCTGAGGGTAAAGGGTATGAAACGATTTTTTTGGAACCTAGCAGGACCCCCTCAGAGTTTAGGCTTACTCTTGGTTCACTTTACACCTTCTAGATTTTAGAGTAGGTTGCTTCTGTATTCAAATCTTCAGAAAAGAAACAAATGTAATGCTTTTCTGAAACAATGAACAATTTTCCTTTCTATGTATGTTCAGTTTGTGTTATCTAAGAAGCATGTTCAAATTATTGGAATGAGATACCACTTTTATGTTAATTCTAATGAAATTGAAGAAGAAAACAGTCCACACCAATATTATGAAGTACTTAATGGTGTTTACAATCTCTGGGAGACTGGGCCAAAGTAAGAATATAAACTAAATAACTGAAAATGTAGCCATTACTTTCTAGTTTGTATGAACACCAAGATGCAATATTTTGAACTAATTGCAACTGCTATGGAGTATTTTGAAGAAAACCTATTAGAAGAAAAGTAAACCCTGAACAGCTTAGGGTTCTTTAGTGAGCCTGGAAGAATTTCTTTTGTTGCTTCAAAATCTTTTCCATTTCTCATCAGTTAATTTTCTTGGCTCTATAAACAAAAGTATCTTTCCCTCCACATTTTCCAGAACTGTGGGTATACCGGGAAACATTTCTCTTAACCAAATATTATAGATAGTTTTGAAAGCCAAAATAAATTCTGAATTTTATATTCTACATTTCAGGTTGAGATTAATGAAATTAAAAGAATAAGCTTTTTAGTTGCTAGTATTTAGTGATGGGATCGTGGGTCCCTGATATTTTTACTTTCTTTTTGGTATATTGATCTTGTGTCCTGCAACCTTGCTGAATGTGTTCATTAGTCCTGATGAGTGTGTGTGTGTGTGTGTGTGTGTGTGTGTGTGAGAGAGAGAGAGAATGTGTATATTTGTGTATTCCTTAGGATTTTACATGCGCAAGACCATTTTATCTGTTAATAGAGATAGTTTTGCTTCTTCCTTTACAATTTGGATACCTTTTTTTCCTTTTTCTTGACTAATTGGCATGTTAGAATGTTTAGTACTATGTTGACTAGCAATGGTGAAAATAGACATATTCTTTCTTTGCTTATTCCTGTCTTAGGGGGAAAGACATTCAGTCATTCACTATTACCATACTGTTTGTGGGTTTTCATAGATGCCTTTTATCATGTTGAAGAAGTTTGTCTTTCTACTTCTGGTTAAGTGTTTTTATCATGTAAGGTGTTTGATTTTGTCAAAGGCTTTAGACGTCTATGAAGGCAACCATGTGGGTTTTGTTTTTTATTCTATTTATGTGGTCTATTATGTTGACTGATTTCTCATATGTTGTATCAACTTTGCATGCCTATAATATTTCACTTGGTCATGGCATATAATCCTTTTGTATGTTGCTGGATTCATTTTGCCAGTATTTGGTGAATAACTTCCTTTTTGGGGGGAAGACTTTCTGCCAATTTATTCTTTGATATTGGAAACTCATGAACACTGGAGAGAAAAACAGAAGAACATGACTTTCCCAGGACTTGGCCCCATGGAAATATGGAAACTTCATTTCTGAACATACTCCGGATGACCTTCCTTTTAGTGATAATCAAACTTCAAAATATGCCTACTTAAGTGCCCAAGTTCAGACACTTACGTAATGGTTATCTAAAAAGAACTTTACCTTGGCGTGTGCTTAAAAATTCCCACATCATGTTATTTCTTATATGACACATTCAGATTTTAGGTCCTGACCCTGTGGAAGTCACTTTAATTTTTATTCTTAGCTTGGTTTTATAATCAGTCAACAGAATTATGAGGAGCAAATAAAATATGGTATGTGAATATTCTCAAAAGATATTACATAATATGGTAAGATACAAGTATTTATATTTATATAAGCAGGTAAATATAATTACTTAGCACAGGGGCACAAATTCAAATAACTTTAGGTGCCAAAGAGACCAAGTAAGTATCTGGAGCAGTTACATAATTGGATGTGATGGGGCCTGTGGCCAGTTGGAAATATTGCAACCTTGCTTCAGTATACCCAAATCCAAAGGAAAACAAACAAAATAAAATGAGCAAAGCAAACTCAAAGCCCCCACTGTCCTGGCCAGATATCACACATCTGCCTTCCCTCTGTGACACTCCGTTTCAGTGATAGAATGTGAAGACCTGGGGTCTCATTGTAGTTCCATCATTGAGAAAGTTCTTAACCTCTCCTAGGCTTCTTTTCCTCATTTGTAAAATGCCGTTGATGTATGTCTTGCCTGCCTCTAAGGGCTGTTGTGAGAGGCTTAAGAGGCTTAAGGCTTAAGGCTTAAACTATTCAAGCCTATATCAATGTAAGGAATATTATTGTTTCTTAGTTTCTGTAAACCTTAACTTTCCAATGATGGTACACTTCTTTGTTGAGAAGGTTTCCTGGCCAGACATTGGGAAACTCCAAAATGCCAGCTAGAAAAGCCTCTTTTTGATAGAGTGAGCTTGGTAAAAGATGTAAGCCCATTTAATGTATTTTCTGGACTTGAAGTGTTACCTGGATCATACCATTATCATTCTAGTAAAAAGAACCATTGTCTTGTTTTTCTCACCATTACCTTCTATTAGATATGTGAATTATTATGACAGTACAAGAAGCTTCATAATTCTCTATTATTCGTAAGGGTTTTCTGTGGTTTCCTTAACAAATAAACAAAGTCAAAACTGGTACTTTCTTGGTACACTAAGGTTAGAACAAGTGATTGCTTCAATTTTCTGACTGTAGTCAGTCAAGTGCTAATATCTTGAAGCCTCTGTAGGAGATGATTTTGGAGCAAAATGTAAACCAGCATCTGCATAGGGTTTGCCAAATAGCCATTCAGCAGCATCTGTGGCTCAGCTTACCAGTTCTCCTCAGCCAGCAGGACATAGTCATAGAAACTCATGATCCTAAGTTTATTGAGCTCCTACTAAGTGTGAAGCTAACTGGAAACACGGAAGAGTAATGTGGCCCCTCCTTTGAAGAAGCATGAAGTTTTGGTTGGTGAGCAAGCACTATCTATGAAATAGCTCTAGAATCTGGACTCACAGACTATTAGCTTGTCTGGAAGAAGCCCTGGAGGTCATCCACCCAACTATTTCACCCAGTTTACAGCAAAAAACACTGAACCTATCACTAAGTGTTAATATCTATCTGGTAGTCCAGGTGTTCTCAAATCTAGCTGCTTCCCAGAATCACGTAGGGATACAGTCTCTGTATCCGCCCCCCCCCTGCCCCCCGCCCCATGGGGAACCAGGAGTTCATAGTGAAGTACAAAAGATCTATAGTCCTGGAGGATTCTGGCAGACCCATTTTGCTTAATGGATTTGGGAATGGTACCAGTCCTGTGGTGTTAGTGGTTTTGGAATTTAGGGTTTAGGGAGTTCATTGAAAGGTTGGTAAAGGGCCTGGTGAGGAGCTTTCATGTTGTAGTAATGGGTGGGTAAGATTGAGGTGACCAGGACCTTGGGTGAGGGCATGGAGTTGGGGATTGGCATGGCCGAGGTGATGAGCAAGATGTTTTACGTCATGGTCCCTCTTGGATAGCAAGGTCCTGTAGGGGATTTCACACATTTGCTTTGAAAAAGAGCTATGACATGCTCAAGACAACCTGATAGTTACTTGGAGGGTTTTTTGTTTTGTTTTTGGGGTTTTTTTTTGGTGAGTGTTTTAATAAAGTATTTGATTGAATTAAAGGTAATTCTACAATCCTAAGCATTTTTTTCTAGTTTATAATTAGTATCATGGTTAGTATCTTCATTGCTTTCCCCAAATTGAGATGGACATTGATAAATTTGTATGCTCCTTTCCTGTATTTCTTGGTAATAAAGTAATTGATATGCAGTAGGCTAATAAATATGTCTGGATAAAGAAGTGTACTATAAACAGCTAGTAAAAACATTAACTCTTATAAACTATTCTTTGTGGAATATAATTTCTTTCTCTCAAGAAAGTGAGCTATCTCTATGGCATTTTAAATATTATTAAGATACCAGTGTGTATAAGACAGCACACAGTTTCCTTTTTGTAAGATGTCTGTACTTTATATATATAGTAATTTTATAGTTATGCATTCTGTATGCATTTTATAATTTCGTTCATTCCACCATCAAAATGTTAAACAGTTTGTTTTTGTTCAGGAACAATTCTCCCTAGTCTGTGAGTTGGTTGAAGGCAGTAACAACATAGTAATGATGAAAAGCATGGACTCTGAACCAGATGATCTGAGTTCTTACACCCTGCTTTGTTGCTTGCTAGTTATGGATAACTCTATTTTGTCAACTGTGAACTCTGGAAAAAAATAATACCTATCACAAAGGATTGGTGTCAGGATTAAAGGAGTTAATCTATGTAAAGTGCTTCAAAGTTATCTGGTTAATGCCCTTCCTTTTATACATTGAAGAATTGAGGGCTTATTCTAAGAACTCACTCAAGATCATTAAGAAGTGATAACCTGGACCAGAACCCAAACTATCTGATTCCCAGGCTAGGTGAGAAGGGCAGAAAGTTGCTTCTCTCTGAAGCACTTTTTTCAGTGTGCTGTCACTTGGTCTGGCTCTCTCTCTGAGTCCCTCTGGCTCTCCTTCCCATGCCCACCCTCCTCCTGCAACTCTCACCTCTCCTGTCTATCCCATTCTTCCTCCTTAGCCTTATAAAGCCAGATTCTACACCTGGAGGTCAGGGGAACCCCTAACATCATATGCACATTTTTATTTTTCTTTTTTCTCTTTGTCTTTTCTGAGAAGAGAGCCTACAGACAGCCTTCATTAGACTCCCCAAAGCAACTGTGCCCCAACTTCCCTGAGTATGGAAGCGGCTCTAGCTGCCGGCGGTTTCCATTATGAGCAGAAGCTGAGGTGGTGCTGGAGAAGTCTGAGAACCATATTCCTTTGTTAGTGTTTCCAGCTGCAGAGGAAGGAGTGGGCACTAATAGGGCTGCTGGACAGAGCCGTTCTGCCAGGCAAAAGTGATTTTATCCTGAAGAAACAGCCGAATCTCTTCTTGACTACGTGAACAAGTGGGAGGCTAGGAGTCCTTCAGCCAGAACATAAAGACAATGCAGGCTGTGGTTTGGAAAATAAGCCTGTAAGAACTCAGAGCCAGTAGGGCACACTCTTCCCCTGTCACTTGGTTAAGGTCACGGCTGGAGTCCAGTGGCTTAGATTTGCCTTCATTGCACGTGAGCTGATCAACCTGGACTTTCTCACAGTGATACATACCTCCTAAAAGATAAATTCTGCTGCTCTGTGTTTCACATAAAATGAGGGGACCAGTGTTGTGTTTAAGGACATTGGAATTCAAATGCATTATGATGTTAGAAGAGTGATTTTACAAGAATGCATACCACCTTGTATCCTAAGGGCTTCTCAAGTTGGTTGTTGCTTGAGTTTTCCTGCACGTTAGTACTCAATAAAATCATGACCAAATAGCTTCACATGTGCCTTTTGTAGCTATAAGGTAGCCCAAGATTTTCTCCTTCATTGTGCGATATTCAGATTTATCACACAGTAGCTTTAACATAACTGATGGCAATGCATTTTTTGTTGCAGAGGCAGGATCAAGGACTTTTTAATATAGTCTGGCTAGACACCAGTCGTATAGAAGTGATCCATTTCTTCCCTGGCAGTTAGGGGGAAAACAGGACATGTTGGGGGCATTGAGTTAAGCATGGCTGGACAGGACATCTTTATCAGGTTAACGTTCTTTTGCCAAGTATGTGTGATAAAGCCAGGGTTAGGCTTTGGGAATTTGGGCCTGGTCTATATTTAGCATCCAGAAATCACTATGGGGCTGTCATTGGTTGGGAGTTCCCAGTCACCGTTCTTGCTGAAGTTGGGTAATTTAGGGATATAGGACAGGGGTACACTGTTCTAGAGTTTGTTAGTTCATCCATTCATTCATCAGTTTATATTTCACCATGTCTAAGTTTTTCCTGACATCAGTTTTACTTCTAGGGCACTTTTACAAGGATCTGAATAATTTTTGAGATCATGAGAGAAACTCATGATGAAAAATTAAAATTAGGAAAATATTAGAGGGCTTATATACTTTCACAAACCCTCTTAAAAAGCTTTCCAAGGAAATAGATATTAAAAATTACTAAATGAAAGAAAGAAATGTCAGTAGGAATTTTTTATTTAAATAGGTTTTTTAAAAAAGATTTTATTTATTTATTTGACAGAGAGCACAAGTAAGCAGAGCAGCAGGCAGAGGGAGAGAGAGAAGCAGGATCTCTGCTAAGCAGGGAGCCTGATGCGGGGCTCGATCCCAGGACCGTGGGATCATGACCCGAGCCGAAGGCAGCTGCTTAGCCAACTGAGCCACCCAGACGCCCCATTTAAATGGATTTTTGAAAAAACCCTCACATACACAAGATCTTTCAGTTAGGTTACATTTCATTTTTCCCCCAATAGAGGTATTTTTGTTCTATATAGGTTGCCTGTTGACTGTTATAGGAGAGTTGCTAATCATTGAAAGGTCAGATGTGGGCTTGACTTCTGTCCATGCCACTTATTACAATCTGATTCTTTATTTCTATGCCTATAAAATTGGGATGGTGATACTGTTCTGTCTACCTCATGAAGTTGTATGAGTATTAAATGAATGAGCAGTGCCTTACTCCCAGCCCCTGATAAATTGTAACAATTTTTTCCCCTCAAAGATTCTGTGCATCACAAGGCAAATCAGTCAACTGTGGAGGTCCTATAACCCTAATCAAAGTTGTCTCTCTTCTCCTTTTATCTGTGAATTTAGAATGTGGGTGGGTTATGGGCCAAACTTTTCCTAAGTCAGCTGGAAGAGGGACTGTGCAGGCCAGTGGAAATCTGGGAAGGTAGACCAAAGTGTGGATTTAAAAGAACCTATCTGTGGGAGGAACTCACTAGGTATACAGGTGGTCACTGAAGTTGTGGGGAATTTCTTGTTCTTCCAGCTCTGTTTGATGTGGCTGCCCAGGGACTTTCCTGTCTCTAGATCTGAATGAAGGGGAGAAAATTACTTTTAGGTAGAATCCACATGCTGTAGTGTGGAGATCACTTCATGGCTAGAGAGAAAGCAGGCCTAAGTATCAGGATCTTTTCATTTATTGAAACCGAATCACCCCCCTTCCTGAGGCAGTTTATGGGATTGCACTTGTAGACTGTGGGCCTGACTTACTCTGTAGCTGGCCCTGCTCCCTGTGGTAAACTTAGCAGTGTAAGGTCTTGTTCTTTCTGTGGCTTTTGGACCGCCGTTCAGGCTGCATTGCTGGTTTCTGCAGGTGTCTGCTGTTACCTGACTTTTTCGCTGTCAGCTCAATCCTCATTTCTAGCTTCTGGATTCCCCTCAATCTGCTCCTCTCTCAGAAAAGGCCTCACCGTTGGTTCTCAGCCTTGTCTTGATCATCACCCTTGTTTCTTTAGAGCTATTCTCTTTTGGAGAAGTATAGACTTCACTCTCAAAGTCCTTTGGCAGCACCCTGGGCAGGGAGCAGCATTTATGTGTTTTCCTAGAGGCAGAGGTGAATGACCCAGCTGACAGGTCGCAGGTTACCCTGAATGCTTATCATAGACAGCTCTATGTGGAGGCTCTCTATCCCTGGGGCCAACAGGACTCTGAGGGATTAAATACATGTTTAAGTGTTGCTGCCAATGAATGGTGGAGTCAGGGTTACATCCTTGTTCCTATCTGATAGGCGGAGAGCTTTTCTTCCCTTTGTCCCCAGAAGAGGGACTGAAGTAGACATTTATCTGAAAAGTCTCCCAAATGCACTGATTCTTTTTTTTTTAATTTTTATCATGTTAGTCACCATACAGTACATCATTAGTTTTTGCTGTAGTGTTCCATGATTCATTGTTCACGTCTAACACTCAGTGCTCCATGCAATCCGTGCCCTTCTTAATACCTAACACTGGGCTGATTCTTAATCTTTATGAATAAAATGGTCATTTAGCCCAAACAATACAAATTATTTCCTCCAGAGAGAATATCTGAGGCAAACAGGTTAGAGTTTCGTGTGTGTGTATGCTTTTTTTTTTTTTTAAATCAGTTTTACTTTTGCTTATTTATTTTTTTGCACTTTCCTTTCTCTCTGTCCTCCTCTTCTTTCCTCTCTTCATTTCTTTCTTTATGTAGCCAAGATGGTAGGTTTTACTTTGGCCTCTATTCTCCAGGTTTCAAGAAAATAATTTATTGAGAAATCTGCATGTGATTTTTTTAAAGCTTTAGTCAAGGCCTTGCATAAAAATGTAAAGGAAAAGAAACCTTTCCAGATAAACTATGTTAATGTTTTAATTAGAAGTAATTTATTCTTTGACAAAGCTAAGCAAAATTGCAAAAAAACATCCATGTAGTACTGTACAAATAACAATGATGGTTAAGAGCTACTAATAATTAATAGCATCCTATCTACATTCTCCCTAGTCATCACAATAACATACCCACAGCAGGGAGAACAGGTAAAGAAACCAAGGCACAGTTAGGTTTACACCCAATTGTGACACTGGACATAATGTCATTGTACTATGTCATGCTGATTTTAAAGCAAAGCAGGTGCTCTGTCTCATTGTTTTAGAGGACATTGCAGCTTTTGTAATCCTTTTTTTATATGGTTGTTCTTGGTCAGTTTGCTCTGAGTGCTAGATATCTAGCATGGTATAGTGATAACGACAAGAGTAACAGTGAAGGGTGGGGTTAGTCAGAGCAGGGAAGCTAAGACCAGGGTTTTCTGTCTACATGACCAGGAGCTCAGGAGCACCAGACTCGAGGGAGACTGACTTCTTACAGTGAGTCTGCTAGCACTCCATTCACCCAGCGCTTAGATGCAGCAGATGCATCGATCAGACTAACCTTGGACCCAGATGAAAATAAGCTTCAAGTTAAGGAACACACACTGGTACAGGAACGTGGACCACCACCGAAAGTTTAGATTGCTTGGGCAAGTGTTTATGAAGCTGGGGAACTTCAGTGTTATGAAGGCCAGAGGAAAGCACAGTTCACATTGTGGAGCTCTTCCCCTTTCTGAGAGCAAAGCAGGGACGGACCAGTCCATCCCAGTCGAACTCACCATGTCCTGGTCGTGGGCCCTTCATAAAGTAAGGGTGGCGGGCAAGAAGGAAGAGTGTGTCCAGATGGTGGCTGCCCTGAGGAGTTTACAAAGTAGCCGAGAAACTTCACATCTGCTAGTTTGCTTGTTTCTAGTGGGCTTTCCGTTTTTTCAGTCTAGTATACTCTCCTATACACAATACTTAATTTCATTTGACATCCTATCATTCTCAATTCAGTTTTTATTCTTTCTTCGGGAGACATTCAGGAGTCCATGTGACTCAGTTCAGTGTGCAGCCAAGTGAGCCTGTTCTCTGTGTTGTCCCTTACACCTCCGCTTGAAGGAAGACTTGATGGCTGCGGCCGGGAGCAGAGCCCTCCGAGACATTGTCTGAATTGTGCTTCTGGGTCAAGACCGAGGCATAGGTACATACGAAGAATCCTCAAAGGGAGGATTCTTTGACTAAATGAAAGATTGAACCGATGGTCTTTAAGTCTCTTACAGCTCTAAAGATATAATTTTGATTAAAAAGAATAAAAACAAAGAAGCCTTGTAATAAGCTGCGAGTTTAAAGTGGTAAAAATGCTCTTCAGTGTTTCAGATGGTGTTTGTAGAACCAACAACTTGACAAACCTGTCCGTTGATTTACACAATCTTCTGCATTTCAGCAGAAGCTGAGTTCACCTGACTTCCAAGATGTCTGTCTCTGGCAACATAGTAGCCCTCCTCAGCGCATGAGCTGACCTTCTTTCTGTCTGGCTGGCTGGTCATGGATTTGCAGGCCAGTCTGTATTGGCTCCTAGCTGGAATATGCAAAATGTGTACATTTTACTGATTTGAAATATCTATGTCAGAGAAAAATTTGCCAAGGGGAATCAGGGAGGGAAGAATGTATTCCTGAGGGATAGAACTGTTCACAATACAAGCAGGATATAGGAAATTGAGGGAACTGGATCAGAAAGTGAATATAAATCAGCAATAGACTGGGTGTCCATAGGAGTTCTGTGAACCTCTTTGAGTTCTTATTTTCCTCTTGGATAAAATTACAGGTTTGGCTTATCAAATAGCTTCTCTAGCCTTAAGAATTCTGTTGTCCAAATAAAGGAAACTGTACCTGGTCAGTTTCTGTTGATGGAATAGATAGATAATCAAGAGTTGGAGTAGTAGAGAAAGAGTTTGGGGATTAGCTAAGTGCTTCCCCCACCTGCTTCCCCAAAACTCCTAGATTGGATTAGTCAGGACAGAGGAAGTAACATCCTGTACTAGTTTCTATTGCTGCGGGAATAGATTACCACAAATTTACTGGCCTAAAGCAACACACAGTTATTATCTTATAGTTCTGAAGGTCAGAAGTCTGCAAAAGGTTTCACTGGGCTAAAATCAAGGTGCCTTTCTGGAGGATCTAGGGGAGAATCTGTTTCCTTGATTTTTCCAACTTTTGGAGGCTTTCCACATTCCTTGACTTGTGGTCCCTTCCTCTATCTTTAAAGCCAGCAGTCACCTCACACTGACCTTTGCTTCTCTGACTCTCCCGCCTCCCTCTTCTAAGGACCTTTGTGATTAGATTGGGCCCTCTGGGATTATCCAGGATAATCTCCTCAGCTCAAGATCCTTAACTTAATCACATCTGTAAAGCCCCTTTTGCCCGGTAAGGGAACGTATTCACAGGTTTGGGGCATTAGGTGGTGGACATCTCTGGGGTGCCATTTTTCTACCTACCATACATACATGATGTTGATAGCATTGCACTGGCCCAGGAGACCATGCTTCTCTATCTTGAAATATTGCTAGCAGATTAAATCATTTTTAGCATTCACAAGGGACCTTCAGTGGCACTGCTCCAGCCTCTTGTGCCTCAGCAGGAAGTTTATTAAAAGGAAAAAGAGGAGAAAATGGGAAAAGAACCACACAGCTGGGAGGCAGTTTTATCAACTCAAATGGAGTCAACATCAAGGCCTTCAGAAGGAGAGTGTACGATATGCTCTGATTCAGTTGTGCAGAGAAAAAGGCAAACAGGTTCCCGGGGTCAGAACCACAGGTATTTTGTGACTTGTCTCTTAGGAAATGTGAGATATTCGGTTTTAGGCTCTCTGGGAGTTCAGCTGCAGTGGGCACTTTGCATTTGAGGTTGAGGTAATGTGGATTTACTTTCTGGTGGTAGGGCTTTTTCTGGGAAGGCTTTTTTCCTGAGAAGGTGTCAGATCCTCAGTGGGAAAGAAGCCCCTGCATAAAGTCCAAATGTGACACCATCAGTGTTTATAGTTCTCTAAGCAGAAGCCACAATGAATCTGTGTTCTTAGTATCTCAAGGGTGACATTTTAATTGTCATGGCACGAGATAAGGAGTTATCTCGGTTTGTAGTTACAGACGTAATTGACTGAGGACAAGTTAGAATGTGGAGAGCAGATGAGTGAGACTGACGCCACATCTTTCCTCCCATAAACTCCAGCCGCTTCACATCCATACTCTGATTTGATGGAGACATTCATGTCACCAGAAGAAACTCGTTTGGTTCCTGGGAATTTTGTATTTCTCCAGTCCTGTTTGACTTTCTGATGTGCTTCAATAAAACATGCTAAGCTGCCTGCAAACACTCCCTGGTAAGCGGTGGGAAGCACTGACTGGTGTATCAGAGAAGAGTCTGGGCTGCGTTCAGGTGTGGGGTGTGGTTGTGTCCAGTTAGCCAGGTGGTCTGGGCTCTATCACCTGAGCCCCAAGGCGTTCCGACAGCACAATGCCTTCAAGGCGTAAAACATCTTACAGAGGAGGGAACGGCAGAGACACTAGCAACACGAACAATTGGAATATGATATTCTGTTTTTGCCATCCTTTGAAACATCATCAGATAAATGTATGCTGGGAATTTGGCCAGAACCTCTAGGGAAAAGTGAAAGCTGGAAACATTTATAAAATACCATGGTTTTACATTTTCCCTAATTATAGTGAAATTTTCTTAGCTATTTCCCTAATTAACAGGTTTTTTTTCATTATAGAAGTAAACGTAATCTTTGAAACCAGAAACAAAAAGGTCTTTATTATATTTTGTGGTTTGTTTTTTATTTATTTTCTTTTATTGAAGTATAATTAACACACAGTGTTATATTGGTTTCAGGTGTTCAATATAGTGATTCGACAATTCTGTACATTTCTCTGTTTTCATCAAGATAAGTGTCCTGGTAATCCCCTTTATCTATTTCTCCCATCCCCCTGCCCACCCTAATTAGGTTTTTTGTCACTGTTGTTGTTATGTTTAGAAGTAGGATTGTTCTGATCTGATAATTTCTAGGAAACATACATGCTTTTCTTCAAGCTCTCTCTTCATTGTGCTCTGTGGAAGGGTGTTTCAGTGCAGAATCTTGAATTGGGCATTCTGAGAGAAGCAAACAGACTTGGCCATCATTTGTTGCTCTGTGTATTGTTTTCCTTCAGTTCTCAGAGCACTAGTATAAAGAAGGAGTAGTTATGCCCAGGCATAACTATTTCCCTCAGTTTTGTTGTGCTTCTTATGGACTTGTTTACTGAACGAAGGCAGGCATTGATCTTGGTGTTTCTTATGAGGGTTTTAGAGGAGTTTGATTGAGGGCCCAGGGATGTTTGCCATATTGTACTTGGGAGCCTTGACATTTAACTTAGTCCATGGCCTGCTTCTGTGCACCTGCTGTTCCCCTCAATGGGTCTGCTCTAAACTTATCTGATCACCCACCAAGAAACATGATCAGTTAGCTCAGGTTATTCTTTTGAAAGCAAAGGATACTCCCTGGAGCAGAGAACTCTATTCTGTGTTTCCTTTCTAGAGGGGTTATATTTATAGCTCATTGTCATATAATTAAATGCTTTATTTACTGGCAGGAATTAAGATCCAATAATGATCCTTTTGAACATTTAAATCAGAAAATTTTTTTCAACCTATCCAGGCTTCCTGCTGCCTCCCTTTACCTTCTTCTCCACCAGTGCTCAAAGGTGGGCTTTAATTTGCCTCCAAGAGGCAGGGACTGTCTCCAAAATATTCTTTAATTCTCCAAGGTCAGAGTTTGTATTCTCAGGATAAACAAGGCTAACAAGCACTCTTTGGGGCCTCTGCCCCTTAGTTCTTCCCAGTTGTTCAGTCTTAGGGAGAACCTGCAGATCCTCATGTTGGTTGCTGTTAAACTCATGTTGCCTGTGTTGTACCCCTCTGTTTCAAAGTTGAGAGGCAAAGTGGGCTTTAACTTTTTACCAGGTAAAGTGAGATGAAGGCATCTGCTAAATGGAAGAATACTATAAACAAGGTGCCAGGATGTCTTAACCTTCTTTGAGAGACTAATCTATTCACAGGCCATTTTTCAGGTCACCTTATTGCTTTACGTCGTGTTGATCCTGTGGTGGATCAGCTGTAAAAACACAGTGTTTGACCAAAGTGCAGCTCTAAGTATTTGTAGGTACCAGGCATGTTGCTAACATGCTACGATCATTAGCATAGCTGTTCCCCAGAGATCACTGCTTGGGAGCTATGAGAGGTTGGGCCTGGGAGTACGGCTTGGGGATGGCATGGCACATAGGGTACAGGAGAGAGAGTGACAAGAATGAAAGAGAGTGAGAGGTGTCCCTGGCAGGTGGAGGAGGAACAGATACAGAGACAGGAGGAGAGCCAGGAGGGGACAAAGTCCAAAAGCCCAGGAAGCAAGAAATTTCAAGGGTGTGGGATGGGGGGGGTCAACAGAATGAAATGCCACAGAGTCACCAGCTCAGTCAGATCTGGAAAGTGTGTGTTGAGTTGGGTGGCCATACCTGAAACATTTGACAGATCCACATGAGGAAACCAGTACTCAGAATGAGTAAGTGTCTGATCTATGTTGAGACCGCCTGGTAGGGGTCTTCCTTCCAGAACTTTCTACTCAGTCTCCTTCATATTTATGGGACTGGCTCTTCTGTTATGACTCGTTTTCAGTGCTCCATTATAGAGGCCACATGTTCTCATTTTTCATAATTTAAGAATTTCTCATTAGTCTCTGCATTAGATGTATAGTGTGTATGGAGTAAAATGCTGCTTTTTGCACAGTAAGTTACTTATTTACAATTTTAAGCTTAGATGTAACACTTTAAATGTAAAATAAAAAAGGTCTGATTTCCATGAAGTAGCCATCTGAAACTCTGTCAAGAAGCCTTTGTGTTGTAGGTGGCAACAATTTTTAATTTTTAACTTCTGATCATGGTGTATGATCATGCTTATATTTGTTAAAGAAGTTGGTGTCTTATTTAAGTGACTCTGTGTTGTGTTTTTTTAGACCAAATAACACATTTTGTTGAGCATCCTGGGTGAACAGAGAAAGTGCATGGTGTGTGTATTAGTTTGCTAGGGCTGTTAGAGCACCACAGACGAGAAGGCGTTAACAACAGAAATCTATTGTCTCACTGTTCTGGAGGCTAGAGCTCTAGATCAAGGTGTTGGCAAAGTCATTCCCTTCTAGAGACTGTGGAGGATAATCTCTTCCTGCCTCTCTTCTAGCTTCTTGTGACTTGCTGGCAATAAGTGGCTTTCCCGGGCATGTGGAAAACATCACACTGATCTCTACTTTCATGCCCACTTGGCAATTTCCCCTTTTTGTAAGGATATCACTCATAGTGGATCAGGGGCCCACCCTACTCCAGGATGACCTCATTTTAACTAATACAGTGGCAGTGACCCTGTTTCCAAATAAGGTCACATTCTAAGGTAGTAGGGTTAGGACTTCAGCATATGAATTTTGGGGGACACAGTTCAACTCATAACGGACTACAGCAAGTAAGATTCTCTGAGACTGAGGTTTGGGGATCTGTCCTCAGTATTCAGCCTTCAGGTGTAGGACTTCATCTTATACTTTGCTGAAAAATGACATTTCAGTGAAGTTTGATAATAATTTCTTCATATTTGAATTTGTAGATTAATTAGCCAAATCAGTTAATGTGGGAACAGAAATAGGGAACAAAAGGACTCAGTTCAAGTAAGAGGGATGGCAGGAAACAGAAATGCAGGTAAAATGGCAGGGATAAAGAAAACATATACTTGTTTTGATGAGCGCTGAGAAATGTATAGAATTGATGAATCATTATATTGTACACCTGGAAGTAATATAACACTGTATGTTAATTATATGCCAATAAAAAATAAAGAAAATGCAAATAAGAAACCCCAGTGGTGGTTATGTTTGGAGCATATTTTGGATGGAATTTTCTGCGTGCAGAAAATCTATGAAGTATTCTAAATACACTTTATTGTCAATGTTTATGGTATGGTGTGGTGGGTTCTTGGCATTTGTGATGTTAATCCCACATGTAATAAACAAAAAGCCCAAAGTGTAGTAATCAGTATTACTTTGGAGATATTTCAGTTCATTAATAGCCCCCTTCCTAGTCTAAGACTAGCACTTTCCTGGAGCGGGGATTGGGGCGGGAGGGGGTGGTGTGTGGTCTAGCCTTTACCAATAGAATGGGTACCTTACACATAGTGGCCCAGCCAGCAAGTCAGCTCCAGCTGGACTCACGTCTCCATGGGTCCTTCTCTTCAAGGCCCATATATATTCTCTTAAAGCCGGAGAGGTCATTTAGAGGACAGCCTGAGATCATGGACAGAGGGAGGCCAAAATATCTCATTTTGTGGTTAAAACAGAGGTGATTTTTCTAGCCACCCTATCTCATAGATTAGAAATCTCCAGTTGTCAGTGACTCTTCCCTTGTTTATATTTAGTAACAGACGTCAGAAGGCATAAAAATACATGATAAATGCTGTTTAGTTGAGCAAGCTGGATTTACTGACTGTACTACCTGCAGATAACCACATCTGCTGTGCAGTATGTGCCTTGAATATATACTCACTGAGCCTCTGAAAGGGAGAGGAAAAAGGCACAGGAAAAATGCAGCTGATTCACAGGCAGAGAAAGGAAAAATAAGACACAATTATGGTTTCTTAAAGAAAGTGCCAGCCACTTACTTCATCATTTGGTATTTATCGACAGTTCTGCTCAGAGCATTTTTAGGGGTGCTCTTTTCAGTTCCTTCCAGAACCCATGCAAACACCAACCCCTTTAAAGGCAGACCCTAATATCGAGCCACCTCATTTGTTCAGCTTTAGGCTGGAGCTGAAGGCTGGAGGTTTCTTCAGACCAGAGGCCTCACAGAACCACATTGCCTCCTCCAGCAGTGTTTCAGAGGTAGATAAAGTGTCCGTATGTTTCAGTGAACTGTGACTTTCTTCCAACACAAGTCCATATTTGTAGAGTAGGACATCATGGAGGCACCTCAGTCGCAGGTCTGTTTCTGTCTAGGGTCTGTTTCATAATTCATATTTTGTATACTGTTCACATAAACTCCTAAAACTTGGAACTTTGAAACCCTCCTCTATCCTTATACTTTCATTACTGTTGACCCTGGAACTGCGCAGGTCTACTTCTACATGGATTTTTTCCCCGATAAATACCGTGTAGTGTTATAAAGGTATTTTGTCTTTCTTATGATTTCTGAATAACATTTTCTTTTCTCCAGCTTACTTTTTTGTAAGAATACAGTATATAGTACATATAACCTACCAGATACATGTGTTAATGGACTGTTTATGTTATTGGTGAGGTTTCTGGTCAACAGTTGGCTACTAATTAGGTTTTTGGGGGCTCAGCCATTATCTGTGGGTTTTTGACTATGCAGGGGACTGGCACCCTGGACCCCAATGTTGTTCAAGGGTCATCTATAAAAGATACCTCAGGCTTTTCTCCTTTCAGCCATTTTTGTTCTTAATAAGGTTCTCTATTTTCTAAGACAATTCCAGAATTAAAAGCTTTTGCATGCATGCTTATTTTTTCTTTTAGAAATAGGCCATATGCTCTTAGATCATTGTTGATAAAAAGAAATTTGTGTTATTAAATTGTAGCATGTTTCAAGTCAAGTGTTTTAATGCTATAACTTCTAACATGTACAATCCTCTTAAGCAAATATTTGAGCACCTGTGTTATCCTGGATGAGAATAAGACTATAATTTTATTCTGTTATGTGCTTTCATATGTTATAAAATGTTCATTCTTACCAGTAACTTTAAAACTGAAAACCAGAAACAGTATAATTCATTTTAAGAAAAACCTCTGTTTATTAAAATTAAAAATGGTCAAGCAAGTTCACTAGAGATGGTGATTTACAATAACAAAGAGTTTACAAAAACTGTCTTGAGGGAGTAGATCTTTGAGGTGTTATATACAATTACTTCATTCAGCAAATCTTGATCAAGCGTCTACTGTAAGTCAGACACTTGTAATTATGTGGTAGAAGCGGGCATAAAGAAGTAGGAGGAAGCAGAAAACTGTAGTTGCTGTGGCCAATTAGGAGAAGTCAGAAATGAAGATAATGCATTTCTAAAATTATCATGTATGGAACAATGTGAAAATATAACTGATGATTAAAATTCAATTTATAACTTTTCAAGAACCCATCTGTAGAATAGTGATGAACACTTTATAGTAATTCAGGGGAACCAGAGTGTGAGTGTAAATGAAAGGCTGCGATTCTATCAGTCATGAATGGGAAAGTTGACCCGAGGCATAAAACGACTGCTCCAAAAAGTGATGTATCTTCTAAAAATGCTCAGATTTCTACTTATAACAATTACAGCAACAATGATTTCACATCTGTTTGTCAGAGGGTTTTAATCTGCAAGAGGTGAAGTGTTTGACAGTTCCTTGTTCTCACATACAGATGAGCTCCTTGGAGTTTAACCTTTAGACTCCTAAGCAATCACGCTTTACAATTTCTTTGTACAAAACCACCCAAACAGAAACAGTCTAATAACTCACAACCAGGAATACAGAAATCGGGAGACATTTTTTCATTTCATATAAATTTCTTCAATTCGTTCTTTCTTTCTTTCTTTCTTTCTCTCTTTCTTTCTGGGGGTATTTTTAACATTCACCCTAGTGTCTAGAAGCAACCTTACAATTAAAGAATTGAAGCCATTTGTGCTGATAGAAATGTCAGAACAGGATAATTCTTCCATTTCAGTGCCCTGCAGGATTTTAAATGAGTGACTGTGGCTGTCTGATACAGGGAAGATGAGAATTGGGGTCTTCTTTCTTTACCTGAGTATGCTGGAATAAATATGAACTTTAAACTCATCTATGGAGAGAATTTATATCTTGAGCTTTTTATTGTTGTGAAAGACCAAAAAGTCATAAGCTTTATATAGTGCTGCAATCAGTTTTCAAATGTAACTTTATGTTAAATTGGTTTTAAGGCAATATTTACATAGATAAGACATTTCAACTAATTCAAATTATGTTGCATCAGGTGTTGCTCATGTTGCCAGAAGAACACAAGATGAGAAAACAGAAAACAGGAGATGGCCAAGCATTAACTCTACATAAGCCACATTGTCTTTATTTTTAATCAGTGAGTGCTCTTAAGTTAAGCTTGATCATGTACTATGGAGAACACATTTTTTAAGGGACACTGAATGCTTATTAGAGATAGGCACCAAGCTAAGTATTTTACATGTTATCTTACTTAATTATCTCTGACTCATTTAGGCAAAAACTGTCATTAAGTCTGTTTTACCGATAAAGATGTAGGCTAAAAAAAAGTTTATCAGTGGTCCCCAAATTGGTCTGCTAGCAAGTCCTGGGGGGGAGCTTTTTAAAAATGGAGATTCTTGGACCAACTTCTGGTGGGTAGGCTTTAGAAGTTCTAGAGTATAGGTCTGAATGTCTTCATGGATAAGTAGTTTCCCCAGCTGATTCTAATGAATACCCAGGTTCGGAGGCCACACTTTGTTGGAAGAGCCACTTCGTGTCACACAGCTGTGAAACAGTGGGGCTGAGACCGGGACTTGAATCTGTGTGATTTCAGAGTTCCCATAATCTGGAAGTAACTGCCATGGGGGCCTGCGCAGAGTTGTTTAAAAACCCCCATAGAGTCCTAAGCATTTGAAAGAATCCTAGCTTTTATTATGTCTGACATCATTCCCAGTATGGAATTCCCCTCTCAACGCCCTTGACCTTGTGTTGCTGAGCAGTTCAGATTATTCTCAAGCTCCCCGCTCTACTCTGGACGCTTACTGGGTTTGCCCTCTGGAGCCATCCAGAATAAACCTAGTCCTCCTTTTGCATGACAGCCTCTGTGTTATTCAAAAAGATGTGGCTTCTTCCTACTGTGGCTTTCCTACTCTAGGCTACCTGTGTCAGGAGCCAAATTCAAGTCCCCTGCGAAAATTAATCACTGCAGCCCCCACCACCAGCCATGATCTCAACCACGGACTCTCCCCACTCCTTCAGAAAGCAGGTATCATGCTGTTTCCCATTGCATTTGATGTGATATTTTCGCAGCCTCCCTAGATCCCTAGTTAATTTTCTTTTTCTTTGGTATCACTTAACTATGTCAGAATTAGGAGACTTGGTCATTATTGATAACACAAATCAAAATTTTGCTTGTTGAAAGAGATCACTTGCATTCCAAATTAAAGATGTGGTTGAATTGAAAGCATGAGAGCTTGGGACTTTTTTTAAAAATTTATTTATTTGTTAGAGAGAGAGAGCATGCAAGCGAGCACAGGCAGATAGAGTGGTAGACTGAGGCAGAGGGAGAGGCAGTCTCCCCGCCAAGCAAGGAGCCCGATGTGGGACTCGATCCCAGGACACTGGGATCATGACCTGAGCTGAAGGCAGCGGCTCAACCAACTGAGCCACCGAGGTGTCCTAAGAACTTGGGGCTTTAAGAGAGGAGTTAGTTGTGCTGATACGCAGTAGGTGTCTTGGTTCCATTTGGCCCATGAGCTTGTGGCCCTCTGCAGCCCAGGCCAGCCTTTGCAGGAGGACAGGCTCTTCCTGAACAGTTCCTCCACTGTAGTAAAAGCAAACATATTTTTCTCCTATACTGAACTCTTCAGCCCTTTGTGTTTAAACTATTTCCCATCTTGTTTGAACTATTTTTTCTGGAACAAATATTTATTGTAGGCAGTGTAAATAACAGCTGACACTGTTTGTGTTGACTTTTCTATGACTCTTCTGGGCCTTTAGTTAGCAGAGAGTTTGGAGACCTAAATTCATGTCTCTACCTTGTCACCAGTTTCTAGCTTAGACGAGTCTTTTAATTTTCTGGGCCACAGTTCTTTTGTGAAATAGGGCTAATAAATACCTTTGCCCTATCTTGTGGAGAGAGGTGTTAAATGTATTAGCTACCTAAAGACCTGAGATGTCCAGAGAAATGAGTTTACATAAAATGATGTGGTGCTATTGTGAATATTTATTAGCCATTACTAGAAATGAAAGTATTGGCTTATCAGTGGAATTTAGACCCTTTCTCTAGCATGCTATTTAGTGTTTTTTTTTTTTTTTTTTTTTTTTAAATTTTGCTGTTGCGGTTAGTTTAGGCAGGGTGGAGTTATCAAAAATATTTACCAGAAAAGTCTGACCTTTCAGGGAACAGACTGATCACTCCGAAACAACTCCCTTAATTGATCTCAGATGAGCTTGGAGGGGGGCGTGCGTATGTGCACACACACACCCTCGGGTCTGTATGCTCACCCCATTAGCTCTCAGGAAGGAAACAGATAAGAGGCCCTACCCCTGCAGGTTTTTCAGCTCTTTCCTTAGCTGTGGACTGGACTGGAAGAAGTAAACTTCTCACATTTCCCTGGGGACAGGCAATTTAAGGTTATCTGTCTGGCCTTTTGAACAACACCTTTTTTTTTTTTTTTTTTTTTTTTTAAGCAAGTGTAAAAGTATGAACAGCTCTTCATGTTTGCTAGCT
Organism: Martes martes; assembly: GCF_963455335.1. NCBI lineage: Eukaryota > Metazoa > Chordata > Mammalia > Carnivora > Mustelidae > Martes > Martes martes. The sequence continues at coordinate 59,709,000 of NC_137896.1, forward strand.
GGGAGGGAGATAATTATGAGGAGGATGGTTTGGATGAAGACGCAAGTCAGTGAATTGCACTTGCCCAGGATCACGAGTAGTATTTCCTTACGGACAGCACCCTGGAGTTGGAGATGTGAATAAAAGTGGTGCCCTCTTTTGGAGAAGCCCTCAGACTCTTGTCACGCTTTCTGAATCTATGTCCCCAGTTCTCTATTCTGTAAAACTGTTGTTTGGGACAGTATTTCCTCCAGCAGTCCTTGCCGAGATGCTGTGGGGGTTCAGTAAATAGAACACTAGCAAATGCTTTGAGAATCAAAAGGTACGTCAGAAGTGGTGAACATTGTTTGGGGCTCATTTGGAGTGAGCGAGAAGGATATCTCATTTCTTCAGAGTAATTTAAAGAAGATGGAAGAGAGAACATTCCTCTCCTTGTAATGATATGAGCCACTTTGTCTCAACGCACTGCTTAGGCTGTATTATCGTGTGCAGGCTCTAGAAGTGAGAAATAAAGGGAACCTCACTGGGTCCGCCAGAACCCTTCTACTGCAGGCCATTACAAACGCATTCCAGTATGATTGACATCTAGTAGCTGTATACAGTGTGCCAATTAGAGGATTTAACTGAGCAGTAAAAAAGGAGTTAATGAGACACACCTAAGAAATGGGAAATAAGATTAGAAGTGGTGTTTTGGCCCTTATTCACGTGGCAAGGAGCAGAAGAGGGTGTGGAAACCATGCCTGGCTGACTTCTTGTGTCTTTATTTACCACCGGCTTATGCATTCCTAAGTGTCTGTAGATATGTAGTTATCACAACCTCGCCCCAAATATTCTGGTCTCAGTTTGATTCAGTACTATTTTATTGTTCAGCAATGTATGGAAATTTTAGAATTTAAAATTCAAAATAAACAATAAAATGAATCAAAATTACAATCCATTGATTTCTTTGTTGGCTTTTCTGCTTGTAACACACATTGCATGAATTTTCTACATTATTTCCCTCAGGAGTCACTATGGACACCCCCCCCCCCAAAATACCTAGAGATGGGATTTAAAAAAAAATTTTTTTTAACCACAAGTGAACTGCTGTTTAGCAACATTGACTACAACTGTGCTTCTCGGGAATTTCGCCACTATATAATTGCCTTCTTCATTTCTTTTCTGGCTTAACTAGTGTATATAATCACTGATTTATAAGTGTGAGCTGTAATAATGTCAGCTGTCTGCTGGCATGATTGGAGAATGTATTATGAAATGAAGTTAATTTTCTATCTTCTTTTCTTGGAAACTCTTTTACACTTAATTTTGAGCAGATAAGTGACATAAAAGACCAAGCCACTTGAAGATAATGCATTTAGAAATTGCTGATTGATGAGCTTATGCTTATCTAATTTTGTTTTAAAAAGATCCTAATATATCTTTTGAGAATAGATTTTTTGAATGGAAGAACAAAAATATTCCAGGATAGGTGGATAAGATACCAGAAAAAGGAACGTTGAAGGGCCCTGACTATGTTTTTCTCTGACCAAAAATTATTTTAATATTAATCCTGGAATGCATGTTTTAGTCATGGCTGTCAGTGGTGGAAAATATTATTTAGTTTAATAGTTTTAATTAAAATAAATGTTTGTGTTTTAAGCAAAACAGTTTATGTTGTAATAAGATAATAGCAACATTTTATGCATCTCTTTCTTTGTTGGATTTTCTTTTGGAGATAATGATCTTTTGGGCTCTTTTCCATAAATATGCATATCATACTCGTGTTTCTCTTTAAATGCATGCATGAGTAAGAAGCACTGAATTTGATTAACTTTATTAACCGTAAATAATGAAGTGTACTCTTTTATGTTAACCTTATTTTATTGTGTATCAGCCTTTAGACATTTGGCTATCTGGACAAGCAATCATTTATATCCTTTTAAAAAATATTTATAGCTTCTTTGACTAATTGCTTCTTATACGACTTAAAGCCTTTTGCAGTGGTACCATTTGTTAAAACACAGCCAGAAGCAGGCAGAGCAGTGTCATTTTTCAAAAATTTAGTGTCATTTTTATAGACAAATAACACTTGTAAATGATGGATAATAGCTAGCAGGATGCTGCATGGTATAAAACGTGCATGAATTATATTTTCTGGGAGTTAGAAGGTTAACTTGCCTATGAACTAATTGAAGAGCTTTATGGTAAATGCAAAATGTTGTATGCACATTATCGGCAAGACTTAAACCAGCTAAAAAAGGGATTTCCTTCCCTTGAGTATTATTCATTATCTCATCCCCTTTTTCTGGCTAGATAGTGTGTAAGGAGAGCATCTAATCATCATGCATCTATAGAATTTATAAGAGAGAGCACGGCATAGATGCTTTTCAAAACGATTGGCAGATTAAAACTTTGCACATTAGAAATGGGAGTGGAGGTGAATGAGGGCACTGAAATTATCACTACATAATGATACATTTTTGGATTTACACAGAACGCATTTATCAGGTCAACTGTGGTTTCTGGCCCTGGGAAAACAAACGGTGGGAGACAGTCCTGGTCTCTGGCAGCTTGCAATATAGAAGTAACAGGAATTTATCACCTCCTTTCTGTTGAGGAAGGCTAACTCATGGTTCTCTTTTTATACTTTTTACACTGGACAGTTCTGTTAAGTTGAAAACACACTGTCGCACTGTAGTAACAGTTAGAATGCTCAATAAACTATCATATTATGTTAGTGAAAACCTCAGAAACTTTACTCGTTCAAAGGTGATGAGACTTTTCCTGCCCAGCTAAGGCCTGATTGTAGACATCCATCCATCCATCCATCCTAATTATGGGAGAAGAGGTGCATTTGGTGTCTTTTTCATTTTTCCCTGCATTTTAACTGCTCTTTCTCAGTGGGTTTGTGTTGGGAGAAAAAAGGAGTTGAGGGAAAGAAGGTAATTGTATAAGAAATGGACAGGATTTCTTACTTGACTGGTCTGGTCATAAGCTGGCTTTGTGTTTTCTGGGCTTAGTTGCTGTTTAATATCCTTTGTCTTTGGGGCTTTTCCATTTCTCTATAATATGTCTGGATCGGATTCCTTTTTATTTACCCTGATTAGTTTGTCTGTGGATTCATGTCCTACCACCTTCGGGAAGGTCTCATCTGTCCTCTATTGTTTCTGTTCTTTTCTTCTTGGACTGTGATTAGACTTTTTTTTTTTTTTTTAAGATTTTATTTATTTATTTGCCAGAGAAAGAGAGAGGGAGAGAGCATGAGAGTATAAGCAGGGATAGTGGCAGGCAGAGGGAGAAGCAGGCTCCTCACTGAGTAAGGAGCACGACGACATGGGACTTGATTCCAGGACACTAGGATCATGACCTGAGCGAAGGCAGATGCTTAACGGACTGAGCCACCCAGGCATCCCAATGTGATTAGACTTATATTAGACCTTCTCATTGTATTCAACCTGTAGGTTAACATATCTTCTGTATTTTTCATCTCCTTGTCTCCCTGGATGGCCTTTTAGGCAATTTCTTCAGCTCTTCCCTCCAGCTCATTAATTTCCTTTTCAGCTTTGACTGATATACTACATAATTTTCCTAGTGCATATTTTCCAATAGTTATAATTTTTTTTCAAAGTAGGTTCCATGCCCAGCAAAGGTCCAACGTGGCACTTGAACTCACCACCCTGATCAAGATCTGAGCTGAGATTAAGAGTCAGACACTTTACTGACTGCACCACCGAGGTGCCCCCAATAACTATAATTTTTATTTTTAAATGTTTTATTTGGTTCTTCTTAAAAATGGTGGTCTTAAAAAAAATTGTGGTCTACACAAGACTTATCATCTTAACCATTGTTAAGTTGTACAGTTCAGTTAAGTTCAGTTAGCATTAAGTACATTCACATTGTTGTGCAACCAATCTCCAGCACTTTTTTACTTTTTAAGATTTTATTTACTTATTTGAGAGAGAGCACAATTGGAGTGGGGGCAGAGGGAGGCTCCCCTCTGAACAGGGAGCTCCAATGTGGGATTATTGTTTTCTTAGGCTTACAGGAAGCAAGAACATGACTTGAATGGAAGTCAGATACTTACCCGACAGCCACCCAGGTGCCCCCTAACACAGTTTTAATCTTGCAAAACTGAAACTGCCTGGTCATTTTTGAAAGTCACTTATTGCATGTTTATTTTTATGATTCTATCTTTTTGCATCTTTAATATTTCATATATCATTATTTTATAGGCTGTCTCTGGTAATTGAAACTTCTAAAGTCCTTGGTGGTCTAAATCTGTTGTTTGCTATCTCCTCTGACTCTCATGCATGGTGTTTTGTTTCCGTGTGTACTTAGTAAACCTTGATTGCTAGTTCATATTTGATTTGATTGATCTTAATCTGTAGATGAAGCCTTGGGACTTAAACCAAGGAAGCTTTTCTGGGAGAGTATTTGTATTTGCTTCTGCAAGTAGCCCTAGGTTACTGCTGTCCTGCGACAATTTCACCACCTTCCAGGTGTCCCCAAGCTTTAGTTGATGGCTCCAGCCCAACCACATGCATCACGCCTTCCCTAATGCTGGTTTGAAACAACACTGTCCCTTATAGGACCCTTTCCTTCCTTGTGCTCATTGCCTGGGGTTTTCATTTGATTGCTTTTTCCTTTGTGCCTGTTGGTGATTTTTCTTGCTTCCTCTGAACCTAAAAAAAACAATAATGATTGCATTTTTATTTAGCATATGATTGTTTTACCAGTAGTCCCCAGAGTAGTTGGTCTGCCATACTTCTGGAAGCCTTAGCTGCTTTTAAAGCATCTTTCCCAGGGACAATGTTTTGGTTCCTTTCCTGGGCCCATCATACCGTAGCACCCTTGCTAGGACAGGATTCTCCTTCAGTTGCATCCAAGCTTCTGATTTTATAGAAGTCTGTTCTCCCCAGACCCTGCTGGGATAACCTTATCTCCTGGAAGGAAGTCTGTTGGGCATGATGACCTCTGGCCAGCATTCCCACCATAAATTCTATTTCTGGCTCCCCAGATCGAGTCACCTTTGTCCCACTTTAGGCTGATAATGGGATGCGGGTACTTCTCTTTGCAATTTTTTGCTAGCCTTGGGCCCTCTAGCTGTGTGTCAGCTGCCAGTCTAGTAGGCCTCCCAGATTCTAGGGAAATCATCTCAAATGCTCTTCTTTTCTACTTTCTTTTCTTTCTACTTTCTGCTTTCTTTACTTTTTCTTTTCACTGAAGTGAGAGCAGGCACTCAGCCCCATCCTGCTAGCCCTTACTCTATTGGTAGTGGTGGTCATAATTGTAACACAGCTTTTTGTCCTCAAAGAAATATAAAATTCTCTGCTGGCTTCCTTTTTTTTTTTTTCCTACTCAGAGTGGGCAAAGGGTATGTGAAATCATGAAATCATTGGATACATTAACTTTGAAAAGTTCCTTTAAAAAACCTGACACCTCACTTTTGACATTTATATCTATATGGCTTGATAGGCTCATTTGAAACTTCCAGTTTAATATCTGTCCATACAAATATGTACAGCATGTTTCATCTCCTCTATCACAGGGTGTTTTTTTCCTTCTTTTGCTGTCCTATTGTCTATTAAACGTCTTCTAGAATGGAATGTATTTTCTACTTTCTCTGCAAGTTGGTTGGTTCACTTTTTTATTACGTTGCAGAAAGTGTATTTTACTCCCGTGACTCTGAGACATAAGAAGCTGGACAAGCAGTGAGCCCTCAGAACCATGACAGGGTCGCTACAGACAGCGTGGGGCAGTACTCGATCGTTTGGCATGTTTCATTTTTTTAAAATGTCATGCCAGATTAACTCCATTGAAACTAAGATTATGTTTATATAATCCTGCTGCCTCCCTAGGAGATGGAGCCTAACTCCCCATCCCTAGAGTGTGGGCTGCATTTTGTGTGGAGTGACAAATGCTTCCTCAGCCAGGTGATCTGGGTGGGTATCAGCAGGGTAAGTCATGCAGATAGTAGGTAACCTTGATAAGATGTGATGACAATGACACTTCACCTCCGTTGGTCTTCTCCTAAAAACCTGTAATCTTGGTCTAACAACAAGAGAAAACACCAGTAACACCCAAAGCGAGAGACATTCCACACAGTGCCTGACTAGCACTCTTCAAACTGTCAAGATCATCAAAAATAAGAAAAGGCTGAGAAACAGTCGCAGATGAGAGGAGGCAAAGGAGCCATGACCACAAACTATAATGTGATGGGATCTGGGAACAGAAGAAGGACATCAGGAAAAAATGTGGTGGCATTTAGTTAATAATCGTGTGTTATTGTTGGTTTTTTAGTTACAGAAGATGCACAGAGTGACAGGAGATGTTATCAGTAGGGTAAACTGAAGGATGAAGTATACAGGGATTCTTCTCACTGTCTTGGCAACTTTTCTGCATGCCCAAAAGTATTGTAAAGTAAAAAGGTTACTCAAATTAGAATTTTAAATAGATATCATTAAATAAAAATAAGTAAACACTTTTCCTATTAGTGCTGAGAAATACTGTATGTATGTGGTGTTATCTGTATTTCAGGAGAACCTTTGACCGTTGTCTAGAAGAGATAAGAAATTCCGGTGGAAAAGCACGTAGCATAGTTGAGCAGACAGCAGTTAGCATGGTGATGAAGGGCATTACTGGAGCCAGACTGACAGGCTTTGAAGCGCAATTTCATTCCTCTTAGCTGAGTGACCTTAGGCGAGTTAGCATTTCTGTGCCTCAGTATTCCCACCTACAATATCATTATCCCACACTGAGTGGTTGAGGACAAATGAGATAACACACATCGAGCTGCCTGGCATAATCCACATCCCCACTGTAGTGCCAGGACTTTCACTCTATTCCTCTGACATCTCTACTACCTATTCAGAGGACTCTGAGACAAGTTAGTGGATAACCAGATGCCAGGCAGGTTAATGTGAAAACGTCTGTTCTCAGAGGCCAGTGTTGAGCTGAACAGGAATAGAGGGTGTGTTTCGCACAGTGTTTTGTAATAACATCATCCCTTGTGTGTCTTGGATCCTTGGGGTACTCTCTAAATGTTAATGAATGGATCAGATTAATACATCTGGTCATAAGCATTTTGTGTTTGTGGTTTTGGAGAACTTAATTTATTTTTAATTTTGAGGAAACCCATCATATGGCTGGGATCATAAAGCTTGTTCTGTGGACACTGCTGTGTTTCACGCCAGATAAGCTTTCAATGTCCTCTTTCAAAGGCACTTTGCAAGGCATCAGTGCCAGATCTGGGGTCATCTTCTTCTCGTCATGACATCTGGCTTCTTGGCTGACTCTTTAACCAGATGGGAGCATTGATGTGGCCTCTGGATCAGAATTAGCCCTGTTTTTCTCATTGTCCTTCTGTTAACTTGCATTGGATTAGAAGAAATGAAGTCATAAAATTTTCTTTAAAAAATAGCTGTATTGAAATATAATTCACATACTGTACAACTCATCCATATAGAATGTATGTTTCAGTGGTTTCATTGTATTCACAGGGTTGTGCGACCCTCCACACACTCAGTTTTGCGACACCTTCATGATCCCCAAAGAAATCCTATATCCTTTAGCCATCATCCCGTCTCCCCACCACTTCCAACTCTAGAAAACCACTGATCTACTTCCTATCTCTGTAGATGTTCCTGTTCTGGACCTTTCATGTAAGTAGAATCCCATAATATGTGGCCTCTGTATCTGGCTTATTTTGCTTAGCATAACATTTTTAGGTTTTATCCGTATTGTAACACATATCAGTACTTTGTTCCTTTTTATTGCTGAATTGTTTTTCATTGAATATACCATGGTCTATACCATGTTTTATGCATTTGCTCATCAACTGATGAACATTTGAGTTTTTTATACTTTTTGGCTACTACAGTAATGCTGCTTTGAATATTTGTATACAGGTTGTTGTGTGGTTGAGTATTTTCAGTTTTCTTGGGCATATGCCTAGGAGTAGAATTGTTGGTTTGTATGTTGCACCTATATGTTTAGAAGGTTGAGGAACCACCAGACTGTTTTCTAAAAGAGCTTCATCATTTTATATTTTCACTAGTAGCTTCTTAGGGTTCTAATTTTTTACATTTTTATCAATACTTGTTATCTTTTTGATTATAGACATCCTAATGCTTGTGCAGTGATATCTCGTCGTAATTTTGATTGGCATTTCCCTAATGACTAAGGATGATGACTGCCTTTTCATGTGCTTATTGGCCATTTGTGTATCTCCTTTGCAGAAATGTCTATGCATATTCTTTCCTCATTTTTAAAGAAGTTATTTTCTTTGTATTATTGAGCTGTATGAGTTCTTTGTATACTCAAGATCTAACTCCCTTATTAGAAATGTGATTTGCAAATATTTTCTACCACTCTCTGTGTCTCTCTTTTTTTTTTTTTTTGATGATAGTCTTTGAAACACAAAAGATTTTGATGTTGATGAAATCCACTCTATTTTTTGTTGTTACTTGTACTTTGGTGTCATGAAGTTCATGAAGGTTTACTACTGTATTTTCTAAGATTTTTATAGTTTTAGATCTTACACTTAGGTCTGTGATCTATTTCACATTAATTTTTGTGTATGATATGAGGAAGGAATCTCTTGCTTTTTTTTACCCAGAGGGTCTGTAATTTTGGTGTGGGCTAGGAAGAAGGTGCCTTTGTGATCAGCTTTCCTTAAAAATCTTGGGTGCCTGGTCTCTAATGGGCTTTCTTGGGTAGAAGCATTGTACACGTGTTGCTACATTTTTATTGCTGGGAGAAAAGTGTGCTCTGTGTGACCCCTCATGGGAGGGAGAGAGCATAGAAAGTCTGTACATGGGTTCCTCCAGACTCCCTTGTGTCTTTTCCTCTTATGATCTAGCTTTGTATCTTTACTATGTAGCTGTAACAAATCTTAGTAATGAGTATGACTATACAGTGAGTCTGTCCTTTTAGCAAATATCTGAACATAGTGGTGGTGGTGGTCTTAGGTTTCCATTACACAGGGTCCAACTGCTTTCTTTTGTATTTTGATCTCTAGTTGTCTTAACATTATTTATTGAAAGAGGATATATATTTTTCAGAGAGAAATTTAAATCCTGAGAGCCCAGGAACACCACATGTCTTATACAAGGTCAAACATGTAGCAAAGTATATGGACAAGGATAGGAGCTTACCTTACTACAGGCTCCTATAACAAAAGTATCCATAGCCTGGGTAGTTTAAACAACAGTCATCTGTGCCTCACAGTTCTAAGGTCTGGGAAGTCTGAGATAAGGTGACAGGCAGCTGATTCCATTTCTGAGGAGGCTTCTCTTTCTAGTTTGTGGACACGTCCTCTTGCTGTATTCTCACATGGTGGAGAGAGGGAGGGGTTATGGACTCTTCCACTTCTTATAGGTACATTAATCTCATCATGGAGGGGCAATCCTACCACATGACCTCATCTAAACTTTATTACTTCTCAGAGGGTCTGTCTCCAAATACCATAATATTGGGGACTAGGATGTCCACATTTGAACATTCAATCCATAACAGAAACCCATCTTCTAAATTTAAGACCAACCCTGGGCCATTTCATGATGTTTACCCACTTTCTCTTTGGTACACAGGATGAATCAAAGTGATACCTTTCTTGAGTCTCCTGGAATTTTACTTCATTGTAGTTATCTGTTTTGAAGTACTGGCCTTGTGTGTATTATGTAAGTCTTATGTAAAAAGCACCCTTGGGATACCTGACTTTCATCACCCAAAATTATTGATTAAAGTCAGCTACCCATTTAATTAACAAGGTTTCTTTATTTCTCTAAAATGTATATAAATCTTACTAGTTTTGTGTTTTTCATGGAGGCTTTCTATTTTTCAACTGTGTCTAAAAACAAGTTTGAATTGTCTTCATAAAAAAAGGCCTGGTATATCTGACTTGTCGTGCAAAGGACCTAAGGTGAATGCTATTCCTGCCATTTATTAATTAGGCACCTTGGGTGCGTGAGTCCTCTGAGACTCATTTTCCTGCAGAGTTCCTGAGAGGAATAGGTGTGATAACATTTATAAAATGCCTAGGTTATCATGTCTTGGCATATAGTAGTCACTCAATAAATGGTTGCAGATTTTGTAGTTGACACTGAAACCCCACTATCACAGTTTTCTGTCTAGCCCTTTTTCTAATGCCCTTATCTGAATATGGCTTAGGTCAGTCTTTATTCTCAGAAGGTTAATATAGTCATACTATCCAGGTAGAGTGATTTACTCTAGCTATTTGAAAGTTGGAATCTCCCAAGTTTTCAGGGGGTGTTCCCAAGGGAACGATGAAAGAGAGTAGATTATCTTGTTCCAGGAAATATAGATGCTGAGAGATTCATGGACTATGTGTGTGCATTCCTCCTAGAGCAGCTCTCAAATTATGTAGGTTATAGATGCAGGTTGCTTCTTTGCCAGAGGAGAAAATTCTCTGCATATTGTAGCTTCCTTTGTCTCTAGTGGAGACAAAGATTTCTTCACCAGGATTGGAGAGACAAGACTGTGGGGAGGTAGAGTTTAAATGGATAGCACGAGATTGGTGAGAAGAAAGAATGTGACTATGGAAAAGGAAGGACAAATCCTCAATAGAGGGTTACACATACTGTGACCCTGTGGAGGGGGTTGAGGAAATTAATAACATTAGTAATGATGCTTCTAGTAATAATAGATAACATTTACTGGGAATCTGCTCGGTGATATGCATACAGTGCTAAGTGCTTTGATCATGTATTAGGTTGTATAATAAAAGGTTCCACAGAATCTAGTCGGTAGTTAAAGAGAGTAAAGGACTCATTCTCAGATCACACAGCTAGTAAATGACAGATCCAGGAAATGAATCCTAGATTCATTTCTAGAATCTAGAACAACAGAGGCTAGAGACAACAGAGATGTTTTTCTCTTTTTCTGGAGTGCACGAGAGAGACCCGAAAACTCATCCAGCCTGTGAAATGCGGTCTACCTCCATTGCCTCAGCTTTTGCTCTGGAGCCAACTGTTCAAACTGGACACTTTTCCAAGTAAAAAGGGCTCTATTAACATTTACCTGAGGGCAACAGATATATACCAGGCTGTCCCAGGCATGTGGTCACCTGTGTGTAGGGGTTTCAAAACAAGCCATAAGAAAAAGAATCGAAAAGACATAGCCTTATTTACAACAGATGATGGCATGGTACAAACAGATGACGTGGAAAAAGCCGAACTGCTTGACTCCTGTTTTGATGTTATCATATTTATCAGGAAAAATGATTTTGAAATTGGTACGGGTAGAATGAAGATGGTTACAAGAAATTAAAGCCGAGATAGGAGAGATAATGAGAGCTGCTAAAAATGCATTTAGGTCTCCTGGGCACTGAAAGAACTTGCAGATGTGATTGTGGAACCACTTTAGATAATATTTTGTGAATCAAGGCAAATAGGATGCCAGAAGATTGTAAATGATTTCAGTGAACATGTACCAGTTTTCAAGGGGGGAAAGCGTAGTTTAGAGACTACAGATGGGTGAGCTTAAGTCAGTGTCTGATGAAATTCTAGAAGCAATATTAAACAGATGTTTGTGAACGTATAAAAAGGCAGCAGTGATTACTGGGAGACACAAAGGATTCTCTTAAGAACAAGTTTGTTCCTGTTTGGATGGGATCAGTAGTGTGACACAGGAAGAGAATGCCAGATAGTGAATATTGATTTTAACAAGACATTTGAGACTCTTTTGTGACATGGCAAGATGGAGAAATGTGAGGTGGGTGATAATACAGTTTGATGAATTTCTTTTTTGCTGCAGAGAGAGCAACAGCCATTTTAAAACTTGTGAATAGATGAACTGACAAATATGGCCTATGGGCCAGTATGGCTCACTGCTTGTTTTTGTAAATAAAGTTTTATTGGATCACCATCAAGCCATTCATTTCTATGGCTGCTTTTCTGCTAAAGGGAGCAATCGAGCAGTTGTGACAGAGACTATATGGCCTGCATAGCCTAAAATATTTGCTGTCCGGCTCTTTACGGAATAAATTTGCTGACCCCTGGCCTGGAAAGAACACTGGATTTCAGACCAGCTGCATATTAGAATCACCTAGGTTCTTATTAATGTCCTAGCTTGTGTTCCCCACCTTCCCCAGCTGAAAAAGAATCTCTGAGGCTAGGACTGTCTTTTTTTGTTGTTGTTTGTTTTTTAAGATTCCCAGGTGAGGGGTGCCTGGGTGGCTCAGTGGGTTAAAGCCTCTGCCTTCAGCTCGGATCATGATCCCAGGGTCCTAGGATCGAGCCCCGCATCAGGCTCTCTGCTCAGCGGGGAGCCTGCTTCCTCCTCTCTCTCTGCCTGCCTCTCTGCCTACTTGTGATCTCTGTCTGTCAAATAAATAAATAAAATCTTAAAAAAAAAAAAAAGATTCCCAGGTGATTCTAATGTGTAGTCAGTCAGGGCTGGAGACCTTTGACCCAGAGACAGGGTATACTAATGGGCAGCACTGTAGGGGACCAGGAGCCATGTTATGTTTCTTGTTAGAGCTAATGATATATAAGTAATCTCTGAATGACACAGAAGGGAGAGGAAGAGATAGTTCTCTAGATGATGGGATAAGAATTATGAACTTTCTGCCCTTTCTGTAAGAAAATGATGTTGTTTATAGTATTAAATGCAACGCCCTGCATTTATGTACTAAATGTCCCTGTGTAAGTATTAGGTGATGATTTAACCTCATTGTAATTCATGTGAAAATAAGCTAAGGGTTAACTGCCAACATTATGATATAACCAGGAAAACCAAAATGAAACAAAGTCAACTATAACAACCAAGGTGGTCTCAGCCTGTGTTAACCTAATTATAATGAAAAGCAAAGATACTATACCCTGTTCAGGTCTGATCACGTCTGTTAGAGTAAGCTCCTTATGGCTGAGAATATGTCTGATTGAGCTTTGGATTCATCCCAGGGGTGGGATGAGCTGCCATAGGAGACAAGGAGGTCTCCTCCTCTCTGGGAGGTGTTCAAGGGAAGATTGTATGACCATTTGGCATGGGTTAGAATTGGAAATATTCTTGGTGATTATATTAGGGTTCTCCAGAGAAACAGACTCAATAGGATATATGTGTGCATGTCCGTGTAGTCATTTACTTATAAAGAGATTCATCGCTCATGTGATTATGGAAGCAAGCAAGTCCCAAGGTCTGCAGGGTCCATCAGCAAACTGGAGACCCAGAAGAACCAATGATGTAAGGTCCAGTCTGAGTCCTTAAGGCCTGTGAGCCAGGAGACCTGATGGTATTAGTTTCAGTCAAAAGGCTTGAAGGCTCTGGGTGCCTGGGTGGCTCAGTGGGTTAAAGCCTCTGCCTTCGGCTCAGGTCATGATCCCAGGGTCCTGGGATTGAGCCCCGCATCGGGCTCTCTGCTCCATGGGGAGCCTGCTTCCTCCTCTCTCTCTGCCTGCCTCTCTGCCTACTTGTGATCTCTGTCTGTCAAATAAATAAATAAAATCTTTAAAAAAAAAAAAAAAGGCTTGCAGGCTCAAAATTGAGGAAGAGGTGATGTTTCAGTTCAAATCTGAAGGCAGGAAGAAGCCCCTGTTCCACTTTGAAGGTAGTTGGGCAGAAAGAATTCCCTCTTCCTCAGAGGAAATCTGCCTTTTTGTTTTATTCAGGCCTTCATTGGATTGGATGAGGTTCACCCACATTGGAGAGAGCAAACTGCTTTCATCAGACTCCTAATTCCAGTGTTAACGCAATCTAGAAACACCTTCACAGGCGTACTCCGAATAGTGTTTGACCAAATGGCCAGGCACCTGAAGCCTGGTCAGATTGACACATCACATTAGCTGCTATCACAGTGACCATCTACTCAATGTCTTCATTTCTTTGAAAAGAAAGCAGTCGCAAAGGATGTGACTTGCCCAAGGTATTCCGGGGACCAGAGCAGCTCTAGAATTTGGGTCTCCTCAATCCACAGGCCTCTGCTTTTCTGGCCAGACTGTTTAGTAGATATAGATGGTGTGCCAGTGACCTCCAGGGTCCTCTCTTAGTTCTCAGGGTTTAACTGACCCTGTTAATAGAAATGAAGAAGAACTGCCTAAGGACGAGAAACCTTAACCAGGACAAAGCACTGCAGCCCACTGGACAGTAGTGTGCCATTCTGAGGAGCACACCTGTCAGCTAGATACAGAGGTGGTCCTTGTCCACCCAGGTGACAGCCACAGGCTTATTTACTTGGATTTTATCCATAACCCCCCTTCTGGCCTCTCAGGGAGCCCCAAAGTCTACTTAATCCGTTAATGCTCTGAAGAGGAGAGGAAAAGAGATCTCCAGGTAGGATTTCATGCTGGCATGCATAATTAGACGAGGGGCAGTCCATCAGTGGGGGTGGGGTGTAGGGGCAGCTCAGCATCTGACCTCTTTGTGGAGAACCAGCAGGGGATTGGCCAGAAAGATGCAGGACATTCAGAAGGGAGCTTTTCCTCTAGGATACTGCTGACAGCTGTCAGAATAGGCTAGGCACCTACCTGGCATCAAATACCCTTCTAGGTACTACACATACATTATTTTTCCTAGTTCAGAAACAGCTCTTCAAGTGCCCATTGTCATCCCCACCCCACAGACAAGAAGACTGAGCTCTAGGTACATTTTTCTTCATTTTCAAAGAAGGTCATTGGAACTGACAGCCTAGATTCAAGCTTCTTAATGTAATGCCCCTGCATGTTTCCATGCTGCTGGCACTGAGCCCATCTGATTTTAGGAAATGATAATAATGCAGTTATTCAGAAGATTGCTTTCCAAGTCATCTCCCAGTTACTGTCAAACAGCAAAATTTGAAATTCCACGGTGGCTAACATGCTGACACCCAACACAGTTCAGGTGTTGTATAAATAAAGTCAACAGGCTGACTTTTGAGTAAAACATAATTTTTCAACTGCTGCCAAGAGGAAGATAATTGATGATAAAAGGCAAATATAAATGACTTTTTGATTACCTGTTGTTTTAGATTACCTCGGCTTCTCTTCATCATTGCTACAGAGACTTAAAAGCTATGCAAAAAAGCCTCTTAGTATAAATTTCCCCCCTTCCACTTCCCCTCTTGTCACATTTCCCCACACCTTTTAATAGAAGCCCTACTCTTGGGGAAGTCAGGAATTAGTTGCTTAACTTTCTAATTATTGCAAGTGTGTTAAACAAATCACTGGTAAGAGGCTTGCATGTTGCAGGTGCCTATGCCCAAGAAGATACTTAAGAGGGCTGCCGGAGAAAATGCTAGCGGGTGCTGCTGCTCTTGTCCTGCCGTCCAGGAAACCTAATTTAGGTTGATAGTGGGTGGACTTAGAATGCTTTAGGGAGTGTTCTGTCTAGAGGAACAAATGCATTATCTTCATACTTTCAGTCATATGAATTGGTATGTCAGCCCACTATGCTGAAGGACGGTCCTAAACCCAGCTCTCACACTTGAGTAGGCAGTCGGAAATTTTGGTTGTTAGCATGGGACTCTTCTGGATCCATTCTCAGCGAGAATAGTCCTAAAAGGCAGCTCTAGGTAGTCCCCAAACAAATTGAGTATGGCACCCCCTTTCCCCTTCCCCAAATTCATTCCTGGAGGACAGATGGTATGTGCATGGGGTAGAAGAGAGAAGATCTTGAGTTGCTTCTGGCATTTTACTTTAAAACTTCAAAATTTAGGGGTGCCTAGGTGGCCCAGTCGGTTAAGGTTTGGCTCAGGTCACGATCTCAGAGTCCTGCAATTGAGCCCCACGTGGGGCTGCCTGCCTAGTGGAGAGTCTGCTTCTCCCTCTCCCTCTGGCCCCCCTCCCTCACTCGCCCTCACTCGTGCTCTCTCTCTCTCTCTCAAATAAATAAATAAAATCTTCTAAAAACTTCACAATTTAAGTTTTGTCGATTTCTTAAACCATAAATAGAAATCTGATTCTTTCCCCTATCAAATTAGACTCAATACTGAAATCTTAAATAGAAACTGAATGGCATGGCTCCTTATCCCTGGATTAAAGCTTTATGGTAAAACAAATTTAAGTCATATGAACTACAAGACAAACAAATGTGAACATAGCACACAAAGGAGGGAAGGAAAGGAAGACTCCATATAGCAAGCTTAAAACTGGGTTTCCTTCCTTCTCCCCACCCTTTCCAGTTCCCTTCCCCAGTCTGTGATTGAACATCCTAAGGTCCTTTGAAAATCCATTTGTGTTTGCTGAATGCATCTTAGGTCTTGAGGACTCACAGCCTGGAGAAGTATTGATTGCCTTTAAGGGCCCATTACTTAGGTAAACCAAATCATGTAACTGATCTTGGCTCTAATTGATCAAATCTCTTTCACAGTGTTGGAAAGATTGTAATCTAATTACTCCAGTTTCCCAGTTTCTAAGGCGAAGGTTACATTTTGCTGAAACTTACCCTGCTTCAGCAACCTCTCCTTATCCAGGTTTCCCTTCTTGACACACACAGTGTCTGTTGTACAGCTATAAACTGGGAGGTGCGGACACACACACACACACAATCTATGCCCGTAAAGCTGCCTGGGTTTTATTTTCAACTCTCTCTGTAAATGGTAGATTAGAAACGTAAGCCATATTCATTTTTTACCTTTTTCCTTTTAACTTTACAGCTCGATAAAGGGGTGTTGGGTCACTATTAGCCTCTCTTGTTTCTCCTAGTGAGCTTTGCCTCAACCCAATACTTTCCTTTTCTGGAGCTAGAAGTTGTGTTTCCGGTTTCAGAACTTATAAGTGCAGTGTGTTTGAAGGCTGTTGTTAAAAGCTGCTGAGCTGCCCATTTCTCCATGGATTGGCTCCCTGGCCTTAACTTGGTCTTTACCATCAGCCCTCTGTACCTTCCTGAGAACCATTACGTTGGCTCAGCTTGGCTTTTCCCCGTTGTTTTACTTCCTTAGGTAGGCCTGGTCTACCTCACAGGTTAAAATCCAGGGCTGGGCTAGGAGTGAGCTGACGCTTAGCAAAGCAGCTTGTTATCTATCCTACCCAGCAGGATAACCATATTTAACGAAGACTGCCAGAATGACTGAGTTGGAAGAAAAAGGCCCGCCAATGGAGAGAAATCAGACATTTAATTAAAAGATAACTTCCCTAGCATTCCTAAAAATGCCATAGATTATTGGAAAGCTTTGTGGCAGGCTAAAAGGGTAGCAGAGAATGTATGGTATAGTTCTTCTGCCTGGATAGGGGAGGGCTGAGGACAGGGACCCTCCTCCTTCAGTGGTACTGTCACCTTACTGGCTGTTAATCCACATGAATCACTGCAGCAGGCATGTCCCCAGCAGAGATACTCAGTGTCACCTGCTATGCGGGAATGAGTGGGTGTCTAGCGCATGTGCATTGATAGGAGCCATGGGAATATAAGCCGGGACTGACGGGATGAGCAGGGAATGTTCTGACCTCTAGGGTTCTGGGGGAGTTCTCTTGGCCAGGCAAGTCCTTCGCATGCTGATGTTTGCTTTCCTTTATTAAGAAAGGGTGTTTCTATAAATGCAGAAACTGTGTTAGGGAACTTAGAGTAACTGTCTTAAAATTAAAGAAAACAGACT
This sequence comes from Martes martes, assembly GCF_963455335.1. Taxonomy (NCBI): domain Eukaryota; kingdom Metazoa; phylum Chordata; class Mammalia; order Carnivora; family Mustelidae; genus Martes; species Martes martes. The sequence continues at coordinate 59,726,482 of NC_137896.1, forward strand.
CTAAAGATACCTCTTTTCTGACAAAACTAAGTACTAGACTTCTCACCTGGGCTGGTGGGATGCGTGTCTTTAGCGAGAAATATCTCGGCTGCTGCACGTAGCATGGATTCTTTCTGGGGCCTAAAAACGTAAGGTGACTGGAATGTGCTTCATGGGAACGTTTGAGTCAATATATTGAGACACAACTGTGAAGCCATTTTTAAGTGTAACTCTGCCATTTTTATGGATTTAATATTCATGCTGAAAAGTTTAAATTCGGAGTAGCGCAATAATGTTTCTTGCAACTCTGTCTCTAAGAAGTTGTATAGAGAGTTTTCCTAGCTGGGCCTCTCATTCTGCCTGTTGGAGCTCTCATATTTTACTAATTTTTGATATCAAGCTTATAGAAAAGTTGAAACAAGAGTGTAATGAGCATGATGAACTCTTTACCCCCACCCTGCCCCACAACCCTGTGTACCAGTCATTTTGCTACACTTGCTGCATTGCTCCCGCTTTGTTCTGGGAACATTCTAAAGAATGCAGACCATGACAGTTCATCCCTACTGACTTCAGGTGTATCTCTTAAGAATTAGGTTTTCTGGGGCACCTGGGTGGCTCAGTGGGTTGGGCCTCTGCCTTCGGCTCGGGTCATGATCTTGGGGTCCTGGGATTGAGCCCCACATCAGGCTCGTTGCTCAGCGGGGAACCTGCTTCCACCCCTCTCTCTGCCTGCCTCTCTGCCTACTTGTGATCTCTGTCAAATAAAAAAAATTTAAAAAAAATAATTAGGTTTTCTGTTACAGAATCTATTACCATTAAAACCCCAGGAAAATTTAACTTTAACATAATAATATCATCCAGCATAAGTTCATATTTAAGTTTCCCAGTTGTATCAGTTATTTTCCTTATAGCTCTTCTTAAAAAAATAATCCAAGATCCAGTCAAGGATCACATATTGTATTTAGTTGTCACATCTCCTTATCTTATTCATTCATTCATTCATTTATTGTGAGCGTGTGTACTCCCCATGAGGGATGGGGAGGGGCAGAGGGAGATGGAGAAACATTCTTTTTTTTTTTTAAGATTTTATTTGATAGAGAGAGAGATCACAAATAGGCAGAGCGGCAGGCAGAGAGAGAGGAGGAAGCAGGCTCCCTACTGAGCAGAGAGCCCGATGTGGGGCTCGATCCCAGGACCCTGGGATCATGACCTGAGCCGAAGGCAGAGGCTTTAACCCACTGAGCCACCCAGGCGCCCCTGGAGAGACATTCTTAAGCAGACTCCATGCCCAGTGTGGAGCCCATCTCAGGGTTCTATGTCATGACCCTGAGATTATGACCTGAACAGAAATTAAGAGCTGGCTGCTTAACTTACTGAGCCACCCAGGTGCCCTGCCTTGGTCTCTTTTAAATAGTCCCTAAGTTTTTTCAAAGTCTTTTGTGACATCAGTATCTGTTCAGTTGTTTCCTCTTGTAGGATTCAAGAAGCCACTTCAGAAGGGTTACCTTCCCATGGCGATGCCTCAGGAAGCATAGAAAGTCTGTCTGTCCCATTGATGGTGGTGTTGGCTTTGGTTATGTGGTTAAAGTGCTGTCCATCAGATTTCTCACCTGTAAAGACACTTTATTTCTCCTGCGATTAAGTAGCTTGTGGGGTGCTATTGAGACCAGGTGACTATCCCATTCTCCAACAGTCTTTCCCAGGAGTTTTAACATCTACTGATGGTCTGTGCCTAAATCAGTTATTGAATTGGTGGTTACCATACCCCAATTTTGGGAAAGAAAAAGTCAGTTGTACTTTGGGTACCAGAGAAATGACTCTAGGGAGAAAAAAATGCATGTCCTTTTATTAAAAACATGTAAAGTTTTTTCCATAATTTAAGATACAGTTTTAAAAGAAATTTGTGAGTGTGACTATCAAATAAAAGCCTACGTTCATTTTGAGTGCAGATCATAAAATTGGGAGCTTATAAATTTATAAATTTTGTACACCATATCTTAACATTTGCATCAAAAATTTTAGGGTTGAATTCTTGTTGCAGTATTTAGAACAAAAGTGGGAAAGTGTTCTGTGTGCATGAGTGAAAGATCTCCATGTAACTCTGTCCCTGTAGAAATATTGTCTAAGGAATTTATGAAACTCTGGACCAATCTGTTGTATTTTTTAAGCAGCACTCATTTGAGAAATTGCTTGTGATAAATGGGCTTCACTAATTAAATCATACACTTCCATAGTACATTACATATAAAACTAGACTAGGAAATAAATATAATTAAAGTAAACATGCCCTTCTAATTAGTAATTGTTTCTGCCATTTTAAGCAAATTTCGGAGTCACAGAGAGCTGCTCCACTATAAACCTAATAATGAAGCTTGTGATAACAGGTGTAAATTAACACAATGGAAAACATTTACACTGTAACATGCTAAATTAAAAATGACATTAACAAGTCTCATTTTCAAATTCTGTATAATTAACATTTGTTCAACCCGGAGATGAATAAGTGCAGTACAATGGTAGATGTCTTTATTTATAGTTTATAGTATTTGTCATAGCTTTATCTTTGTTAAATTGTAAACAACAGAGATGCATTCCTTCTTAAAATATATCATGTTTATATAATCTGAGACAGTTCTGACGGAGGGTAAAATGTGATATTTACTGGTGTCATTACCATGGGTAATATGCAGGTGTGCCACCAGAACGGCTTTGGTCGAGGATAGAGATAGACATGAAATATTGAGAGTGGCTTGAGTATGGAGATATGCAGGTACTACAGTAATCATATACACGACATGATAAATATTAGGGTTCCCTTGAGTGTTTTCCCTCAGTGCACATATGTGCTTCTAAGTGCTTTGAATCAGTGTTTGTTTCTGCAAATAAATATTATCTTAAAGGCTTTCTTTTATGGCACTCGTTAATATAAGCTAGAAACCAGAGAACAGAGGAAACAGCTTTGTAGCTTAATTTGTCACAAAGGACATGAGGTTTTACTCCTTACAGAGAATTTCATCACTACACTAATGATTGAATGAAGAATTAAGTGTTATTGCATTACATTGGCTTAGATCTTACAGTTGACTTGTTTTTTGTCTGTTTGTTTTTGTTTTTTATAGTTGACTTTTTAAAAACTCAAGATTTTAATTACTGTAACTGAATTAAAAAATTGTCAAGGACATGTACTCTGGATTATTTTTTGAGGTTTTTTATTTTTTTTTTTTAATTTTCAGTTGATTTTATTTAGGTTGCTTTGGGGTTTGTCCTACAGGTATAGAGGATGGAAAGGTTTGTAAGGACAGAGTCTGCATTGTGTCCTTGTTAAACCTGGCCCATAGCAGCTACTCAGTAATAGTTGGTGAATTTTAAGACTCAGTATCTACAAGTTCTGGAACTTATAGTCTCATGGAGGAGAGAAAAAAGTAAAACAGTGATTGTTTTACACCATCGGCTCTCCTGGTCCTCAGGTCCTCAGACTCAGACTGGAACTACAGCCTTGGCTTCCCTGGATATCCAGCTTGCCAGCTCACCCTGCAGATCTTGGGACTTGTCAGCCTTTATAATTTCATGAGCCAAGTCCTTTTAATAAATCTATTTACAGCACACACACATGCACACACACCCCTTGTTGGTTCTATTCCTCTGGAGAAACCTGATTAATAACCAATATAACAGGATTGTAAGGTAGGTTAGAAATTATGACTATCTATCTAATATATATGTGCATGTATATATATATGTATACATATGTACATACATATATGTCAGAATAATAAATATTTATTGGTACCCTTAAAGGGAAGATTTAAGGCAGCTCTTAGCAGAATAGCTGACATACAGTGAGCACTCAATAATGGTGGCTGTTCTTCTTATTAAGAAGTATATTTGTCTGCAGTTGCTTGGCCATTTTCTGTGCTGCTTAAAGGCAGAAAAAGAACGCTGGTAAAAATACGATTGCTGCTGCTGAGAGTAGCAGCTCCATAACTCATCGATCGCTTGCTTTTCTGAGGTGATTTCGCAGTCTTCTTTGGCTACCACTGGCCACCTCATGAAAGAAAATAGCCAGATTCCCCCCTCCTCCCCTTCTTGCCTCCTCCTCACCCCCATGGCCATGGCATGTTCCTTCCCTTCCCTTTTTTCTCCTTTCAGACCGATGATTATGGCCCCAAATTTGGTGAAGATGGCTGGTTAGGCTGGGGAGGTGCATAGGAGTCCATGAGCTGAGGCTCTTTCTCCCAAAGCAGATTCCTGTCCTGTGCTTGTTACCCTCCACCTACCTTGTCCCAGCCCATCTCTTCAGGTCTGCTTCACTCCTTGATGTCTGACCTGCAGGATAGTGAGACAGCCATGGGATAGGAGGGGTCAACGAGCCCCTGAATGAACAATACTGGTTTGTTTGTTTTTTCCCTCTTTGGCACAACCATAAGTATTTTAGAATGAATCTAAACACAGCAATCTGCCCCAAACTAAATCTCAAAGATCAATCAAAATTGAATACCATGTCAAACTTCTATTAGCCAGTGGACCGGCGAGTAGTTGGCCAGCCCACAGAGAAAAAAATGAGATAGTATGCATTTCTGTTTATTCCTTAGGGAACTCTCCTTAGCTGTTGGCTACTGCATTGGGCCAGGAAAGTGAACTTACACTGGGTGTTGAGGATGAAAAATATCTTGAAAAAGGACCTTGAGGTTCATTGCACTCTCTGACTCCTACAGACAGATTTAAAGGAAGAGAGCAACAGGGGCAATTCTGATTAAATTCAGTATTCCCATCTAGAGATTTTCTCTTTGTACCATCCCCAATATTTAGAGGACAGGGGCAAATAAATATAGAAAGACCTATTTTGCTCAAAACATGTAACTGTCTATGAACATATAGATATTATTACTGCTGGGAAGTGAATGTTTTTCAGCTGTCTTCCATGAGAGGAGATTCTGCTAGGTGCCCAGAGAAAGCAGAAGTGGAGGATGTGTTCCTGCCCTCCAGGCACTCACCATGTAATTGAGAACCTGGCCATCCTGAGGCAGAGGAGGGCGGGGAGAAAGGGCAAGACAGCAGCGCTCCCCACAGTCACAGCTCCTAAATATGTTCAGTCCTGGCCCAGTGGCCGGACGGGAAGGCAAGTGCCGCCATGAGATCTAATTACCAGAGACAGAGATGCTCAGGTGCGAGCTGCCTAATTATGAAAGCCCAGGGCACACAAGCTCTCATGAGACCAGCCAGTGTTAAAGATACTGGAAAAAATAATTTTGGCAGCAAATTTAAACTCCGATGAACTCCACTAGGAGCTGCAAATGTAGGAATGGAGACTAGGCTTTCTTAAAAACACACAAAAACCTCAGCAACAACTACAAAAACCCTTTGGCTGCATTATTTCAAGCCAAATCATCATCCTAGTTTCACAAGCGTGTGTGAAAAATGAATGCACATGAATAGGTCCTTTTAAATGCTCAGAATTAAGGCAAAAGATCACACAGTTGATAGTTTGGTAGATGGCAATAGTAAAAACAATTGCTTTTTGTTGTATATAGCGGTTAAAAAGAAAAGTTGTATTTTCTAGTATCCTGCATCATGAAACTTTTTTTGAATGTGGCTGGTTTTTTTTTTCTTCAACTATGTTCAGCTTCTCTGAAAATAAAACTCTCAAGTGTGATGAAGCTATTTTGCATCTTTTCCAATGTAACGTGCTCCCCATGTGATGGTGCAGAATTCATTTTGCATGGCCCCAGACCAAATCTCTCCAATTCCTGTCCTCAGATACAACAGAGCCATGTGTTTGGCATGTGATGCCAACCCTGGTAATAACACAGTGTTGCTGTCAGAAGATGCTTGCTGAGGGGACTGGGATGTGCATTGTATACCATGTCATCCCACCTGCCCTTCCTGTTTGGGGTGAAGGCCACAGATTCGTTCAAAGCCAAACTGATATTCTTTTGAAAGAAGCATCTGGCTTTTTGGCAGCTCCACAGAAAGTTATCTTGGTCATTTGAGAGTTTCTTCTGCATTTATCACATATTTTAGATATTGAAAGGATTCCTGGCATTTTAATGTCCCAATTTCTGGGCATGAGAAATGTGAAAAAGCTGAAGTCTGTTTGCACTTGCAAAGGCTCTTTGAAATTTGTAGGGCTTGAAAAAAAAAAGTCTCCCAAGTTGTATCTTACCTACATTCATGGATAGTTCTTCTATTGCTTAATTTTAATATCCACAAATCTGGTATTTATGCTGGAGAAGAATATCAGTAGGAATTATAGAGAAGTGGTCTTTAAAAATATTCACTGAGAAAACTATAATAACATTTTAGGTTTTTCTTAGTTTGAATATTTCAAAATTCAGTGATATTTATTGAACAGCTATGATATTCCAGGCAGTAGGTGCCATACCAGACACTTTGTGTATTAGTCAGCTTGGACCACTGTAACAAATGTACCATAGACTGGGAGATTTCAACAACAGACATTTATTTCTCACAGTTCTAAAGGCTGAAGTCCAAGATGAAGGTATCAGCAGGTTTGATGTTGGTGAGGTCCCTCTTCTTGGCTTATAGAAAGAAGGCTGCCTTCTGGCTGTCCTTACATGGAGAGGTGGGGAGAGAAGGGAGGTGGAGAGAGAGATGTTGTCTGGTCTCTTTCTCTTCTTATAAGGATACTAATCCCTTCATAGGGGCTTCACTCTCATGACCTCTTCTAAGCCTAATTACTTTCCAAAGGCCCCACCTACAAATACCATTTAATTGGAGGTTAGGTCTTTAACATAGGAATTTGGGAAAGATAAAAATATTCAGTCCATAAGATCATGTTAGAAATTTCATCAAGTTCTTCATTATCAAATTTCAGAAAGCCTTCCCAGTCCAGGCCACTTACATTTCCATGTGACACTTCCTTCTTTGTTTATTTTTTTTAGAGAGTTTATCTTATTTATTTGAGAGAGTGCAAGAGAGAACATGAGCAGGGGGAGAGGCAGAGGGAGAGGGACAAGCAGACTCCTTGTTGATCAGGGGGCCTGATGCAGGGCTTGATTCCAGGATCCTGGGATCATAACCTGAGCCAAAGGCAGATGTTTAACCAGCTGAGCCCCGTGACCCTACTTTATTTTATTAAATAATTTATTCATGTTGGATACCTTCAGCTAACTTTGATTAATCATAATTTAGTGTCCAACTGCTAAATATTTTTCTGTTTCCATTTATTTCTCAGTCATTAGATAGTTTCAGGCATGTGGATTGCCACATCTGTAACTTGCTTTATCTAGCTCCTAGCCCAGCATTCATTTAGGTAACAAACACTATTGTGGACCTATTGTATGCTAGGCAGGTTCCAGACACGGCAATAAAAAGAAACAGCTTTCCTATTGGAACTCACGTTTCAGTGGGCCAAGCAACAGCTTTCAGATTAAAATATATTTGTGCTGTAGAGAAAATAAAATGGGTGACAAGGGACATGGTAGAGGGTGCTTGCAGTTTGAGGACAGCAGTAATTAGGATGACCAGGGAAGCCCCACTGAGGAGGTGACATTTGACCTAAGAGGTCTTGGGGAAAAGCTTTTCAAACAAAAGAAACTGCAGGGATGGGGACTTTTTTCTAGCTCATTCATGGGACAAAGAACAGAAAGAAGGCCAGCTTGCCTGGTGGGGGTGGGAGGTGGTGATGAGTGATGATGGGACAGGGCTGGGGGCTGACGAGGTTGCAGGATGGGGTGGGGGTGGCATGAGTTGGGCTCAGAGAGTGGACACCAGCTGGAGCTTGGGGGTCAGTAGTTGAGGAGGTGGGCATTTAGTCCAAATGCAGACAGAAGCCACGGGTGGGTTGAAAGCAGGAGAAAAATAGGATTTTATTAATGCTGCAGGTTTATTTGGTAAATTCCATGATGATAGTAGTATTGATAGTGGGTATATATTTACGTGTAATAATAGCATATGCACTTGCTATGATGTGAAAACTCCCTCAGTCTGTGTGGTTGAAAACGAAAAGAAATGAGTAAGTGAATTATAACTCTCTGTTTCTAACAGTTTAATATTCATCATTTGGAGAAGATATATACATTTTTATCCATGGGTAGGCATAAATTGTTCATTCGAGTAGGGCATGCCAATTTTAGCTAGGGTCTCCTCTTAATTTTGATTGTATATCCCTTGTGGCTACATGTCAAAATATGACATATCAGCATAAGCCAACCTGGATTTAATGAATAGGAAACCATGGAATTTATATGATTTGGGGGCACATCGGTGCTTTTCTAATGCCAATTCCAAGGATAAGTGGCAAGGAGGTTATTTGATTAATTGGACAAGCATAAACTCTAGGTTCGGCTGCCTGCCTGTCATCTGAACACAAAACATTGAAGATTAGTTGACTTAGCACTCCAGAGTTAAAATCATGATACTTCTTTTACTGTTAACAGAATATTTTGCTTAGCTTTACACTGTCTTTTGGATAAGCACTGACAGGACCCAGAATATATAATTTTTACTTACAAGCGAGGTATTTTCCGAGGTATATTTCAAAAATACTCTGCTTCCTGAAGTTCAAGGGTAGTCAAAGCCATTCCTTTGAGATGAGACCTGGTTCCTGGTTTCTGGTTGCACCTGCATGCTGCTTTTGAGGAACTGGAGGATGCCATAACACCTTTGCTGACGTCTTCCTGGGAGAGCCATCAATCATGCACAGGACTTTTATCCTCATAAAAGGTGTGGCATAGCTCTTATGTGGCCTTATTGCGGAAGACCTAGAGACCCAGATTGGCTTAACTTTCAAGGTGATGAGGAAGGAGGCTGGAACCCTGATGAGAACCTGACGGGGCTGAAGTGATCCTGAGTGCCACACTGATCCCCTGGGATGATGCAGCCCTTGGCCTCAAGAGGTAGTGTTGAGTGTGGCCATTTCTCACCTCCAGGGACTAAGAGAAATAAAGACTGAGACTTACCCAGTTGGTAATCCAGTCCCTTTTACCATCCTTAGGAAGATCCACCACTGAGACCCTCCTAATGCATTCAGATTTAATTCATATGTGTTTTTAAATTCTGAAAGTTGATGGCTTTTTTTTTTTTTTAAAGTAAACTCTATCTCCAATGTGGGCTCAAACTCATAACCCCAAGATCAAGATTTGCATGGCCTACCAACTGAGCCAGCCAGGTACCACCCGTGAAAGTTGGTGACTTCTTAAGAAACACAGAAATAAAATTTGGTAGTTGTTGAGACAAAAACTCATAGCCCTTGACAGAACCTATCCTACAGATTTTAGTGTTTTGTTATTAATACCAGTTTTTCTTCCTTGCTCAACTGTATTCTGCTCTTTTATCTGAAAAATGTTTTACAGCACAGGAGCAATTTCTTATTTTGTCTTTTCAGACATACACAAATCATATAGAATATCAGCATTATGATGGCCACCGTAAAGATAAAAGATACTGATGGTGTTTCTGAGGGAGCCGTCCATCCAGCAGGTTATAGAACTGGGTGCCATCCCTGATGTAAGGCCATCAAGCATTGTGCTTTTACCACCGTTCCATGCTGAATTTCACTTTGCCGGAAGAAATTTGCTAAATGCCAAAGTCCACAGAGCTTACCTCTTTCTAGTTTAGAAGGAGGCATAGGATAGTACAGGTTAACCTATAGCATTTTAAGATTTCTTTTGCACTGCTTTGCTGGAAGTTCAAGGTGGTCAAGAGGATGCCATCCTCCTCAGGATTGGGGACTGTCTGTGTTGAGATTGAAGTTTCTCTCTTTTAGAATTCGTAGACTAAAATTTGATGTGATTTGGTTTTTGCTGTATTCTGTTAAATTGAGGGCACATAGAAAGATGGTGGGATAGCATGGGATGGTAGAAGAGGGAAAGGGTAAAGAGTAGTTGAACACTGTTTCCCTTACACATCTTTATTTTTTATTTCTTATTGAGGACTCTCCACTTTTCTGTTTACAAATCCTAATAAAGTGGGGTGGGGGAGACACAGTGAAGAAACTGGCCACAGTAAGAGACAGACTACAGTTGGAACACAGTCTGACCCTGTCACAGAGCACATTCCCCAGCTGACTGAGTCTTTTACCCTTCTTGTTCTCCTTCGAGGGTTTATCCAGGTGGGGCTCTCTCCTCTCAGTGTGATTTGTCCTATCATCGCTGAGTCTGACTTCCCAGCTAGCCTGGTAAAATGACACATCCCACGCCCTTAAACTGTGTTTCCTAATGCTGCTTTCACTTGTGATTGTCCATGAGCTAATCTCTTGAAGGAAAGGCAGGCCTGTACGTATCAGGGGAATGAGGCAGGTGCTTCAACACCCCAGCTCGGCAGCGGTCTTGCCAGACAGGTGAGTCAGATCTGGTGACACTGACAGTGACTTTAAGCACTGCCTCAACGTCCTCCTCTCCTCAGGGGTTCCTGGTGGTCCTCTGGTGTGACTGAGAAGGATGGAAAACTAGGACATTTTCTCCTACAGCTAGTGACTACAAAAGGGGTCTGTTATATATTATTTTCCTTTACTGGCGAGAGGGAGGTCTCTAGGAGCATTTGGAGCTTCTGCAACTCACTGATGTGTATTGGCCAAATTAGTAAAATGGTTGCATCCCAGCTAGATTGAACTCTTTCTCGGAGCAAAGGGATGCTGTGATCACTGGGGTGGAGCTCTTTCTGTGGAGTGCTGTATCATGGACTACGGGAAAATGGCACTCCAAGTAATTTGTCATATTTTCTTTCTTTCAGGAGATTATAGTCTGATGGGGGAGGTTGTAAGCAGCAATTGCTGGAATGCTTATTAACACTGGGCACACAGGGTCCGAATGACTGCAGATTTCGAGAGGTCCTGCAGAGAATGTAGGGACAGAAGAACTTGTGGGGGTGGGGAGGATGGGAGGGAAAGTGCTCTGTGAAGGAAATGACAAGGGTTGTGAGGAAGGGGGAAGGTTATGTATCATGCAGGTAGATGGAATCCCACTTAGAAAGCATGGCAGATATGGTTATTGGGTTTGAAATGGGCAGTAGCATTGAAGTTAGGCTGAAGTATTAGAAATCTCCGTATTCAAGATTTCTGTGAATTAGAACAGTTGAGGTGAAAACTTAATTTAAAAAACATTCATTCCATGCCCCTTTGAGCTAGGTATTGAGCTAGGTTCCGGGGAGAACAGAGATGAGTACGTGCCCCAGAATTCACAGTCTCCTGGGGGAGAGAGAAAATGGAAACTAATCTGGGCTGGATGGGAGCCCAAGGCACCCAGAACAAGGAGGAGGCAGCAGTGGGTTATGTCAGGGACTGCTTGCTAGAGCAGAGGGACCTTCCCGCAGAGCTGACAGTGAATAGGAGGTGGGGAAAGAGATGGAAGAGGAATTTCAAGTTAAGTAAGAAGCAAAGTTGTTAGCAAAGGTGTGTGCGTGAAAAAGAACACGATGCCATGGGGAGCAGTCCCATGTGTCCGCTATATGGACTGGACGCATGCAGGAGGATAACTTCTGTAGAGCTAAGGAGGGAGATAGGTAGGTCAGCTCTGGCGGGGAAAGGCTTGTATGTCATGCCAAGGCTTCCGGATATGCTCAGGTCTGAAAGAAAATATTCGAAGCCTTGCGGATTTGATAGGATAGCTCCTGGTTACGAGGAAGTCATTGTAGATTTTTGAGCAGGAAAGTGACATAGTGAAGTTGGTATTTCATTTAACTAATTTAAAATGTAAACACTGTTACAATAGTTTTCTCTCATTAAACTATGATAGATTAATTGCAGAAAAATTCAAAAGTAGAAAAACTGTAAAGAAGAAAATAGATATGTTGCATAATCCCATGACCCATTTATAAAAATTGAGCCATTTGAATGGTTTGTTACACTGCGGTCTTTTCTAAGCATAGATGTGGCACTGGTCAAATCATGGGAAGATTTTGGACTGGTACCCAGCCTCTTTCTTGCCCCAACCACAAGCCGCGTGATGTCTTTCACTTGCTTTCTCCAATGCTTATAAAATGCATGAGAAATAACATCAAAGCTCTCTTTGTATTATTAATCCACAAAATGGTTGACATTGTTTACTCTTTTCTGTGTCTTTCTGTAAGACACTTTTTTTTTTTTTTTGCAGCTCTTCTCTTTTTGATATGTACATAGTTGTACTTTGTTTTTTTTAGGGGTATTGATATCTCCAGATTGTTTTTCAATTTGAGGAAAATTTAAGTCAATTTGTTAGATGCTGGAAGGCTGGAATCCTGGAAGGGATGAAATAAGGGGCCGCAAGTTCTCTTTGGCTGAAATCTTTGGGAGTAAAACCACACAACAGCCTTAGTGTGGTAGGAAAGTAGTCAGGGTGTAAGTACACTCGCTCAAGTGGGGTGTCCATGGGTGCCTCCGCTGTGTCTTGTATCCCCTGGAGGACCACAGGGGGCTCTGGTGGTCCTTCTCTTCTTCTGTCTCAGACTTCATTGCAGAATTATTCCTGTATTGTATTTGCCTTTCTTTCTCTCTCTCTCTCTCTCTTTCTCTTTCTCTCTTTTGTCTTCCCTTAATGATTTTATTAGAATTTTTTTTGGAGGGGGGTGAGAATAAATGTAGCTTAGAGTTTTATATTTTGAAATACTGACTTTGAAAGTATTTGTTCTGCCCAAGCCATTTCAGAGTCTATTGAGACCCAGATCAAACAATTACCAAACAAAACAAAAAAACCAAAACACTTCAAGTTGAAGTTGAGAGTGCTGTTCTTGACTTTTGTATTTATAAAATGTGTTTATTTATATTTGCACCTTCCCCCATATTTGGGTTATCGCCAATATAGTTTTGAGTCTTCCATTTTTACTAATATTGTCGTCACTTATTATTACATATCATTACATTTTCCTTGAAAGCAAGATGCCTAATTCCTAAATTCCTAATTCCTAAAACAGATTCATTTATTATATGGATGTCCCATAACTTGTTTAGCCAACCTCCTACTGGACATTTAGGATTTTTTCTCTTAATATTTTAGCTGTTACACAAACATGTGCGATGGTGAACTTTCATGTATAGGAGTCATTGCACATATTGCCAGTAATTCCTTATTGGAGGATGTGAGCTTTTATATAGTTTTTGATATATTGCCAAATTTCCCTTTAGAAAGATTTGACCTGTTTTGCTACCAGCAGGAGCATATGAGACCTCCTGCTGCACTGTACAGTTGTCTGTATTGAGGATTATGCTTTTTAGTTCTGTACCTATTTAGTAGGGAAAAATGGTATTTATTGTTTTTTTTCTTTTCAAAAATTACTGGTGATATGCTATTTTTTTTCACAACAATGGTTATTTTTGCTTCTCCCTATCTCTCTTTCATTTTTAAAAATTTTTTTAAGAAGATTTTATTTATTTATTGGACAGAAAGAGAGAGCACAGGCAGGGGGAGCAGCAGGCAGAGGCAGAGCAAGAAGCAGGCTTCCTGCTGAGCAGAGAGCCCGATGCAGGGCTCCATCCCAGGACCCTGGGATCATGACCTGAGCCAAAGGCAGACGCTTAACAACTGAGCCACCCAGGCACCCTTCTCTCTTATTTTTTATATATTTTTTTTGTCACTTAGTGTTCATGTCCTCATTCACTTCTATCTGATTTTTAAAAACAATTTTCTATAAGAAATTTTTATATATAGAATAAAACTATTACTCTTTTCTTATATGTTTTACATCTTTTCTCAGTTTATCTTTAATCTTTTGAAGATAAATTTGTGGGAATTTTATGATGTATAGAAGCATATAATTTCTACATGATCAAATCTTTTTTTTTTTCATTTTCCTTCATTCCTTTAATGATTAGGAATGCCAGCCCCTTCTTAGATCACATAAATATTTATATTTTCTTTTTGTTGTTTTATTGTTGCTTTATTTTATTTTATTTTTTAAAGATTTTATTTGTTTGAGAGGGAGAAAAAGAGAGAAAGGGAGCTGGTGGGGGCGGGGGAGCAGAAGGAGAGGGACAAGCAGACTCTGTGTTGAAGGCAGAGCGTGACAGAGGGCTTGATCTCATGACCCTGAGATAACGACCTGAGCTGAAAGCAAGAGCTGGATGCCTAACTGACTGAGCTACCCAGGTGCCCCTATTGTTGCTTCATTTTAAAACAGCTATTCTTCAAACTGTTAGAATTTATTTGTGAATATGTTATGAGTAGGATAAAACATTTTCTTTCCCAAATATTGTACTTATTATCCTAAAACCCAAAAATGGATCTGTAATGATATGTTAGGTTTTTAGAAAGCTAGTAAGATAATGATGGCCTAGGACACTATGTGGGGCAACCCTAGAATTATTAAATAGAAGAAATTGAATGTAGCAGGTGGAGGGCAGGCACTTCAAACCTATGGCATTTTGAGGATGGTGGTACCATCCATCTTAATGGGGAATTCATGGTGGGAGAAACCATCTGCAGGAAAGAGTTTGATAAATTTTCTTCAGCACTTATTTTTCAGAGCCCTAGCACACACGTCCAATTTTAATTAGAACCATATCATTGCCGTCTTTCAGTGGATGGAACATCTTTGCGAGCCAAAATGTAGATTAAGTGGTCTAAGGGACAGAAGGGAAATCTGGACTTTTGAAAGCTGTGTTCCTGGAAGGTTCTTCATTGCTACCACCCCCTTTCCAAGAATGCTTCTTTACTTACAACTTACCTTTGTAACATATTTTATATGTAACAGATGAGTTTCATACCTATTCATTCCCTTGGTTCTCACAACAACCCAGTGTAGGAGGTAGGTGTGTATTATTATGTTCTTGTTCTTAGAGATTTGGAAACTTATACCAAAAGACATTAGGTGCCTAAGGTCACACAAAGAAAATATGTTTTCCTGTTCTTTCATTGAATAAATATTTATCAAGGGCCAATGATTTATTGGGCATTGTTAGGTACTGAGGACACATAGAAGGGAAGGTTCTTGTTCTTAATCGAAACAAGGAAGAATCAGACCCTTTTCCTTGGTCAGATTTCACTTTTTAGAGCCAAGACTTGGTGTTTGGCAATACCCAATCATTAAAATAAAAGATGATTCATATGAGGCAATTAATGTGGGTGACACTGAATACTTCATACATGGTGAGCTTGAGTGGTCTTGATGGAATGGGGGAACTTGGGTGGTAGTAAGATCAATGTATTATGTTGCTGTCTACCATGGTATCCAATGTATACCTTCTTGAAACTCTTTATTGGTTCAAGATCAAAAGCTAGATAATTTCTTGGTTCTTTGTTACGTAAAGTGTAACTCAGGGTCACTCCTGCTCTTCATTTAAAGAGAAATGTTTTCTTTGTTGGTATTCTGATACAAATGTGCCAACACTATCATCCCTCTAGATAGTTTAGTGTTTGCAGATAAACAAAAGAAAAGAAAAATTGGATTTCTGTGGACTTTCATTGTAAGAGGAAAAGCTGGTTCTTCTAATGATTTTTTTTTTTTTTAATTCTGAATTGAAAAGAGATTGCTATATTTGAAAACTAAAGATGGGAGTGAGTTTGTTCAACTGATTTTTGACAGTTTAGTTTTAACTTCTGTATTTAATTCCTTTTTTTTTTGCATGTACATCTGTATATGTGTATTAATTCTCTTGTTACATATGTATTTTAGTATGTAATGCCACTTTATATTTCCATTTCATCTTACATTATTACTCATTATTCTTTTATGTGCTCCAATAAAGTCATTTTTTCTTTATGTGTTTTCTGATTGACAAGTTGAATAAAGAAATTGATTTTCTTTGGCGTAAAATTAAGTACTGAGTCACACAGGAAAGCCTTTGGAAAACAAATAGAGCAATCCTTTTGTCAATGCTAATATTTCAGTTTTTCAAGCTACTTGCAATGACTAGAGTGATAACCGATCTTAGAACAAGCATTTGATATTGATTTGCCAGTCTAGAGTAACAAGTTACTGCTTCGCTTCTTATCAAGAATTAAATCGAAATAATCCTGTGCCCTCTATGATATGTATCTTGAGAGTTCTCTTGCATGATTTATGTGCTGCAGTGTAGCAGGGATAAATGTCGAAGAATCATGAGACTTTAGGTAAAGGTTGTATATTATTGCTACATAATTTTATTATACAGTAAATCTTAATTTGATATACAAAAAAGCTGTTGCAGAGGTTCTTAAAAAGTTGAGGGGCACATTGTATTATAAGAATTTGCATCTTTTTTTATTAATCCTGATGAATTCTTAGCCCATAAGGCTTTTATTGTCCAATAAAAATCCCAAATGGGAAATACTGATTTGCTTGCAAAACATAGACCTTTTTGCAAATCAGAATTGATTATCATTCAAAGCTGATATTAGAAATAAAAACTCTGTATTGTTTCCTCTTCTCAAAATTAAAATACGAGGTTATAATTAGGAACTCTGTGTTTCATATAAAAGTCAGATAGTATTTTTTTTTTGCATATTTTAAATTTATTTCCAGGATTTACCATCTGGTAAATGGTTTGAGTTAATTTCAGAGAGTTGCAGATAACTCAGATGTTTCATACAGAAATAACAATTCATGTATCCCATATCTGTGTGTATGAGTCTATATGCAATAAGCTTGTTGTAGCTCAGATATTTAAAATAAATCCGGAGTTAGTATTGGATCTTTTTCTTATAACTCCTCTTCCTACCCCAAGGCCATAGTATTTTTAGCGTTGTTTTTTTTTTTATATATATAATGTAGGTCTGTTTCTTGCTTATGCTACACGTTCGTAATGTGTCAATGGGAGTGGGGGCTTTTTGTGATGGCAGCCCCACTCAGGCACCCAAGTGAAGGAAAATTACATCTTTATGCTTCCATATTTGGCAAGGGAGGAGATGTGGCTATGACATATGTGAGGGTATGCATACCTGTTCCTAAGTGAACTCCCAGTAGTTGTGTGTGGAATTGGCAAGCTGGTTCCAAACTATGTATGACAAATACAAAGGGTCAAGAATACCAAGAGACACTCTTGAAAAAGAATAAGGTTGTAGGACTTACTTTGCTGGTTATCAAGACTTCATTATAAAGCTGTAGTAATTAAGCCATATAGTGTTGGCACAGGGATAGGCAAATAGACAAATGGAATTGAAAAAGGAGTCCAGGAACAGAACCACACCTATATGGAGACCTGATTTATGGCAAAATTTGGCACTGCATAGCAATGGGAAAATAATGGTCTTTCCAACTAATAGAGCTGGGTCATTTGGCTTGCCATGTGGAAAAAAATGAAACTAATCACTATATCACATCAAAATCAGGTTCAGGTAGTTTTTCGCGCTGCGCCCCCCCCCACCCCCCCATCCCGAACTGACATTGGTTTCAGGCATAGTATGAGGTAGTGGTCAAGTTTAATTCATTGAGTTGATTAAATCATTGATAGAACATAGATCGTTAACAAGTTTAATAGAATATTGCCAAGATCTCAGAAATCGCTCCTGGGCATCTTTCCAATCATTATTCTTTTTCTTCCCCCCCCCCCCAGAGATAACCATTGTCCTGAATTCTAATACTGAAGTTTATGGTTACTTGTTTTGTATGTCATACAAATGGAATTATATAGTAGATATTCTTCTCTGTATTGCTTCTTTCACTAACTATTGTGTTTGTGAGATTTACTTATGTTATTGGATATAGTTATAGTTCTTAAAAAAGTACGGAGTTATGTTTCTCCTACCTAGAGGTGGAGTATCTATATAAATTATTTGGATTTATTTGTTTATTTAGTATGGACTCATAGGTATTTCTTTTTTACTTTGGGTTATATTCCAATACTATTTTAGTTATTTTCTTGTTCAAATTTGCTCCGACAATGGAAGCTTTTCCAGTTGGCTTCCAGATTTCTTTGACATTTGCCTGTCGGTGGTAGTGGTGGTCTTACTTTTTGGTGCTGCAAGTTTGTTCAGATATAGCTTGTGTTTTTTCTGTGTCAGTCCTAAAGTCAGACATTTCCTCAAGAAGCTCTGGTTCCTTTCAGTGGAGAATGGTTTCGGAAACCAAGATTTGGAGACTTGCTCATTGCCACTGAGGTGTTGATGTTTCTTAGGTCCACTGACAGAACAAGGACATATATGGGTATATCCTAACCTGTGTATATAAATACATATCTGTAAATATTTTTGTATTTATCCACCTGCATATAAGCTGACCATAAGTTGAGGCTGATGTCTCCAGCTCTAACCCATTATCACATGGATTGCATAGATCCTTCCAGCTTCCTCCCCTTTCTTATGTAAAGAAGAGTCCAAGGTTTTTTGGCCAGTTGGAAGAATGGTGTTGCTATTTACTAAGATGGAGAAGATTACATGGGAGCAAAGTTGGGGTGAACTTCTAGAATACTGTCACTCTACTGTTGAGTGACATGAGTTAAAGAAATAATACTTTATCATAAATATTAATAAATTATTTATAATTGTGAAATAATTTTTTTAAAGATTTTATTTATTTATTTGACAGACAGAGATCACAAGTAGGCAGAGAAGCAGGAAGAGAGAGAGGAGGAAGCAGGCTCCCTGTTGAGCAGAGAGCCCGAAGCGGGACTCGATCCCAGGACCCTGGGATCATGACCCGAGCCAAAAGCAGAGGCTTTAACCCACTGAGCCACCCAGGTTCCCTATAATTGTGAAATAATTTTTAAATTCAGATTCCTACTTTCTTTATTCTTAAATTGTAGTAAAATGCATGCAACATAAAACTTACTGTTTTAATCATTTTTTAAAAGATTTTATTTATTTGACAGAGAGAGAGATCGCAAGTAGGCCAGAGGCAGGCAGAGAGAGAGAGGGGAAGCAGGCTCCCCGCTGAGCAGAGATCCTGATGTGGGGCTTGATCGAAGGACCTTGAGATCACAACCTGAGTCGAAGGCAGAGGCTTAACCCGCTGAGCCACCCAGGCACCCTGTTTTAATCATTCTTTTTTTTTTAAAGACAAATCATTCTTTTTTTTTTTTTAATTTATTTATTTGACAGACAGATCACAAGTAGGCAGAGAGGCAGGCAGAGAGAGAAGGGAGGAAGCAGGCTCCCTGTTGAGCAGAGAGCCCGATGCGGGGCTCGATCCCAGGACGCTAGGATCATGACCTGAGCCGAAGGCAGCGGCCTTAAACCACTGAGCCACCCAGGTGCCCCTGTTTTAATCATTTTTAAGTGCACCATTCAGTAGTGTTAAATGCAGCAAATCTCCAGAACTGTTGTCATCTTGCAAAACTGAAACTCTCTGTCCATTAAACAGTTTGCCATTTGCCCCTCCCCCAGCCATTGGCAACCAACCACCTTCCACTTCTGTCTCTGAATTTGACTGCTCTGTGTACTTCATGCAAGTGGAATCATACAGTATCTGTCTCTGTATGACTGGCTCATTCGCTTAGCATAATATCCTCAAGGTCCAACCATGTTGTATATATTAGTTTGCTAGGATTATAGAACAAAATACCACACACTGGTGGCTTACACAGCAGAAATTTATTTTCTCACAAGGATGGTTTTCCAGGATCAAAATGTCAGCAGATTGGTTTGCTTTGAAGCCAGCCTGCAGATAGCTTCTGTCTTTCCACCTCTTCACCTGGTCTTTTCTCTGTGCATGGGTGTCCTCGTTGTCTCCCTGGTGAGTCCAAATTTCCTTTTCTTGGAAGGACACCAGTCAGATTGAATTTGGACCCACCCTAATGACTCATCATAACTGAATCACTTCTTTAGAGGCCCTGCTTCCATGTACAGTCACATTCTGAGGTCCTGGGGCTTAGGGCTTCAATATAGGAATTTAAGAGGGACACAGTTTAGCCATTAGATTGTAGTATATGTCAAGTGTCAGAAGTTCCTTATGAGGCTGAATACTTTTCCATCATATGTGTAGACCACCTTTCATTTATCCATTTGTTGCTTCCACCTCTTGGATGTTAAGAATAATGTGGCTCTGAACATGGATGTACAGATAGCTCTCTGAGACCTTGCTTTCAATTCTTCTGGGCATATGCCAGAAGTAGGATTCTTAAGTCTATTGTAATCCTGTTTTTATCCTTTTGAGGAACTGTCATACTGTTTTCTAATACGGCTGCATCATTTTACATTCCCACCGAAGAGTGCACAGGGCTCCAGTGTCTCTATATCCTCGCCAACACTTGTTATTGTCTGTGTCTTAGAGCTGCCACCCTCACGTGTATGAAGTGTGCAAAGAATTAAACACAGCAAATAAAAACAAAGGAAAAAGAAAGTTTTATTTCTTCTATTTCTCAGGAATAGCCAGCATTAACATCTTGGTATTCTTTTAGATTTTTTTTCTATATATATGTGTGTATATGCACATACAAATATACTTTTGTATAATTTTAACAAACTTTGATCATTTGCTTATGTAATTTTTATCCTGTTTTTTTCCTTTGACATTACATTTTGAGTATTTCCTGTGTCATTAGGTATTATTGAAATACATGAGTTTTAATGGCTATAGTAAGTAATGATTTAATAATTTTGTGATTATTGCACATCAGGTTGCTCCTAGTTTCCTCTCTTGTATACAGTTCTCCAATGAAATTTAATCTGCATAAATCTCTGCATTTCTGACAATTTCCCTGAACAGATTTCTAGGAGGAGATTAGCAAGGTAAAAGATTCTGAATTCTTAAAGGTTCTGAATATGAATCATAAAATGCAGAACTGTTTTCAGGAACTTGGTTCTGATCTAGGCTCCCTCCAGCCACATGGGAGACACCACTGTCATCCAACACTTAACAGGATTGAATATAAATTTTCCAGCTCACTTAAAAATTTTTTTTCTAATTGGATAGGTAAAAATGGTTTCACTTTGGTTTGCTTTGCATTTCTTTATTAGTGAAGAGGTGCCATTGTTACATATTTAGTATTTCTCCTCTTGCGAATTTAATGTGCCTGATAAAATAATTGACATGGATAGAAAATGGCACATTGCATTTGCAGAATTATCAATATTATCCTAGTATAAGAATAGTATAAGAAGATGCTATTAGTCATAACCTTTAATGTTTAAGAATGTATAATATGCCTAGTATTAAGAGATGATGTTGCATTTATTAATGGTAATTTACTTGTTTTATGAGATGTAAATACTAGACAACTTTTTAAAATATAAATATTTGAAACAGAGGAAATGCATATTATAATCTGAAGAACAATTCATTTTTATCTAAAATTCCAATATTATTACTTACTAACTTGAAAATAAATAATTAATACAGTAAATACTATTTCTCAAACAGCAAACAAAATTAGACTAGAGTAGAGCTAAGGAGACAGTCTGACACAAAAACCAAAGAAGGTACTGATGAAATTATAGGGGGTGAGCGATTTAGAAGCGGATAGTGCAGATGAGGGAGTAGAATGGACAATTAACTAATTTGTAGCCAGGAGAGCAGAATTTGGAGTTCCTGGAGGGCTTTGGCAATTCAGTAAGCCCTTTCTGAGTTAAATTGTTATCCTCCTATAAATTGAAAGTCTCGGATGCCTCTGTACCCAGGTTTGTTGTATTGAGGTTCTGTATCTCTCTGGAAAAGCAGACAAGTTGAGTTCATAAAGAGATGTTTTCAGACCTGGTAGGATATGACCTGATGTCTTCTGAGTTATCCCTGGGAATTATGCAGATTATTTGTCTGAAACCCAGATTGTATCAGTATAGATGCAATTAGATGCTAGCAGGATGAATACAGTGATTTTTTTTGTTTGTTTGGCATGCTTAAGTACAGGGGAATTACTGACAGATTCAGAAAGTCTTTGATCAAAGTGGGGTTTGGTTGAATT
Organism: Martes martes; assembly: GCF_963455335.1. NCBI lineage: Eukaryota > Metazoa > Chordata > Mammalia > Carnivora > Mustelidae > Martes > Martes martes. The sequence goes on from NC_137896.1 coordinate 59,748,143, forward strand.
AAAGACTACAGGTTAGGTTTGTGGGGAGATCTGTTCAGTTCATCCTTGGGGAGTGAGGGAGGAGGAGAATGGAGCCCAGCCTGGGAGGGAGAGCCAGGATCCCGGTAGAGTGTTGCATATAAACCTGTGCTCTATTTACTAATCATTGCCTTAATTGTATGTTTTGCATGTTTATAGATACTTCGGAAGGGAGAAACAAATTAAAACTTAACACTGTCAATATCTTAAAAATATGCTTTGTATTAAAAAAGTAATGTGCTTGTAAAACATCTAAGCTAGACAGAAGAATATAAATTCCTTCCTACCCTCTGCCACTTCATTGTTCACTTCAGAGATGAGTATTTTAAGATTTTCAAATGTCTGTAAAAGTACACATGTTACTTTATGTAAAAGAGATTATATCATCTATGCTGTTCTACAGCTTATTCTTTCTGCTTAATATGCATGTCTTGGATACTTTCCCATGTCTGTACATTTAGACCCCCTCCATTCAATGGCTACATAGTCTCCCATTGTATGAAAAACAAGGATTTGTTAACTAGTCTCCTAAGAATGATATTTAACAGACTTTAAATTTGTTTTTGTTTTACAGTTTAAATAATGCTACAGTGACATCCTAAATATGAATGGTATATTACTAAATACGAAATCCTCAGATCAAATTCAGTATTTAATGACAGCCTGAGATGGATAAGGAGTGGTATTTCTTTCTACATAGTGGGTATTTTAATCACTGTCCAGGCATTAATAATATTTTACATCAGAAGAGCACTTTAACGTTTTCAGAGAGTTCTGCTTTCATGACTTCATTCGCTTCTTACAACCAGTGATCAGTGTACGGATTGGTTTTATTGACCCTGCTAAGCCACGCAGTGGCTCCTGACTTGTCTGTAGCTGGACCTTACCTGGATCTCCTCATTCTTGGCCTAATATTAATATCTTTGATAGTAGTGGAGGGTCCTTGTTATAGGCCCACTGGTAGGAAATTTCTACTTACTCAGTGGGATGCTAGCATTGCTTCCCTTTTCTATCATTCCAAGTTGACTTTGAATCATTAGCTTTTTATTCAAGAAAACTTTAAGTTCAGTGATTTTCAGGTAGGTTTCCCACTGAGATATTACAGTATCTTCTTGTATTCTTGATATTCTTGATATTACAGTATTAATACATGTAGCCTTTTAATTCCAAAGGGACAATATGGCATTTCCATGTTTCTTTATGCCAGTTGTTTAAAGAATTATTTGGTAAAACCTGCTTTATCAACTCCTTAAGGCTGCTGCCTTCAGAATATACCTGAAAGGCCTTTGTGTATCATAGCATATGCTTTACTGTCCTGAGAAGACCAGATAAATCTACTCACTGTATTGCTTATCCTTACTGGTTATTCAGTGAAAGGAGGGGTTAAGTGAAAACAAACACTGGCAATTCAGCCGTCTATCCCTTCACTCAACAAATGGTAACTGAGTGCTTAATGTAAGCCAGTTATTGTCCTCAGCTAATTCTGAGAGGTATGGACGCTATAGTCTAGGGGAGGGAGACCCTTGGGCACTCTGAAAGCTGGGCAATCAAGATGGAAGCCCACAGACTGGAATCATCCTGCTAACTCAGCTGAAGCTTAATTGATTTTGAATTGCCAAATATCAAAGATGAGAAGAGGGGCGCCTGGGTGGCTCAGTGGGTTAAGCCTCTGCCTTCGGCTCAGGTCATGATCCCAGGGTCCTGGGATCGAGCCCCGCATCGGGCTCTCTGCTCAGCAGGGAGCCTGCTTCCTCCCTCTCTCTCTGCCTGCCTCTCTGCCTACTTGTGATCTCTGTCTATCAAATAAATAAATAAAATCTTAAAAAAAAAGATGAGAAGAGAAGTCACATGTTTCTTCTCCTGTCTCTTCCTCTAGTATGTGCCACTAACTGCCCAACCTTGTTCTGGAAACAGCATTTTGAGAAAGAAGAACCTTCTTCCTAGACTTTTTCCACGTATATTTAATGCCACAGAGCTGCCTATATTGCCTGTGACATTGGATTTACTCTGTTGTGTATGGTAGTATATTAGACACATTCAAAGAGACAGGAAGAGTAAGGAGTGAGGGAGGAGAGGAAAGAAGATGGGGAGGAGGGCTATTTTAAGCTAACATGAAGCAGGGGCGCCTGGGTGGCTCAGTCAGTTGGGCGTCTGCCTTTGGCTCAGGTCATAATCTGGGGTCCTAGGATCAAGCCCCACATTGGGCTCCCTGCTCAGCAGGGAGCCTGCGTCTCCCTCTCCGCCCTGCTCATGCTCTCTTTGGCTATCTCTGTCTCTCTCTCAAATAAATAAATAAAAATATTTTTAAAAAAGATAACATGAAGCAGATATGTTGGCAGAGTATGTATGAATGTCCTCTTTACATTTCTTAAAGAACTATGATAATTACCATCATGTGCAGGCAGCCCCATGATATATAATATTCCTAATGTTCTAGGGATCTAATAAAATATTTTTATGATAGATTACATGTCTAATTAAAATTGGGAACTTGTGAATGATACATCAGCCATAGGAAGACCCCCTTGGTTTTCTGACACTGTGTTATACGGATATTTAGAATTAATCATCTTTACTGTCACTAGCACCTAATGAATTATAGAACTATAGAGTTCAAATAATTCATAATTTTTAACATCTTCCTCTAACTTAAGCTTAATCGACTGTAGAGCTTTCAGCATGGTAAGTTAGAGAAATGTCCTCAAGAATGGGTATTTTTTCATGTCTAGCTGACATTTTGTATATAGTAAGTGTTAATTAATTTTTTTGAATAAAAGTATATTTTTAAACACTTGAATTATTTTTAATATCCAGAACTTCTGTGGAACTTAGAATTTTAATTCCAACAGTTACTGTTTAGGCAACTCATTTAAATTTTCTAAGCCTCATTTCTCCATTGAAGACAGGCATTTATCTGTAAAATGAACATAAGAATGTTTATGGCACACAGATTTTGTTTCATTTTTATATTTGCATGTTCATTTATTAAAATTCTGTGTTTTTCATAAATAAAGGCTACATAACAGTTTGTTGAGAGAGATAATAAAATAACAAAACTTTCTTTACAAACTTTCCAGCACCAAAACAGTTGCTCAGTATTACTATTAATATGATTCCCATTGTTATACTCTACAACCACAAAGAACATTTTAAGTTCCAGGCTTTGAATGGATTTTTATTCTGTTTGTTCAAATTGTGGTATGTATATAGGCTAAATTTTGAAAAGGAATGAGAAGAAATTTAAAAAATCATTTGCCATGTATTTTTTAAGTACTTGGAATATTATTTTCAGTGCCACTTCTGTGCCAGGCAGTGTTCTAGGTGCTGGAAATACAGTTTTAGAGAAAGTAGACACAGGTTCTCTTCTGGGGTGCTAACCATTCAATGGAGGTTTCGAATTTATGTAAGAAATGTGATTGGAGGGAGAGTATAGGGTTCCATGTAGGACATAGGTCAGGACTTGGGTCTGTTGAGGGTGCCAGGGAATGTTTTCGTGAGGGAAGCATCACTAAATTGAGACTTTCAGGATTAAGAAGAGGTAGGCAGATGGAGAGCATACACCTGGACTCAAAGAGAGGCCATAGTGTAGAGACTGAGGGAGATTTGAACTGACATTGGAAAGATAAGCAGCGACCAGGTCCTGCAGGGTCATGGATTCTGGATTTGGATTCTGTCCAAGGGAAGGTGGAGCATTACAGTGACATGATCAAACTGCTATTTTAGGAAACACCCCTTCACTGTGGAAAAGCAAATGGCAGGAAGAACAGCTGGGAGGCCCTACAGGAGGCACTGTGAAGGACTAGGAGAGAGCCACTGGTGGGCTGGACTGAGGAGGTAGCAGGGGAGAAGGAGACAGACAGTTGAACAAATTTGAGTGATATTGACAGGACTGGGGGGTTGACTGGATGCCCTTGTTTCTGACCCAAGCAACTGTGTGGGTAATGGTGCCATCCACCCACATAGGCAGGAGACTGAAGGCAGATGCTGGGGTCAGGGAGTGGCAATAAGCTGTGTAGAGTTGCTAGGCTCTGTGTATTGTGGGAAACATGACTTGAAAAGATCAGGTGTATAGTTTGATAATTGGATCTGGAGCTGAGAAGAGAGATTTGGGTAAATCTTGGAGCCTTGCATATCACTAAGGTAAAAATGGCACCTGAGGCAAGGAATGAATGACATCACCAGGAAGACGCTCACATGAGAAGAGACCAGGCTTAGGCAACAAGGTCTTGCCCAGAACCCTGAGTGGCCACGAATTCTAAAGGAGTGGCATAAAAGTAGAGACAAGCATAGCACACTCAGGAGTAGCCCAAAAGGCAGTAGGTGAATCACAAATATAGATTTCCATAGAGCCTAGGGAAGAAAGCTTCTTAAGAGGCAATGGTAGCTGTGTGGGAGGTTGGGGAGTGAAAAGTATCCATTGACTGCCTAGTGGGGAAGTTGTGACCTTGTTGTGAAGAGCAGAGCCAGATCACATGTGTTTAGGAAAACCAGGAATCGGAGAGAGACAGCAAGTGTAAGTGGCTCTGCAGAAAACAGTGGCTGATGGAGAGCAACAGCCAGAAGGGGGCAGAGGGTCAGGAAGGACTTGTCATTTTCATTTTTAGAAGATAGGAGGGCCTTTAATGGGTTTATTAGCTGATGAAAGAAACCCAGTGGAGACCAAGATGGCGACTAAGTAGAGGAAAGTAGCATCTGTGGGAAAGTGGAATTGGGGGCAATAGGCTTCAGAGTCCAAGTGGGAGAGTTAGTTTGGGGAGGAGAAAAGAAGCGGGGGGTGGGGGGGTGGGGCAGGATGTAAGGCCTGAGGTGGCAGGTGAGGTGAGAAAGGTTGGAGGATGGGAGCTGGGGAGCACCTGCCCACTGGCTTCTGTTTCCCTGTGACCGAGGACGGAGTCCAGATCTCCTACTCCAGACTTGCATTCCTGGTGACATAGAGCTCCATCCTCTCAGTGGTTCTGTGTTCTCCTGCAGACACTGAGGATTTAACATTGTACCTTCCTCTTCCCTCCTCCCTTTACCCACCAAGACTTCTAGCTAAGCCGATAGGCTGCACTGTACTAAAATAGTTCATTCTCATCTGCAAAACAGGATCTCTTTCCCTCTCAGATAAATTAATAGGTCTATTATCGTAGCTGCCATTGTGTTTCCTACATGGAAGACCCTAATGGTTGGTCTGTCGGATTGCTTGGATATTAGAAGGTATTTGAGGACACACATATTCCTTTAATTCTCTCTTTCCTTAAAGGTAGCTCTGTTTGCTTTCATTCTAGCTTGGGGCTAGTTCTGTACCCCACAGGTAGATTAATTCAGTTCAGCAGATGGAAGTGGCTCAAGTTAATTCTTAACTCCTTTTCAGAAATCCCATTTCAACCAGGGACTGCATGTCATTAGTGGTTCTGGGAGGAAAAGAAGTTGGATGCAGGGAGAACAGGAGCCGTTCTTTAATGGCTGGTGTTCAGGGTCTTCGGGCTTTCTGTGTCCAGAAGCCTGACCAACTGATAGCAGGAAGTTATGAGAGGACTCTGCCACCCTTCTGCCCTCTGGTGTAAGGCATCACATCCGTGACCCTAAGTGGCTACACAGGGATTGTGCGGAAGGGCATCATAGTTAAAACATAAGCATGCTATTAAATGTGACTCTTCCTTGTATATGGCTTTACAATTCCTAGGGGTGGAAGTTTAGAAACTGATGCTATAAAAGAAAAATGAAATTTAACTGAGCATTTGGTGGAGGAAAAGTACTTTATTGGCTCTAACATGAAAGTTCTGGGAGTAAGCGTCCTTCTAATAATGGACACTGTGATTGATGCCAGCTCTGTGTTGCTGTTGGCTAGAAGTGAGCTCTTTGAAATAGCATAGTAGGGGCTTTACAGGTGGGTCTCATTTGGTTAGGTTACTACTGCTTTTGTGAAGCTCTGCTGCATCTTTATATTCTATCAAGGAGAAGATGGTAAATCAGACTAATTGCTTCATTCCAAGGCACTTCTATATTGTAAAGGAAAAAGGTCATGTTAAGAAACTCGAATTAACTTCTCTGTTTATACTATGCGGAAAGCCTCTTTGAAAGCTGCTTGTCATACAACCTGGTGGTTTATTTGTAATGGAACAATTCCATTAGAACCTGACACTTGTTCTCACGGCACCAAGACTTAAGATCCCTCAGGAAAAGCATTTAACCCTTGGAAATGCAAAGCTGTCATTTATCTGTCATCTCTCTAAAAACTCACTGGAGGGTATTTACAAGAGAGAGTTGGAGCAGTCGTCATTTCCACTGAGTTAGAAATGGAGTTTGGATTCACTAAATGATCAGTAGAGAACTAACGAATGTCCAGCACCATGTTGCAGAAGTATCTTTTCTTTGTTAGTGTGATTATGGTGTTCCCTATTTTTTAAGGAATTCATTGTACAGAATTCTGGGACTGGAGTGTTAAGTTAATTGCTAGTGCTGACTCATTTGAATTGCTGATCCCCGTTGTTTTTTTTATAAGTTTTAGAAGAATTCTTAGAGTTAACACTTATCAACCAAGGAGACTGAGCGGATCTTAGAAGAAAGAACTGAAATTGTCATGATCTGAAAATTAACACCCTTCTGTCTGACATTTACTAGCAAAAGATGGGGATACCATTTGTCAAAGCCTGTCAGTGAGCAGGTTCCCCAGGAAGCCAGAGGAGCAGAGTCTAAGAATTCGGTTTCTGATGACATGCTGCCTGGCTTTGGACCCCAGCATTGTCGCTCACCGGCTATGAGGCTTGCACAAGTTAGTTAACCTCAGAGCCTCTTATTTCTTTGCTGGTAGAAGGGGATAATGTCTCTTGGGGTTTTGAAAACTACTCAGTGAAATAATAGACATAAAGATCTTCATGCAGTGGCTGTGTGTAGTAGTAAAGGGTTGTTGGTATTTATTTTGGGCCCGATGGGCTTGGGGCGATGTTATAGATGATCCCAAAATGTTATTTTTCTTTGGAATATTTGTGGGCTAAATTTGTCTGTGGGTGTTCATTATTTTGTGACTTTCTTCTGTTTCCTACTTTCACCGAAGCTGTGGTATAGGACAAGTGATTCTGGCACAAACCACCCCCAGTTCTTTTCCCATTCTTGTAGAACAGATCGGCAGTCCTGAGGCAGAGATCTGTAAATGCTCTCAAAGAGAATTTCAAGATGAAATTAAGATTGACATCACCTTTTGATCAGAGACAGACAAGTAAGGTTGGACTGACCTTTCCAAGGTATCTGTGGTAGAAATAATATTGGGGGTCATACTTACAAAGCTGATGGCAAAGCCAGTGGTATAATGCTGTTGGGGGAAAACGGAGTAAAGAGGTGTGAGAATGGAATTGCTTGACTCTACAAGAAAAGCCTAGTAAAAGTGAGCAGGCAGAGTGATGTTCTTCAGGATTTAAGGGTTTGTTATATGCACTGTTGACCAGTCCTCATTCCTCAACAGATCTTTAACTACCAACCTCACCACTGTTCTCACCAGCACCACCACCACGCCACCACTAACACTCCTACCACCACCATCACTCCCATGACCACCACCCCCATGACCTTCATTACCAACCCCCCTCAACATCCCAACCCCTCTTACTGCCACCACTCCCACCACCCCCTTCCTCTCCTCTCACACCCCCATCATCACCACCATTACCTCCATTATCCCCCATCCCCTACCTCCTTCCTCATCACCACCCCTACCACCATCACCCTCCCCGCACCCTACCCCTCACCCTCAGCACCAGCACCATGTCTACAACCATTCAGGGCATTGAAGGACTCTGGTTAGGGGATCCTTGTCTCTTTACCAAGCTGTGATTCCAACCCACCTTGTGTCTGTCTGACTTGCTTCTTGTATCTGCTCACTCTCTGACCACCTTCCTGTCTTTCAGTCTCCCAGCTCTGTCTATAGATTAAGAAAGGAATTCGTATACTTCAACAGTCTTGCTTTTCTCTGACTGAAGAAGGGATTACTGATGTTTTATCATTTGCTTTATAAATAGAGATGATAATTAGTTTGGCTCATAAAGCAATTGTTATAATTTTGCAGTGTTTGATTAAATTTCTTTAATTACACACAGTTGTTGATGTTGCTGCTCCAAAGAACAGGAAAGTTTCTGCGAAAGGTCTTCTCTCTACCTAGTGCTTTTTTTCCTGTTCGCCCCTGTGGCTGCCAGTGCACACTCCAGGGGCAGGTTAGCATTTTGTCCAAGGACTGTGAGTTCCTGAAAAGATTGTTTTCTCTGTGCTCAAGGTGTTCAAGTCCCGTCCTGATGCAAACTGTAAAGAAAGGGATAGGGTGTCTTTTATTCTTCCCTGCCACCACCCTTCATTTATTTACTCCAAATCAAACCTGCTCTAGGAAGGGATCAGCTAAACTTATTTAGGGTAAGGAAGCAATAAAGGGTAGCAGTGGAGCAAACCAAACAAATGATACTTTAAGTGTGGAATTCCAGCTGGTTAAAGACCTGGGCTGGTATGGGGAGGGCAGAGGTCACCTCCTCCAACTACTCTCAAAGGCCACTTAATAGTAATTTGCGTGTCTTGTACTTTTAAGTCCTTCTTCCCTTCACTGTCCTCTACCTGCCCTTCCTCAAGACCCAGTTCAAATGAAGTCTCTTGTAGGGAGCGCTCTGGATTCCCTGTGCTCCCTTCTATAGTGCCCCAACCACATGCTGTCAACATGCTCTTTTAGAATGGGCCCCTTCCCGCTTTCCCTGTCTCCTGAACCACAGCTTCTCAACAGAAGGAAAGGCTGCTCGCAGCCCTGGTTGTCTCCCCTGCCTCTAACATCTTGGCTTTCGGGAAGTCATTTTGGACTGAAGTGAATTGTATTTCTGCTGTATGAAGGGGAGAGTAGTTTTTAGCCATGGAGAACATGGTCACTTTCTCCAAAAGATTGGTAAGAGGTGGTTCTCTCTCTCTTCCTTGGACTGGTTTGTTTTCCAGACCTCAACTCTGGAGACATGCCAGTAGGTAGGATAGTTGTGTGTGTGTGTGTGTGTGTGTGTGTGTGTGTGTGTGTGTGTGTTAAAGAAGAAAACACTTAGACGGTTCTAGTCAAGGGATGGAATTAGCTATATATACCCTTGGCTGAAAGCCTCCTCCATGGGAAATGCAGTTTGTTGGCAGCTAACGTTCAGATGTAAACAGGCTGCACATGGATGGGTGCTGGAGGGCAGAAGGTAGCCCCTCTTGGCCAGCCAGGCCTTCTGGGTCAAACCTGGGCTCCGCTGAGCGGGCAGCTCTATCAGCTCCAGCACCTGTCCCCCACATTAGGGCTGTGTAGGACAGTGAAGGGAAGAAGGACTTAAAAGTACAAGACACGCAAATTACTATATGAGCAGAGACAAGATCAGGCTGAGGGATGGGTAGGATTTGATGAAAATGGTGTTACTAGCAGCCCTAGCTGGCTTATTACTTCAGAGTCTGTAATTTTTAAAACCATTCATCTGTGCTGTAGTCCACTCTTCTGTATTAGGAGGATATCCTTTTATCTTGTGGACTGTGGAAAGAAATTGATTTTTGTCTTTTGTTTTTTGGGGACTGTAAACAATTTTAACCACCCAGACTTTATTCTAGAATTCTCCTTTTAGTTCTCTCTGAACGCAAAGTAGCTTCCTTATGTATCATTTGTCCTGTTTTGCTTTTGTGAGGCTCACATTTACTGTTTATTGATAGTGTGGGCTTGTAGACATCAGGGTTTTAGGAAGTGTGCCCACCTCTCGCTCCTGGGTCTCTCCTCTTCCATGGATTGGCATTGCTGTCCCTTCTACATGATGAGTTCTTTGTGACATTGTTTTGATGATCAAACTCTTACCGTAAGTTCCTTGATCTTTAAAAAAGTTAGCCCTGCAGTGATACCCACCATCTTTGTCTTTCTTCAAGGGACATTGTAAGGATAATTAAGGGACCTATGTATAAAATGTTTTGAGCTCAGTGGAAGGGAGAAACCATCTGACTCAAAAGTTTTACTATTATTTAGTTTCATACTGTTACCGTGTGATCAAGAATACATTAATTGGAAATGGTGATAATTTCATGTTTGGAATTCTATTCCTACCTAATCAGCATAATTAGCTTTGGCCTGAACCCTACCCTTACCTCATTTTATAGATTAAAAGCAAATAAAAGGAAACGATCTGAACTGTTTCTACTACATTTTTCATTGGCTGTTTTTTTTTTTTTTAATTCTAAAAATAAGTAAGTCTTTTAAAGGGAGTTGATTAAAAAAGGTTCATTTCCTGGGAATGTTATGCATTTGCAATAAATAATAAATAATATTGTAGCAGTTGGCTGCCTCCACTTTCATACAAAATAAATAAATACATTTGGTGACATACATTTGAGAAGTGTGATTCTTATAATTTTCACGGAAATAAGGAATAACTTTACAGATGATAGAGATTTTACCATCTGCTAGTAACAACAACAAAAATAACACAGCTCATAAGACGAGGCTCTTACTGAGTCTAACATATATATTGTCATGCCAGGAATTTTCTACAACTTTAGTCAACCATCCCCAGGGAAGCTGACCTGACTTTCAGCCTTTGTTCCTAAAGCAAATGGCATGGTCTTTACATTGCTTGAATGGCAGAGAAGGGAAGAGGACTGAGTTTTAGTGGTGAGGGATCAAGAGAAAGGCACTCTCTGGAATTGTAAGTACCTGCACAGATTTCACTGGTAATTAGTGGAATGGTGGACTCACTGTCGAGAAGATACTGTCTTTATGAGTTAAAACACTTAGTGTTGGTAGAAAAGATAAGAGTTTCAGACGCTTAGAGAAAGATGGCAGGTGGCAAGTCCAGACTTTCTCTACAATGACATTTGTTTTAAGCAAATGACATTTTAGTTTCCAAGGCCTGACGTGACAGGTGGGAGTTGTGGTTCTAGTGGAGGAGGGGGAGTCAGGTGGGTCACCATCAGCAAGAGTTAAATGCTCAGTGAAGGCGACAGAGCTGCCTTCAAGGAAGGAGAAGAGAAACCAAAGGGAAGGCATTGAAGAAGTATTGGCTCTCTCTTTGGGTTTCCTTTGCTCTGTTCTGGAGAAGGTGGGGATGGTTGTCATTTTTGGTCTTTCTGGTTTCATCTGGTGGCATGGAGGGTACTGCAGGCACAAGCATCATGGCAGTCCCATAAAAGATGGCCAGTGCAGTTCTATTAGCAGGCTATGTGTGGGTGGTCCTGGGGGTGTTCAGTCCTTCTTAGTATGAGAAGCTATAGGCTGGGTGTGCAGGCAGAGCCTCGTTGGAGAGCTTTAGCAGCAGGGTGTGTATCTTGGAGTACTTTTGGTTACCTTTAAATGGATTGGAGAATGAGGCAGATTTAACTAAAGAAGAGCAGCTTTCCTCTCACCTCCAGCTTCCCCATATTTTGAAGTGATTCTTACTGTAACCCTGACGTTGAAAGTGTAGCAAGTCTGATAGCTGCCTAATTGATGATGGCTTTTAGTCTAATGCTAAACATCTAACCCACAGGGTGAAGTAGGTAGAGTTTATGAATTTGTTTTCATTGGTAAACTCTACATGGTTCCTCCTTTTTTTGTTAACACCTCCTATTTGGACCTTGTTTGGCCCCTGATGTCCTATGCCTTTCCCCTTGGCCTTTGGCAGAAGTGCTGACAAGCTCATGCATGTTCAGATACCAAGGGCTGATCAGGTTAAACTGTTTCCCCTTCTTGTGGTGTCTACATTTCTTTCAGGGGTGAAGACATCTTAAACCAGAGGAATGACTCTCTAGTTGTGGAATTTCAGTCATCAGCCAGCAGATGCAGGAGGTACTATTTTGGGCATGGGGACCTCTCAGAAGCCCTGCAATCATCCTTAATGACCACCTGCCTGCTCCATGTCACATAAGGCCACTTCACGCATCACACCAGTCTCGTGTGTATGGTTGGTTTGACTTGCCCGAGGACAGCGAGCATGTTTGTGGAAATCTCTGTGCATGGAGTTCTGCACACTAGGTGCTTCCCAGATGTCCGCACGTGTCAGAGAGGGGAAGAAAGGCAGTGCATGCAATGCAAGCTTATTTTTCTGACTGCAGATGCTGGTATTGACCCCAAAGGGAGCAAGTTTATGCTAAAACTCGAATCCACTTCTTGGTTAAAGCTCACTTCATGCCCATCCACAGCATGAGTTGTGTGTCGTCAGAGCGGTCTCCATTTGAAATCCATGGAATGTTCGTGAAAGGTCTGGGGTTTCATATTGCAAATGTCCACAAGCAGGGCGGGACCGTTTTAGCCTCTTCTTTTAGCCTCCTCCTATAGCCTCTTCTGAAGGACTGGTTCTGGGAATAAGAGTGTCATTTTCATTTTCTGCCTCCCTTCTGCCAGTCGCCATCACCATAGCCACCCAGAGAATTTGTAGTGATGGCGATGTTGGAGCTGTGAGCCTCTCAGTTGGTAAGGCTGTGGCTGCAGCCTCCGTTTATGTCAAGGTCACTGGTTGGATTCCCCAATCTAATAACTTTGGATAATGTACTAAAGATGAATTAAAATGCTAATAGGTGACATGTTCTGGGTATTTTAACATTCTCTAATCTTAAATTTAAATGAAATGCCTTAGGTGTTCTCACAGCCTCACTGGAAGTGCACTTATCATTGCCCCTTAGCGAGTTTAAAGTATATTCTGTCTACCCGGGCAGAGCTAGAAGGATAAGCAGTATTTATTTTATGATCATTTTATTTGTGTCCTCTACAGCTACATGACATGATATCCTCTCTTGTACTCAAGATAGCAGTTTAGCTAAAACAAAACAAGATGAAACAGAATCTCACTCTCTTCATATGTTTCTGTGAACCCACAGGTCCTTTCATTATTAACAACATTTAAAAGCAATACATTGGAGTTTGGATACCTATAGCTCTTCCAAAGCCATTTTGTAGATTACCTTCATGTTTAAACCTTACAATGCCATTAAACATCCCTGTTTTATAATGAAGATGCTGGGGTGCAGAGAGATGGTGTGGCTTTTCCATCATCATGTTGCTGGTATGGGAGAATCACAGTCAGTAGGCAGCTGTCCTACCTCCCAGCTCAGGTATCTATACAGTAGACCAGGTCACTTAAAGTAAATGTTTGGTTTAAGTAAACAAGGTCACTTAAACCAAATGTTTCTGCTAGGAAATGAAGACAATGCTCATTCTGAGGGACATGTCAGTTCTCCACTGAAGCCAGATTTCTTTATATACTGAGCTGAAAAAACAAGTGTATTTCCTTCCTTCAGTAAACGGGTCACTTCCTTATTATTAGTTGAATTAGCCCTTTTATTTTCTCCTTATGAGGGGGAAGGAACATTATTTCTCTCTTAGTCCTCCCAGTTATCTGGTATCTGGTCACTTCATAATTGTATTTTGGGAGAACAGATATTAATTTTCTTTAACAAAAAGGCTGAGATCCTTGATGACACACCATAATTCAATTTCCGTTCTCTGTCTGCGTTGCCTGCACCCCTTCCTCCTGGCACATTTTTCATAGTTAGGAGGAGTGATAGTGTCAAATATATCAGAAGGAAGAATTGATTCAGTAGTAGTTTGACGACTTGACTGATTAACAGAGATCAGAAGAAGGCTCATAACTGTGAAAACCATTGCAGCATGGAGTTTTAACAGCTCTTTAGGGAGCTAGTTAATGAAAGAATCACTACAGAAACAGCCATGCAAAAGAAAAAAAAAGAAAGAAAGAAAGACAAGAACAGGAGCATTCCCATATAACACTCAGAGGCTTTGTCATAACGGGAAAATATGCTCATAATTTCTATTTACACATTGCTGTAATTACTGTCTGCCTTAAGATTACTTTCAGTCTTCTGTCAAAGTTGCTTAGATATTTCCTGTCTTACATATCAGGCAGAGAAGTCTAGTACTGGTTGGAACTTGTCCTAAGGATTTTTTTTGCTCCTGAAGAATGTAATTATCAGACACCCAAGCTCCTACTGCTTGATTATACTGGCTCTAATCTGATCCTTGTTTTCCCTATCACGGCCATTCGTCCATGACCCAGACTTCTGCGCTCAGGTGAATGTTCCACTGGGCTTTAGCCTTTAACTTTTTCCTATGTGGTTGTTCTCTTTTCTTTCTCCTGATGCAGTGTCTATGAACCAGATAGAAATGTGTTACGGAGGAAAGAACGAGAAAGAAGAAATCAGGAAACTCAGCAAGATGATGGCACGTTTAATTCGAGTTACTCCCTCTTCAGTGAACCTTACAAGGTAGATGGTTTTCAGTTGTTCATCTTCTCCCTCACTTGTACCTCTCCCCTGTGGTGGCAGTCTCTCCCGGAAGAGTCGACCAACCAAACTTCAGTTGCTTTTCTGCCTGTTCAGCCCAGGAAGGCAGCTCAGCCACTCAGAATGAGGTCTTCTCCCACAAATCTTGGCGTCTGGCTCACACGACTTGACTGCCTGTTCCTTCAGTAAAATGTAGCTTTTGCTTAATAATGAGAGTTGCTTGCTGTGATTTTTATCCATAGTATAGACTTCATTTCTGCATTGATTTTCAAAGTCAATGCCACTTGTAATTTTTTTTTTTTTTTATCTAAGCTGTTAGGAAATACAAAGAGGTTGGGTAACCTATTTGCCGCACATGGGTCATGCTGCAGTCAGGCTACCTGATGGGGTCATGAGAAAAAAACTGCTGGATTGTTTCTCACTTACACCAAAGGCCAGAGATACAAGCTGTCTCCCAAAGCAAAAGGCCTGAGATTTCACTAACGCCTGAGGCCTGCACAGAACCTTGGGTAGTTTAGGCAGGTGGCTCCTTGCACATCAAGCCCTGTGTACATTTTAAGCTGTATGCTGTCTTCTTCTGCCTATCCCTCTGGGTTTCTGGCAAGAATCATTATATATTTAGAAATTGTCAGCAGAACAATTTGAGCCAAATTTGAATTTTCAAGAAAAGCTTCCAAAGGGACTATAAAAAAGAGAAGAAACCCCAATCCTGGAAAGCCTCAATCCCGACAGTTTTGCAGAGCTACGGTGGTTGTTTCCCTGATTTCCGTAGCGGCATCACACCACCATGGGTAGGTTCCCTTTTGATGCAATCTAAGGCTCTTAACGGCTTCCTGGCCCTGGTGCGATGCAGTGTGGACAGACTTCGGAGATGGCGACTTTGATTTCATCTCCCAGCTCTCATTCTGAATGTGACAGCTCTGACTCTGTGAGCCATCAAGGCACCTCCCCGTGGTCTCCTGTGTTTCTTTTCTCTCTGACAACAGGGTGCTTGTTGTGTTTTTCTTTCTCCAGACGAACAAGGGGGATGAGCTCTCCAACCGGATCCAGAATACTTTAGGCAATTACGATGAAATGAAAGACTTTCTAACTGATAGATCTAATCAGAGTCATCTTGTGGGCGTTCCCAAACCTGGGGTTCCTCAGGCTCCTGTGAACAAGATCGATGAACATTTTGTGGCAGATTCAAGAGCCCAGACCCAACCCTCGTCTGTCTGTAGCACTGCTTCTTCCACACCAGCAGCTGTCCCCACGCAGCAGAGTAAGAGGGGCACCATGGGCTGGCAGAAGGCTGGGCACCCGCCATCGGATGGCCAACAGAGAGCAAGTAAGCACGGACACAGATTGCTTGATTTGAACAGATCTGCTAACCCAAAGAACCATAATAAAAAACCTAACCAGTCTGTGTCGAGCCCTTCATCCTCATCTTCCTCTTCTTCTTCCTCTTCTTCTTCCTCTTCTTCTTCTTCCAACTCAGCACAACAAGGCTCTCTCAGGACCTTGCTTGGAGATGGTGTTGGCAGACAGCAGCCACGAGCCAAACAAGTGTGCAATGTAGAGGTGGGTCTTCAGACCCAGGAAAGGCCACCTGCTATGGCAGCCAAGCACAGCAGCAGCGGACACTGTGTTCAGAACTTTCCTCCATCCCTGGCTTCAAAACCCAGTCTGGTCCAGCAGAAACCCACTGCATATGTGCGGCCGATGGACGGCCAAGATCAGGCTCCTGATGAGTCTCCAAAGCTTAAATCATCCACAGAAACCAGCGTGCACTGCACGTCGTACAGGGGAGTCCCAGCCACCAAGCCAGAATCTGCCAGAGCCAAGGCCAAGCTTTCCAAGTTCAGCATCCCCAAACAAGGAGAGGTGAGTCTTTTGTCAATGCCACCTACATACATCTGAGTGGTTCTCAATGACGACTCGGCAATTATAAATCCAGTGCCCATGTTTCTTAATTCTCAGTGTATGAACGACTTCATGTAGGTAGGATTTGTAGTCACTGCTACTAAAGGAGGTTATACACATAAATAATGATTTCTTAAAATCTCAAATTGATTATCACCATTTTTTTTTTAAGTTCCAACATATGTGGTTATGTGTCTGTGTTCATCCGGAAAGGAATTTCCTTCAATACAGTTCAAGGGATTTGTGTGTGTGTGTGTGTGTGTGTGTGTGTGTGTGTGTGTGTGTGTGTGAATAGGTCAGTGTCGACATGGATATTATATATTAAAAGTAGAAGTATTGTAAAAGAGAGGTTAATTTTTATGTAAAAGAGTTCAGAAGTTCAACATTTTTGTCAGTTTTGAATTGTTCCAAGACATAAAGGAAACCTTATAATGATTTTTAAAGTAATTATTAAATGACTCATTATTAAATATGGTGAATAGTCAAATGTATCAGATGTCTCATCCATATTGTAATACCTAAAATTCAGGTTAATTGCTGTTAATCAAGTAAGGACTCGCCTTGTCTTGTGAAAATAATCTTAGGTTATGTGAAGAGAGTGAAATCTTTTAGTTCAGATTCTTGCATCTTAAATTTAATCTGAAGTATTTATTTATTGCATTACAAAATGTATAGATGTGTGGAATATGAGAACTCAAAAAGGCAAATCACATAATCACAGAGGAAGCAAAGAGTCTAGTCTACTTGAACAGTAAATCTGGATGGAAAATGAAGTCTTGTTTTAGAGAAGCTCATTTCCTCCTATATTCCAAATTGATGGCACTTGTCAAAAGCATATGAAAAAGCATACATGCACATTTTTGTTTGTTTGTTTTGCTATGATGTGGTATACTAACCAACATAAAATGTGAATTCTAGAGCATTGGACTTAGGAACCATTCAGTTTCTTTTTCCTTTTTGACATACTCGGTTTTAAAGATGGAATAACACTGTGACTAGCATATTCTTTGTATCTTAATTTGGTTTAATGACCAAATAAAAACACAAATGACTTGATGTTTCTTGTTGGAGTCTGACAAGGCCGAACTTAATAATTTATGAGCTGAGCTCTCACCTCAGAAAGCACAGTGCACCAATTGGGAGATCAACATATTGCCCTTTGAGAAGATATATTTTTTTAAATTCTGTTTACACAGGTTCTAATAAGGAAATTAAGTGACATGTACATCAGTAACTCCTTTTGATCATTCATTTATGATGGATCCCATAAAGTATTCCTAGGAATTAATAGAAGCAGCATATAACTTCTGCAACTTATGGTTTGAAAAGTTTGTGGGAAACACGTATTAATATCCCCTTATAAAACTGAATTTATCAGGCCCTTTGATTTGTGTTATCATCATCAAATGACCTGGCAAATAAAACGTGGCTTATCCTTGAACAGAGGTGACTGTAACTACCAGGAATCCATTATAATTTTAATCCCAATTGATTCCTTGTTAAAATGATTTTTATGTGCCAGAGAAACTTCAAATTTATTAGGTAGTAATTCATTTATTTACTTTATAACCCAATGAGTTGATAAAGCCCTGGTTAAAAGCCAGTTTTTGATAACCAGTACAGCCTTATGCAGATAACAGTACAGTTTTCATTAGGCTTTTGGGTATGTCATTAATAACATGGTCACTTTCAGGACACCCTTCCAAGACCCCAGATTGGGAATGACACATTGTACTATGGTTCGGTAATCACAGAAAGAGGGAAATGCCTGAGATAGAAAGTCATACCAAGAAAAATTAGAGCTTTTATACAGGAAGTGTTTCATTTCCCCTATGTAATGACATTGAGCCTGTCCACTTGCTTCTTTCCTAACATTCTATACTGAATACCTTAAAGAGGCCAATCATGCGTTGATAGAAAAGAGGTGAGAAGTGTTGCTTGCAGAACAAAGTTTTAATTGGTGGATCTGCTTGTTGTTTTGTTTTGTTTTCTTGGTGTTTTTATTGTAGAGGAGATAATACAGTCCTTATTTTAGCAAAAAACTGCATATTATGGAAAATATTATAATGTGAATTTTGCAGCACTTGTGTGTTGCTGTCTAGTCTATTATAGTAAGAAAATGACTCTTTCCCAGTTAGCAGCAGGATAGTTAGTATTTATAAGTTATATTTCCTATCCTTCAGACTCAAAGAGTTTTTTTGTTCGCTTGTTTGTTTTACAGTACTCCAAGAGATTAAAAAATACCTTTTGCAGGGCATCTGGGTGGCTCAGTGGGTTAGAGCCTCGGCTTTCTGTCGGGTCATGGTCTCGGGGTCCTGGGATCGAGTCCCGCGTCGGGCTCTCTGCTCAGCAGGGAGCCTGCTTCCCACTCTCTCTCTCTGCCTGCCTCTCTGCCTACTTGTGATCTCTCTCTCTGTGTCAAATAAATAAATAAAATCTTTAAAAAAAAATATCTTTTGCAGGTATGTCACTCAGTGTTTATAGGGCATCCCTATAAAATCCACAGTCATAGCAGAGAAACTGAAGAATTTTATCGGCTAATCAGGTTTTACTTTTTGAGGGAACATTTGCTTTTATTTTTTGGAGAGAATAAAACAAACATGGCAAACAAGAAATATTATTTTTATTATTATTTTATTATTTTTACTATTATATTTTTAAACACAGGTAGTACCTAGAGGAAAATGTCCTCTTGATAGTACTGACATTAATGTCCAGTGAGGTAGGGAATGCATTTTTTAAGGGAAATTTATAGAGGCTATGAACTAAAGGAACTTTTGTATGACTTGATTATAGTTTCCCAGGACATTAGCTATAGAGCAAGATTTATGCCAGTGTGAAGGATTTGGGGGCTAGAAGAAAGTGTTAGGTAAAAATGTTGTAAAGACAAGGGAGATGCAAATATAGCTGCATATGGCATTGTGGAGGTACAGTCCTCATAAGAAATCAAATCAATGACTAGATGCAATGTGATAGGAGAAATTAAAAAAAAAAACTAAGACATGATCTCTGCCTTCAAGAAATTTTACATGAATTAAATAAATTAGACTCTAGCACTTAGCTTTTAATATACAGTTTCTCTCACGTGCAGTCCAAACTAAATTTAAAATTGGCCTCCTAGTCCTAGAAAATTTCCTCACCTTCATAATCCTTGTAGTAGAAAAATCTTCGTTACTTTAAAAAACTGAGACTTTGTGAATCTCTTTTGCCTGATTTTATACTTCATAAGTTCTTCATTCTTTTTCTTACAACATCTGCACTCTATCTGCTGCCATGGTGAATTATTTGTTATAATTCTTTAGTCTTCAATAATAGGTAATTAGTGTGGAAAAATTCAGTGCAATTTGATGTGGAAGTTAAAGACCTCAAGGGAGTTCTTTAATTGATACACCTGTCTCTTGGCTGGTTTTTCCCAGCTCAGTTTTGTTTTTAATGAAAAACATATTTTTGTTATTATAGCTGAGATTTTATTCTTGATGCCATCCCTCATTAAGTGAGCCTTCCCTGGAGTGCCACTCAGAAGGGTGACTAGTGTTAGGTGTGAGACAGAGACATAAGAAATGACTGCAGATGCATTCTAGAACATTCTAGGGTAGGGAACACTAAATCTTATTTCCAGTTGAAGCAAATTATTTTTTGTTTCACATACACACACAAAATAAATGTTTTGCCCTTAACATGTAATTCAAGATCCAGGCACTGGGGACCATTAACCTAGTGGGGCAAATACAAGTTTTGTGGGACTGAAAATGTATACCATCTTGGGGGTTTTCTTCAGGAAAAAAAGGAGTAGAAAATTATATTATACTTGAAATTTTTTCAAAAACAAGTATTAACTCATTGCTAGAGCCCCTCCTGAGGCCTTAGAGGAATCTTCACTTAAGAGGCCCTGGAGCTTATGCATCATTAACTTCATGCCATATCTGTCTTTGGCTCATGGAATAATAAGAAATTGCTATTGAAATGATAATTTTAGATTTGAAAAGAGTGCTTTATATTGGCCCCAAACTTAAAAATACGTATGTATATGCCAGGTGATATAGGAAGGCAGAAATGGGACAATCCTATAGAAAAGACCTAATATACAGTGCTGTTGGGACAAAATATGGGAATATGGGTCTCATGGGCCATGAAGTCAGTTTGTTTGGCAAGTTTCAGCTTCAGCGGTACTCCAAAACATAACACATTTTAGTTTCTGTTTGTTATTAATTTAATAAGTAGCGGTGATTTAAGATGGCTCTTGCAGAGGGGCTCTGATGGCTGAGAATAGAACAGATCTGAAAAGCCAGGGAAGGAAGGGAGGAAAGCAGGTCCTGTTGCTCTTAGTTTAGTCAGTGATAAGGAAGGAGACCTGTGAATTTGAGTATCAATTAATAGACCGCATGTATATTAGGAGTTTTCGTAGTGGTTGATAATTAATCCACAAGAACAGCGAAGCTGTTTTTTGGTTGATCAGAGTTTTATTTGTTAAAATAAGTAATTAAATAGTTTAAGGTGTATTGACTAATCAGCATATTTACGCCAGGCATTTAAAAATCACCATTTATACCATGAATATGAGCAGAAAGATAAAGCACCGTGATTCCACAAAATAGCTTCCTAGAAAAGCAATTAACTGATTTTTTTCCCCTAAGTTCACAGAAGATAAATGATGTAGGCTTCCTATTTCCTGTCACTCTTGGTTACCTTTGTATGAAAATGGATTTCTTCCAAATTAAAGTCGGCACCAGCCTGTCGGACGGGAAAGGCATCTGCAGAGCAATGTGTACATTACATATTCATGCCCGTCTAAATTTCTTAATTACATTTGAGATGTATAATGTTTTCAAATGGAAGTATGCTATCTGATTGCTCATTGATGAAACGAGGGTGTGTGGCCAGGCTGGAGGCTCGGTTTCCCTGTCTGTTGTGGTTTCATCCTCCCCATCATCATACCTCCGTCCCCCTTCACCCACTGCAGACTGAGGCCTCGTCCTGTGGGACAGCAGGGCTTAGTAACAGCACAGATGGTTACGCTCTGTGCTTCCTCCTCTCCCTGTAACGTAGGCCGTGCATTTTCTTAGTGAGGATGCAGGCAGCCTGCACCCCTTAGACTTAGAAGAGTAAAGACCCGCAACTTAGATCTCAGATACTGGATGAAAGCACTTGTTTTCCATCCTACAGATGGGTCACTCTGAAGGTCATAACGAAGGCTGGCGAGTGGGAATGTGTCCATATTTTTTGGTACTTTTATGTTCAGCTGGTGAGGCCCTAAATAAAGGTAAAGCACTTAGCCACTTAAAAATAGCTTCCGTTTCTATAACCCTTTATTGAAAACTGTGAAGAAAGCATATTAAAATGTGTCTTGTGTAAGAGTGTCTGTGTCCTTTTCCATCCCCTTTCCTCTCTGGGCTCCTTTAGGTTCATATTATAAAACCACATTTTCTAGCCATGAGGTAGGAAACTACTCCCAGGGATGTAGGTGTTGAGAGTGAGACCCAGAGGGAGGCCATTAGAAAGCCCCACTTTACTTTGCCTGTGTATTTTCTCAGTTCTCATAAAGTTTCCTTTCCCGGAAAGCATCTGGCCGGATTATAGGACTATTTGCCCTTAAACTGCAACCTTATGTGTGTTGACTCCAAACCTGGGGCTAATCAAGAGTCCAGGCCCTCTGTGTTTGGAGTCACTAGAAGAGATGGTATGTGATCTGAGAGCCTCTCCCACCCTGGAAAAAGCATCACTGCACAGTCCAATGACAAAAGCCTCTTGTTCTGTATTTCACCCGTTAGTGCAAGCTTTCAGATACACAGAGATACACAATGGCATGATGATGGCTCTGCCAGGGGCAGGTTCAAATCCTGGCTCTGCCACTCGCTAGCCATATGGCGGGGAGCAAGGAATTTGACTTCTCTGGGCCTCAGTTTTCTTATGTGTGAAGAAAATGATAATATCTCCGTGGCAGAGTTATCAGAAAGAGGAGTCGATCGATGAGTTGAAGAATGTCATGTGCTTAGCACAGTGACACTATAGTAAGCATTCAGTAAATATTGGCTATGTTACTCTTATTAGAAATACCTCTGAAACGATAAAAGCAAACAAGATTAAGAAGTGAGGATATTATTGGAAGTGGTTGTGTGCATGTGTGTGACCTAGAGAGAGAGGTGGGAAGAAAAAGAAAAATGAAATTCTGGAAGTTCTTTTGTGTTTATTTGTTGGAAATAATGGAAATCTTGGAGACTGAGATTATCCTGGATTAATAGAGCAAAGGCTAAGTGACATGATTCTCCCTTATTTAATGCTTAGTCCCCTCCCGAGATTTTATTGTCAAGCCTGGGATCAAATGTTCTCTCTCTTTCTGTGAATTGGGCTTTCCTGAGCTATTATTACCTGTAGTAGAACATATCACACTTGAGCTTTATTTCCAGTTAAATGAAATATAAAGTCAACAAAATATGGACTAAGGAAAAGTGTTAAAATTTTTAGGAAGTAAGTATTTAGAATGACTCATTGAAACCGATCTCTTTGAAGCCACACAGTATTAAATAACATGTTTAATTGGGCTGAGAAGAAGACTCACTTACTACCTGATTAACCAGCATTAGCGGTGCCTTTATAGAGGAGAGTGCAGGGCCCCTGCTGCTACTCACACATTCCATCCTGTAGCTGCACGTGCGACAAGCCTCCTGCGGCCACCTCTGGACAGAGCATTTTTTAATTTTGGCCAAAGGTCAGGCTTTAGGACACTTGCATGAGGGGTACTGACTGGGACTGATCTCTGCATAATTGGTCTGATTTTAGAACAGAATGAGGAGTGTGTTTTCTGGAGCTAGATTGTCTGACTTGGACTCTTAGTCCCTTGGCTCACCAGATGACCTGTGTCTCAGTGGAATCATGATTGTACCTTTATTGTGCTAGAACTACCGTGACAAAGTACCACAAATCGGTTGGCTTAACACAACAGAAATTATCTCACAGTTCTGGAGGCCAGAGCCCTAAAATCAAGGTGTTGGTAGGGTTGGTCTCTTTGGAGGGCTGTGAGGGAGAATCTGTCCTGGCCCTCCTTTCCTGGCTTGAAGATGGGTATCTTCTCCCTGCATCTTTACGTTGTTTTCCGTCTACATGTACGTGTGCCTACATTTCCTCTTTTTTGTAAGGACATCAGTCATACCGGATTAGAGCACTCCCCCAATGACTTCGTTGTTAACTTGATTACCTCCATAAAGACCCTATCTATCTAAAATTTAAAATTGTGAGGGACACAATTCAATATAACAGTATCTGATAGCATTTGATAGCGTTTTTTATGACTCTTAATAGATGTACAGTGCTTAGAATAGTGTGCCCGGCACATAGTTAGCATTTACAAATCCATAATAATAATAACCTGTGATTATTATTATAATTATTTATATAGTTCTGTTTACTTCACATTTACTTTCTAATGTGCTCAGCCCTGGATGGTTTTAGGGCTCAGAATCTGGAAATTGAGGTGAGGTGATGAATTTCACTAGATTATGAATGCAGTAAAAACAAGGATTTTGTTTTGTTTTTTACTGCTTTGTTTACCGAAGCATCCCTAACTGTACCTGGCACATAGTTTGTGCTCAGTAGGTATTTGTTGAATTAGTTAATTAACTTAAGGCTGTGGGGTGAAGGAAGTCACTCCCCTCCAACCACTGACCTCCTGTCCTTGGGGCCTCAGTAATTCCTGCCAAACCTTTTATGGGAAGAGAAAAGCCAAACATTTCCAACATATAATTTATAGCTGCTGTTACAAAGAGAAATGGGAACCATATTTACTGATGTATGTAAACACAGCCCATGTAAAATAAACCAGAGAGCTATATGCTGGCCTAAGAAGCAAAAGCCGAAGTCAGTGGTGGCTCTGCCAAGGATGTTATGTGCTCTGCCTCTTTTTCCTTGCTCTCCTTTGTTTGGTTGTTGTGAGCAGGAGCCCTGGCCTGGGGGCGGCGTGCACGGTGCTGTGTATGTGCTGCAGGCAGATGCTTCTCTTCTCTGGCCACATGATGTGAGCTGTAGCAAAGGGATGTGGGAATGAGGAGCGTGGGGAGGGGGACACAGGCAGTGTTGGGGGAGACCACATTTTCAGACTTCCTGCCCTGTAAATTAAGTTTTAATGGATTTAAAATAGCCTGGCATACATGGAACTCTTAGAGGTATTCCGTGATGACAATGGATACTGATTCCCAGAATGGCCCTTTATCTCTGTATGTCGTTTTGTGCTTCATGGATCTTGTTTCTGTCATGATTCCTATTCCACTTATTCATGGTAATGTTTTATTTCATAACCTATGCAAACATAATCCACATATTTACCCAGAGCTCTGTTTATTTGTTGTCTGGGAGACATATCCTTCAGAAACATTGCTGGTTACATAGCATTTGGGTCCACATAGCCAGAGGCATGCCTTTAATACAGAGTAAATGTTTGACTCCTTATCTGTGTGACAGAAGGCTAAGGAGTAGAAAATAGAAAAATGTGTGCATTCCGTTTTTGATCTGCATAAGCCCTGGAAACAAATATGGATCAGCTGCTCCCCACCCCCCCCTTCTTGGATGTCTTGACAGTCTCACAGAGAGAGAGAGCATGGGTGATGGAAGGTCTCCTCCAGACCTCCTGTGTTTGACTCCCCTCTGTGACATCCCCATTGAGGCTCCTCCTGTGTTCAGCCCCCATAGCTAAGAGGGAACTTCCTACCTCCTTTGGGCAGCTTTCACCCTTCCTTATGTTGACCTACAAATCAACCTTCTAGTAACTTGCACTTCTTAGCTGCCAATGTGCCCACTGGGATTTCGCATTGCCAACTATTTCATTTGTGTTTGTGTTTTATTATCAATTCCTATAGGTTTGGTCCTCTGGACAGTCCCTCCCTCAGGGTCACTCCACCCTTTCCCAATGGCATCATAGTAGCTTAAATACAAGTTTTCAGAGGAGCTTTCCTTGCTTCAGCATTGCATGTCTCACTTACTCCTTTACCATTTTGATTTTTAC
Organism: Martes martes; assembly: GCF_963455335.1. NCBI lineage: Eukaryota > Metazoa > Chordata > Mammalia > Carnivora > Mustelidae > Martes > Martes martes. The sequence goes on from NC_137896.1 coordinate 59,773,278, forward strand.
CCTTTTATGATTTGTGATAAATATTATGGAAAAGAGTAAATGTGACTGGGTTCACACCTGTAAACGGGTACAGACGGGTCTGGAAGATAGGGAGCAGGTTGCACTATTAAAAAGGTTAATTAAGGGGCTCCTGGGTGGCTCCGTCAGTTAAGTGTTTGCCTTCAGCTCAGTCATGATCCCGGAGTCCCACGATCGAGCTCCACACAGGGCTTCCTGCTCAGCAGAGAGCCTGCTTCTTTCTTTGTCCCTCACTACCTCTTTCTCAAGCGTTCTCTCTCTCTCTCTCAAATTAATAAATAAATGAAGTCTTTTAGAAAAAAGTTAAAATAATTCTCATTAAGAAAGTGAGATTTGAGCAAGAAGAAGGTGAGGCAAGATTAGCAGGAAGGTATCTGGACAAAGAAGGAGTTAGCTGGAGTAGAGTGGATAGCTCAGCAAGGGCTCAAGTGAGAACACACCTCCTCACCCTGTGACACCAACAGGACAGGGTGCTGGTGCAGAATACATGAGGAGGAAGGAGACAGGAGAGGAGCTCACATCATGTAAGTCCTTTAGGCCACAGCAAGGATCTTGGTGTTACTGTGAGTGAGAAGGGGGAGCCCTTGAGGGGTTCTGAGCACAGTGTCATGGTCTGACTTGGGTATTACAAGGATTTATCTGGCCATCAATGTTGCGAATAAACCATGACGGGACAGAGGTGGAAGCAGGAGATCACTTGGCAGATTATTCCTCTAATCTGGGGAAGAGGTGATAGCAGTTATGGGAATTAGGTGGTAGCAAAGATAACGAGAAGGCTGGATTCTGGATATATTTTGGAGGAGAGTCGGTAAGAATTGACTGGTTGGGTGACAGATGGAGAGGAATTGAGGACAAATTTTTGACTTCTACCTTTGACTGAAAGGTAGAAGCTGGTGTCAGCTGAGATGGGAAAAATGATGTATGAAGCAGGTCTTTGAAGAGAAGAGCAGGAATTCATTTGAGCTTATTGAGTTTGGGGTGTCTAAGTGGACATGATGAGTACACATGCACATTGGAGCCACAAATGTGGAATTTGGTAGAGAAGGAAATATATATCTGGGCTGGAAGGTATAGATTTGGAAGTGGTCAGCATACATGTGATAATTCCTTGAGGCTGGATACAGTCACTCAGGGAGTGAGTGTGGCTAAAGAACAGGGCTGAGACCTTATGCATCCCAGGGGCCAGCAAAGGAGACAGAAAAGAAAGGATCAGTCAGTAGGAAGAAATCAGTACCGTATCTAGGAGACATGAGGAGAGAGGTATCAAGAAGAGAAGGGAATTACCGATTTCAATTCTGCCGATGATGGATTTAGTAACATGAAAGTCATCAGTTACTTCAAAGAGTGTTTTATGGGCCCAAGTCTGAGTTTAAGAGAAAACCAAGAGGAGGAATTAAAGATATAACATATAGACAGTTCTTTCTAGAAGTTTTGCACCAAGGGGCAGGAAAGATTTTTGAGAGTAATACGTCTTCGTTATAAAAATTCAGGTAAGATTAAGAACATAAAGGAGAAAAAACTCAGTTCCTGCAGTCTGGAAATAGTCACAATTAACATTTTGGTGTGGATTCTTCTGGTCTTTTTCTGTACTTAGACCTCCTTTACTGAATCGGGATGAAGCTATCATATATGGTTATTTTCCCAATTATTCTCCTTGCATGATGTGACCACTTTGCCATGTCACTGAACAGTCTTTGGCAACATTCACTGTATGGTCTTTGCATCTCATTTAGTTGAGAGTTTCAATAGTTTTTATCCTATGCAGATACCATAATTTATTACGTAATCCTTTTGTTGGGCATTTAAGCTGTTTTCAGTTTCTTTGCACTATTGTAAATTACCGAGTTAGGAGTTTTTTAAAATTAAGAAAGTGCACTTTTAAAAATTATATTGTAAGCGATTCTCCCAGCTTCTTGATTAACTTTTGCTTATAATGTAGAAATTAAATTTTGTATCTTTCTTCCTTTTTAATTATGGTTAAATAGGCTATTTCCATAGATATGTTAAAAAGTTATATCTAATGTATAAAACCATAATGGAACTAGATGAAAAGTTAGCCATCTGGAATTTATTTTAATATAAGGTAAGCCTTCACTTACTTGTTTATTTTTCCCCACAGTCATATTCCAGCATAAGTGATGACTCAGTCTGCCTTTTCTTTATAATTCAGTATGAAAAAAAGATAAATACTCCATCTTTGTGGAATTGTGAGGTAGCTGTGGGTAGGGATCTTACAGTGTAATTTCTTGAGAGACTGGAAGTCTTAAATCAAAATGCTGCAGCCTTTCTTCAAGAGCCTGGCCTAAGTCATGCCACCGCCACAGTCTGCTCCAACCATCAGAGAGTTTCCTTTCTTTTAAGTTCCTATAGGGCCCATGCGTGTTATGTTACCGCGTATTATTATTTGCTGTTTTGCCTGTCTGGTGTCACAAATACATTGGAAGCACCTCGAGCTCAGGCCCCACTTCTCATCTGTTTGTGCCATTACTAGAAGAGGGTTCTATTAGATCCCGTACTTACTTATCTTGTCCCTAAGGTCTGGACTTTGAGTTTTTACACCTGAAAAATAAGGACAAATATGCTATAACTGGTTTGAATGATGTTAGGTAGATCAGTGACAGAAATAAAGACTAGAATGACATGCAAGCATAGCATATAATCTGACCCAGGCATCATCCCCATCTACTTACCAGACCTCTTGCTGTTTCCTACGCATCCATTTCCTTTCATAAGTTCCTGGCTTGGCTTATGCCTGGAGTACTCTTTCCCAGTTGGCCTGCCAGGTTCCTCCTTCAGGTCCAGTTCTTCTTATAAAAAATGATAACAATATTTAGAAATTATAAAGTCGCCACCCAGAATTGATTTTTATTAATGTATTGGCATGTTTGCTTTCCATCTTATTCTTCATATTTTTCTGCTTACATACTCATTGTTTTTGTTAACATGTTATATGTTTTTTCAAATTATCTAAATAATGAAGAAAAAAGAAATTTAAAGATCAAGTCAAATCCTACCATCCAGAAAAAAATTCCACAAATATAAGATGAATTTCATTCCAGACAACATTGTTTCTCTTTTTTCACCTCTCTCTCTTCTTATATTTCTTTAGTTTCACCAAATTTGAAGATTCTCTTGAGCTTCGGTATATATATTCTTCAAATATGCCCATACTGTTACTTCTTGAAAATGGTTTGCTCTGTCTTTTTGAATACCTAAAGAATTATTTCTTTAAACTTCTGCAGCTTAATCAAAATATGTCTCAATATTGAGCATTTCTTGAAACATGAATTGCTCTTTCAATCTTTCCAGATTAGTACATTCTTCCAGTTCAGGGAGTTTTGTTTTGATTTTGTTTGTTTGTTTGTTTTGTTTTTATTAAGTGTTTACACACATTATTTGCACACACTCTTCTTGATTTACCTCTTCAAGGAATTACTCTTGTGTTAGATCATCTTTGTCTGTCTTATCTATTAGTTTCATTCTAATTGCTTTGACCTGTGTTTTTTTTTTCACCTGTATTCACTACTGTTTTCTTAAGCCTTTCCTGCATGTTGGTGATCAATTCTTGATGCCTATTCTATTTCTTACTATGTTGATTTTTTTTTCATTAATTCTATCACATGATTATACAATTTTGTTTACAAAAGATTGTGCCCCTGCAATTACTTAAGTCATTCTCTTCTAAGAATTTGTACAGTTTTACTTCTCACTTCAATTTTATTATTGTAAAACTAGTTCATTGTTCTAATTCAGGGTTTTATTTTTCATGAGAAAGTTAGAAATCAGGCTTTTCTTCTCTTTTACTATACAATTTTGGATCTTCCATTTAATGGACATTTTCTAGTACCAAAATTCTCAGAAAAAAAAAGAAGTATGAACATGGTGCTGTTTCATGTGATGGATTCCAAAAACAGCAACTTACAAACAAGACAAAAGCTTATTTTTCTTACATTATAGATCTGAGGTGGAATGATGGTTCTGGTCTGTGACATCCTGTCATGGACTTAGGCTCCTTTCATTCTATAGCTCTACCACCTGTAAGAGTGCTACACTTGTCCACTTGATCCAAGATGGCCCAGGTTCCTTTTGAGCCCTCAGGAAGAGGAAAGGGAAGGGGGAAGGCATATCTTGTTCTTCAAAGTTTCAACCTGGAAGGACCACAGACTATTTTCCCTCACATCTCATTGATCCCAATTAGTTACCTGGCTGTCTTAGCTTCAGGGAAGGCTGAGAAATCCATCCAAACTTTATGCTGGGTCACCATGTGTCCAGATAATTTTTTTTTTTTTTTTATGGATAAAGGCATGAATAGATATTAGGGGGAAAAAAGCAGCCTCCGCCCTGTGGTACTTATTACTTTATATCAGTGGTTATTTAAGGGTTTGTCTCATGATTTTTGTGAGCCTTTCAAAAGAAGGAATCCTTTTCTCCATCCTCATTTCCCCAGTGCCTGAGTCCCACATATAATAGGTTGTTCAATAGTTTTTTGTTAGATAGTTGTTTTTGAATTAAAATGACACAATCCATATAATTTTTTGAATTTCAGGATGAATGGGGTCTATAAACTCATAAAGTGTTCTTAGAACATTATAGAAATTTTTGACAAAGAGGACAGGGCTCCCTATTATATTATTCTAGTTTGATAATTGTCCCTGAAAATCAATGATAGCTACAAAGTATATGAATTTGGTTGAAGTAAGTATAAATATAACCAGTAATATAGGCTCTTCTTACTCAATATGAAAATGTCTTTGGATAATAAGTGGATTCCTATCTAAATTCATGAGTTTTCTTATGACATTTGGGTTAAGCCTGAAATGGATTAATCTTTTTCTGATAAAGTTTCATAAGCTGTGATTTCTCTGGTGACCACATTTAATTAGATATTAAATAAACTGCTTATCTTTATACCAACAGGTTTTATGACAGCATTTTTTTTCCTGAGCTGTATTTCACAGATTAAGTTGCTAGCAGTAGTAAAAAATAAAATAAATTTTTTTGGTAACCATAATATCCTTAGATTAGAAATTAAAACATGCCCACTTTTTAAATGAAAAATAAATATCCAAGCTTAGATTTAAAGAACAGAAATGGTAAGATAGTTTAAATATATATACATTCAGTGCAAATAAATTCATGTTATTTTTCTATGTACTATTTTACCCCTAGAAATTGGCTATGTTTTTTATTGTAGTGGAAAAAATTCCATTTAATCTGCAAAGGCTGAAGCATTTTTGTGATAAGGTTCTGAAGGTTTTAATTAAAAACTTGAATTTTCTTTCTTTCCTTTTTTTAACGCTAGACATTACAGTAAGGTTCTCCGATTCCAGTATACCAATGACATCCTTACCTGTTTTTCCCCCAAGTGTTGGTGTGGAGAGGAGAGACTTGCAGTTCTTGTGGATGCTAATTTAATCTGCTGTTTTAGCAACTGGAACACCACAGAGATTGATCTGGAAACACCAGATGACCTTTTGTACAGATCAGAGCAGCAGACTTTCTGAGTTGCCTTCAGTACTGAAATCCAAAAGGAAAGAAAGATCAGCAGTTGTCAGATTGCCTAAAGGCAAAAACTCTATAACAGGTTTAATTTTTCTCAGTTCTATTCTGTTTCCTAGAGCACAGCAAATTTTTAGAAGAGACTGTTTCACTCTCCAGAAGTTTCTTTAGTTCCATCAAATTGAAAGTGAAATGATTTTTACTTTTCTTTGTCAGTCCCTTCACCTTCCCCAGTGTACTTCAAGTGAAGGACGCACAGGGATAGTGAGTAGTGTAACCTTGCTGGGACAAAAGCTGATGACTGAGCTGGTTGGTTGGGCTTCATCTGAATTCCTGGCTCAGACTTACTGGCATGTATCTCAGATTTGGTATCTTAAGACTTTGGTGGTTAAAGGTTAAAGAGCATCCAGACTGTGGTGGTTTTTGGTTTTTTGTTTTTTTACCAAATGCTTTCTGGGTATTTTCATTTTAATGGATTAAACTCAGGTTGACCGCAATATCATGGTCCACGTTATTACTGGAACTTGATGTGCTGGGATCATCTTGGACTCTCTTTCTTTATCCATACCATCATATCTTGTTGATTATTTTTTTTTTTTACAAGTCTCTCATACCCTTCCAAATCTTAATGCTACTTTCTTATTTAACTTTCACTTTGTTATTAGCTTTTCTAGCTTTTGAATGTTCATCTTGTCAACATGTCTTTAACAAGCCCTGAGTAGCACTGTCTGGTTAATTAACCTAAAGATCCAGTTCACCTCTTTCTCACCATCTGAAAATGGTGGACGGCTCCCTATTCCTTGTAGGATATGGAACATTTTATGGACAAAAGTACATTAAGGTAATTTAACTTCATAATGCCTTTAAATTTTTTTTTTTTACCTTTAAAAATTTTTAACTGTGATGAAAAACACATAGCTTAAAATTTGCCATCTTAACCATTTTTTAAGTATACAGTTCAGGAGTGTGAAATATATTCATGCTGTTCTGCAGCAATATTTTATAATTCTTGAAGGTTTTATTCCCCTCTGTACTGAAGAAAAATGTAGGTTCTGTTAAATCTAATATAGATTTTAAAGGATTCTATATTTGAGTGCTTAAGAACTTTATGCCAATCAATTGAAATAATTATGTGCAATTAAGTGGCGGCCGCTGTAGTCTTCCTTGACTTCAGTTATGATTGTGCTACTCACTTTTCCTTTCTCTGGTGTATCTCAAAAGAGTAAGGATGAGCTTCACTCATGTTAGGCACTTGGTAACTTTTGTTGGTTGGCTATGTGGGATGATAAGACCATTGTTAAAATGGTCTTTTCTTGACCATGCTTCCAAGAATAAAGAGTAGTTTCATGATGCTCTTTCCAATGAAACACAGTTCAACTACATCAAGAAAAAAATGGCTAATATTGTTAACAGTCTTCCATCATAGCAATTAAAATTAAAAAAGAGAACATGTGAAAGTTGGAAAATGCTTTTCTAATATCTGTTAATGATCTTATTTGAGTGAGTTACTTGATATCATTTGCATTCTTACATGCCTTAGAAACAAATAAAATGAAAGAGAAAGTTGGATTTTGAACTAATTTTTAAATAGTGGGCTAGGGGGCGCCTGGGTGGCTCAGTGGTTTAAGCCTCTGCCTTCGGCTCAGGTCATCATCTCAGGGTCCTGGGATCGAGCCCGGCATCGGGCTCTCTGCTCAGCGGGAGCCTGCTTCCCCCTCTCTCTGTCTGCCTCTCTGCCTAGCTCTGATTTCTCTCTGTCAAATAAATAAAATCTTTAAAAATAAATAAATAAATAAATAGTGGGCTAGTTGCAAATAGAACAACTCGCTGCAAGACTTTGATCAATTCTCTGAATCGCTCTGGACTTAAGGTGTATTTAATTAGACTCTGTCCCAAAGATTTTGATTCCTTTACATGAGGTACCAGTGACCAAAGTAATAATATAAAAACAGTGTCAGGCTTAGCACTATATTTTGTTTCTGGATAATGCAAAACAGAACCTTTTACATTACAATAAAACCTTAAGATTATAATAAATTACAATAAAATCCCTTAAGATTATAGTATAAAAAATGTCACATAAGAGATCAATTAACTTTGCATTTTACACACTGAATTGTTGGTATTCTGGATTCCTTACTCTTTTTGCCCTATGCATTTCCCCCAGAGTTGGGAGAGGGATTCTTTATCCATTCCAGTGACTTCCTAGACCATCTGTATGATTACAATATGCATCTCTCGTCCTGGCCTTCCTTCTAAGCTGAAAGCCGTATTTCTAACTGCTTGCTTTCTTTTTCTTCTTAATTTTTTTTTTTTCATTTGAGTATAGTTGACACACAATGTTGTCTTAGTTCCAGGTATGCACTATAATAGTGCTTCAACTTCTCTATACATTATGCTGTGCTCACTAACTGCTTTCTCAGTATGCCCCTATAGATGTTTTTGTAGGCGCCCCATACTTAAAATGACCAGTATTGATACTGCCTTTTTACAGAGCAGACTTGTTTGGAATTCTATGTCTTGGCTAAAGGAGCACCTTCCCTGGGGTCTCTAGGCTAGAACCTTTGAAGTCATTCTCATTTGCTATGTTTCCATAATTTCACCTTTATTCTATCATGAATCACTTTTAATCCGAGATAGCCTCTTGTGTGGAGTGGCCATCCCTGTGTTTTGTCACCTCTTGGTGTTTTGCCATGAATCTCTTTCAAATTTAGTGCAACATCCACATTATTACCAGACATGAACTGCTAAAAAAAAATATTTTGCTAATGAAGAGGAAATGAAGAGGAACAAATAAATCTGATCATGTTACATTCTTGCTCCAACAGTTTCTTTGTTCCCCCACTTTCCTAGAACAGCATTATACCAAATGTATATTGTGAATCTCTGAAAGGACACTATAGGATGTAGCATTTTCTAAACTTAATTGATCAAAAAGTATTTTGGTTTTTTGGTTGTTTTTTTTTTTTCAAAGCAACTGAGGGAATTGGTATTCTGAGAAACATATGCTAGAAAATACTCATTTAGAGATAAAAAAAAAACCAAAAACCTAACACTTAGACCTAGCATACAGCCTTCACGATCTTATATCAGTTTACCCTTCTAGCTTTAACCTCATGACACTCATGAGCCAGGTATACTACGCTTTAGCTACCCTGAACTTGACGGCTGTGTTCCCACCCCCAACCCCCCAACACAACATGCACTTTACTGCTTTTATTCTTTTACCATCGGTTTTTCCATAGCAGACATCTTCTGCATCCACTCACCCCCATCAAGGCAACTGTCACTGAAGCTCTTTATCATCTCCTCTGTGAAACCTCTGCTCCTTGTGGAATGACTTGCTTTCTATGCTTCTTCACAGAACTTCTTGTCTCCACCGGCTCCCCACCCCTCCACCGCCCACCATGTATTAGCCATCCATCCATCATTCATCCATCCATCCCATTATGTTTTTATTAGGTTCACAGAGTTCTCGTTCACTAGTCTGTGAGCTCCTACTCAGGCTAGTGCCCTGTTTTCCTCATCTTTACATCCTTGGCATAGCGTACAGTGCTTAAAATGCAGATGCTTCATTAATTAATGTCCAATTAGATAAAAAAAATCTTTAAAATATCACATAGCCGTTCTTTTTAACCAAGGATTCATAATGTTTTATAAGCAAGCATTATCCTAGCCTAGAGTTTGAGAAAGTAATATACCTTGCATCTTACATCCTGTCAGAATTCTGGCTGGACATTCAATTCTTAAAGAACAGAGAATACATTTTTAAGAGGCATGGGTAGTGCAGGAGAAAGCTTGTGAATATAAGCTTCATTTGACCATCAGTGGAGAAGTGTCCACACTCTAAGAGTGAAGAGGAATTTGAAATTGTTAATTCCGTTAAGGATACAGATCTAGTTTCCTTAAATTATAATTACAAAGGAGTTCTTTAAAAGAAATAAATGCCCATAGTTTGGCATAAGCAAAAGTTCAAATAACATTGAGTACTCATAAATCAAAATTTAATGAGCCCTGCGTGGTCCTGGGTCACAAGCTAGATCTTGGGCTGACAGTCCGAGAGGGTGTGTGGGTGGATCTAAAGGAACGCTCACCGAGCACGCCAGCTCCAGGTTGGCTGTTGGCGGAAGCACTGCATGGGAAAGTGAAACCTGGTGTTATTTCAGCCCTTCAGCAGAAACCAGCTTGTGGAGAGTTCCACCGTGCTACATCCAAGTTCTCTGGGGCTCTTACTTATAAACATGAACCCCAAATCGATTAACACAAAGACTGTGAATAATGTTTTCCATATCCCTTTCTTTTAGGTATGGTTTAACAGTAATTATTGTGTAGGATCAAGCTATCAGAAGAGAATTCAGCCTTGGCAACAATGTTGAACTAGATGAACAAACATGAGGAAAGAGGTCAGAGAGACCCTCCTCTTAGGCTAAGAAAATGTCTTTATGCCTTTGACCCCTGGTTCATGCACTGATGGTCACTGTTTGAGAAGTGCAGCTGTGAAGCCACTTAAAGTAAAGGGCACGTGATTATGTTTGTAACTCAGCCGCCTGTTTTGTTCAAAGCCCTAGTTGGGAGGAGAGTGCAGGAAACACCGCCCTCATCATCAGCCACCACAGCTTGTTTAGTAAGTTTATGATACTCTGATGCCTTAATGCTTGTTTACAGCTTAACTTGCATCTGTAAATTCTCAAATTTGCAATTCTGAATGGAACTGCCACCACTATTTAATCTACCAGGTATACATTCCTGAACTATATGCATTAGATATTTTGGTGGGGATACTGTTTTAAGTCTAATTTTAAATATGCAGGCTTTTAGAAAATATGTCAACTTGATTAGGCGTTATCTTTTATGTTCTACTTTCAATTAGTTTATTTATAATTGTGGATTTCTAAAAAGGGTTATTGTTGGGGGTGCCTGGGTGGCTCAGTGGGTTAAAGCCTCTGCCTTGGGCTCAGGGGTGGTGATCCCAGGGTCCTGGGATCAAGCCCTCCACCTTGGCCTCTCTGCTTAGCGGGGCGCCTGCTTTCTCCTCTCTCTCTGCCTGCCTCTCTGCCTATTCTCTCTCTGTCAAATAAATAAAATCTAAATAAACAAATAAAAGGATTATTGTTCTTTGGGTAGAGCAGTATAATAATATGTCATTTAAAAGATGCTCTTAGAACCACTTTTTACTGAAAATTACATGTTTAGAACTGTTTCTTTGCTTTAAATTATAGTACTGGTAATGAAATACATAAAAATTTATTTAACATTCTTACCTTTTGGAAGGATAATCAGTTTAACATATTAGACAAGAGACTATCCTAGAACACTGTGCTGTTCATTTAAGCCTAAACATTTGGCCAATTTAGGAATTCAAAAAGTAAAACATATGACTTGATAAATATTGTTAATAAGGACACTACTGTAACAGTGTCAGGAAGCTTGTGAACACTGCATGGATTGGGTCCTATGAAAAGGTTGGGACTAATATTGGTGAACAGGTACTTATTGTTGATGTTGAAAATCGTGAAGTTCAGGGGTGCCTGGGTGGCTCAGTGGGTTATAGCCTCTGCCTTCGGCTCGGGTCGTGATCCCAGGGTCTTGGGATCGAGCCCCGCGTCAGGCTCTCTGCTCGGCGGGGAGCCTGCTTCCCCCCCTCTCTCTGCCTGCCTCTCTGCCTGCTTGTGATCTCTGTCAAATAAATAAATAAAATCTTAAAAAAAATGTATTATAAAAAAAAAGAAAGAAAATCGTGAAGTTCAGTGCATGCCTTGTCTGTCTCTTTTACTTTATTTCAGTTTACTTTATTTTATTTCTTGTGGAAGTACAATTTATATGTAGAAAAATGATCCTGAGAATACAGCTTGAGGAATTTTTACAAATTGAACACATCTGGTGTAACTGGCATCCATAGTAAGAAATGGCATACTACCAGACCCCAGAAGCCCTCTTGTGCCCCTTCCCAGTAATGACCTTACTTACCCAAGGGGACCACTATCCTGACTTCTAACAGCAAAGGTACTTTTGCCTATTTTTGTACTTTATATTATTGGCTTCTTTTGTTCAGCACTTTGTATGTGAGACTCATCAGTGTTGTGTGAATTGTAGACCGCTTTCTCATTGCAGTGGAGTGGCATTCCATTAATTTGTCCTTACCTATCTGTTTTTATTATAATTTTATCATTTCATTAATTTTATTTCTCTGATTTAATGGCATACCAATCTACCTTTAAAAAGGTCAAATGCTATTCCTTTTACTGCATGTGCCATGCAATCCTTTAAAACATGGATAAATGAGGCAGCAATAAATTTAGCAAATTTTACGAGTAAAAGAAACTGGTAGTGCATTTTCATTATTTGAGAGAGGTCATGTCCATAGCAGTGCATTGCAATTTTGAATATGTAAAAAGAAAGTGAATCTGGTAGAATGCCAAAATAAATTTAGTTGCAAGATGATGACAGAAATATAGTTGTACTTAAGGTTTGGACGTTGCCTTATACTTTACCATTGACTAGATGATGTTTTCAAGAGAATATCTTAAAGCAGAAAAGGTAGATTTGGTTTGGTTACCCAGTACGAAATATCCAGTATGTAAATGCCTTACATCTGTGTATTTGTTTTGCTGCAGACATAACCAGCAAGAGTTTAGTGATGAAATCTGTTCTTAATTATGAGAGCAGCTGTTGGAGTGGTAGCCATTTTTTTTTTTCCTCCTGATGTGAAGTTGCCTGATTTACTCATTTTTGCCTGCATTTTTCAGGGCTGCTAGTGCAGAAAAGGGCCCCTTTGTGAGAGGTTGCAATTTGTTTTCTGTATGAGAGCCAGTGCAAATGGACTGAATCTGCACAGCAGGGTGGTTTTATCTGTCCTCCTCATGCCCTGCAAGCTGTCCTACCTCTGCTCAGCACCAGAGACCTATAAAACCACCCTGCAAATGAGGGGGCTGTTAAGTGTTCTGGCAAGAATCTCAGGCAGCAAGCAGTTCAAGTGAATTAACTAGGTCCTTCTGATGGGGTGGGGGGGGTGGCAGAGTTGGACGATACAGAACTGGAACAGATGGTATTAACATACTATTTTGTTTTTAGTTCTGTAGATTTATTAACATACCTCTTTCCGTTTCTATTCAGTTACTTTTCCATCCATAGGGCTATAGTGTATTTGATCATTTAGGTTACCAAAATAAAGCAAAAACGCATTTAGATAATCTTTCAGATTATTTCATAAACAATCTGCATGCTAAATCCAGGCCTTCACAGAAGGGGCCTATTTAATTTCTCTGGATATTCACAGCATACTAAAATAAGGACTTGGGATGACACTGAGGAAGCTGAGTGAAGAGGAGCTTTCATTATTAAAAATTTTCTACTCTGGTATATAAATAGACCTACTCTAGGTCTGAATTTAAAAGCTTCATAGATTCCTTTCATATACAGAAATCAGTGAATTGTTTAGTTGAAGTGATTGATATCTATATATCAGTCTTAGTTGCATTGAACATTTGTTCACTCTCCACACTATTTCAACTCTTGTCACAATCGCCTTAGCACTTGAAGCCTGACGTTTGAAATATTAGAGGGCAATTTCTGCTACATTGTAAAATTAAAAAAATAAAAGACAAAAACAGAAATGCAAAAACAAAGCTTACCCTTGACAAACTGGGAGGAAAACACTTTTACATTTTATTTTATGTAAAAGGGGAAAGAACGTTTCTCTCTCATGCTTGAAAACCAGTGTTTTTGTAAGCTTTGTGAAGTGGATTTCTTCTGAAATTAGTGAAATTAAAACTAATGTTGTTTAGATGAATTTTTCTGCTCTGCTGGCACTTTCTGGAGCCATGTAGTCCTATTGCAAAACCTTTGAGTGCTCAGTACTCTAAACCTTCTGGAAAGTGCTTGCCTAGCAGTGTTATTTCCTTTCTTATTTTAATTAAACACAGACGGGGCTCAGAACAATTATCTGAGTAATTCAGTCCATTAGTGCTGCTTTTACAGAAAGAATTCAGGGAAAGGTGAGTTTTTCTCACCTGAATTGTCCAGATAATGATGTTTCTGCCTTCTGGTACTTCTGAAGTCAGTGGATAAAAGGACACCGGTTCTGTGCTCTTTCAGTCAGCCTTCCCCCTCAGACGCCTCACAACTGCAGACCTGGAGCTCAAATCTCTGCCTCATTAGCAGGGATTTTAAGTATTTGATGTTGTTTCAGGATATATTAATAACAGGAACAGTAATAGTATTAACAAAAACATTTAAGAATAATTCACAAGTGATCCACCAAAAAGTGAATTGTATCATCTTGGATTAAGGAGAAAACAGAAAGATAATCAAGATATATGGAGATCATCCTTTATATGAATTTTGAAAATTTGTAAACCAAATATGGAGAGTGGAGGAAATGGGTCAGATGAATAGTAGGCCCCATTCAGTTCTGTTTCCTCTGCCATTGGGATAGATGGTGTTGGCTTGATGAGACGGTCCTGTTCAAGGAAAACTAGATTAATCTCACACTTGTACGAGGCTCCTCTGATTAAGCAGAACTTAGATTTCATCTAATATATTTTAAATCTCCTATGGTTGGGTTCTTGTCAGGCATGGACACATGAGTAGTTCTTAAAGGGGCTGAAACTCTTGTCTTTATTACCAGTTTGTGGATTATCCCATGTATGTCTGGTTTGTCCTTGCATGAATTGTACGTACACATTGTGACCAAGATTATGCCCTGTCCCTCAAGGAGACTACCTGTATGTAGCAGTAACCTGAGTAATTGTCAGAGAGTGAACAGAGCTCAGAAAGCCCAGAATGTTCCGTTTCTTCCATTGTTAAAGCCTCTTCTCTTTAATTAGGAAATATTTTTGTGTCCTTTTTGATTTTATGTTATTTTTTATCTTAGCTCTCTACTTGATTGCTTGGTTTTCAGTTTCAGTTTGAGTTAAATGTTCCATGTTTAATGTTTTCTGCAAATTTCTAGTAAATTTAATATCCTGGGCCCGCGGTGTGAGGGAAGTTGGAACATCATCAGACCTGGAGAGTCATAAGGAATACTGCCAGTAGTTAGTTAACATGCCAGAATGAGACTCAGAAATTCAAGTAACTTAGTGAGTGTGGTTGCTCAGGCTGGACTGCCTTTTTCTGTTATGTTTATGTTCCTCTGGTTAGGTCGCCTTAGAAGTCTAAACTGAATCCCAAAGGATGGTGGTTTGTCCTCGACTGCCTTTGCTTGCTGGTGTGTGGCTCCTGTGACTTGAGTAAGAGCACTGTAGGACTAGTGTCTTTGAGGCATTGCTGGGTCCTGATTGTGAACAGCAAAAAAACAAATGAAATTACTGGCATTTTTTTGTCTTCTGATAGTTGTCAGCCATAGGCTCTCTTTTTCAAAAAGTTTTAGTGGTTTTATATTTTAGGTGGTTAATGGTCAGTGGACAAGTTCAGAACATTAAATATGTCTGATTATTTTAAGTGGCATAATTTTCAGGGACACTTTGAAATTCAGATGAAAAATGACACAGATATAAGGGCCTATTAATTTGAGTTTTTAAAACATGGTATCAGGGGCACCTGGGTGGCTCAGTGGGCTAAAGCCTCTGCCTTCAGCTCAGGTTATGATCCCACGGTCCTGGGATTGAGCCCCGTATCAGGCTCTCTGTTCAGCAAGGAGCCTGTCTGCCCGCGCCCACCCTCCGCCTACTTGTGATCTCTGCCTACTTGTGATCTCTGTCTGTCAAATAAATAAATAAAATCTTAAAAAATATATTAAAAAAAAAAGAAAAAAGCCATATCAGATTTAAAGACGGATGACAAACTGAGGAAAATTTACAGTCTGTTAATAACTTGAAAACATAAAGGATTCTTAAATATTATTTAAAAAATCACCACAAACCTTTGCTCTAAAAGAAAAATGGGCAAAAGTCCTGAATAGATAGCTCACAAAAAGAAGATATCCAGCTGTCAAAAAAAAAAAATCATATGGAAAATAAACATAAAGACACACGAATGAAAATATCAGTGTCTTAACATGTTGCCCATCTAACTGGCAACAATTTAAAAGCTGTGTAGGATTGGGAACAGTCATTCTTGTAGATCCTTATAGAAGTCTACATTGTTAACTTTCTGAAATGTGATTTGGAGTGTGAGTGAAGAAATTTAAAATATCTACAGGAATGTGTATCACAGTTTCATTTAACACATCAAGGAAGTGGGGAAAAATCCCCCAGCCCTATGTGACATTAAAATATGATTTTGAAAAGAACTTAATGTCATGAGAAATTTTTATGATACATTAACAGAAGAGTAAATATATAAAATAGTATGTAGAGAATGATCTCGATTTTATAAATACATAGTCTGTTACCAGAGCTTACTTTGATTGGTAGCATTATAGGTTATTAAAATGTTTCTACTCTTTTTCAATTTGTTCTTACAATGAACATGAATTACTTTTATAATCAGAAACAACTCATGCAATTAAAAAATAACCCTGCAACTTAAAGTTCCCTTAAGTTGACTATAAAAACGTGTTATGTCAACAAATACTTTGTTTAAATAAAATACAGTGACTGAAAGACACATTTTTTAAAAAATATAGTATTGATCTGGATAAAAGAAAACTGATACACATAACAGTTGCCCAGGGAGTACTAAATAAGAAGAGAACACCTGGCCCTGTGCTTACGGTCAGCACACCTGGCCTTAATGGAATCAGGAAAAGAAAGGCAATTGCCATAAATCGAGTCCTTTCATAGAGTGGGTCTGTCCATTATTTCTCTGAAATCTGAAAATTGCCACATATTGAGAAAGAGAAATCATTGCCTTTCTTCGTGTCCTTCCAGTGCAGTTGCCCCACGGCTTGTCCTATCTCTAATTGCCACCCCATGCACGGTCGTGCCAGAGTATCATTATAGCTGCAGTTAGAGGAAAGAAAACATTGACACTGTGTCTGTTAGGGCTCCTTTTGTGTCTTCTGTCCTGGCACAAGGGCCAAGTGTGCTAGACAGACCTTGAGGCTGAAATGAGACTGTGGAAGAGCAGGGAAAGGCAAACAGCACAATATTTATTTCCATAAGTGACATTATAGCAATGAATACGAGACTCAGAGTCCTCTATTAACTTTAGTCAAGCAATAGCTGAGGGTGAATAGCGTGCTAGAACAGTAATAGGCTGTAAACCCAAGGACATTGTCATGAGTTTTTACATTATAAAAAAATCAGCCAGAAACTTATATTTAATTAAGGACACATGATTATGGCAAGAAGTGTACTTGAAAACAGGAGATAGTGAGCAATATAGACACTAAGATATTCGGAGCAGTGTTTGCTTATCTGCATTGCTTGTATTTTATGGAATTCAAGTTCTTACTGATACTCGGAGTTCAAGGAATGGATTGGCAGCAGGAAAGAAAATGTTTAATATAGAGATAGTAGAACTAGGGAGCAGTTTTTTTTAAAGGTAGAGAATATAATAAAGGGAAAAAGGAACCTAAAAAAAAAAAGGAGTTTTTTCTCTCTGTGTGGACTCTGGCTGGCCCTTTTTCATGGTTCAGGAGCTTCCTCCCTGAATCCAAATATTCTCACTCAGCCTTAGATGCATAGCTGTTCTGAGCTTACCAGCCATCTCGCTCTTTTCCTACAAAGACTCCTCTAACAGAATACCTCTGAGTAAAATGAGCTAGTTCCCAGGCACTGACTTTTCCCTGCAGAAAATGCAGTCTAATTCAGTTTAAATGTCTGTCAAACACCTAGTAGGTACAAGGCCCTTCGTATGCTCTGGGTGATACAGGCATAACTTCGTCCCAGTCCTTGTCTTTGAAGAGATGCGTAGAGAAGACAAATGTATTTATTAATAAAATGTTCCCTTTTTATACCTGTCCAGATTTTGAACAGACTTAAAGCATCTTCATTCCCTCCCTGCATTCCTCTCTTCTGGTTGAAGAGCCCTATTTAGTTAGTCCTCTGACCATCTTAATCGTGCTAGTTGCTCGCCTCTTCTTTCCTTACCATCATACACATGGCGCTGTGGTTTCATCCAGGAGGAGGAGAATATCCTCATTCGCTGATGAGGTCCAGCATTTCTCTTCCTCCTGTGGGCCGCAGGGCCTTGTGCTCTCAGAGAGAAGGAAATCAATAATGACTTCGAAGGCCTTTCATAGTCTCACTGAGGCTTTGAGGGTTTTTTTTTTTTTTAATTAACCAATAAGTAATTCTGACAATATTGGCAATATTAATAAAACTATAATGCAAGTGTTTTCTACCCATTTTTCCCATATTGAGCTTATTAGCCTCTCCTGTTTTCTGCTGGGTTTGTAGCTTTCCAGTAGGTATCCCCACAAATACACATTTTTTAAACCCTATTTAGATTTTTCTGTGGATCTGAGTTCTGTGAGTCGTCTTCACTTGTAAAGTATATTTGGGCATACTTTTCAGGTCATTGTGCTTCCAGGAATTTTGTTCCTGTACCTCTGAAGGAATGTGCGCTGCAGCTCTCTTTGAATTTTAACCACCCAGGCAAATGTCCTGCATTTGGATCTTTGGATGAAGTTTCCCAAACTTGTGTGACATGGACATGTAGGGAAGGCAGGTTTTGACTGAGTTCTTTCTTTCCTTTAGAGCAGGATAGTGGGAACGCTTTGGGACAGGCTGATTGCAAACAATGAGTTCCTCCCCCTTGAGGAGCAGGGCAGGAATAGGGTGATCAGTTGGGAGCATTACAGATACTGGTTGATCAGATATTCTCCAGGATCCCTGAACAACTCAGCATCTCTGAGTCTGTGAGGACAGGACTGGTGGGAGCTGTACTGTCCAGTTCCTTAAGTGTCCCCTGTGGGTCCCCTTTAGGACCCACACAAAGGTCTTTGAGGCCAATCTGAAGGTGTAAGGCTGTAAACATCTCCTCCACTCTAAGTTGAGGCAGGATTGCCTGGCAAAAAGGAAGGTAGAGGCCAGCCCAATCTCTCTCTCTCTTTTTTTTTTTTTTTTAAGACTTTATTTATTTATTTGACAGACAGAGATCACAAGTAGGCAGAGAGGCAGGCAGAGAGAGAGGAGGAGGCAGGCTCCCTGCTGAGCAGAAAGCCCGATGCGATGGGGGGCTTGATCCCAGGACCCTGGGATCATGACCTGAGCCGAAGGCAGAGGCTTTAACCCACTGAGCCACCCAGGCGCCCCAGAGGCCAGCCCAATCTTATAGATGGTTATTTTGGAAGCAGAACTGGGTTATTAACCGGTTCATCAAAAGAAGAAAAAAAAAAGTGTGCTGCAAAGCTAATAGAGATTTAAAAAAAAGTCTGGCATTCATGTAATTTCTGCTAAACAGCACCTGAAGTCTATTTTGTTTTTCTTGAAAACGTAGGAGCTCCATGAGGTTGGTGGGATCTGGGGCTAGAATCAGGGAGCAGTGCTCTCCTTTGTGTTGGAAACCCCTTTTCAGTCTCAGACAGGGGCAGCCTGCAGTTACACTGGGGCAATGGTGGCTAGCCGAGAGATGGTGAGTCTGTGAGACCTATTAGTTGGCTCCTGCCCCCTCCCCTGTCAGAGGGACGACTGTGGACTTCCTGAGCTAGTGCAAAGTTCTACCAGTTGTGCCCTTGGAGTCATAGGCTGGGAAGGGACCACTGGTGGTAAATTTCATATTCCTGACTAGAGGCAGGGCCACATCGAAGCCATTTCAGACATTCAGGAATCTATCTGGTTCTTAAACTGTCCAGAAACTCTCTCTCATTCTCTCAGTTTAATGTTATGAACTCTTTATTTTAGGAAATTTAGCTTTAGAGCAAACTCACATTCTTCATACTTTAGTTCAGAGACGATTTCCTTTGGCTATCATCCTCTCTCTGAGTACACTTCTTGTATTTGAAAACCAATATAAAATTGGCTTTCAGCTTTCTCTTCTCCCCAGGTGGAGTAATTTCAGTCATATGAATTCAGAAGAAAAAGCTTGCTAGGCAAATTTAAATCAAGTAAAATATAGGCCTTTTTTTAGGGATGGGAAAGAGAAGAGAGAGAAAAACGTTGGGGGGTTGGTGGGAAGAGAAAGAAATAGTTTTTATGCTGATAATATCCCATCTGAAGTTCAGGCTACCTGAAATGAGGTTTTATATTAAGTTTGCATCATTGCCAAATTAATCAGTTGCTGTCCATTCCCCTTGCAGTGGGAGCTGGAGTTTACTTTTCTTTGTAAGTCTCATGGATTTCCTTTGTGAATTTGAAGGTAATTGGGTGAGTTGAAGAGATTTAGGAGCTGTTGAGAGAAACAAGATTGCGGAGTAAGGATTCCTTACTTTTGCCAAAACCTCAGCTCTCTTTGAAACAGAAGTTATTAATCTTTGGGGAGAGTCATAGACCCATTTGAAAATCTGATAAAAGCTAAAAATGCTTTCCTAGGGAAAAAAAAAAAACAAACAACAACACATGTATATACAGGAACTATGCCATATAATATCATTGAGTCCCTGGACCTCAGATTCTAATCCCCAAACCTAAAAGAGGCTGCATTTTAGTCAGAAGTGAAAATGAATCATTTTGCATGAAACACTTAATTTATAAAAAGAAAGGAAAAAGTGAATTTTTCTTTTTATAAAAGGATAGAGTAAAACAGATTCCTATTGAAGTATAGTTCTCTGTGACATAATTGGATATTTAATTTAATTTAAATTGAAAATGCTTTTTCATTTCTGAAGTATTCCCACCAGAAATCCGTAATATCTAGTAGAATTTAATTTTGAATGAGAGTTGGTATTAACCTCCTCCTTACAATGCAGTGAGCCGCGTAAAGAAACCCTGGCCAGGCACCAGGATATGGATTCTTTTCTTGCTTCTCCTCTTGGCTGGTTGTAGGAACCTGGGTTCACCTTCCTGGGCTTTCTTATCAGTAAAATGCTGCCTTCAGAATTTGTTAGTTAGCTTTGTTTTTCTGTATTTTAGTTTTACATTTTCATGGCTGTACTTTTCCAGAATTCAGTGAGATGTTCCTTGATGTACCACTTTTATAATTTAGGAGGGCGGCTTAGCAAAAATGAGTGGAGGAAAGGCTGTAATAGGGTCTTGGCACAAAGGGCTGCCACCATAATTGCTCATCAAAACTCACATATATTTCACTCATTCCATCTCAGCCAACTGGGTTCCAGAGATTGTGGAGTAAGATGGAAACTCCAGTGTCTCCTCCCTCTTAGCTCACATTAAATACTTTTAAGGATACACAATGTATGAGAATTCAGATTTCCTAAACAATTTCCTTCATTTTCACATATGCAGGCTGGGCCTGAGATCCCAGAGCGGATCTCGCAGGACCAGCCAAGAGGATCCTTGGCTTCACACAGGATGGAAATGAGAGCAGAATTTATTGAATAGTGCAAGGGATAGAGTGTAGCAGACAGAGTGACTGGGAGACTAAGAAAGGGAAATGGGTCTCCTGATCACTTAGGGTTTAGGAGTTTCTATTGGAAAGGCAGTCAGGGTACATATTCCTTCAGGAATCCAGGGTAGGTTCTAATCAGAGGCAAATGGCAGGTGAATAATAGGTATCATTTCCTAAGTCCTTGAAGGTAGCGGGGGTTTAGATGCCAGCATCAGCCAAGGTTTTCTTCGAAGCTAATATCCTGGAACATGTTTGGAATCCATCTGTTCTTTGATGTTATCAGATGTTTGTGGGGCTTAGGATGAAACTCAGAGAATGATGAACTTTATTGTTTTCCCCTTGGAGTGGAAACATCGCTTCTTTGTTTTACTTAGATGCAAAATATAGAACATGAGTAAATGGGGCCTAGCAGAAAAACAGCAGAGACTGAGCCTTTCTAAAAATGGAGTCCCTTTCGTTTTTCCCCTCTCAATTTTAGTCCCACAAAATGAGCAAAATGCCATAGAAAGTGACTTGATTTATAGAGAACTGCTTTATATGTATATTTCCATGATCAGTATCGGCACCTATGGAATTGAAATTAGAAGACCTTCCTGCTGTCATTGCCAGTATTTCAGTGCAGGTGAAAGTGTTTAGTCCACATAGCTGGACAATTCAAAAGATTGTTTCATGTTTCCTGCTTTGTGTAATACTTAAGAATATCCAATTCTGTGTCAATTTACTGGGGTTGAAATGAGACATCAGTGATCCAGCTGGCTTGAGTGGATTCCAGCTTCAAGTCAAATGTGTGTTGTTCACTAGCAAGTGACTGTCAAGAGAGAAGCCCCACAGAGCGTGGTGAAACAAATTCAAGTTTACCTGAGAGTAAGTAAGAGTAGGCAAATGTGATTGAGTAGGCAAAAGGTGAAAGATGCCTTCCAGTTCAGCAGGCTTCTTGGTTGGGCTCACATGCTCTTGGGGCAACCAAGTGGAAAATTTTAGTATTCCCTTAGTGGTTGAAATTTTATGTTTCAGGAAGTACATTACTAACGATCACTACCTTGAATTGCAGTTGGATAATATGATTCCTTAGTGTCACCACCGCATGGCGGGGCTGCCTCATAATGCACACCATCGCTGGCCCTGGTCCAGGGTTACGTGTGTCACAACTTGGAAAGTCATGTGTCTCTAGTCTCCGCTGGTATCAGAGGGTGGATTGGGGATAAGGTGTTCAAACAGATCTTATTAATTAGCCTTTCTTTTCTGCAGTGTGATGACAAATGTCAGCTTTTGCATTTATTTTGTACTCAGTTGCTGAAGGAAATCTCCACACTCGGAAGAGATCCTTCACAGTTGCAGGTGCAGTGGTGAAAAATCATTTCCATTTTTCACTGGTCAGAGAGACAAAAGGTGGTCAGATTGGGCCAAGACAGGTTTGACATAAATGCTGAAGTACCCCGCTAGTGAAGGAGAGCAGGTTATCTTTGGATCCTGGCAGCGATTACTCATGCTTTTAGTGGTGTGCCTTTCATCCCTGCAATTAGCTTCTTGTCTGTGAGTGTTTGGATACAGAATCTGTGGTTGTCATGCAGTCAGTGTCAAAATCACTCAACACTGTGCTCACTTTTGTGCTTGAGTACACTTATTGATGAGCACACAGGTGTTAAATTAGATTGGTTTCAATCCATTGTATGAAGTGGCCAGACACCAACTAATCCTCCTCTTGCTAAGGTTTCTGAAGTCTAGGTTACAGGAAAATGAAGAATGATCAGATAGCTTTAATCAAATAGGAATTATAAAGATTCACTTAATTTTTAAGGAGTCCCATCACATTTCACCTAAGGGGAAAAAAAAATAAAAACAACCTGTGGTAGAAAACAGGCATTTAGGTAAAACTTATACATTTTACATGACAGTGCATTTGACTTTCATTTACCTCCATTGTATTAACATAATTTGTACATATTCAACATCTAAACTCCCTTACTCCCCAGCTCAGGAAATCACAGGTGAAATTGTTCTTCAGGAGTTATGTTTAAATGCAAATTAGAAAGGCAGCCTCAGAAATGCAGGAGCATTTCTGCTCCTTGGGGCATCTCAGGTTCTGGCTCCTGGCTCAATACAGGGCTCTTATTATGGAAATGGCTCATTACTGCCTGCATTCCAGAAGAAGAACCCTCTGCAGGCACCCCTGCCCCAGAGCAGGCCACAACAAAGGACCGGCCTACAAGCAGGCAAACTAATTAAAACAATAGCTGCAGAGACAGAACAGAAATTGGAGACCTGTACCTGTAGCAATAATTTTCCATTAAAGGTCTCATTTCTTTAAAAAAATGAAGACTACCTAGAAAAGGGAAAACATTGAGAATTAGAATTAGGCAATTAGGGCTTATACAGTACAAGTTTGAATACCCAGGTCAAAACTGAAGTATTTCAGTGGACCTGAATTTGTGATTACAATTCTGTGCAGCACAGATTTGGGGATATCAAACCTAGGAGAAATTTGGGTCCATTTTAAGCGATTCCTGCCACGCCCTCCTCCCCTTCCCCACCCCGGGCCCCAGCTCTGTGCATAGAGTAAAGTATAGCCATCCCTCTAAGGTGTCAGTCTGAATCTATGGGTAAAAAAAATACAGGAAGTTTTCCGCGTTGATGTAGGTGGTGGGAAAATGGAACCAGCAGAACACCTTGCTTATCTGCTTCCATTGTCTACCTTATACTTAAGAGGATTTCAACAGACTGAAAGTCCTGAGGATCTGTGCTTTCCCTCCTCATATCTCATCTTAACAAAGAAGTATTTTTCTAGTGAGTGGGTGGACTGCTTTTTAGCTGCATCTGTGCCCTGATAACAAAACACAGGGCCCCAGTTAGTGAGAGGTAAGTGCTACTCATGAATGCTAAGCAGAAAACTTCATCTACAGGGAACACTCAATATAGAGCTAAAGGTCTTGTGAATTTAAGTGTTTGGAAATTATACAAGGCATAACGGGAAAAAAATTAAAGGTGTCATGTGTTGTTTTAGGGTCCATTTCTGATCAGATCAAGTATGTCAAAAAGCAAACTGTTGCATTAAATAAAATCACCAAAGGAGAAAAGCTTGCCTGTTTATTTATATTTAACCGTTTGTAGGTGAAGAGGCATAGCGTTGTTATGATGGCGTCCGGCTTAACAAAGGAATAAAAAGGCAATGCAGTATTTTTGCTGAGCATGATTGGCACCAGAGCTACAGCTAGAAAGAGTAGCTTCCTCCTCTAGGAGTTGGGTGAGGAGTGATGAGAAGGAGTTTGGAACACATCTTTGCCTCTTTCTGGTTTTTTTATTGACTGAGCTTAAAGTCTACGATCATTCACAATCCTTCTTAACCCGTTATAAAGTCTTTATATCACTTACCATTCTCTGTAATTATCTTACTCATTTTCTGGTTTATTGCCTGCCTCCTTGATACATGAAGAAGACTGTATCTCTTTTGTTTACTATGGTATCCTGGGTACCTACAGCAGTGCCAGACATCCAGTAAAGGGCCAGAAACTATTTGTCAAATGAGTGAAAATACCATCCATAACAAAAGGCAGGGTAATACAGATACTCTATGAAACTACATGGTGTCATTATTTGTCTTTATCTGATACCTCCTCCCCACTACCCACCATGATTTCTATAAAATTACAGGAAAAAACATCGCTTGAGGCTTACCTGAATCAAGAGCTAACCAACTATAGCAGCTGTAGATACAAGTAATTCGTTTGGACTTGCTCCTGTTAGCTCTTCTTGCTAAGCAGGATAGTCATGTGGATGACCAAGGACTCAGCCTATGTCTTCTGAACCTGGCATGCTCCTTGTAGCCTCCGCACTGGACCCTCATTGACCCCCAGGTCTGGGCTTGGGGTATATTCTGGGATACACCAGTATGATAGCCTCCTGTTCTTAGTGCCCAGTAGATTCATCAGTGCCACTAGCTTCTGGCAGGTGGCCAGTAGGCTTTAAGGTGGGACACTTCTGTGCCACTGGAAAGGACACTAACTTGATGTGGATCTCTACTTTGAGTTGTTTCACCTGTTCCTGGATTTAGTCCTCTTCTGTCTTTACAGTGTATAGACATGTCGAATTCTTTTGGTTTCCTGCTCATGATTTAGACAGTGGAAATCAATCCAAATCATTTTTTTTTCCACCATAAAGTTTTGTTAACAGAGCCTCAAGATATGTTTCCAGATCAGTCATACTGAGCTGAAACCTCCAACTAATATATTTTTGTTGTTCATTTTTTGGTTTGGCCCTGGGCCTGACTACCCAGTGTAGGGCTAAATGATGAGTTATTATTTAAACCGGAATGGCCTTCAAATGATATTTTATGGTCATATTACCCTGCTTAAAGTTTTCAGTACAAGATGGATCAAACACTACATGTTCAGTCAACAGTGGACTCCACAGTGTGGATTATACAAAATAAATTTAAGTCATTTTTAAAAAAATATATATATATTTCAAGGAGCTTTCAGCCTCATGGGGAGACATGACATTTACATTTAGTAGTGGGTTGTGGGTTTGGATTAGTTGGAGATAATTTTGATTGGAGGGATTGAAAGTCAGCCAGAAGTTTGAGTCTGGATATTTTCCTGGGCAGAGTGGGAACTGTAATCAGTTTAGGAAATGGGAAAAGATGTGGTGGAAGTTAAATCTTGGGAAGATTAATTCTGGGGGTAGCATAATGGAGTGAAGAGGGAGAAACGGAAAATGTCTGAAGTAAGGAACTGTTGCAGGAAGCGAGTACTGGTGGGTGAAGGACTGAAAGAGCGGAGAAGAATGGACAAGCACAAAATGAAGGAACTGTGAGATGTCTTGAAGGAAGTGATAGGCCCTGGAGATGCTCTGTCTGGTGCAGGAGAAGGAACAGCAAACTAGAGATGTTGACCCTGTGACTTAGTAAAGGAAGGGCTATTCAGATGAATGGGGTTGGGAGAATTGCTATGACAACATGTTTGGTATTTATAGCACTCTGTGGATGTGAAGACCTTATGACCAGGAAAGATCTTTTGACTCTCATATTGTAGATGTAGATGCTCAGAGAACTCAGAAAATGTAAGGCACCTGGCTAATAAAGTGGAGAAGCTGGCATGGAGCCTAAGTTCCCTGGGATCTGGTCAAGAATGTGATAAATTCTCATCTGAATATGTTGAATTTGAGTTGATGGTGGAAAATCCAAGTGGAATGCTGAGGAAGCATTTGGAGATGCAATGTAGGTGCTTGAGACCGAAGTCCTCAATGTGGTAATTATACCAGGGAAACAATCATTGAGTCTCTTTGGGAAGGAGATACAGAGAAAGAGTTGGAGGCCAAGAATTCTGCATTGAAGACCCTGCATCATTAGGGGGCAGCAGAAGACCCCAGTAGGGACTACCTATAGAAGAACAAGAAAAAGGGATGTATAGTATCTTAAAAGTGAAGAAAGGGGAACATGTCAAGAAGGAGAAGGGCAGTGTCACAATGCCCTGAGTGATTATGAAGAGGCTCATTTCCTTGGCAAAAGAAGGTCATTGTTGACGTTTGTGAGGGTAGTAAAAATAGTTTGGTAGGAATCTGGGCCAGGTGGTGAAAGATTTCAAAGTGAAATAGAGATTTTTGACTTTAAACCAACATTAATCATGAATAATGACTTTAGGAGGGAGATGGCTTCTAGAAAAGCAGTAAGGGGGCGCCTGGGTGGCTCAGTGGGTTAAGCCTCTGCCTTCGGCTCAGGTCATGATCCCAGGGTCCTGGGATCGAGCCCCACATTGGGCTCTCTGCTCCGCAGGGAGCCTGCTTCTCCCTTTCTCTCTGCCTGCTGCTCTGCCTACTTGTGATCTCTATCTGTCAAATAAATAAATAAAATCTTTAAAAAAAAGAAAAGAAAAGCAGTAGGACCAGTCAGTGGGTTTTTCAAGCTATGGAAGATCATTGGTTGTTTGAAAGGGAAAGGGAAGGAAGTGTTGACAGAAGAGAGTCAAGATGATGGGCAAGAAAGAGAAGCGGTGGTCTTTAGAAGGTAGGAACACTTGGTCCTTCAGGACTGTAAGGAGGTGACTCCAGTTTATTGTCAGCTGTACAGTAAGTGCTCCGAAGGAAACATGTGGAGCACATCTTTTCATGTCTCTGCCTTTTGCCATTTTCTTCCTTTTCATCCCTATCAGAAAATTTCTTCACTTCTCACAGAGATGTACCATTTGTATGCTATTATGGGCTGTTATATTTGTTCTCAGTCCAAAGAGAAGTACAAAAACTGAGACTGAGGTAGATAATACTTATAAATGTTGAGTGGTTCTTAAGAGGAGAACATTACATAAATGTATGGTACTGTTGTGATAATTCTGAGTATTATTTTTAAAATCCTAATTATAAAAAATGTTAAATATTCAGGCTCAGAAATACTAAAGTTATTTGATTTGGTAGGTGTTTATTAATTTTTAGATACAGATCTGTATTTGGTAGAAATGGTATGGATTTTCAGCTTACTAACTTTCTATTAATAAAATGTAATCTGTCTCCATAGACAAGGGAGTTGCTTTTTTTTTTTTTAAGATTTTTATTTGTCAGAGAGACAGAGAGAGCATAAGCAGGGGGAGCAGCAGGCAGAGCAGGCAGAGCAGGCAGAGGGAGAGGGAGAAGCAGGCTCCGTGGTAAGCAGGAAGCCTGATGTGGGACTCTATCCCAGGACCCTGGGATCTTGACCTGAGCCAAAGGCAGACACTTAACAGACTAAGTCACCCAGGTGTCCAGACAAGGGAGTTTAAGCTTCCCTACTCCCCATATACAGATGGAGCTCTCCAAACATGGGTCTTTCCACCAATTAGTACATTTATTTCTAGGTAGATTGAGGTCACTGTTCATTAAAAGAGAAATTGGATGTCTGCATTGTCTCTGAAGGTGGTAAAGGGGGATTGAGTGATCCTGTGGCCTGCCATCCATGGGGTCTCGAATATGTGGCATGCACACATGAAGGGCCCCTGGTAGCCATCCCCTGACCTTTGTCCTCTCGCAGAGGAGAGAACGTAAGAACAGGAATCTGCTCCCACTCTGTTTTTCCTCCGCATCTTAGTAAGGCAGTGAGTCTGGAGGGAGGGAAGCAGTTCACTCTAACGCCCTCCAGGGCCTGTATTCTTTTTATAGCCCTTCTCCCTAGGCTTCATTTTCATCTCATCTCAGCTACAACCCTGAAGTGTCTGAATTTTTTCTTTTGCAATGGAACTTTGCTAAATTTTGATACATAGTTAAGAGAATATTGCTTCAGCTGCCTTAGAAGTAGATAACAAAGAATAGAGGGAAATAAAGGCTGAGAAAAAGGGTAATGGGAAAATTGTACAAACCTGTCACTGGCCAGAGCTATCAGGGCTTCCCATAGGTATTTTATAACAAGCCAAGCCTCCTCTAGGCCACTTACCTCTTTGCTACTCACTTCCTGTTTTACCCGTTATTCATATATGTTGAGGGCATTCCTGCTCCTTGTTTCTTGATGTTACTGCATGCTAAATTATTCCAGGCAGTCTCAAATCCAAGTTGTACCAAAGCAGAAATGTCAACTGAATTATCTTTAATGAAATCATTTTCTTTTTTAATCATAGAGTCAACCAAAGGGAAAAAAAAGATCTACTTTAATTGCAGGCACTTGGAATACCCAGCCTGAGGTTAAATATCCTTTCATCTTGCATGATTGTGACAGACAGAGTAGGCATTCTTAACTCTGTAAATGCTTATGGTTTGGGAATAATTAAATTGGGTTAGGGAGGCAAAATGAAGGAAATACACGGTTGAAAGGAAAATAGAATCTCCATCAGTTAAAGGCAAAAGGAGGTTTTAAAAACTGATGTAAATGAAGTTGATTGCTTGCCAAGTTGAGTACATATGAGACCTTGGAGCATAGAGCTGGAAGAAGGAGGAGTGAAGTAGTGATGCAAACAAAGGTTGTATAGGCATAAAAGAAGGAAGATTTCCTTCTTACTGGGGGATCAGGAAAGGGGCTTCTCAGCTGAGTGGGCCTCGAGAGGAGGATGAGGGTGAGGACATGTAAGGTTAAGGGAATACAAGGGAAAACCACAGATGGGAACATATAGGCATATATTATTGTTCTCAGGAAACACAGAATGATCTACTGCGTTTTGAACTTCATTCCTTAGAAAATGGTGAGATACTGAAGCAGAATTGAATGTACCAGGCTGTATTTTAAAGACAAGAATCCTGTGGCCATATGAGATGGACTGTATGATCAAAGACAAGTCAGGGAGACCAGTTAGGAAACTACTGTAATGGTCTAGGCACACACTGGCGACGGCTTGGATAAAGCAGTGTCTTTGAGTGGAATGATGAGCAATAATACAGAGAAATCCTGTTTTCCAAGGTCCCCAATGAAGATACACACACCAAAGCTGATTCCCACCTTCTGACTGGAGTTGAGAAGAGATGTACACAGTCATTGTACAAGCTGGTTCGAGCTGGCCCCAGACAGCACAGTGTCCTGTGGGTTGTATAGAAAGATGCTAGGTCCAGTTTTGAATGGTTTGAATCCAGTGTACCCATGGAACATCCACGTGACATTGGAGACATAACTGGCATTCCAGAGAAAGGGCAGAGTGAGATATGGAGATTGATGTCATGGGCATTAAAGTTGGGGTGGGGAGAGGATGGAAGCAGGAGAGGGAAAGTGGCTGGAGGAAGGGAGAGACAGGGAGAGAGAGAATTTATTTAAGTGGGCTTAGAATGGAACCTTGGGGAATACTTAGGTAGAAGGGGTGAAATGTGAAAGAAAAACCACCCGGAAGTGAAAGACTGAGAAAGGGAAAGCAGTGGGGGTGAGAATGGGGAAGAAGGAAGGATAGCAGCATCTAAGATAGCAAAGAGTTTATGCAACGGCATGATGTCATCAGGAGGATGGGATGTTTAAACTCCCAGTTTATGAACTTAACATTTTAATCAGAATTGGCCCAGCATGAATTAATTTTCATGAAGCTCCTGAGGGAACATCATTAAGCCAATTTAATTCCTTCCCATAATCAATTTTCCATAGAGTGCTGTTAATCTGTTTCCAGTTTTTTCTGTTTTCATATTTATCTTAATAAAATTATTTAAATCAGGATCGTTTATTTTCCTCATAAATATCATGGTAAAGATTTGATTTATCAATAACTTTTTAAAGTCTCTGTGGAATTTTACTGAATATGTCCTTTGGTGTTCATTTTCTTTTGAGACCAACGTCTATGGATCCAGTTCCCCTGGGTCCTTTTTTTTTTTTTTCTTTTTTCTAACCATTAATAACAAACAGATGATCCTTGAGGCGATATTTCGTCTCTATAAATTTTAGTCTGTAGTCATTATAGCCATGTAAGTTTTACTTTGTCTTCAAATGTAAACCCATTCAGTTTTAGTTAGTTGATTTCTCCTGACAGCTCACTTAAGCACAGGGCAACTAAAAGTCTAGGTGGGAACCCTAACAGAAAGATGACGTGGTTTGGGAAGCTCTTTCTCTAGTCTTCCATATCACAAACTCGGCAGACTTTTAATAAGTCTTGAAGTCTGGTATTGGGAGAAAGTAACTTCATGGCCTCTGTTAGATTAGTTTCAAAATCTTGAGTTATTTTATTTGGTAGTCAAAGTATAATAAAAATCTCGTGTATATTTCCACTTAGTGTGTGGCAATTGTGTTAATACAGTCAAAGAAAAAAGCACCGTATCTAATTTGAGATTGCTGGTAGAAGAAGGACTAGTGGGTTCAGAAAGATCACAATGGACCCCAAGACATAGAGTGGGAATGATCATTGCCTGGTTCCTAAAAGGCCACTTGTGGTTGGCACCATTTCGGTAGTAAATATGCTGATTTTGCCACCAAACTTTTAAGACTGGACTCACCTGTATTAATGTAACAAGACTGACATGTGAAACTAGAATGTCCGTTTATTCATTCAACTTGGAAGAGAACTACAAATCTAGGAAAGAATATAGCATTGAAATGTCACGGGTTTAAAGGGGAAAAAAGGAAAAGTAGATGTATATGCAACAAAAGTTTGCAACTAGTTGTCATCAGATGCAGGTTTATGGTTGATTTCTAAGTATTTTGATTTATTTACCATGCAGCTCAGGAAGGGGAGCAGGACCAGAATATGTGAAGTCTAATAAGTATAATTCCATCACAATTGTGTGAATGCCTGCCTCCTAATGGTATCAGTAATAGATTTGGATAAGACTGCTTCTTCCCTGGAAATGGCTGGGATGGACCCTACACCCTTATCTTTTTTTCTTCTGTGCTTAGCATGGTTTGCTTCAATCACCCTTCTTAACCACATGGCCTTATTTTAGATAGCTTCAGTCAGATCACAGTACAGCCTTATCAGTCTAGAATTCAGGGTGATTTTTAAAAAAATTTATTTTATATTTCATCTTTCATTCATTTTTGTGTCATTTTGAAAGTTGAAACCTCAGAGAACAATCTCCAGTCCTAGTTTTGGGGGCATCTAATCTCTAGGAACCAACAACTACCACACTTTCAGTCTTCCATAACATAACATTAGTTAAAGATTAATGATTAAGTTGAAATTTCATTCAGCACCCATACATGTTTTAATTACACTTTTTATTTTGAGATCATTGTAGATTCACATGCAGTTGAAAGAAATAATACAGAAAGATCCCATGTACTCTCTACCCATTCTTCCCCAGTGGTAACATGCAATGCTATGGTATAATATCACAATCAGGATGACATGGGCACAGTAAAGACACAGAAGAATTCTGTCACCACAGAGATCCTTCATGTTGCCCTTGTATCCCCAGAATAAGTTTAACTTGGACATGGTGCATAATGCTTTTTATACATTGCTAGATTTGGTTTGCTAATTTTTTATTGAGGACTTCTGCATCTACTACTTGAGATATTCTGTCTTTTCTAATGTGGATATTTAGTACTATAAATTTCTCTTCCAGCACTCCTTTAGCTGGGTGCCACATATTTCGATATGTTATATTTTCATATTCATTCAATTCTGTGGATTTTTCATTTCCTTTGAGAGTTTGTTTTTGACCCATGGTGTGTTTAGAAGTGTTTTGTATGATTTCCAAGGGCTTGGAGATTGTCCTCTTGTCTATCTGTTATTTTCTGGTATGATTCCATGATGGTCTACGTATGATTTTAACTCTTATATTTGTTGAAGCTTGTTTTACGACATGGGAAGTTCCTATCTTGATGAATGGTCCATGAGCACTTGAAAGAAATGTTTATTCTGCTGTCATTGAGTATAGTTTCTGTATATGTCAAGTAGATCTTGTTGAGTATGTTGTTCAATTATTCTATATCCTTTTTTATTTTCTGTCTCATAGATCTAACTATTGCTAAAAATTTAAGTCCCCAGCTATAACTGTGCATATGTCTGTTTCACCTTTCAGCTCTCTCACTTTTTGTTTCATGCATTTTGAGGCATTTTGAAGTGGTTTGGTGCATGCATGCACTTTTAGGATTGTTTTGCCTTCCTAGTTGACTGTTTTAAAATCATGTAATAATGCTCTTCATCTCTGGTAATTTTCCTTTGGGTCTGTTTTATCAGTCTAATGATATTGATACAGCCACTTCTGCCCTTTCTTTTTTTGATTAATGTTTGCATGGTCTTTTTTGACCAATGCGTAGTGTTATACGTGAAGGAGGTTTCATGTAGACAGTATATTGTTGGCTCATGTTATTCTATATACTCTGACCATCTGTTTTAATTGGTTTATTGAGGCCATTTACATTTAAGGTAATTTTCGACATGTTTGAGTTTATGTCTTCCATTTTATGATGTGTTTTCTGATTTGTTTTCACTGTTTCTCATTTGTTTCTCTAATTTTTTGTAGTTTATGTGGAAAATTATTTAATGATTCTGTGTTGCTTTGTTTATAGTTTGTTTTTTTTTTTTTAAAGGATATCACTTTGTATAGTTTTCATAGTGGTAGTTGTAGGCATTAACAATGTGTCTATGAGAGAAACATCATAGTCTACTGGTATCAAAGTTGTACCAGTTTCATTGAAATGTAGAAAACTTACTGTCATTTTGGTATCTTTATACTTCCCTCTCTTTAAATAGGATTGTTTTAAGTGTTTCCTCTTTATACATTGTGCGCCACATCAGATGGTGTAATAATTTTTGCTTCCACCATCAGTTTTACCCATTCTGATATTCTTTTTCTCTGAAGCTCCAAATGTTCTTCTGTTATTTGCTTTTCTAGCCATTCTTTAAGGGTAGGTGCAAATTCTCATCAAATTTTCTTAGTTTTTCTTCATCTGAGAATGTTTTTGTTTTCCCCTTTCATTTCTGAAGGATATTGTTGCCAATAGAGAATTCAAAGTTGACAGTTCTTTTCTTTGAAAACTGTTTGAAGACTTGTGCCATTTCCTCCTGACCACCATGGTTTCAGATGAGAACGTTGTTTTCATATGGATTGTTATTCCCTTATAAGTAATGCAACTTTTCCCTCTGGCCATTTTCAAGATTTTTTCATTGTCTTTAGCTTTCAGAAATTTAATCCTGATGTGGCTTGGTATGAATTTCTTTGATTTTTTTTCTTATTTAGGATTCACACAGTTTATTGAATCTGTGAGTTACATGTCTTTCGCCAAATTTAAGAAGTTTTTAGCCATTATTTTGTTAATAGTCTTTCATCTATACTCTTTTCTCCCCTTCTGGTTCTCTGATGAGGAAAAAATATAGGTCTTTTGTAACAGTCCCACAGGTCTCTAAGGCTCTGTTTTTGTTCTTGTTTTGGTTTTTTTTTCGGTCTGTTTTCTCTCTGTTGCTCAGATTGAGTCAATTCTATTGTTGCATCTTCAATTTTATTGATTCTATTCTCTGTCATCCCTACTTTACTATTGAGCCTATTTAGTGAGTTTATGTTCATTATAGCATTTTTTATTATACAATTTCAGTTTTGTTCATTTTTACAACTTCTAATTTTTTTGCTGAGATTTTCTGTTCTTTCATTTGTTTCAAGAGATTTTATTGTTTATTAAATTGTTGAAGCATTTTCATGATGACTGCTTCTAAGTCCTTGTCAGATAATGCTAACATCTGATCATCTCAGTGTTAGCATTAGTTGACTGTTTTTTCTCATTCAACTTGTGGTTTTCCTGGTTCTTAGTATAATGGGTGATTTGACAATTTTATTCTGAACATTCTGGCTACTATAATAAGTGAGTCTCTATTTTTAGGTTTAATGCCCAGGCTACTTTTTTGGACTGTGGTTACAATGGCATTTAATGTTCAGAGCTGCTATAGTGTTGTTTTGGTCTGTTTGGTTTATTGGGCCCTGATGTTGCTTGAGGGAAAGAAAGGAGTTTTTGCAGGCTAGGTCTCCTGATGCCTTTAGGTCAGGGAAGGGAATATTTGGCTCATGGGGAGGACATGGATGAAGAATGTTTCCCTGGTCATGTGCTTATTGTGGTGGGATCCCCTTCTCCTGGTGTGTCTGGGTGAGAGAGGTCACTCTTGGGTCTGGCAGGGTAAGAGAACACTTCTCCTGGCTGATTTTTATCGGTGGGACACCGGATCTATCCCCCTTCCTGGTTCTGCCTCACCTGGCATTGTTGGTAGGAGTCTTATTCTATTCACAGGATGAATGAGCCTACCTGGGCTGCCTTCTGTTCCTACTGGTTGTGGGTTGGGAAACCCTAACTCTGAGAAGCCTTCTTCTATTGGGTGGGGTAGTCCTTAGGTGCTCTGCTACTCTGTGGACTTCTGGATCTAGAGTCGCTAGCCAATTCACCTAACTCTTGACACCTTTTAGGTATTTCCTTTGGCTACCCTTTCTGTTATTTCCAGGGTCCATTGTTCTGCTTTGCAGAGATAGGAAGAAATAAGTCTGTATCATTCTTGATGCCCACAGATCAGTCCTCTAATATTTCTGAGAACCACTTTGTAGAGTCTATGGAAAAATGTAGAAACACATAATCTACATAATCTTTGTGTACTGCGTGGACTGGCCAGTTGGGAACAAAGAGCCTAAAGAAAATGACAAAAGGGAAATATCAGGTGTCTCATAGCAAAATATGATTGATTGCCAAATGAGTGATACATGCAAGAAACACTGGGGAATCAGAGGAAGGAGAGATCAACATATCTCCTAGCTTGACTTGAGCAATTAATAACCAGTTTTTCAATGGTTGTGACAACCATAGGATATGATTGTCAGGTTAATGAGGTTTTCTAGCTGGTAATACATAACTGCCAGCTAGAAAGCAACATCTTAAAACAAGACATCTTTCCCCAACTCATCTAGTCTCTGCTTTACCAGGTACTGGGGGAGTGGGAAGCAGGGTGGTGAGCTATCAGTGGGACATGGGCACTAGGGAAGACTTTGGGAGGATGATTTTCAAAATGCCTACACATGGTGACTAAAACCCCAAAGGCAGTGACTGAAATGCTAGCAGCAAGGTATGTGTGTGGCTGGCTCCATGTGATATCCAGTTTTGAGAAAACAGGTAACAGGCCCACCATGGGGAAGAGCATGTGACTGTGGGGATGCCAGAAGCACGGGGCTATGTGAAAGTAGGTCACAAGTTTGGCAGCTTTATCAAGACAGCTCAGAAGGAAGGAGCACAGTGTTCTGGTGACTTGCTAAAGGTGGAGGCCAGATCCTTACTTAGCCTATCAGAGTGCTGGGAAGGGGCCTGAAAGGCCCACCTCTTTGATGTGCGCTGCTGTGGATACGCATTCCATTTTGGAACCTGCGAATGCCCCTTCCCCAACTGTTCTCAGCACCTGGTCCTATTTGGAAGGTCCCTGTACTAGGTAGTAGGCAGGTGCCAGGGAGAAGAGAGGGAGGGAAGGCAAACAAAAATATAATATGACATAGATGGCAAGCTTGATTTTTTAATAAGAGGTCTGTGGTATGAAGCACAGCACTTGAGGGAAGGGAAAATATTTGGGGGTTATTATAAGGATAATAGCATTTCCGTATTGTTTATAAAATGCAACATCCCAGCAGGATATCTTGGAGTTAGTCCATATGGCACTAGTGTTGTTTTTTTTTTTTCCAGTGAACATAAAAACTAATTGTAAATAGTGATATTAAATGAAACATCAGAATGACTACTTTCCTTGTAATGGCTAAGAAAGTATGAAATTATATATGACCAGCAATTTCTAGTTGAGTCTAAAAATCACAGCAGAGAAACCTGTAATATTGTCATTATTTAAATATAGTTGAAAATTTAAAGGTGAATGCTGGCGGAGTGGTTGCCCAGATGTTAACAACTCTAGTGCCCACCAAAGAAGGAAAGGTTTACTCTCTTTAAGCATGAACTTCCACATTTCATTTAGTATAAAATCTTGATTGTGACACTCTACTAGTATTAGATAATCTTAAGAAGCAAGTAAACAAACAAACAACAAGACACCTAATTTTACTTTGGCTTATTCTGTGTTAAGTTAAACATCTGTTTGCTTTATCCAACAACAAAATATTTGTGGATCACAGACTATGTTCTACATACTGTTCTAGGCACTGGGAAATTGTTCTAGGTAGGCACTGTTGTTTGAACAGAACACACAAAATATCTGTCCTCGTTCATTTCAGGTCTGGGACACTATTCAATTATCCAGGGTCTCTGTTTGGGCGTGGGTGTGACTGGTGTGGTAGGGAGAAGCCATAAACTATGCTGCGTGACAAGGAGTTTAAAATGGGGTCTAAACATGCAGAAAAATGAAATTGGACCATTTCCTTACACCACACACGAAAATAGACTCAAAATGGATGAAGGACCTCAATGTGAGAAAGGAATCCATCAAAATCCTTGAGGAGAACACAGGCAGCAACCTCTTCTACCTCAGCCGCAGCAACGTCTTCCTAGGAACATCGCCAAAGGCGAGGGAAGCAAGGGCAAAAATGAACTATTGGGACTTCATCAGGATCAAAAGCTTTTGCACAACAAAGGAAACAGTTAACAAAACCAAAAGACAGCTGACAGATGGGAGAAGATATTTGCAAACGACATATCAGATAAAGGGCTAGTGTCCAAAATCTATAAAGAACTTAGCAAACTCAATACCCAAAGAACAAATAATCCAATCAAGAAATGGGCAGAGGACATGAACAGACATTTCTGCAAAGAAGACATCCAGATGGCCAACAGACACATGAAAAAGTGTTCCACATCACTCGGCATCAGGGAAATACAAATCAAAACCACAATGAGCTATCACCTCACACCAGTCAGAATGGCTAAAATTAACAAGTCAGGAAATGACAGATGCTGGCGAGGATGCGGAGAAAGGGGAACCCTCCTACACTGTTGGTGGGAATGCAAGCTGGTGCAACCACTCTGGAAAACAGCATGGAGGTTCCTCAAAAAGTTGAAAATAGAACTACCCTATGACCCAGCAATTGCACTACTGGGTATTTACCCTAAAGATACAAACGTAGTGATCCGAAGGGGCACGTGCAGCCGAATGTTTATAGCAGCAATGTCTATAATAGCCAAACTATGGAAAGAACCTAGATGTCCATCAACAGATGAATGGATAAAGAAGAGGTGGTATATATACACAATGGAATACTATGCAGCCATCAAAATAAATGAAATCTTGCCATTTGCGATGATATGGATGGAACTAGAGGGTATCATGCTTAGTGAAATAAGTCAGTTGGAGAAAGACAACTATCATATGATCTCCCTGTTATGAGGAAGTGGAGATGCAACATGGGGGGTTAGGGGGGTAGGAGAAGAATAAATGAAACAAGATGGGATCGGGAGGGAGACAAACCATAAGTGACTCTTAATCTCACAAAACAAACTGAGGGTTGCTGGGGGGGGTGGTGGTCGAGAGAGGGGGGTGGGGTTATGGACATTGGGGAGGGTATGTGCTATGGTGAGTGCTGTGAAGTGTGTAAACCTGGCGATTCACAGACCTGTACCCCTGGGAGTAAAAACACATTATATGTTTACAAAATAAATAAATAAAATAAAATAAAATAGGGCTTAAATTATGTATGAGAGTTAAAATCATGATTTCACAAGAGTGGGCTGGGTTTACAAACAGAAAGAAAGGGGAGAAGTAAATGATGGATTTTAGGAGGAAAATTGCTAATAATCATATGTATTTATTCTATAAACTATCTTTAAAAATATAATTTTTTTTCATTTGGTTCAGCAGTCTTATTGAGTGTTTAAAAGGTACTGGATTCAGAAGGATTACTTAAGAACTGAAGGGTTGTGAGGAAGAATTCTTGTTTCAATTCTCTAACTGTAATGCTATATATGTTAGCACTACAATAAAAATTTTCTTTAAATACAACTATTCCTTGCAAATACATGTTTCACATACCAATCTTACACTACTTTCTTTATCATATCGTATTTTCCAGGCAACACTAGTTTTTTTCCCTCCAACCTCATACATTTTATTTTCTACTTGGACCTCTTTGTTCATCCTATTCCTGATAATGTCCTTATTCCTTACCTGCCCCTCAGAAAAATCTGTGGCAATCAAAACTTTATCCATCTCTCCAAAATGTCTCTTAGTGAAAAATTATCTTTTTCTCCCATAGGTCGGACCTGCCTTGGGTTGGTTATGTGTTTGTTTACAACTTTTCTCTGCCCAAGTTAGATTGTAGACTCCCTAAGGACAGTGACTGTTTCTTACCAGTCTCTGCATATACCTCCAGGGATCATCTGCGTGGAAGTTACTCAGTAAATATTTATTGAATTGTATTGCATAGCGAGCCGTCCTATTTTTTGAGTATAACTATTCTGTTCCACCGGTTTTTCCAGACTATGTATATCTACAGTTCTTGAGACTCCATGTCTCCAAAGCGTTTGTGTTTCTGCGAGCGCTTGTGTGGACATCTTCTCTGTGACTGTGTCTAGAACTGAAAACAGTATTCTTATTGGGGCCCAATACAGCACAACCCCCAGTTTTCTCAGTAGGGGGGTTAGGGGGCAGCTACCCACCCCTCTGAGAGTCATCTTTTTTAAATTATTGTGGGAAAGTCAAATGGATCCCAAATTCTTCGAACACATAATGAGCCTGAGTCACGCTCTCAGGCCTTGTGGCCTTGTTGTTGCAGGCCTGGGCCTGCTTCTAAGGTGCTGCTCCTTTTCTACCGCCAAAAGACCGACCTGCCTCCCTCGCTGTCGACCTTGAGAAAACGTCAGACAGAACAGGTACAACCCTTTGTTGCACACACCGAGTGGACTTCTCCTGAAAAAGACTGAATGTGCAGACTTAATCTTCCACGGGTCCTGAGAGTTTGCTTTTCTTTGCCCCTTACATACTGCTTTATCTGAAAGCCTCTCATTGCATGATCCCGTTGCTCCTGTTAACACGTCACACCAGCTTTGGAGACAGTGCCGCTTTTTGAACACCCTGTTGAGGCTGACATTCAGTAAGTGTGCTGTGTTTTGTGACTCTGTGCTGTGTCTTGTTCTCTCTGTAAAGCAATAGACCGGCTCACTTCCGTTTTCTCCTCTTTGCCTCCTTCTACAACCCACACACATATATAAATGAATTTTCTATTTGACAGGCTGTCTGTGGAGATAAATTTAAGTGGATTATTATCCTTTGATTTTAATCTATTTCTGCATGCAACCCTAAGGTGTTAAGTGTAACCACCTTTCCTGTGAAAGAGTGATAATTTAAAAAAAAAAAAAACTGTGGAATGCCCTCCCAAAATTCTAGGGGTCAACATTTAATTAAGTAAGGAGTCTAACGGGTCTGTAACTAATGGTGCAGACACACACACACACACACACACAGCTTGTGAATGTGACAGGGCCTCTGCGGTTCACACGCAGTAGGGCCCTTTTCAGATTTTGTGGGCAGTAGAATGCATATTGTCTCTTCATCCCAAGGCTCTGATGTGGGGCCTTGTGTTTATTGGGCACCACTCTCAGCTATTTCTGCTGAACATTCCATAAGTTGTAATTTCTGTGGGTAGGTGCTTATATTATTTTTATATTTAACCTACTTTTATGCTGTGGTTCTTATGGCATGGAGCTCACGTTTCATCTTCAGTCAAAGGCAACAGGGTGAATTAGCAATGTATATCCATGAGTTCCTTATTTCCTATCTGTCTAGGAAATTCCTTGCTATACTCTATGATGCCAGTAAGTACTGTCATGAATAGAGGCAGGTGACAAACACATGTGCCTCTGAAATTTCTTTAGTGGCATAATTTTGGTCAAAATCAGGCATATTGAAGGAATATTGTCAAATCATTACAGTCTATTTTACTGTTAAATCAAGGCATTGCAGGTGAGGGATAACTTTCATATTCATTTAAAGTCAGGCGCTTAAACCATATCTTGCTTATAAAAACTAGATGTCTGGTTTTGTGTCAGTCAACTTAAGCTAATTGATGCAGTAACAAACAACACCTAACCTAGTGACTTTCACTGTAGTGGTTCACATTAAATGTTCCAAGTATTCCTTGGACACTTGGGCTTTTTTCTTTTAATATGGGAGGGCCACCATGCTTGCTAGCTGTGTCTTCCTCTTTCCTTTCACCTGATGTCCCTGTAGTGTTGCTGGACTAAAGCAATATTTTAAAGTATCATTTGTGAACAAACAAAGAAACAGTATGACAACAAAAAATTGTGATTGGATTTTTGAAGGCTTTTCTACACATACACATACACGTACATATGGAATTCTCAAACTTACTGCTTTCATTTTGCCTATAGTTGTACACACCTATTTTGACTAGGATCATCTTCATTTTTGAGTGGTTACAAACTTTATCAGTGTAAAAACGTGAAATCCTAGCCTCTCCCCACAGACCCTCTGCTGCAGTGTAGAGAAGTTTGTTTACAACTGCCTATATGTAGAGAATTCTCTGGACTCTCTGAATATGCTTTAAAAAGGCCAAAAGGAGAGATTTTTATGCCCTTTTAAAAACCTAATGCTTCCCATAAGGACATTGGAATGGTTTTATGGAATGGTGTCCTAGTTCCTTAAATGATAAAGAGACAAACTGGTGTAAAAACTTTGGCATGATAATTTTTAGTAAAAATATATTCTGCCTGCATTTCTGAAGAATATTAT
Source organism: Martes martes (assembly GCF_963455335.1). Lineage (NCBI taxonomy): Eukaryota > Metazoa > Chordata > Mammalia > Carnivora > Mustelidae > Martes > Martes martes. The sequence goes on from NC_137896.1 coordinate 59,814,128, forward strand.
TTTTGCATTAAAATTAAATTTTTCCTTCAGCTTTAACTGTACTCTGCCTTGGTCATACGAGCATTGGACATTTCTAATGGGAGCAAAAGTCTGTCTGTGGGCTCCAGAAATGTGACAAGTGCAGCAGAGTCCTAATTGCAATAAAATTCACTTCTGTTTGTTTATAACACAATCTTTGAGTTTATGGCAGTGTTTCCCATTAAGATGTTAAACAGTCGTGAGAATTTTTTGGAGACAGTCCTCAGTCAAAATGTCTTGAGTTCACAGTAGTAAAGCGTCACAGAAGAAACTTAACAGTTTTCTATAAATTTAATTGCTGCCTTGAAGTAATTATGTCTAGAGAACGGAATACTGTATATATTTTATTATCCATCAGTTTGCTTTTTAATAGGAGTGCTGTGCTTTGTACAAGTCAATTATTTTTGATGGTTTCTGTAATTAATGTTTAATTATATTTTATTATCCTCATTTTACTATATCACCTTGGTGATAATTGAAGCATTTCTAAATACTCTGCTTCCTCAGAGTGTTTTGTATGTGTATATACTATTACCTTGTTAACATTTCTACAGAGTTTCAGGATATATATGTGTGTGTGTGCATATATATGTGTGCTTATGTATGCAAATATATATACATACACACACACACACGTCACCATTTACTGCAAACTGTATGAAATCCATTTTCTCTATACTTGGAAGTCAAAGTAGCCCTAAAATGTGAATAAAGATAGGGAAAAAAAAGAAAAACCTAGGCATTGCCTTCTATTTATATTTATCAGCATGGCAGATTGCTAAGTAAGAGGGGGTTTCTTTTGTACCACAGGATTTTAATATCTCCACACTTCTATCCTGCTAAATGTGTATGAAAAGACCTCACTGACAGAGCTGTCTACTTACTTCATCAGGAAAGCTTATTTTTTGAGGATTTGGGTTGGTTCACGCACAGGAGGAGTAGAGAATCTGTATCACTCCATCATCCTCTCGCACTCACACACAAATTCCCTGCACTTTGTATACAGGGCAAGTTTTAAGCCATGGCCTTGGCCAAGCACCCAAACTCACAAGAACCTCTTTGTTCTTACTAATCATTTGTTGACACGTCGCAGTGACTCACTCAGGTGTATTGGCCTGAGCTATATCTCTCCCACTGTGGACCATTATCAAAGGGAGTGGAGGATCATGGGAGCAGGAGCTGCAGCCAGTTGGGGAAGCCCAGTTCCTCACTTGGGTCCTTCCCACACCATTATCCCTCTGTCTCCCTGTTTGCAGTTGACTGTGTTGGTTCTACAGTTGTGGCCAACCATCACTTTGTCTCCCATTTTCGTGTAATTTTCCTGCCTATTTTAAACAACAGGCATTCTTCCTCCTCTTCTGTATAAAACAGTCCGAGAAAGGATATTATGAAACAACTTTCTCAGTTCATTGGTTAGCCACTCTGTACAGAATGAAATAATACATTTTGATGAATTTGAGAAGTTACAGCTATTACTGACCCTTAGTATTCAAAGACTTGTAGTTTGGACACAGAAGGACTTAAAAGTAACCAGAGTGCACTTTTATTTAAATGGCTCATCTTCTAGGTATTTGCAAACTGAATTTATGATCATTTTTCTAAGGAAGGGAAGGGAAATGAACATTTCTGGAGTACCTCTGTGAAGTCTGTTTTAGATGCTTTCTCAAATATGTTTTGTGTATAATCATTCTAAAACCTGTGTGAGTTAGGGAGTATTGTCTCCATTTTTTTGTAGTGGACGAAAGAAGTCTAAAGACATCAGATACTCCATCAAGACTCATACAGCTGCTAAGAGGCACAGGTGGCCTTGAATGTCTGTCCCTGCTTCCCTATCCCAAATCACACAGCCTGTGAATGGGGCAGGGCCTTTGAAGGTCTTGCAATACAGACTCCTTTTTGGATTTCAGGGCCAAGGGAATGCGTATTATCTCTGTATCCCAAGGCTCTAAGAAGGGGCCCAGTGTTCACTAAGCACTGGATGGTGCTTGAAGATCCCTGTAAGGACTCACATTTAGTGCTTACTGAGTACCAGACCCTGTTTTAAGCACTTTACATATATTAGCTTATTTAATCCTCTTACCATTTTGCAGGGAAGGAAACTGCAGCACAGAGAAGTTAAACAATTTGCCTGAGGTCACATAGTAAATTAGAGTCAGGATCAGCACCCAGCTGCCTGCTCTCAACACCCACACTCCTAACCACTGGGGGGCATCTGCCTTGCATCAGTCAGTCCTCTGAATAAGGAACACAAGGGCCCTGGCAAAGGAAATGTGTGGAATGAGAGGGCGTCTTACACATGTGCCCTTTTCAATAATAAATAGTATATTTCAGTATGATTTTTAATATTAGATAGCTATGTTCCTAATAGAGCTTAGAAACGGTAATACACAGGATTGGAAAATCATGGAAGGAGGAAAAGCAAGATATTGGAGGGCAGGTGAAGATGAATGTTTTCAGAGAGCAATGGGACAGAGGGAACCAAATGAGGGTTTGGGTGTTTAAAAAGCAAAGGACTTTTCTGAAGTGGAGAAGAAACTGAATTCACCTGGTGCCTCTTGTTCACTAAATAAGGCAGGCTAGCACCTCACTTTCCATCCTCCAGGCAATCATTCTCAGAGAATCAAGTCAGTTTCAGGGTTGCAGAGAAAATAAAGTCATTGTGGGGCCCCTGGGTAGCTCAGTCAGTAAAGTGTCTGACTCTTGATTTTGGCTCAGGTCATGATCTTTAGGGTCGTGAGATCAAGCCCTGTGTCTAGCTTCGTGCAGAGTCTGCTTAAGATTCTCCCTCTCCCTCTGCCCCTCCTTCCCTCTCTCTAAAATAAATAAGTAAATTAATTAAAAAAAAAACAAAGAAAATCAAGTCGTTGTAATATGACAGTATTTACAAATGAACCGACCATTTGTAACATGAATTTCTGTCCTCTTTCCTAACCTTGCCTCTGTTTATCTGTTCCTCCTAAGAAGTTGTTGTAAACATTGGACAGTAAATTGCAAATGCAATGCAATTTGGAATTGTGGTGTCCATGTCTTTATTTTTTATTTTTTGTTTTTTGTTTTTTGATTAACATATAATGTATTATTTGTCCCAGGGATACAGGTCTGTGAATCATCAGGCTTACATATTCCACAGCACTCACCATAGCACATACCCTCCCCAACCACCCTATCCCTACCCCCTTACTGCCCAGCAACCCTCAGTTTGTTTTGTGAGATTAAGAGTCTCTTATGGTTTGTCTTCCTCTCAATCCCATCTTGTTTCATTTCCCCCCTACCCCTACAACCCCCGCCCTGCCCCTCAAATTCTTCATATCAGAGAGATCATATGATAATTGTCTTTCTCTGATTGACTTATTTCAATTAGCATAATACCCTCTAGTTCCATCCACGTCATTACAAATGACAAGATTTCATTTCTCTTGATGGCAGCATAATATTCCATTGTATACGCGCGCGCGTCTGTGTGTGTGTGTGTGTACCTCACATCTTCTTTATCTATTCATCTGTTGACGGACATCTAGGTTCTTTCCATAGTTTGGCTGTTGTGGTGTGGTGTCCATGTCTTACCAAAATATGGGATTTCAATAAAGTCAATGAAATTGATGTTGGAGAACTGGTCAGATCATAGACAGAACCATTAGCAAATGACCATCTGGCAGAGCTAAAGTTAGTAATTAAAAAGAAAATCAGCCAGGATGATGGCATGATAGTTGTTTTTTTTGTTTTGGTTTGGTTTTTTGTTGTTGTTATTGTTGTTAAAGGAAAATCCTGGTAAGAGTTACAGACTCAATTATTTTTTGCAAAAAAACCAGGTTCAGAAATCAGAAAGATGTCCTAGAGGGCAATCACACAAATTTTTTTTAGAAAAGTTATCTTGAATAATAATTATGCCTTGACTCATTCTTTGCTTACTACTGAGCAGGTGGTTACAATTAGAACATAAAAATTGTTAAGCTATAATATAGATACATTTTCTTCCTTAGTTTTTTAGGCTAACCAAAAGTTCATTTAAGTATTTCGTATAGTATCTTAGTCTCAGTTTTTGGTGGATTAATTTTACCTAGCCCCTTTGGCACTAAGTCAGATTATATGGGACATATGTATACCAGGCACATATATTTGGATGTAGGAATATATATATTCTCATTATTATCAAATTTCCTGAACAGTAGTTTTCTATCTACAAATGAGATTTTATTTGCTGTCCCAACAGAAAGTATGTCTCAAAGTTCTCAAAAATTCATCACAGTACTAGTAGGGCACAGAGAGTATAAATAATACACAGTTTTAAGTAACAGATTGATGTATGAGTTTGATTCTCCTGTTGTAATTATGCTTAATAGTTATTTAAGAAACATTTGCCAAATAGATGGATAAATTCTCCATCTAGGAGTTTGAAATAGTTAAACCTAATTTTTAAATCCTTTTTGTAAAATAAGATGATTTCATGGATACGCACCAAAAAAACTCACTAAATTTTTATTTGGCCATAATATTTTCATTATTATTAGTAATAATGAATTGCTGTGATCATTCATTCAAAGGACAAACATCAACTTGTCTCCCATGACCCAGGCACTGGGGGTACAGAATGCAGTGACTTTATATCTCTTTTACCAAACAGAATGTTCAGAATTCAGCAAATATTTCTATTCTTCCTCTCCTGGATTCTGTTACATATTCACCCACACAGTGGCACTCCTTAATTTGTTCCCCTCTTATTTTTTTTGACAGTTTAAAAAACAAAGCAAAACCTAGAAAACAAACCACAAATGCAGAAATACTTGGCTGAGGAAGGAGCATAGAGATAATCTATTTAATCTTACTGTTATGTTACGTTTAATGTTACTGCACGATTAATCATGTAATTATTTGTCCAAACTGAACTGATGCAGCTGCACATGTAATTAAGGTTTAGCTATAAAATCACTCTGTTAGTAATGCTTTCTTGTCTGTCTCTTATAAATCAAATTCCTAATAATGATTTGATTTTTAAAATTTCTTTGTAATGGCTAGGAAAAGTATAAGAATTGTTTATTTAAGTACTTGGGAAGACTGAAAAATATCATTTCATGGTTATTGTGTGAAAAGACATTTCATTCCATTCTATTTTTTGATATTTGAAACATTATTTCAGTAGCTGTAAAAGATGTATATCGATGCCTGTGAGAGTTTTAGAACATTCTATACACCAGATAGAGTTCACATACTTGCCCCCAAAGTTCATCTTTTCTCCTGCCTTGAGGGGAACTAAAAGGAAACAAATGTTTCACTTGAGATGAAAACAGTGAAATAAATAAAACAGTTTACATACATGAATGTTAGCAGCAATAAGATATCCTAAATGGATGGGTTAAGTACTTTTATATGCATCACTTCATGTAATTCTTGATCACCCATGTATGTTGGTGCTATTATTTTTCCCATTTGCTGGATGAGAACTCTGAAACCTGAGCAACTTGCCAAGGTCACTTGGAAAGTGACCTTTATTTTTTCCGACAAAATTTTTATTTAGAAGAGTTAAATTGAGGATGCAGTCAGAGGTTTTCTGTCCATTTCTTTCCTAGGATTCGTATCTCTCTAGTTGGAAGAATTGGATTGGATGTGGTCATGAGCTCGTGGTAGGGAAGACACAGCATCATTTTTTGTTTGTTTGTTTGTTTTGTTTTGTTTTTTAAGTTTATATATTCTTTAGTCCATACTATACCGTACTTTTTTTTTAAGTTAGACAAAAGAGCATATTAAATATCAAATGTTCTGTCATAATGAATTTTTAAATTTTATTTCCAGGGTAGTTAACATACAGTGTTTCAGGTGTACAATATAGGGATCCAAGAGTCCCATATATTACTCAGTGCTCATCAAGACAAGTGCACTCCTAATCCCCATACCCTATTTCCCCCATCCTCCCCCGCCCCGTAACCGTCTGTTTATACGCTATACTTAAAAGAGTCTGTTTTTCTGGTTTGTCTCTTTTTTTCCCTCCTTTGTTCATTTGTTTCTTAAATTCCACATATGAGTGAAGTCATACAGTATTTGTCTTTCTCTGACTGGTTTATTTACTTAGGAGGTCTTATTTTCATTATTTATTTGTTTATTGACACAGTGGTTTTAATTCTCAGAAGTTTTCCTACACGGACCACAGGTTTAGGGTGAGAAAAGGCTTCTCATGCTGCTAGCTCCACCCTGGACTTTCAGGAGCTGTCTTTAGGACTTCCGTTCTTTCTCAGAATTAGGCAGGGAGGTCCATCTGGGGATAGCAGGAGAAGCTAATTTGGGGTAGGGAGGTGAAGGTGTCCTTTCAAGAAGACCCTTGCCATCCACTGTTCTCATTCATCATCCTTTTTCCTTTGAGTCTTTCGATTCCAAATGAAATACAATAGACTATAGCAGCAAAGAAAAATTCCCACTGTCTGCACACAAAGGAAGACCCTCAGAGTGTGCCACAGAAGCTGGAAGGTGTCAAGGTGGATGGAATGGGGGGCAACATATGGAGTTGTCTCCGGATCCATTTAATGTAAGATTCTCCCACACCTGCAGTTCCGTAAAGGGGTGAGTTCCTTCCTTTTTTTTTTTTTTTTTAAGATTTTATTTATTTATTTGACAGACAGAGATCACAAGTAGGCAGAGAGGCAGGCAGAGAGAGAGGGGGAGCTGAGCAGAGACCCCAATGCGGGGCTCGATCCCAGGACCCTGGGATCATGACCTGAGCCGAAGGCAGAGGCTTTAACCCACTGAGCCACCCAGGTGCCCCAAGGAGTAAGTTCTGTAGGAACTGAGCACTGCAGGCAGAAGATGGCCAGGCCTCCCTCCCCCCAGCCGCAGAACAAGGTGGCCCCGGGCAGCCATGATCTCTGAGTATCCCCAAACCGGTGACCTGTGCAGCAGAGTTTTATTAATGCAGACTAGTGTTGGGAAGAGAAGTCAGCCAACCTGAATGAGAGTTCCCCAAGTTGCAGAGGACTAGAAAAATAATGTGGTTTTATTGCTCTTCCATACAACTATCATGACTTCCCTTACTTAAAAAAGTTCTGCCACTCACTTCTTATGGCCAAAATCTAGATACCTATTCTTGGCTGCAGGATAATCCAGGCTACGTCCCCTTTCTGTCTTCCCAGCTTTACCCTCCACCAGTCCCTTCATTTATTTTGTGCATTGAAAAAACCAAATGTCTTGGTATTCCCTGTGCATTCCCACACCATGCTTTCTGCCCTCACTGAGCTCATTTCCAACCCTCCCATCTCCACATGCCTACTTGTGTATGTCCCCCAAGCTGGTCCTAAGTGCCTTCCTCTTGCTCCCATTGGTCAGATGCAACTCCCACTTCCTCTGATAGCTCTATGCATAGAGCTATGATAGCTCTATAGCTCTCTATAGAGCTCTAGCTCTATAGCCACCCTTCGACTTTATTTACAGGCACTTGCTTAGATGTGTTGTTTATATTTACATCCTGTACTTTATACAGGGCTTTGCACATAATAGGTATTGAATAAATATTTATGTAATGATCTGACTGAAGCAAATAATATATTCGCTTGCATGAGGAGAACAAAATGTTGGCAAATAGAAACCCCTAAGGTGACATATTTTAATTAGGGTCATTTTATCTAGGATGTAGTGAGTACAAGGCTCTGAGTGATACACAAATGAAAAGACATAAATCACTACCCTAAATATTTGAGATTAGTTTGTTATTTGTATGTGATTGGGGATTAAAGGTTGCTGAGGTACCATAGTCTCCTAAATATGTTAGTTACTTAAGACCCACCCACTCATCAGCTGTTGGTATTGTTAGCTCCGTAAACAAACCATTTTACACAAGTGTCAAACAATGTGACTTTGGCCTAATTCCTGTTTGTCTATTATTGGTTTCTAATTTGGGTGGCCCAGATGAATTTGCTTTCCTTTATTCTTGATGAGTGTCGGTCTATAAGAGAAGTTCCATGTCTGAGCTTGGGGCTTGTTATGGAGAAATTCAGAAGACAGTGGTGCACCTGGAAGCCCCTCAGGATGTCCATCAGAGCCTGTCTCTGGACCATCAACCATCTTTTAGCGACAGTCGCTGCATGTGTCATCTCCCAGAATGAAAGCACTTCTTCGTGGTGGGGGCTGTGCCTGTTACACAGAGCCTGGGGGAGGATTGCTTGGGGGACCTGGTTCTTGAAGTTAATTTTTCTATGAAACATTTAGAAAATCCCCAAAATAGGTAATGGGGGAATTTCTATTTGTCAAAAATGTGGACACCTGGCTTTGCACGTGCATCATCACTTGTACTGATTATTCAACAAGTGTATTGAATGTCATCCAGGCTGTTGCTGGGGTGTGTCAGACCCACATCACATGCCTCACAGGTTTCCTGAGTGGCTGGTAAGATTTTTGTTGACAACCTCTGCTTTCTAACCCCAAAAGCATCTTCCCCATGTGTGGCTTACTCTCTGTGATTATAAATCCCAGAGTGCAGAGCTGAACCATGTCTAAAAATGCCTGTAGACTGGGTTTTGGAGACAAAAGAAGCTGTTTGAAGAAATCATTGTTGCATAACCTGGACCCCATAGGGTTTCCCCAGTGAGGGTGAGATGGATAGTGAGTTTCTCATTTCTCCTGGCTAGAAATTGGACATTCCCGATTGCCTTCAGGAAGAGGAGAAAGGGCCAGAACCGACTGCACCGTGGCAGGGTCCACTGGGGTGCCTAGGTGGGCAGTGTGACTTCATAGGCGAGAAGGCGCTCAGTGTGCTCATAGCGCACTCTTCACTCCATCTTCACTCCATCTGTGGAAATGGTGAGAAGGTCCTCTTTGCCAGGAGTCCTCAAGGAAAGTGTTACAGTTTACTTTAGAGTTCCATTAGGCTAATGGTTTTACCTAGTCAAAGAAAGGTTTTTTTGCCTTGTGTTTTGCTAACTGTATAGTGGAGACTTACTCATTTGTATCTTCTGTGTACATATATTCAAGTGATCCTGACAGTGTGTGAACAAAGGGAGAAGGAGCCACTGTTGTTATTGAAGAGTAGAAATTACAACATAAGTTTTCAATAAAAGTGTACAGGTCTTAGAAATCATGTGATAGTATCTTTTGAGAACCAGCTAAAGGCTATTCTTTGATCTCTGGTTCCTTCATGCTTGGTTCCTGTTTCTGCATCAGCCTGCAGGCAATAAGTCTTGCATTCTGAGCTATCTCTGTATACTCAATTATTTCTGAGGACAATATATCTCAAGAGCAGGGATCATGTCTTGCCTCTGTAATGCCAGCTCATACATAGTCGGTGTCCATTAACTGTGGAATACTTAAATGGGCGAATCACATTAGAGTTTATGTCAGAGAATCACCCAAACCCCCTATGGACTATTTTCTCTTTAAAGTACTCAACAGAGGGATGTCTGGGTGGCTCAGTTGGTTAAGTGCCTGCCTTTGGCTCAGGTCATGATCCTGGGGTGCTGGGATCAAGTCCCACAGGGAACCTGCTTTTCCCTCTGCCTGCTGCTCCTCCTGCTTGTACACTCTCTCCCTTTCTACCTCTCTCTCTCTCTCTGACAAATAAATAAATAAATAAATAAATAAATAAATAAAATCTTTTTAAAAATTAAGAAGTTAAAAAAACCTTAACAGATAACCTCTTAAGGTCCATTTCCTTTCTTAATTAATGTAAATGTCTATTTTATAGTCTGATGATTACATTGCAGAGTAAGCTCTTTCTGGACTTGGGTCTTGTGGGCCACCAACTATTTGTCACCCTGGCTACAGGGGAGCTCCTTGGTTAGCTCTGTTACTCACTGTTTTGTCTTTTTCTTCTTTGTACCTCTGGGGTCAAGCATGGTTTGTAACACGTAACTGCTGAAAAACTTTAAAAAACAGAGAGTTATAGAACATGTTTACTCATCCTTAGAGTGTAAACTCCCTGACTGCCAGTGAAAGAAGGGCTGGCTCCCTCCATGTTTCCTTCCATGCCTGAATCCCCAGCAGGTGGTGTAGTTTGATGGAGATGGGAAGCTTGGACCAACCTCTGCACTTTGAAGAAGTGGGAGTTTATGTTCCCCACTACCATCCTTTCACAGTCTGCTTTGCCTAAAGTTGAATTTTTGTCTAATTAATCCCACTTGACTAATTAGGACATTCCTACATATGGATGTTATTCCTGATATGGGAACAGATAATAACATTTAAACAGCTTTAATTTTATAATGAGAAATATCCACACTGGAACAACATGGAAAAAACATAATCAACTCCACCCCAAGATCATCAACTCCAATCTCAATTTGGGCCATTAGAACAAAAAGTCAATATAAGTAGGCTTATTTTGAACACAGAGAATTTATAGAAGACAACATGGATTAGGTTGAGAGACAACATTCTGTCTAATCTGGATGATCAGGCAAAAATTGCAAATAGAGGCATCAGTGGGACAAATGATCTACTAGTCCTGTTTTATGTAAAGTGCTAATCTGAGAGAAACATGTAAGAGGGAAGTCACCAGAAGACTCCACAAAACCATCACCAGCCCTACTTTTAGATGAGAGACTCAACAGTCTTCAGAAAGGTAATAGGAAACCAATGAGAAATTATTCTTCCACGTTCAGCTTCTTTTTTAACCAAGTAGAGTTCATTAGAAGTAGATCACCGGGGCGCCTGGGTGGCTCAGTGGTTAAAGTCGCTGCCTTCGGCTCAGGTCATGATCCCAGCGTCCTGGGATCGAGCCCCGCATCGGGCTCTCTGCTCAGCAGGGAGCCTGCTTCCTCCCTTCTCTCTCTGCCTGCCTCTCTGCCTACTTGTGATCTGTCTGTCAAATAAATAAATAAAATCTTTAAAAAAAAAAAAAAAAAAAAAAAAAAAGAAGTAGATCACCAGGTCATAACTTGACAATTACTGAGTGCAGTAAATCTATGAAAAGAAAGGATCTTCATTAAAATGAAGAAAAACCTTTTCACTTGATAAACCTACATATTTTCCCCCAGAGGGAAAGAGCACATTTTGGTTTGAGAAGAGGACAGTGTCACGTTTTCTTTTATTGATCAAAGAATTGTTGTCCATATGATAACATCATCATTTATTGAAAATTGGATATATCACCTCAGAATCTGCTAAAGTCAGTGGACTGGTGTGTTTCTACACTTCCAACTGTTTAAATAACGCTAACTAAACCAAAAGATTAGTGATGTCCTCATCTGCTTGGTAGTGTCATGAAGCCATCAGAGGGTACTCGGGACACAGGTGCTGTCCCGCACACATAGGCGCGTGTTCCTGGGGCCGCATACAGAACTAGAGTGGGGTTTTGGAGTAAGGGTCCTGAGTTTGCCTCAGTTTCTCTTGTGGCTTTGAGGGCCTGGGCTGCTTCTCTTCCACACTGGCTTGGCATCTGGCCAGGGAAGCTGCAGTTGACTCTTCTGAACTGAGGTACCAGGCAACATTTGAACAGGAATGGTGTGTTTGTGAACTTCTACGTGGCCACTGATCTGGGTCCAGGCTGGGCCTTCCTCCATCATGATGACTGCTTCTAAAGTGCCAGTGCTGCCAAAAATTACTTTCCCCTGATACAGAAGGAAAAGGATGGGTTTCTTCGGTTTGTTTTGTTTGTTTGCTTGTTTGTTTTTCTCTGGGTCTTATGGGATGATTTCTCAGTGAAGGAAAATAGGTTGGGAGTGAGGCACAGATAGTGGTTTGTGTTGCTGAGTAGGGCGTGAGGGAGGGTGTGGAGAGGGGGTTCGGCCACTGTGCTCTTTCTCTGCTGGGAATTCTGTGCTCTAGAGAGGAGAAGGACTTGGCTGCAGCCCAGGCCAACTTGGGAAACATCCTTAACTTCCCCCTCCCCCACCCCAGTCAGGACTAATTTCTCTCTTGGAGTTATTAACACCATCCTCCAACATGCTAAGCCTATACCTGCCTGGGACACTTGCAGGAACTCTGCCTCCTGCCAGAAACATTCCTCCCCCAGCTCTCCACAGGACAGTTTTGTTCTTTTTTTCTTCTCTCTTTGTTCAGGATCTTGGTTTAAATTTGGAGGTAAACTTTATTTATTAAATACTACCTTTACAGAGAGGCCTTTGCTGGCTACAAACTGTCATTCACTATCACAGCACCCCTATTTTCTGACCTTATCTTGTTCATTAATCTTATTGTTTTTGGTTTTGGTTCTCCAGTTCGCTCTTCTCCTTGCCATTTAGATATAAACCCCTTATCGTATCCCTGGGAGAGTATCTAGAACTTAGTGGGACTTAATAGACCTCTTTTGAATGGGTTAATAACACACATCTTACTATCATATAACTCGTACCCTGCACCTTACCTGAATGTTTCCCCCAGAAGACTGTTAACTCCATGAGGGCATGAAGTATGTCTCATCCTTCTTGGTACCTTCAGCACGTGGCTCACATTAGGCACTAAGCAGAGGCTGAATAATTAATTGACTAGGAAAAAGGGTGACTGCAGCTACTTGGGAGATAGATTGCAGGGATCTTTAAATGATTGATTGATTAATTGATTGATCGATCTCAACAGGCTGCCTTTACCGTAATATTATCAATGCCTCAGGCCCATTTTTTTTTTTTTTTAATTACCATCCTTAGTGCGTAGCTTTTATCCTGAGTGCTGCTTCATTGTCACAAGGTAGTTACTGCAGCTGTGGCCATCACCATCTTATTTCTGACAGGAGAGGAAGAAGGGGACTGTGTAAGTCCCCTCTTAAGGAAGTTTCTCAGAAGCCCCATCAGGTAACTTTTTACATTCCACTCAGTAGGATTTAGCATATGAGTAGTCACAGCAGAAACTAGGAAAAGTGGTTTTTAAAGTGGGTACATTGCCTTGTCCAACAAATTTCAGGTACTATTAGTAAAGGAAGAAAGGAAAAATGGACTGTGATAAGCCGGTACCATATATAATTGATATTATGTAAAACTGCTAGATTTCCTGAACATAGTATGCTAGTTGCTCTAATAAGCCCAACACATAACAATAACATAGTAACTTGTTAGCTCCTAACACAAAAGTCCAAGAAAATTTTCAAGCAAAGCCTCTCATAGCAGGAATGGCTGCTGAATCTTCTAAGGACTTCCTCACAGTCTTTGTCAATTTAGAGCAGGGCTAGGCCAGTTTCTTTTTCTCTAACTGCCAAAGAAACTCCCTTTCCGGTCCCTGTCCCTACCCTAATGACGAATGCTCAGCAGGACCCTCCTTGGCAGGGCTCACTGGATCCTGGTTTACTCTCAGTAGCAACAGAAGCTCATTTAACTGTTCAAGCTTTCCGAAGTGCATCCTGGGAATGCTCAGAGTCCTTCTTGATTCCCTTTATGATGGACCTAGAAATCTGGAACTTGAAGAAAGGGAGCGAGGGGAGGGTGGTCATGAAACAGGTGAGAACACAAGGGACAGAGAGAAAACGTGACAATTTAGAATTGCCTCCTCATTCTAGTTCTAGTTTTGGAAGCAAATTATCTGGGAAGATAATTTAGAAAACCGGAAAATTCTTCCTACTTCTTCAGAGGGATATTTTTCTAATTAATATGTGTAAAACATTTTTTAGTCACAGAGGAAAGCCCATATAGCAGATTAACTATAACAACACACACAAACCCCATGCACACTCATATGCAAACACACACAGAAATTGTGGGACACCAGGGTCTCCTGATTTAAGTTATAGCACAAGTTTCCTGCTACATCAGACATTTAAATTTGGAGGTAAACTTTAGTGAAACATATAAGATCTCAGTGGTTGTGGAAGGCTACTTTTATTTTTATTTTTTTTTTTAAAGATTTATTTTATTTATTTGACAGAGAGAGATCACAAGTAAGCAGAGAGGCAGGCAAAGAGAGAGAGGGAGGGAAGCAGGCTTCCTGCTGAGCAGAGAGCCCGATATGGGACTCGATCCCAGGACCCTGAGATCATGACCTGAGCCGAAGGCAGCGGCTTAACCCACTGAGCCACCCAGGCGCCCCTGGAAGGCTACTTTTAGCCTAAATTAGCTTTTAGCTCAATACAGAATAACACATCCAACTATAACCTCAATGCTATGGGCCCCATCAGAACAATGTAGTCATCATTTGGAACAAGATTTAAATATAAAGCTCTTATGTACTCTTAATACCTTAGATTTATCCCAATAGAAAACTGACAATAGAGTAATTAGCAAAGCAGTTCTGATTAATGCCATAAACAGATAATGAAAGAAATACAAATTTCACTTTTTATATTTCAAGTGTTTCATTAATCTAGCAGAAGTAGTCAGAATATCGGATGTTTTGGGAAGCTTAATTTTAACAAATAGCTTTATTTGTCCCTGTCTAGAGATAGGAGATATAAAGAAAATTGTTAATTTCTTAATATATCATAGCCTTTCTAAAGCTGTATGGAGTTGGATTTTTCTTCTTGGACAATTCATTTGCATTTGTTGCAAATATTTAAATGTTCCTTAGATACCGTGTCAGTCTAAACTGATAGGAACTATTCCATAGGAAAGGGCTTAGGTGTTCTTTAACAAAGTGAAGAGGGGAACTGAGGGATGCCTTTTTCCCTTTTAAATCCAAAACTGAGTTGTGTTTATATGATTAAGTGAGTTGGGTGTGAAGACCTTTGCCCCTGGTGTAATCAAGAAGGTTAAATGTTACTTGTTTATTTTAATTAAACATTTGTATTTATTTTCTAATAGAAAGGAAATAACTAGTATGCATTAAGTAAATTATCCTCTTCACATTCTGCCAGTTTCTCAGGGAACCAAGATCAAACAGGATGGCCTTTCAAAAAAAGTTAGTAAAGTTGAAATCTTGTTTGTAATATTGATCACTGGTATATCTCTCATCTTTTTTGGTCATGAAATAATAATAAAAGAAAATATCATTTGTGTTAGGGCCCTCCAGAGAAACAGAGCCAATAGAGTGTGTGTGTGTGTGTGTGTGTGTGTACACATATACCTACATAAATATTTATACATATACATACATATAGTAAGAATATAGTATATACTAAGAATATATACATATATTCTTTGCATATATATATGCAAAAGTATACACAGTATCTATAAATATGTATATGAAGATATATATGTATATATATGTATCTATATGAATATATATATAAAAGTATGAAGATATATATATATAGAGAGAGAGATTGAGATTGAAATTAAGAAATTGGATCCATGATTATGATGGCTGACAAGTCTAAAATCTGCAGGGCAGGCCAGCAGGCTGGAGACCCAGAGTAGACTTAATGCTGCAATCTGCCTGACTTTGAAGGAGGTCAGGAGGCAGAATTCTCTCTTCCTCAGGACCTCAGTTGTTTTCTCTTAAAGCCTTTAACTGATTAGATGAGGCCCACCCACATTATGGAAAGTATCTGCATTACTCGAAATCTCTTGACCTAAGTGTTAATCCCCTCTAAAAATATCTAAAGTACCTAAAAATAGCAACATCTAGAATGGTGTTTCACCAAATATCTGGGTATTGTGGTTTAGCCAAGTTGACACATACAGTTGACCATTACATAATGTAACATAGATCAGCCATAGTTCAGTTAAAAAAAGGTTTAAAAAATTAACCATTACAACAGTAACATCATCCTCATTAGTGTCACCACCATCTCATTTTTTACTGTGTGCCAGGTACTATTTTAAGTACTTTACACGTATTAACACACTGGATCCCTCGACACAGCCACATCAGATACGTACTCTTACTATAGCCATTTTATAAATGATAGAATTGCATTGAGGTCAAGTAACATGCCCCCAGCTCTATAGCTCACCTAATTTCACTGTATACTTGTCTACTTTGCCTATAAAATTTCCTTGAAAACGGGGCTGGGACTATTCTTTTTTCTTCTCTCTCCTGGCCTTTCCAACCTGGACATCACTGATTTTTATGTCTGTCCATCATGAAATACATTGTACTTTTCTCCTCTTTTCTTCCTGAATATAAATAATCATTCTGGAATGTTACCTTTTGGGTTTAGGAATGCATCAAATAGTCACAGATGTCCTGTATTAAACCTGAGTGTCTGAGGACAGTGTTGGCAAGGGATGATGCCACAGATATACCCAGCTTGGACTGGGGTCTGGACTGAGGTCAGAGAATGCAGGCAATAATCACTGAAAGAGGAAACTTCTTCTTAATGAAGGTCATTAGTACTTTAAAGAGTGTTCACCTTTCCAGCAAGTGTGTTCACACTTCACTAGTCCAGTAATTTCTCACTGGGGCCAGCATCTTTAAACCAAATGAATGCACCCTAATCCTTTCTTCCTTCCTAGGGACTTCTGAGTTTGAAGTTGGACTTTGTTCCTGAATATTGTATAACTTCTTACTGTCCTAAAAAAAAATTAGAAGATGAAGTTACAAGCTATAAACTGCATAAGCACACAGCCCCAAATGGCATTTCCTCCTGTCTGTGTAGGAATGTATATGGATTTGACAGATAAAAAGAATGCCTTTTTTCTGTAATCCTCCTGTAGCTTCGTGGACATGTCCCTGAAACTCAGCTGGCTTTCTTGTCCCTGCAGTTCCTGGGTGGTCTGATTAGGGTAAAACCCATCATCAAAGCAGGCCAGGTGCTGACACTCAGGTTATGAAGCTGTCAGGAAAAGATCCTCTCGATTTCTTGGGAACTCCTGCCCGCACAGCACCACCAGGCCATAACAGCCCCTGGTGCCTTAGGTGAGGGATTAGCTGAGCATCGTGTGGCTAGCTCTCATTAATCCTTCCATACCAGCAAACCTAGATCCTCTAATTACTAGCCAGCTAATACCCAATTCCGTTTCTCCGAGGGCTGTAGTCTCTGAGGGACAGGAGGAAGAAGCAGAATGGGGGAAAAGAAACAAAAATGAAAAACACGTGAATGTTGGGTTATATTTATTTTTCCTTTCAAGCATCTTGGAAAATTCCCTCTCTTTCTCTCTGTCTCACTCGCTCTCACCATGGATACCTACTTACCTACCTACCTACCTACGTACATTCCTGTTTACCTACCTACCTAGGCTCCAAGATCAACCAATTAGTTTGGGAAGTTTTCCTTTTCTGATTTTGGAATGTAAATAATGGAGGGGTTTGGGTTTGGGTTCTGTTTGAATCCATGTTCTCCCCACCTCCTTCCATTTCTTTTGCTTCTGTTGATTGATGTATCATTGAGCTCCTGTGATTGAGGGTGCTTGCTGGGGTCACTTACCAGGAAGCATGTTTATTTGGAGCTGGGCTGCATCAAGTAGAGGTTCTCAGTTCCCGCTTGCATGTTCGTCAGTTCTCCCCTAACATTCTTAAGTGGAATGGAAAATACTGAAGTGGTTTCAAATTGTGGTGTATTCAGAATGGAGAAGTGGTGTTAGAATTTTAGGACAAACCATAGGCCTTTGGATATGGGACTATTTGTAGAGTCCTGAAATACTCATGATGGGACTAAGGTCTCAGGAAGTTCTCTGTTGTCATATGGAACATAAGATCATCACACTCACCCCTGGCAGATGGTCTGCCATCTCTGGGAATATTTGAACTTTTCGGTCTCTTTCTTTCTAAACTATACCCCTAGCGTAGTGAGAATATGTCCTCTCAGTAAGGTTCATGGTTCCTTTTTATCCTCAGTACTTCATTATTTTAAAGAGGTCCCCTAAAGACAATAACTGTTTTCTGCTCCCCCATTTGAGTTATAAATTACTCATTAACTATTTGTACAGTGAGTGAATGAATGATGACCCCAGATAACCTTTCTGGCTAAGTAGAGTAAGAAGTTCTTCAGAAAGGAATACAGTGAGCGCCCAATATGTAAAGGTCTGGGATAACAGATAATTTCATGTCACAGTGGCAGTTTGTTGGTGGTGACAGTCCCTGTGAACACCGTGTCAAGAGAAATTCCAAGTTGTCTCCATGGCTGAGGATAAAGGAAGGCCTCGCAAAGGGACACCTGGGTGGCTCAGTCAGTTAAGCATCTGCCCCTGGTTCAGGTCATGATCCCAGGGTGCTGGGATCGAGTTCTGCATCGGGATCCTTGCTCCGTGAGGAGCCTGTTCTCCCTCTGCCTGCCACTCCCCCCTGCTTCTAACGCTCTCTCTCTCTGTCTCTCATTGTGACAAATAAAATCCTTCAAAAAGTGCAGGGGGCGGTTAATCTAGCTTCTGCTAGGGGAAGCCAGGCTTCCCAGAGAATGTCTCAGAGAAAGTTACATGGAACAGGGGCATTTCGCAGACTCCTAAAACTTCTCCCTTCTTAACTGCCTGTCAGTAAGAGACCCTCAAAGAAGACATGGCTTCCAGAGAAGAGAATAGGAAAAGGACAAACAAAAAACAGAGTGCTAAGAATAAGTCAGTTGGATGCACTTAAACTGAACAAGGCCCTGGAGCAGCTAGTTTGGTCCCAGTTTTCTCAGTGCTTTCATGGATGTAAGCCAGGGCTGTTAGCCCACTCTGAACCAGAGGTAAAAGCATTCTTGTGGCGATTCACCAGGTACTCTAAAAATGCCACCATGGGACAATCCATTTTGAGTACTTAGTACAAAAATGATTTTTCCCCAAAGCTGAGGTACCAGCCACCAAGTAAGAATCAGAAGCTGTGGTATGCTGTGTGTACGATTGGCGGGATGTGGCTGGGAGAGCGCTGCTATGACCTGTTACGAAACCATCATTTGGCATCATTTGGGAAAGCCGGGCAGTGTATGAATATCATGGTTGGACTTTTTAAATTGGGTGTGCTGATTAATTTCCTGATTTTCCTTCAGAGGGGCAAGTTTGCAGCTTTGACAGAACATCTCCTAGGCATTCATTCTGTATTTTGCAAGCCCCAAACATACGTGATGTTGGCTTTGAGTATGTGAATAGGGAACTTCTCTGACATGGTTTTGCTGAGTTTCTGATTTCCTCTTACCACTTTTTTTTTTTAAGATTTTATTTATTTATTTGAGAGAGAGAGAGTGAGAGAGAGAGCATGAGAGGGGAGAAGGTCAAAGGGAGAAGCTTACTCCCCATGGAGCTGGGAGCCCGATGCGGGACTTGATCCCGGGACTCCAGGATCATGAACTGAGCTGAAGGCAGTTGCTTAACCAACTGAGCCACCGAGGCTCCCCTCTCTTACCACTTATTAATATCCAGAAATTGATAAGTTGTCTTCATGGTATATTCCTCTTACTAGTGCTCCTAATAGTGACAGTGACAGTGACAGTACATTATCCAACTCTCTGGAGAGTGGCCCACCATGCCTCAAACCATAGGATGTGAGCATATCTTCTCTTACTGCTGCGTTAAAAGTAATCTCTTATTTGATGTGTACTTTACTTGTCCTAAGTGTGGCACAGAGGTAAACAGTGTGCAGCCACTGAAATCAGGAGCTGAGATGTCAGAAGTGAATTATCTTTAGAAACTAAGATTGTTTCTTCTGAGGAAAACTATTATGTTCAGTCTTTAATATTAGTCATCCTGAGCATACTGTTCAGGTGTCTTTTATGAGGGGATGTGCTTCTCAGCCACTGCCTTCTGTTCCTTTCCAAGCATGACAAAATTCTAATCATTAGAAGCCATGTGATTCTGAATATATTATGTAAACAATGAAAAAAAAGAATGAGCTTTGTTTATAGCAGTTGCTCTTAAAAAAAAAAAAGGCCACACATGTGGGAGGTAACAGTGGACATTGGCCATTCCCTTGCTAAAGCTAAACATCAGGAAGCCTCCTTTTTTCAAACATAAAGGTGCTGGAGTGTGAAGAGGCGTGTGAAGAGATGCCTTTTGTCCCCTCCTGAATCTAGGACTAATTGGGAAATAGGACACAAGTGACAGTCACATGTATGTCAAAATCTCAACTGGTCAAGTGGATTACAGAGGGTGGCCTTCGATCTGTGTTTCTTCTCCCCAGAATTCAACATTCCAGTCCCAGTGGTTTTGGAAAATACTGGATACCTGCAGCTTCTCCTGAGAGGCAGGCCCTGCCTAGCTAAGCTTTCTGCATGGCAGGAGAGCAGAAAAAATGTAATGACATTGTATGGTGACAGAATGCTAACTACTCTTAGGGTGGTGAGCACAGCCTAATGTATAGACTTGTCGAATCCATATGTTTTACAGCTGAAACTAACATAACATTCCAAGTACAGTATATCAACTATAAATTTTAAAATGTGCCATAAATTTAAAAATGCACTATTGTCATAGAAAGAGCCAAAATAACAGAGTCACCAAGGCATGTTGATCCTTCTCTCTTAAGCAGTGATAGGAAAATTCCCTCCAGCCCAGGGAGGGAGTCATGAGGGAGCAGGCTGAGTGAGGATGGAAGTGCTCCTTCCTGACCGGCCCCTTCTCAGGAATGGAGTGCAAGCTTCTTCCTTTGGGGGGCAGATGAGAAGAGGGAATATATCATATCTATTCTAATACAAGTTGTCCAGAAAGTCTGCCTGGATCTGGCCTTTTGTTCTATCTAGGTTCATTGCAGCCCTGACTGTTGGATTAAGGCCCGTGGTACACTTTGCCCCATCCCCAGGGTGGAAGTCTGCAGGACATCCTTCTCTGTCCTTACCCTGCACCTCTACTTCCTGAGAGCTGATTTGCTTTGATTGTCTTTAGCTGCCTGTGAGGCACTTAAGGACACCTGTGCAGTACCTTTGTGGCTCTGTGTCACTGTGTTGTTTTAGAGAATTGCCTCTGTAGTTCTTTATATGCTGAGTCACAGAGGAGTCTTCTCAGAAACTTCCAACTTCAGAACTTTGTGAAAACTCACATAAAATACTTACCTTATAGACCCGCAGAAGCCCTGTTGTTAGGTTAGTGTCAAATGACAAACCATGGAACTGAAAGAGACCATACACTTGATCCAGACAGCGCTATCTCCATCACCATTGAGGGTATGTAGGGGCTATGCTGGAGAGATTCTTCAGGAGTCCAACTTTAATGGGGAGATATCAGGCAAAGGTTCTGTTCTTTACCCACTCTCTTTTATACAGGGTCCCTTTCACTTCCTTGCGCTGTTGGTCTAAACCCATCTACGGGGACTCCTGGCTGCCCGAAAGATGCTGGTATTACCTCCCCAGGCTGGGAGCACACAGTGGGTGTTTGTGCTGAGGAAGTCACAGGACCCAGGGAAGGTAGTACTGCTCAGCCGGGGTTGGCACTAGAGCTGAAGTCCGCTTCTCTTCTGGGACCGCCTTATTGTTAAATACCTCCAGGTGTCTTTAGTGATCTTTTCCACCAGCTATCAGATCTTGTGTTTGAGAGTCTTCCAGATGCTTAACCTAAATACCACCACCTCTAGTTTAAGCTTGTTATTTTCTTGCTAGGTCCTCAAACTCATCTCAAGCCTTTACTATTCTGAATGTTGTATTTTTCTGAAAAAGATCTCAGGTGAAATGCATCACTAATTGTATAGAGCTCAGAAATTCTGTACCACCTTCCTCATTTCATTATGCTCCTTTCTGGAAAGATAAATCTCTTTTAATTATGAAAATACATATATTTATTATCTGACAAGCAAATCTAGTTTGCCTTTCAGTGAAATTACTTCATTGCAATGCAACTTCTAGGAGCTTATTTAACATCAATTAAAAAACCGCACATTATTGAAACTGTACATTAGGATCAGGAATAAAACAAGAAGATCTATGGAGCACTGTAGAAAAGTTAATTGGAAAATATGATCAACTATGAAGTCCACAGGGTCTTATGGAAAATGCTGACCTTGCTGCCTCTCTGTGTAGCCTTTTAAACTCTTGGAGTTATATTCTCAGATCCTAAGAGCATGGAACTAACATCAAAGAGCATTTTGTACCTGTCAGACACAGATTAATGCAAGATGCTGTTCCTGCCCACCTACTTCCTGCAGGGTAGCTGGGCAGGTAGACAGTTTGTAAGGTGACACAGGGTTCCAGTACAGCACTGCCCCAAGCACGGAGAGTCAGCAGGGTTTGCGAGTGGGGCTGTGGGAGAGGCCACTGACACAGGGGACAGCTGTGGAGCAGAACAGTTCTCCTGGTGGTAGCTGTTACTTACCCCATGGAGGGTGCTCTACTTCCAAATCATGGTTTGGTTTTTTTTTTGTTTAATCAGCATAAAATCTGGAATGATGAGAAATATCTTCTGAAATGCTCTTTCTCCATGAGAAAAATAAGCAGAGTGAGCTGTTTCATCTGTACACTGATTGTAGTGCTAAATTAGGGAAGATAAATGAACCTCATCTCTATTATTACCAGGACTGTGCTTTTGTATATCTTGTTCTTTGGGGTCCCCATGGACTGAAGAGAGCACATGGCAAACCTTGCAATACAAATTATTTATACTTATGTTTATATAAATGAAACAACAACAAAGTTATCCCAGTGATCTTTAACCAGTACTCCATGACTAATGGTGATTTGAAGTACTCACTGAAGTGAAAAAGGAAAAGAACCCAACAGTGCTCTTCTAACACCTCATCGCCTCCTCAAAGCTGGAGTCCTTCTCAGTTTGTACCCAGAAGGGTCCTCTCTGCTTCCTGGCCATACAGATCCCTGAAAAAGGAACTATTGGCATTTGGCATTTGGTGGCCAGAGCCTGAGTGCTACATGAGGCCAGCACGTAGCTTGCTATTCTTAACATCTCAGCTAGTGCTGTGTGCTCACCAACTAGTCAATGGATATTACTCTTAGGTCCTGACTCTTCACACCCAGAGATAAGCTGACCAAAAATAATGAGATGGGGAGTATGCCATTATTTCTGTTTTATCATATTGTTGATTTTATTATAAAGCAAACTGATCCTAGGGTCATGAAAATCAATGCTTATTCTGTGTCTTAAAACTGTGAACCTTCTATGATGTTGTGAAGTTTAAAAAAGCCAAGACTCACTCAGCGACTTCAAACCCTGTTCTGTGTGAATTTCAATTCTAAATCTTAAACTAGTGGTTGCTGGAACTTTAGTATTGTAAAAGCTTAGGCAGGTTACTAAGTCACCCCCAGAATTGCTATGGGAGCCATTATAAATGGACAGCTCATTGGTCTCATTAAAGCCGCAGGGAATTGGAGTATGTCCTTGGGAACCATACATTGGAAAGTACCTGTATCTGAGCTTGTGTTTTGGGGCCAGCTTCCTGAGTCCCGGGGGCAAACTTAACCTGTCAGTGGCTAATGCTTTAAAAAAATATAAAAGCCATTAGGCTGGTCACCCCTGTCTCACAGATTTGCATAGTAGGTGCACGCATTAATCAACACTTTTGGACCCCCCATCACTTCTGCCTTTGATCAGAAGCCTGGTTTGTCCCAGAGTGCCAAACTGTAGGAGTTGAGTGAAAGAGAAAGAGGGAGAGAGAGGGAGGGTTGGGTGGAGAGGAGAGTAGCCTATCTCACCTACCAGACAATTTTCTTCTCCCTTCTCAAAGCAAGTTCCTGGCACATTCAGATGGCTTCATGGTATCCATGGCTGGGGTCAGGGCTTAGTCTGCACTCTGTGACAGAGGGGACCAGCCTACAGTGATCACACTGAAGACCCAGCTGGCAGTGCAAGCTCAGGTCACCTATAAGTTTGTACTCACATCCCTGCAACATTGCCGGGCTCTTCCTGGGACCAGCTATTTGCTTAGTTCTGCTTGTCTGTCTTGTTAGATTGCAATCCTCAGAAAAGGAAGTATGAGTTTTTATTTCACTTTCCATGTATAAACCTTCTCTTATCATTTCTTGGTGAAAAGGCATAGGGTCTGGGTAAACCAAGCTTATCCTCTTGACCTCACCTGTGGACTGAATACTCTTAGCTAGAGTCAACAGTTTCTTAAAGTGTGCAGGTCTGTGGCAATCTCTATATAATCCAGAAATACTTTATTTTAATATCCTGGTATATTCTGCTTTCCTGAATTTGAAACATGAAAAGAAGTCAGATGTTCATTTAAATAAAATAAAAATTCTAAATGTATGATAATGAATTTACCCCTGATTCTCCTTCACTGAACATGTCAAACTGTATTTTAAAATGAGGCTCATTCTCAGATATTTGTTGGCACCGCAGCCTTTTCATTTGCTTGGAAATACTGTTTTCAAGCTATTTTGGTTGTGAATTGTTATACTCAAAACATATTTATTTTAACATTTTTGAATTTCTTTTTACTTTATTATATATGGACTTAAATCAAGTAAGAGCAATGCAATGTGATGTCAGAAAATGCTTTGTTCCAAGAGAGCATTTTTCTGTAAAAAGATATGCTTTAAGGTAGTTTTTTCGGATGATTCGTATGAGAAGTCCTAGGGAAAGAGAAACCAGTTATTTTTAAAAAAATAACCGAGGTCAACATAAATTTAACATGAAACTATACTGAAAGAGGTAGGTGGTCAGACTTCATGATGAAATGAAGGAATATATCCTTTTTTCTTCTTGAATGGAGTTGATCCATGGGCTTAATTAATTTTTATTATATAATCTAATTGGCTGTGAGTTTTCTCTTACTTTATAAAGTTTTTACTGACATTTACCCATGCCATTTCTTAAATCATAGCCTGAAATGTATTAAACTGGTCTAAAATATTTTTTGTGCTTTTATAAATAGTAGCTTTAATATACAGCATCTTATCCAAGCCCCAAAAGTTTGGTTTCTGTGGCGTGTCTGTGATTTGTATATAGACACTGCTGTACCAGGTGTTTTGTGACCAGCATTCTTATAGTTAGAGGCTATGGCAACTCCAAGAGAATTGATCTGAGTGGACTCCACACTAATTTGACAGGACCCTTAGAGCCGGGGTGATGCAATTCTTTGTTCAAATGAATTGAGGTTGGGGCCATCACAAACCACAGCAGTGGTATCTATCACCTTACTCAACAAATCGCCAAGGCCTGCCTGTGCAACTGTAACTCACTTTCTGGCTTTTGTGTCTCCTGTTGAAGATTGGGCAGTACCAGCCTTATTTACCTGAAGCGATATGGTAAAAAGAGTAACTCAACTTGGTTTATGTAGATACAGTTACTTAGCTTTTGAAGGAAGATTCTTTTATCATTGGTAGCTTTCAAGTTCCACCTGATACTGGTGAACAAAGTCCAGCCTGTTCTTGTTATGTAAATATAATTAGGTGATGATGTTCTGTGAAGATGACCTATAAATATCAGCCTCTACTTGCAAATATTTATAGGACAAAGAGCCTTTGGAAACATATTCAAGGAAGGATCTCTGACTTCATGTCGTGCATATTAAAAAGACTTACATAATGCTGTTTAACTACGATTCTGAGGTTTTTGTGAAGTTATTTAGCCTTGAACTTTAATTTTCTTTCCCATATTAGTACATCTGTCCCACAATAGCTTTGTGGGCTCTGAAGCATGAAATAGCCTCCCACGTGCTCTGTGGTTTCTCAGTATACATTCATGGTTCTCTGATTAGGACACTTTAATATTTTTAAGGTTTAGAGTTCTGGAGGGGCGCTGGGGCTGGATTGCTTCTGGCTCATTTGGAGACCTTTGGAAAATTGTTTAATTATTCATCTCCTTCCAGCTTTTGACTTCTAAGCGAGCATTGCCTTGTATAAGTAGGGGCATGAGGAGAAGTTGAGAGATGAGAGATGCAACTTTCACCTCCTTTCCTTCAAGGAGACAGGGTTCCACTCTCAAGAGAATTCCAGTATCAACTTACACAACAGCTTATACCCTGAGCCTGTGTGAGACCATGGGAGCTGCTAGGAGACATAGCAGAAATTAACCAAGGTTAGCATATGGTCTGTGATGCTTTTGTTTAGATTACTTGGAGATGTACATTAGTGGGCAAAATTCTGATTCGTTTGACTTCAGAAATTTAATTTTATTTTTTTAAGATTTTATTTATTTATTTGACAGATCACAAGTAGGCAGAGAGGCAGGCAGAGAGAGATAGAGGAGGAAGCAGGCTCCCCGCTGAGCAGAGAGCCTGATGTGGGGCTCGATCCCAGGACTCTGGCAACATGACCAGAGCCGAAGGCAGAGGCTTTAATCCACTGACCCACCCAGGCGCCCCAGAAATTTTATTTTTAATTGTTGATTTATTAATATGTGCAGAGGAAAGAAATCAAGTTTCTAGAAGGAGATCGATTGGAAGCATTATTAAGTGTGTATGGTGTTTTTGAAGCAAGTTCTTGAGTAATAAAAGCATACATCCTTTCTGATCCCCTGCAGCCCTGGAGACGCATCAGGCTTGTCCTTCATCCAGGTGCTGTTTGAAGCACTTTGCACATCCAATGGCGCCATCAGATTCAAAGTTGGGGTATGAGATAAAACTGCACTTAATCAAAACTGTCCTTGAGATGCCCTCCATCTCCCACAAAGAACAGTTGATACCCGTTCTAATGTAGCCAGTCCTCTGTCTGTTAATGTATAAATTAATAATGTGTGAAGTGGGTGGTTTGGTTAGAGATTTTGCTGTATGGAAACATATGTATCTTTAAATAATAGAACGAGCTCAGAGTAGGAAAGTGAGAAGCATCAAGAACTCGCCCCTGAACATGGAGCAACATGTCTCCGGCTCTGGCTGCAGATGCCCTTGGGCTTATCTGCTTCTCATAGAGAGTGGCAGGTGGACTCAGAAGTGCGCTTTCAGTTCGTTTTGTGCTCTTGTACCCGTGTGTTCACACTTTGCTGTCTTGCTCTCACTAGCTGTGTTTCTTCTCTAAGCATACATACTGGGGGTCTGGTCTTGTGCTTATTGGTCGATGTCATGACCATCACCCCCTGGCAAGTTACTCCATAAGGCCTGAGGACTGTGAATCCTTGATTCTTATATCCTCAGCTCCTCATACAGTTGAACTGGGGCTCAATAAATGTTTATTGAATGTATGAATGACAACTTCATCTTCCTCTGAGCAGCCCCCGCAGATATATTTGTTTTCAGGTTGTCTTTGTTTTTATTTTATTTTGTTTTAGTTTAGTTTAATTCCAGTGTAGTTAACATGCAGTGTTATATTAGTTTCAGGTGTACAATATAGTGATTCATTGCCATACATTATCCAGCCTTTGCAGATATTAATTAAACAGCTGCATGGCTGCCTATAGCATAAAAGGGACATAATCAGTTCCTGATCCGTAGTTGTGAGACTTATTCCCTCATAACAAAGCAGCTCCCTGGGAATGGAAGCTCAGCTTAAG
Organism: Martes martes; assembly: GCF_963455335.1. Lineage (NCBI taxonomy): Eukaryota > Metazoa > Chordata > Mammalia > Carnivora > Mustelidae > Martes > Martes martes. The sequence continues at coordinate 59,841,151 of NC_137896.1, forward strand.
GGCCTTGGAATGATATATGCCATCTGCTGTGTGTCTTCTGTGTGCTAAGCTGATATCAGGGTCCGAGGTTTCCAGTCCTGTTCTGTGTGTGCCCTCCACTCTGCCCTCCTCCACCTGTGCTTGGCCTCTGAGCCGCTCAGCCTGCCAGGACAGCCTCACACACTAGGCCCCTGAAGAAGCAGAGAAAGGAAAGCTGAACGTAGTGGAAAGCTAGGATTTCAGCATGCTGTCTTTCTTCATTTTTCCTTGTCTTTTCATCTGCCCGAGACTAAATGTAGGGCATCCATTCTGTAAACTGAGGTTGAATACCGACTATGTACTGGGTGCCGTGGTCTGTCAAAAACACAGCACATTAATGTGTGGTCCTGGACCTCAAGGAGATACAAAGCAACAGACATAAACTAGATCGTGCTCTGGGCTAGTGAGAATCACTCCTTGGAATGGTTTGTGTTTACCTAAATTAATAAACATAATTTGTAGGAAAATATTCTCATTGAGCTTGAAAAGAAATAGAGATTGGTCACCCGTGCCAAGCCGGAAGTAAATTTAAATCAATATGAGCACGAAAGGAAAGAAAATCTGTAACAACAATAATATTAGTAATAAAAGCCTTAGTCATTTGCTTCGATGGTTTAGTTCTAAAATAGAAATTCCCTTTTGGAGTCTGTGGACGTGGGAAAATTAAGTTGATGAAGTAGTGTTTTGGGTTTTATATGTCAGTTTAATAGTTTCTAAATCTGAAACATAGCATGTGATACAGTGACCTCCTGATGTTGCTATTTTTGCCAGATTAATGGTGAAATGTACAGCAATAAGCAAATGTAAAGTGAAGTTTGAATTTGTTACATAATACGGCAGACCGAGGAATGGTGATAGTAATTAAAGAAGGATATTCACTACTTCACCTTCCTGTTAATGATAGTCTTCTTACATATCCCAGACTTAAATGAAAAGGTCAGGAATTCAGCTCTTATTTTGTGAGTACTAACATCATTAGACGTAAACTATAGATCATAGCAAGATCAAATAAGAGCTATAATAGAGATGCAAGTTGGGATGTGAGTAGGAAGCTTGATTTCTTTGGGAACACCAGGCAAGCAACTCAAAGGAAATGTTACCCAAATAGAACCTTGAAGAATATTTAAGATTTGTGCTAGCTGAAGGGGGAGGAATTGTATTGTTTTCTGTATGTGTTGTGTGTTATGTTTGTGTGTGTATGTGTTTTCTTTCCAAAAATCTTAAGTCCCTGAGGCATGTCTTATGGGGAAAAAGAAACATCTTCAATCCCCTGTCCAGTGTAGGGCACGAAAGTTTTTTCAGTGGTACTTGTAAGAGGAAGGACAGGATAGGGAAGCTCAAGGGAAAAATGTTACAACAAACCTACAGAGAATACCTTGAATTGGGTTGGTATCTGATCTTCTTATGAGGGTCATATCTAGCAAGGTGATTCATAGATAAGCTTACTCCCTACATTAAGCTATCTGCTGTAATTCTCTCTTGCCCATCCCATAGTCCAAAACCAGAGATGTTTCTTTTTTTTAAGATTTTATTTATTTATTTATTTATTTATTTGCCAGATAGAGATCACAAGTTGGCAGAGAGAGAGAGAGAGGAGGAAGCAGGCTCCTGGCTGAGCAGAGAGCCCGATGTGGGGCTCGATCCCAGGACCCTGGAATCATGACCTGAGCCGAAGGCAGAGGCCTTAACCCACTGAGCCACCCAGGCGCCCCACCAGAGATGTTTCTTAAAGCAGGACTTGGTTACCCTTTATATGTAGGTTTAATGATTTAGTTCTTTACTGTGGTTTAATTGTAACTGTAAGAAGTGCAGCATTAAAACTGAATTCTGTGGTATGATTTTATAGAGGCAAAAAACACATTTAATATGCTTAGTACATGCATAGTGGGGTAGATCATAGCATGTTCTCTCCCCTCACCACACTTTTTTTTTTAAGCTCCACAAATCTCAGAAATGAAGGAGGCAGAAATTTTCTATTTTGGGAATATTTTTCCCAAAGCAAAATTGAGTTTTTATTGCCAAAGAACTATGGACCAAGTCCTTTAAAATATCTGATTCGATGAATTAGACCGTCAGCATTATAGGTATGCTCATATGCCGTAGAACAACTATTGTCACTATGTGCTTTATCTCTTTTGAATGAGTTCATTGCACCTCACTTTCCACCCAACTGCAATTCAGAACTTCCTAGTCATCTTTAAATGTTCCTTTTGCAAAAATACAAATTAACTTCTAAGTTTATAGAACTTGTAATTGCGGCTCTTGAGAATACTTGGATAGAATGTGAAATAAAGTACTTACTGATTCTTAAGCCCAAAGCATATTTCTTTCCAGATACAACATACGCTTTTTAGCATTGAAAGCTTTTATCTAGAAATTGACAATCTGTACTCTGGTAAGCATCACAAATGTTCAGACCAAAGTCTTTATCAACCCTTTGTGTGCACAGTCCCATAACTTGTTAAGGAGCCATTTAACTTTGAGCAACTTGGCATTTGGTTCGAAGAGATGGCAACTGTAAGAAGATCCTGGTAGATCAAAGTTAAACAGAGCCCCGGTTTCATCTTATCTTCAGATTTCCCCTATATTATCCTACCAAAAATGGAGCTAAGTTACTGTCATGCTTCCTGTGGAGGGAAGAAAAGTTTGCTTAACACATACTGTATTTGGCATGATGGTTTAAAACTCTCCCAAGAGAGGGGTGATGGTGGAACTCTGTTCTTTTTAAAAGTTTCTAAAACATGAAACATTTATGAGGTTGATGCTCTGGATAGCTGTGTTGGGAGTAAATAGCACGTGCATGAATATTCTATATTACATTTGAGAAGCCTTTCAGGGACACCTGGCAGAGGGGTAGCTTGGCCTAGGCAGAAAGCTCCCAACAGGCTGGGCTAAAAAATATTTACCACCATTCCATGAGAAGTGGCCAAAGGACTAGAACTATGAAAAAGGCTTTTTTCATCTGGAGGTAGGATGCCTTTCCTAGGGATAAAGGAAAAAAGATGTTAACTAAGAACTTGTAATGATTCTTAATTCTTAGGAACTGTGTTACCTTTTTCTTAATTGAGGTATAATTTGCATGCAGTGGAATGTTTAGTTACTAAATGTACCTTTGAATCAGTTATGATAAATGCAAAGGCTAAAGGCATCATCTCCATACCCCCTTCCAGTCAGTTTCCCTGGCCCCCAGAATCAAGCCTTGAACTTATTACCCACTCTAGAATTTTGTAGAAATGGGATGTATGTATTTCTAGTTTCTGGCTTTTTTTTCTCAACATAATATTTTTGAAATCCATCAGTAGTATTGTCAGTGGTTTCTTTTCTCCCTGCAATCGTTGGGGGAAAAATACACTAAATAAAAAATAAAAAATACACTAAAAAAAGATACACTATATGAATGTATCACAGTAGGTTGATCCTTTGATGGGAATCTAGGCTATTTGTAGGTCTGGGTTATTATGAATTAAACAGCTATCGACATTGTAGTACAAAACTTTTTGTACACCTATGGTTTGACTTCCCTTGTATAAACAGCTAGGAGTGGAACTGGTAGGTTGTAGAGTAGATTGGGTTTAACTTAAAGAAACTGCAAGAGATTTCCAAAGCAACTTTACCATCTTACACTTGACCAACAATACTGAAGAATTTTGGTATTGCATATTCCTCCTTAGCAGTTGGTGATGGTAGTCTTTTTCATTTAATCATTTTAGTAGGTGACTGTTGGCATCTCATTGTGGGTTTAATTTGCATTCCCCAAATGGAAATGATGTCAAACACTTTTCCATGCATGTATTGGCAGTTTGCTTAAATGCCATTTGCGAAGTGGCTCTCTTCAAGCATTTAGCCTATTTTATTGTGCTGTTATTGTTTATTAGGTATCAGAGTGCTTGTTGTGTACTGGATAGAAGTCGCTTCTTAGATTGCATTGCAGATTTTCTCTCCCATTCTGTGGCTTACTTGTTTATTTTCTTGATGGTACTTTTTGATGCACATTTTTAATTGTGAAATCCAAGTTATCATTTATCATTTTTGTTCTTCTACATTTATTCATTTCTAAGAAAAATTTCTCCTCTGAGAAATCTTTGCCCACTTCACTTTCATGAATATATTATGCTACACTTCATTATCATTTTATAACCTTTTTATTTTATTTATTTTAATTTTTTTAACAATTTTTTAAAAGATTTTTTTAATTTATTTGTTTGACAGACAGAGATCACAAGCAGGCGGAGAGAGAGGAAGGGAAGCAGGCTCCCTGCTGAGCAGAGAGCCCGATGCAGGGCTCAATCCCAGGACCCTAGGATCATGACCTGAGCTGAAGACAGAGGCTTTAACCCACTGAGCCACCCAGGCGTACCCTACAACCTTTTTATTTTGAATTTTAGATTTACAGAAAAGTTGCAAAGATGGTGTATCAAGGGCCTATATACACTTCACCCAGCTATCCCTGATGTTAACATTGTACAGTTCTCAAAACTAAGAAATTAACATCAGTACAGTATATGAAGTATAGACTCTGTTCAGATTTCATGAGTTTCTCTCTTAATGTCTTTGTCGAGGATCCAGTCCAGGATATCACATTGCCCTTAGTTGTCAAGACTCCGTAGTATTCTCTGGTCTCTGAGAGTTCCTCAGCCTTTACTTGTCTTTTATGACCTTGACACTTTTGAAGACTACTCCAGAGGTTTTGTAGAGTATCCCTCAATTTTATGTGTCTGACATTTTCTTCATGTTTAGACAGATTATGGATTACTTGGAAGAATGAATGGTAACAGAGGCGGTGTATTCTTTTCACCATTTCTAGTAACTTGTTTGTTGTAGCTTTTATGTTGGGTCCATGATTATCTCCCATTTTAATTTTGTGCCTTTTCTTTGAAGAAAAGCCTGCTGAGATTTTGACTAGCATTGTACTGAATCTCTTGATCAATTTGGGGAGAATTAACATCTTAACAATATTGAGTTTTTCAATGTGTACATTTGTAATATATCTTTCTACTTATTTAGGTCTTCTTTAGTTTCTTTCATCTGTGTTTAGAATTTTTAATATAAAGATCTTACATGGGGCACCTGGGTGGCTCAGTGGGTTAAAGCCTCTGCCTTCGGCTCGGGTCATGATCCCGGGGTCCTGGGATCGAGCCCCACATCGGGCTTTCTGCTCCGCAGGGAGCCTGCTTCCTCCTCTCTCTCTGCCTGCCCTTCTGCCTACTTGTGATCTCTGTCAAATAAATAAATAAAATCTTTAAAAAAAAAAAAAGATCTTACATGGTGGGGCACCTGGGTAGATCAGATGGTTAAGTGTCTGCCTTTGGCTCAGGTCATGATCCTGGGGTCCTGAGATTGAGTCTCATATTGGGCTCCCTGCTCAGTATGAAGTCTGCTTCTTCCTCTCCCTTTGTCCCTCTCCCCTGCTTGTGCTCTCTCTCTTTCTCTCACCTCTGCTGTCTCTCTCTAATAAATAAAATCTTTTTTTAAAAAAAGACCTTACATGACTTTGGTTAAATTTATTCCCATGTCCTGGATATTTTTGATACTTGTGTAAATAGTATTTTTAGCCTTTTTACTGCTAATACATTGATTTCATATGCTACAACATTGCTGAATTCATTTATCAGATCAACTAGTTCTCTTGTAGATTTATTCTTTTTATATATGCGTAACATGTCAGCACTGAATAAGGGGGAAGGGTTTGCTGCTTTTTCAGTTTTTATGCCTTCTATTTCTCTTGCTTGTCTGATTGCTCTGGCTAGGACCTTCAGTAAAATGTTTGATAGAGGTGGTAAGAGTATACATTATACATTTCTTTCTCATTCCCAACCTTAGGAAAAAACATTCAGTATTTCACTGTTGTGGTATGTGTTGTTAGCTATAGACTTTTCCTTTTTTGATGTCCATTATAGGCTGAGGAGTTTATTTTCTATTCTTAGTTTATGGAATGATTTTTACATAAATGGGTACTGCATAAATGGGTTGTATATTTAACATAAATGGTGTGTCAAATGCTTTCTCTGCATCTGCCGAAATGATCATAAAAATTCCCCCCTTAATGTGTTAATATAATCAACTACGTTAATTTATTTCCGGCCATTAATCCCTGGAATAAGCTACTTGATTATGGAATATTATCCTCTTTATATATTTCTAGGTGATTTAATATTTTGTTAAAGGTTTTATTTTCCTTTACATTGCTGTTTGTGAGGGATTTTGGTCTGTAACTTTCTTTTCTCATCATGTGTTTAGCTTTGATACCAGGATTATAATGACTTCACAGGATGAGTTGGGAAGTATTCTTTCCTTTGTCTTCTAAAAGATAGTGTATGATTGATATTATCTCTTTTATTAATTCTTGGAAGAGTTTAACATGGATACATTAAGTTCTGGAGTTTTCTTTTAGAAAACTGTTTAATTACAAATTCAATTTCTTTAACAGTTGTAGAGTTCTTTATTTTTTATTTATTTTTTCTCATTAAATTTCTTTCTTTTTTTAAAATTAACATTAATGTATTATTTGTTTTAAGGGTACAGGCCTGTGATTCATCAGTCTTACACAATTCTCAGTGCCCACCATAGCACATACCCTCCCCAGTGTCCATCCCCAGCCACCCATTCCTCCCAGCCCCCTACATTCCACAAACCCTCAGTTTGTTTCCTTAGATTGAGAGTCTCTTATGGTTTGTCTTCCTCTCCTATTTCATCTTGTTTCATTTTTCCCTCCCTTATCCTATGATCCTCTGTCTTGTTTCTCAAATTACTCGTATCAGTGAGATCATATCATAACTGTCTTTCTCTGACTGACTTATTTCACTTACCCTCTAGTTCCATCCATGTTGCAAATGGCAAGATTTCATTTATTTTGATGGTTGCATAGTATTCCATTGTATATATATACCACTTCTTCTTTATCCACTCATCTGTTGATGGACATCTAGGTTCTTTCCATAGTTTGGCTATTGTGGACATTGCTGCTATAAACATTGGAGCACACGTGTCCCTTTGGAGCACTACATTTGTTTTATTGGGGTAAATACCCAGTAGTGCAATTGCTGGTTCGTAGGGTAGCTCTATTTTTAACTTTTTGAGGAACCTCCCTGCTGTTTTCTGGAGTGACTGCACCAGCTTGCATTCCCATCAACAGTGTAGGAGGGTTCCCCTTTCTCTACATCCTCCAACATCTGTCAATTCCTGACTTGTTAATTTTAGCCATTCTGACTGGTGTGAGGTGGTATCTCACTGTGGTTTTGATTTGTATTTCCCTGATGCCGAGTGATGTGGAGCACTTTTTCATGTGTCTGTTGGCCATTTGGATATCTTCTTTGCAGAAGTGTCTATTCATGTCTTCTACCCATTTCTTGATTGGATTATTTGTTCTTTAGGTGTTCAGTCTGATAAGTTCTTTATAGATTTTGGATACTAGCCCTTTACCTAATATGTCATTTGCAAATGTCTTCTCCCATTCTTTCCATTGTCTTTTGGTTTTGTTGACTGTTTCCTTTGCTATGCAAAGGCTTTTTATCTTGATGAAGTCCCAATAGTTCATTTTTGCCCTTGCTTCCCTTGCCTTTAGTGATGTTTCTAAGAAGAAGTTGCTGTGGCTGAGGTCGAAGAGGTTGCTGCCTGTGTTCTCCTCAAGGATTTTGATGGATTCCTGTCTCACATTGAGGTCTTTGATCCATTTTGAGTCTTTTTGTGTGTGGTGTAAGGAAATGATCCAGTTTCATTCTTTTGCATGTGGCTGTCCAGTTTTTCCAACATCTTTTGTTGAAGAGACTGTCTTTTTTCCACTGGACATTCTCTCTTGCTTTGTCAACGATTAGTTGACCATAGAATTAGGGACCCATTTCTGGGCTCTTTATTCTGTTCCACTGATCTTTGTGTCTGTTTTTGTGCCAGTACCATACTGTTTTGATGATTACAGCTTTGTAATAGAGCTTGAAGTCTAGAATTGTGATGCCACCAGCTTTGGTTTTCTTTTTCAATATTCCTCTGGCTATTTGGGTTCTTCTCTGGTTCCATCCAAATTTTAGGATTATTTGTTCCATTTCTTTGAAAAAAGTTGATGGTATTTTGATAGGGATTGCAGTAAATGTGTGAATTGCACTAGGTAGCATAAATATTTTCACAATATTTTTTGTCTTCCAACCTATGAGCATAGAAAGTTTTCCATTTCTTTTTGTGTTCCTCAGTTTCTTTCATGAGTATTTTATAATTTTCTGAGTACAGATTCATTGCCTGTTTGCTTAGATCTGTACCTAGGTATCTTAAGGTTTTGGGTGCAATTGTAAATAAAATCAACTCTTTAATTTCTCTTGTTCTGTCTTGTTGTTGGTGTATAGAAATGCAACTGATTTCTGTACATTGATTTTATATATTGACACTTCACTGAATTCCTGCTTGAGTTCTAGCAGTTTTGGGATACAGTCTTTTGAGCTTTTCACCTAAGGTCAGGAACACGACGGGGAAGTCCACTGTCACCACTGCTATTCAACATAGTACGAGTAGTCCTAGTCTCAGTAATCAGACAACAAAAAGAAATAGAAGACATCCGAATCGGCAAAGAAGAAGTCAGACTCACTCTTTGCAGATGATATGCTACTTTATGTGGAAAACGGTTATAGAGTTCTTTAGATTTTCTATCTCTTCTTGTGTCAGTTTTGGTAAGTTGTATTTTTAAAGGAATCTATTTCATATACATTGTCAAATTTATTGGCTTATAATTATTTATAATCTCCCCTCATTATGCTTTTAATTTTTGTATAATCTATAGTATGTCCACTGTTTTATTCTTAAGCTTGATCATTTCTGTTTTGTTTTGTTTTTTTTTCCCAAAATCTTGATTAGTATTTCTAGGTGCTTATCAATTTTATCAGTCTTTTTAAAGAACCAATTTTTGGCTTTGTTGATTTTTTCTGTTTGTCAGTTTTCTGTTTCATTAGTTTTTATTATTTTTTGTGTTCCACTTACTTTGGGTTTAATTTGGGGAATTCTATTACTTTTAACATTTGCCTTAAAGGAATTACTATTAGTAAGGGAAAAAGATTAATCAGTATGAAATATTTTTAAATAAGGAATAATTGTTTTATAAAATATTGTAGGTAAATTGAACATTGATAGTAGTTTTTGAATATGAGTAAAGTTTGCCTGTTAGATCTAAAATGATCTGAACGGCATAGCTGCTCTGGTCTTGGTAGCAACTGCCCAAGGGTTTGGCTTACTTGTAGAAGCAACCATTCCATACTCTACAACCCATTCTAGAATTGACAAAGAAATGCCTCCTGAAAGGTGGAGGGAGGGCATACAATGGATCTTCTTCACACAATTAAATTCATTCAAAACATGAAAATGATATGTCTAGTTTTAATTGATGTGTTCAGCCGTGGGCATTGAGGTGAGAAATATGGTAATTATACTTAAGAGATAAACATTAATAGTTTTATGCTCTTGGATCTTCCATAAAATAATTAGGTGCCCCAAATGTTTTTCATCCATGTCCTTAATGGGGGAAAACATTACAGTGCAGGGAAATGGTTATATACTGCTACTGGGAATAATGATTGTTGTCTATATTCATAAAAACAAGACAGTAACCTAATGTATATCATAAAGCAATAACAAATAATGATTAGGATTAATAGCACCTCTTGCTTTCCAAATCAGGAGAGCCAGGCATTTTCATGCCCGATATGAAAATCACCTTTTCTGGGTGCCACTGGGGGATTTATTGGTTTTGTGTAAAAATGGTTTTATATGACAAAGTAGGACTTAAGGTATCAAAGTTCAATCTTCATACTAAAATTTTTCTACTGAATTTAGTATTTTTATTGCTTTTTTTTTTAAATAATTACCTTTGAAAATAAGATTTAAGTATATGTAAAGTTTGTCATTGGAAGCTGCTTCTATTAGGTTTTGGTTTTAAGTAATTACTTGTATTTATCCTTCATACTGCACTTAAATACCGCTTTAATGAAGGTAGCCTGTAGGTTAGCACTTCCTATGGCAGTCATGTGATGCTTATTTGTGTTATGTCTGTCCTTGTCACCTCATAAATATTTGTTGTTAGAATGAATGAATGCAACAACCAAAGTTGTAAGATTGAATTACTAAGACTGGAACAATTAATATTACTGGCACCAATACTGGTGCCAGAACAGATGCTTTTATGATAGTGGCACCATTTTTGCCGGAGGCAGGAGTGGAACATTGTATATGTATGGTCAGTAATTCTGACTCCTAGGGTGTCTAAAGAGTGAAGAATGGGGGTCAGGGTGATGTTCATTAGTAGACTTTTAAGGACATGAAATGTGATGTACAAGTAGTCTAATTTAAATAATTCCAAATTATTTTAAATGCCCAAGATATTTCCAGGATATTTCAAGCTTTGGATTGATTGCTTTTTCCTTGTTGTCTCCAAAACAAGATGATAGTGTTTCAAAAAACTTTTCTTTATGACTTCTGAGTTATCAGTCTCATAATCAAAGGATATATAGCAATGTAATGGGCAAGCCAGAAAAAAAAAAAAAAGCTCTTTGTTTTGTTTTGTAACTACAATCAGAATATATTTTTCAGATAATAGGAGACAATTGCTTGGTTGAAGGAATAGCAAATTTATTCCCTTTAGAAAACTACACTGAAAGAGAAAATCTGTTTTTTTTCTTTTCTTTTCCCCTTTTTGTATCAGGATTGATTGTGCACTAGCATTATTACTATTCAATCCTATCAGAATTTAGTGTTGGGATTTTTTTCGTCTCCTAAGGTTTTTATATCTGTAATATTTTCATATAATGGCCAAGTAATAAATATCCAACAGAATTTTTTTATGCTTCTTGTGGAGCACACAATGCAGTTTTCTTGTTAAATAGTGGACTACTTTCATCATTTATGTTTCTTACTAGGTTCTGTTGTAACCTAGTAAGAAATGTATATGGGTTGCTGCAGAATTCTGACTTCTATTAATGAGATAGTGCTATCTCATAATCAGAGTATCATAAATTCTGATGCTTTTAGGTCATTTTTAATATCAGAAAATCTGACAGCCTGTTTAGTAATCTATCATATGATCACTAAATTATTGTGATTATATGGTATGATACATGATTATGTGATAATCTCTTTAGGGGATGCAGGAAAAATAATATATGATCCTTTATCCTGAAGGGCTTAGAGTCAAGCCGAAAGATGCAAGGCTAACACACAGGAACAAGGATTGAAAGCTAACAGGAAGGGATATAATTGTACATCTCTTGTTGTAAGTATGTACAACAGAGAAAGATGATAGTCAGTATTCAAAGTCCCTTCTATTTGCTGTCCCAGATCCACTCTTACCTCTTCTTCCAGCTGCTTAGTGCCAGGGAAGTGCCTGCAAGAACTGCATCAGGCTTTCCTGCCCTGTGGCTTCTTGTTGAGCTCAGCAAGTAAGGAGATCAGAGGGAGGAAGGAGAGTCAGGTGCTATCTCCTCCCAGTCCCTGCAGTCAGGCTCTGACCTTTTGGGCCAAGGAACGGTCATTAGCCCTTCTGTGCCTAACCTTAGGCAGAGTGCTGTAGGAGCCTGTGGATCCCAGTCCCCTGCAATGGAGTACATAAATAATCCCTATGTTAATCTCTTATCTTCCAGATAAGATAAGATAAGATTGCTCACCCAATCTTCCCGGACCTTCACTATTATACAAGGGGCTTCTGTAGTTAGAGCAGGTTTTCTGAAGGGAAGCTTAAGTTGGGCTTTGGAACTCAGGTGTCCAAGAAAGAGGATGTAGCATGAACAGGAGCAAAGACACACAGAAGTGCAAATCTTCTAGAGAAGATTTCTGCGTAACAGAAGCAGCATTAAGTGTCAGGTCCTGAACTTGCAAGGCCACCCTGAAATGAAGATTTGGGCCTACCAGAATTGATGACCTAGAGATGTTGCTGTCCCTGAAGAGGTCGTTCATAATTCTGTTTAGGATTGTTGCCAGGAGATGTTTCCTAAGGACATGATTGGAGAAAGGGATCTCCCAAGGACCAGGATGTCCCTAGCTTCCTCCAAATCCATGCTTGCATGCTTAGTGCATCCTGCAAGCTCTTGGAAAATCTTACTCTGGGCTTGTTACAAAAGCTTGGACACTTTTAGGTCTCTGTATGTCTGCATATCTTTCTCTCCTTGTCTCTATTTCTCACTCTAGGTTTATTTTTTTTTTTAAAGATTTTATTTATTTATTTGACAGACAGAGATCACAAGTAGGCAGAGAGACAGGCAGAGAGAGAGGAGGAAGCAGGCTCCCTGCTGAGCAGAGAGCCCGATGTGGGGCTCGATCCCAAGACCTTGAGATCATGACCTGAACCGAAGGCAGAGGCTTAACCCTCTGAGCCACCCAGGCACCCCATCACTCTAGGTTTATTTTTTGATGGACATTAGATACTTGCTGAGTCCCAGTCCCATTTAAGGTGGTGGAAATATGGAAACAACAAGGAATACAGAGCTCCTTAGCTCCAGGGTTTGTATTCTAATGAAAGAGAATATACTATGTGTAACTACACAAAGAAATGATAGGATTTCAGAGTAGTAAGTGCTATGACAAAACAAAGGGAGGAATCATTGATGGAGTGGCTAAAGAAAACTTTGAAGAGATAATATTTCAGCAGAGAAGTAAATGCAGAGGATTTGGACAAGGGAAAAGTGCCCTATGCAGAGAACTTATCTTTTAAACTAAACTTCAGTTTAGGGCAACCCAGCTTTGCAATGCTGAATATAGGGTTGTCATTGTTGTGTTTTTTCCAGTTTTATCACCATAAACTATACTAGTATCTTAAGATGAACTTGTGAAAAGATCTCTTTTTAGCTTGAAAAAAATATTGAAATACTGAGAAGTACATAGAATAACACAATAAACACCTGCATATATGTCATCCAGAAATGGCTAATTTATTTTAGATATTTTTTATAAAAGAAAGAAAGTGTTGTAACAACTTGCAGAGCTGCATAACTTACGGGGCTCTGTGTAAAATGAAAATTTGGGTACCCATGTTTAAAAATTAAGAATTTCAGTAAATGACGGAGTAATGTTTCACCTGTATGTTTTAAATTATGTAAATGATACTGTACTGTCCATGACATTGTGGACTTGCTTTTTTTCACTTAATAGAGTCTCAACATCTATCCCTACTGATATACGTGGCTCTGTATTTTTTTCATGTTAACTGCTATTAGAGGTTAATATATAATATTTTAATTAATCTCTTCCATTATTAAGCCACTGTTTTTCATCTTTTCACATCAACATAATTTTTTGTTTGTTTGTTTTTTCTTTTTTTTAAGATTTATTTATTTGATGGAGAGAGAGAGACAGAGAGAGAGCACAAGCAGGGGGAACAGCAGAAGGAGAGGGAAAAGCAGGCTCCCCACTGAGTAGGGAGCCTGATGCGGGGCTCAGTCCCAGGATCCTGGGATTATGACCTGAGCCAAAGGCAGATGCTTAACTGAGTGAGCCACCCAGGTGCCTCTCAAAGTATTCCCTACACCTTTCACTTGGATTCTCCAAATGTTAATACTTGATCACATTACTTTGTTTTTCTCTTTTCTTTTGCTCTTCTCTTTGGTCCCTGTATGTATGTATAATATAAAATATATGACCTTAGGATGTATACATACAATTTTTTCTGAACTATTTGAGAAAACAGTGCAGACATGATGCTCATTTGTTCCTAAATACTTCAGTGTGTATTTTCCAAAAAAGCAAGAGCATTCTCTTACCTAATCACAGTACATTGATCAAAATTAGGAAATTAACATTAATATAATAGTCTAATGTACAGTCCTTATTTTAATTTCTCAAGTTGTCTTAATGATGTCTCTCTTCTTTTCCTGGTCCAGGGTCCAATTCAAGATCATCCACTGCATTTAGTTGACATACCTCTTTAGACTCCTTCAGTATGCATTATTTCTTCTGGCTCTCTTTTTTGGGGGGGGGGGTGTTGGTTTTTCACAGTCTTGACATTTTTGAGGACCAGAGGCCAGTATTTTATAAACTGTTGCTCAATTTACATTATTTAATGTTTTCCAGTGATTAGATTCCAGTTTTGCATTTTTTAGCAGGAATGCCACAGGAGAAATGTTGATTCATCTCAAAACATCATGTTCAGAGGCTCATGATACTGACTTGTCTCATTACTGGTGATGAGAACATTCTCACTTGGTTAGGGTAGTACCTGTCAATTTTCTCCACTGAGGTTATTAATTAGTATTGTCAATAAGTATGTTTGAGACTATAGACATTTTATATCTTATGAAGCTTTCACTCCCTAGTTTTAGCATCCTTGATGATTCTTGCCTGAGTCATTTATTACAGTGGTGCTTTCCAAACAGTGGTTTTCTAATTGCATCATTACTTCTACATTTATTAGTTGACAATCCTATGTAGGGAAGAGCTTTCCATTCTACCTTAGTTATTAACTCAATCAGTATGGACTCATGGACTTTTATTTTATTCAGTAGGTTATAATGGATCATTCAAATTATTTTAATGCTCAAATTATCCCAGATATGGTCAGTGAGATTTCCAACACACTGGCGTTTTTCCACATGCTGTATCCCCCTTTTTTCTCATTATTCTTTTTCTCTGGCATAGCAAAATATTCTAGAATAATTTTATAATTCCCCAACCCTAGTTCTGGAATCAGCCATTTCTCTAAGGAGGGAGCCCTGGCTCCTTTTATTGAGGTTGTGGTATTTAGAAACCAAGAACTCAGTACTGTGTGTGCTCACTGCTACTTGGGTGTTATTGCTTCTAGGCTTTTTAATTGGAAAGAGGTAGTAGACTCTCTCTCCCTCTCTCTCTGTATTTGTGTCTGCCACTTATTCTCAGATGGTTCAGAAAATAATCATATGTGCATATGCTAGTATATACAAACACATATACTATCAATATCTATTGAACATATACAACTGGTAGATACCTAAGTATCTATCTAATATTTATCTTCCATATATCTATCTACCTTTCTCTCCAACAAAAATCAGGGATCATACTGATTTCTCTAATTCTAATCTGGTTCCACAGGGCTCATTCTAGCCTTCTCTCTTTCTGCTTTTATAATTCCCTTTTCTGATATTGAAAAGCTTTGTTCCTAATATGCACAATATATTTACTTATTCATTCAATATTAGAATACACACACAAAAAGATTCAAAATTGCTAACATTACAATTGTGAAAAACATACTATCAGGAATTCAGTGTTTATTTAATATATTTATGTGAGGTTCCTATTATATTAGACACAATAGTAGGTATAGCTGAGTAAGACACGGTCCTTGTCACTAAACTACTTTAACTCTTCCTCTTTCTTTTCTCTGAATTAAAGAAGTGAGATAGAATTGGTTTTGCCCTAGCATTTATCAGAACATCATAAGTGCTGCAGAGTCCAGGCTATGAGGGGGCTAGGAATAGTGGGAGTGCATGTGGAGGTTATACTTGCTCTTCCCTCTTTTGGTGCTATGTAGTGTCTGTCTCTACAAAAAGGACATCCCCTCACATGTAACTTACTGCTGCCCTCATAGGGAGTGTTTGGATTAGTTATTGCTGTATAACAAACCACCTCAAAACTTAGTGTCATAAAATAACCATAATAATTTATCTTGCTCATGGATAGATATGCAATTTTGACAGAGCCAAGATCAATCCCTAATACAGAAAGAGTAGGTTAAGAATTTGTTTCCCTGTGTTATATTTGGGAATGTATGGCTCTGTGAGATTTTGTCCCTCATTAAATCTACAGTTTTCTGAGTTAATATGAAGCCTCATGTCTCTTTCATACCCTATAGATCATTTGGTGAGAAATACAACTATATTTATTAGGGTTAAAAATATGATCTTTGGGGGACACCTGGGTGGCTCAGTGGGTTAAAGCCTCTGCCTTCGGCTCAGGTCACAATCCCAGGGTCCTGGGATCGAGCCCCGCATCGGGCTCTCTGCTCAGCAGGGAGCCTGCTTCCTCCCTTCTCTCTCTGCCTGCCTCTCTGCCTACTTGTGATCTGTCTGTCAAATAAATAAATAAAAAAATCTAAAAAAAAAAATATGATCTTTGGAAACCTCTGTATGATTGGAAGGTACCCTAATAGAGAAAAATCTTCATAATCATTGGTGCAGAGAAGTAATTTATTGGGTCTTAATGAGGACATACAGCATAGTTATAAATATGAGGACATGTTGTAGCAACTTATGTGGTTTTTGGAAGCATGTGTGCCCCAACTGTGACTTTTGGCCAATATTTTTTACCAATGTAAATTATCAAATATCGTTTATGGACTGTGTTTGTCATCAAGCATAAAGCTTTAGGTAAATATAGAACTATTGATTGTCAGTTTCATAGGAAGATTTTTCTCCCATGAGTCATAGTGGATTTTTGCCTTAAGCCTCTAATAAAGCTAAGTTCTTACATTAATAAATAAAGCAGTCTTCCTTTTATAGGTTAATCACTTGGAGAAATCAAGACTCAACATTCCTCAGTAACATGAATGTAACCTTGTTCTCCTTTGGGCTAAAAAGCTATCTATTACTCCCATTGAACTCTGAATTACTTCCACATGCCAAGGAATACTGTGACTGGGGCTTGGTAGCCTGGTTATAGATGGATTCTGCTTCTCTCTTTCTTTTGGGCACTTTCCCCTCCCAGCTATTTTTTTGTGCTTGTAAATTCTGCCACTTTCAACAAGAAAAACCTGATGAATCATTAGGGAAGTTTACCTTTACCATCCAGAGCTTTTAAAATGTTCAGTTGCTTTCAGATACCTGGTTCTTCTTGGAACTTCACATCCCAGCTGTAAGTAACAATGTGGGGTTCTTTACCACCTACCACAGGTACTCGTTTTCTTCACTGTGGTACATATCTTCTTTCTAGCCTCTTGGCTGCCAGAACTCAGTTCACCCCATTCACTTACCACACAGCATCCTTTCAGGCAGCTGTTGCTGGGTACAGCAGCTTATTTTTTAAAGGACCGTTTTGCAATAATATATAACACCTGCATTTACAGTCTGTTTTCATATGCAATTCAGGTGTTGATCAGTAAAATAAACAGGAAACCTCTGATGACTATTCAACCTTCCTACTTGGAATTTTGCTCTATCAGAGGTGTCAGTGCTTACCAAAATAGCCAGACCCCCGTCCTTTCCCCTGCCTGACAGAGTGCACCTAAAGTGCACGCCTTTAAATGGGGACAAATGTTTGACAAAACCAGTTAGATTTACTGGGGCAGATAGTTTGTAATTTCCAGTTTCTACTGAGCTTTTGAGAGGAATCCTTTTCTTATAAAGGAAAAATCTTTTTATACTAAATCTTGGTACGTGCTTAGTCTTATAAAAAATAACACATAGAAATAAGAGATCAAACAATGATTGAAAGATCTTCGGATGTGATAGTCACACACAAAACCACATAGACCCTTGATGCCATACCTCCTACAATACAGGCCAATCCACTGTCAAAGACAGAGCATCAGACAGCTGGCAGAATAAATGGACTAATATGCTTCACCCCAGGAAGCCCACACCCCAGCAGCTCTGACTCAGACATCGCGCTGGGTTTTTATACTGTACGTACAAATCAAAAGCATTTTTTATGCCTTCCTTAACATTTATGTAAAAGCATTCTTTCAAGATCCTTCAGTAAACTTCACCAATCATAAGTGTAGCCTTGGATAGGGAGGAGGGAATTGTAGAGTCCCTAATTCAGTATTTGGAGTAATATGTGATATTAGCTCTACTTACCTGATTTGTGCAGCCAAACACCAAGCTGGTGAGAGCTCCTTCAGTGATCATATTTAACTTACTTCATCAAACCACAGTACTACTCAAATGTCTGTTAGTCTGAAAGGAATCTAAAGTAACTTACCAAAATTCATACAATTACTATATAGTAAATAAAAGTAGACAGTAAATTGCCTTTGAGTTCCCTAGTGGCCAAAGTGGAGAACTTCAGGAATCACTTTGTCCTTAAATATAAACTTAGGCACTTAGGACAAGCATACACTTTGCTTATATTGTGGTCAAAGAGACATTTCTCCTTATCTAGCTCATGGGTAGTGATATAGAAGAAAAGACTGTTTATAACATTCTTGTAATAACTAGAAACTTTCATCCAGCTGTTTTTGTTGCATTCCTTTGTGCAGATAATGATCACAATGCCAAAATACAGTAGAGTGGTGATAAAGGATGAAAACATTGCTATTTTACCTCTCTGCTATCTAGATCCTTCCTTAATGCTTTAATACAGTATCCAAATGCTGCCGCATAATACCGTATTTTAAATTATTAATCAAGCTAGTTTTGAAAAATATGCTTGGGAATGAAAACAAATGAAAAATAAAAATGTTAACCAACAGTACTTAGTGAATAAATAATGAGAGGGTAGTTTTCTGTCACTGCCTAAACAAAAGTATGTTTATTCCCAAATCAAGTATTACAAGTGCTTTCCTCCTGAATTGTCATTTTAATGCAGTTAATGTTCAGTGAGTAGTCTCTGTGACAGAGCATAGCATGTGGTTATGCTTCTTTTAGTCCAAATCAGCACATTTTACATTTTGGAGTTCATCTCAGATTGAAAATATGGTGCTATCCATGAAATGATGACTTTTAGACATCTTTTTGACCAGGGACATGAGTGAAGGGTTGAAAATTATGTTCAGTGGCACATAGATGACCTATTATTGACTTTAGACCAATAAGCAGGAGGTAAAATAGCCAACAAATACTCAAAATTATTATGAGAAATGGGAGAAAATGGGCGAGCATAAGCCACCTGAATTAGAAACAAGTATCAGGTAGACACTTTTATTAAAGACAAAAGCTAAGCTGTGAGAATCCCATGGTCATAAGGCCAGGACTCATTCATTTCAATGAGGAGGGAGGGTAAAGCATCAAGGTGCCTTTTGCTTGGTGAGAAGAGAATGAGAGGATGGACTGCAGTGGTGTGGGGATGGGTATAGTAAATTCAAGACTGAATATGGTTGGAGAATGGAATGTTTGTTTCCTGGGAAGAGCAGCATTCCTCAACAACTCAGACTCTCTTATTAGAAAACAGAATCTAGTATTAGCTTCTTAGGATGAGAAAAAATAAATAGTAAAAACTCCCCAGGCAAGCCAGTGAAGTAATTGTAAGACTGGGTACGTGATTCACGATGAAGCAATAAGGGAGGGTAGATTATTTAACCTGGAGAGAAAAATAAGCTTTTCTAAACTAGTGTCTGAGGAATAATATTTTGGTAATACTTGAAATATTTCACTTTAATCTTGCACATAGAATGACTAAGTTTTGCATGAACTTGTTAATTACGTAAAATGGTAAAAATTGTACACAGCGCAACAGAATTGGGCCACTGTTAGCTTATTGCATATTTTACATAATTTTAACATTCTTTTTATCAATAATATAAGTATATGAGTGACTTCAAATAAATAAGAACGAAAGGTGTTTTTACCTCAATTTAGGACAAAAGGAGCTCTAAATTACAAAAAAAGAAATAATTGTGCATATTTTTAGAATTCATTTGCTTACTATTAGGGATTTAGGGGGTTGATCTTCAAAACTTTGGTGCATCCAGTGTTTGCCGGGCGTGCAGTATATGTATGGGAGTGCTTAGCACAATATTGGTGTATGATAACTCCTTAACCATCGGTACAGTTCTTAGATGGTGTATCAGCCATGGTTCCAGGAGAGAATCAGAAACAGTAGGAAATATATGGATATATATAAATAAAAAATAGATGATAGAGAGATAGATGGATGGATGGATGGCAAGCAATTGGCTTATGAGTTGTGGGGAATGGCTAGGCAGATACAAAATCCATAGGCAGGACGTCAGGAAGAGCAGGCTGTAAACCCCTGGTCAGGAGCTGACGTTGTTGTCCCCGGGAAGAACTGGTCGATAGAACTTCTTTGGGAAAAACTTAGTTGGGTTTTTAAGGTCTTTCAGCTGATTGGATCAAGCCCAGCGAGGTTATCCATGATAATCTTTTCTATGTAAAGGCAGCTGATATTGGATGTGAATCATATTGACAAAATATTTTTCCAGCAATACCTATTTAGTGATTGAGTGACTAACTAGGGGCGGTAGCCTAGCCAAGTTGGTACATACAACTGACTACTGCAGATGGGTAAGGGTAGGATTATGATTCTGGCTGACATGCTGTTGCTAACACACCCCCTTGGTGTTTGGGCAGTCTAGGTCTGAAGCCCAGCTCTTATCACATCCTGGTTCTGAGCCTGCCAAGCATGTTTCTGGACCTCTCCTTGATTCAGCTCCCTCATATATAAAATGGGGATAGTAATGCTTACGTGTCAGGATCAAGTGAATATCTGATATGATAAAAGGACACAGTTAACAGTAGCTGTTGTGGTTTGTAATGTTTTAAGGTTTAAGGTGCAATTTAGAGAGTTTTATCGTCATACTTTTTGGAATAGCATCCAGAAATGTGAGAATGCCTAAAAACATCTGGATGGGTCACAGGGAAGAAGTTGGAGTATTTTGGTGTTGGGACTTATAAAAGTTTCTTCTCATGTCTACAGTCGCACATTAGTCAGGCCTGGTTTTAATATTCTTTTATTGTGTAGAGCAAAGATTATCAGCTTATTTATCAAACACAAGGAATAAAAAAAAAAGTGAATGGGAATGATTCTCTGATGGCAGTAGAGGGCATGATAAATGATAACGTCTGTATGAATACCAAATGTGGTCATTAGGATCTATGCTGCTGGTATGGGTACTAACTGAATTCATAATGACGGGACTCTTAAGTTAATGTATTACTTAGAATGTGAGGAAGTGGAGCACTTAATTTTTCTGTTGGTTTATTGCAGCCCTTAACAAGCATGGCTCCTAGTAAGTAGACAGTTAAATTAAAGTCATGAATATCCGTTATAGTTTTTAAAATGTAAAAATGAAACAAAAGCCTCGTATTGCTGTTTGTACCAATGTACTGAATGGCACGAAGCATCTCTCTTTCTTTTTGTGGGTCCGAGGCTAGGCATAAACACAGAAGAGCAAAGGGGACAATTAATCGTAGTGATTTCTCCTTGTCATTTGCAATAATCAGTGTCTAAGATGATAAGAGAAGAAACTGTAACTAACGGTATGATCTCTATTTCTGAGAGAAGGGGAAGTAGGGTGGGGACACAGGCAAGACACATTTGGACCAAGAATATGAGGCAGATGACTGTCCTTACCTTTATGTGCGGAAAGTCACTGAGACCAAGAGGGCTGTTACTAAGTTTTCATCAGAAGTCTTTCCCAAAACTAGCAGAGGTAAGCTGATAGGAACTTCATCAAACATCTTCAGGGCAACCCTGTGAAGACTTGGGTACCAGCAGAGAGAAAGAGCAGCAGAGATTTCTGGATGGCACACCATCATCAGATGTCCCGCAGAGTGTAGGCAACAGAGGTCCATCCCTTGAAGACCGGCCTTGGGGTAGAGAGCCACCCCAGCGCCGGGGTCTCTGCAGTAGGGAGAGTGGAAGGGGAAAGTTCAGGAGGGTGACCACCCAGAGGAGGAAGCCAGGAGGTGTAAGGGGATGGAAGAAGCCAGTAGCAGCAGCAGGCAAGGAGGGGTGGAGGATAGAGAAGGCAGGAGAAGGCAGGATGGGGGTGCCGCTAGGCCTCTGTGCATCATCCTGGAGCAGCTGGCAACCGTGGCCACAGGGAGGGTTGCAGGCACTCGAGGTGTGGGGAGGGCCTTTACTCTAGAACTTAAAAAGCACCTGAGAAAGGGGACCAAACAGATTATGTTAGTGTTCTAGACCATTTTAAGACAGACAGGCTTATAGAACTGCCCAGGCTCGTTTGAGACCTTCCCCTTTCCAAAGGGGAAAGAAGGACTCCTGGGGAGTCTGGAGAACAAGGCAAAGGCAAAGTCAATTATTAAAGAAATGAAAAGAACAAAACAATGAACAAGATAGGGAAACATTGTTACTGAGATTACTTGCACCAAACGTATCAAGAAAGAGAAAGCCCTCATTTAATTGAAAACTTCACAAGGCAACTCAATCAAGCACTGAAGCATTTCAGATTTCTGGGCCTGATACTGCTATTTCAACTCATGTTGGCCTCATCAGATACTGAGAGGAAAGGGTGTGAGATAAATTAATTCAAAATCAAATGGGAAGGGCCCCAAGCCAGAGTGTATTTTTGGATAGGACTTTTTCTGCACGCTAAATTTAACCAAGTGGAATTCATTTATAAGTACTACCCTATTCAACCTTTAGAAATGAAGAATTTGCCATTTAATGTGAGATGTGCATTTTATTGTACAGATAGAACATGATGTCCTTGCTTAGTTATTCTCCAGAGGTCCAGGCCCTGTTTTGCATTGTGTATTGAGCACAGAGGAGACACGGATTTATCTCAGACCCGACAGACTCGGCATTTATACATGAACATCAAGGCTTGGGGAAGCTGTAGCTTCCATTCCCAGTGTAGTGTCAGATGGCAGAACTCTCAGAAATGACCTAACTAGTTTCTGGTTTCATACTCATGAGCCCATGAAGGCAGAACAAATGAGGAAGAAAAGGGACGTTTTCAGGTGAAGGATAAAATCCATAACGATGTGAAAGCAATCCACTAAACCCCAGCAAATTTAAGCAACAAATGGAAGTCGTTGAATTCCTCTTTGTTTACAAAACTGCTCTCTGCTGGGAACATCTTAAGATGATGTCAGTCGAAGAAGATAAATATAATAAAGGAAGAGTATTCATGAAATATATTTGGGAAGAAGGTTTGTAATTGACAGCATTAGCGGATTGTCCACAGTTGTAAATAGGACATTTCCCATTCATATTGACATGACTGCAGACATAAGCCTAAGGTGTGTTTGTTCATTCCCAGTAAGATGCCCCAGACTTTGAGATAAGTCTGATATAAGTAATGAACTTGAAGTATAACTCAAAGGAAAATCTGTTATAAACCATACCAGAAAGGCATAGCAGGGCATTCATTTTAAAATCTAGTTAAAAGTAATCTCATCAAATTTGTATATGATTTTGTGTATCTTAAACCTGATAGTTATCTATGTAATGGAAAATTATAGAGAGGTTATTATTTGTATTCTAATTTCCTGAACTGCAATTTAAAAGAAGAAACAATTTGGTAATAAAACAACTGCTCCTTCTTAAAACTATTAATCAGTGCCCACTATTTTTCTCATTTTTCTTTATGCAAGGCATTTATTTATTTCACTATGTTTTAAATACTCACTGTTTTTTCAGCCACTCATCAAGTATCTATAGAGTGTTTACAGTTGCCAAACACTATTCCAAATACTGAAAATAAAACAGGAAAGAATCTGTTACTTTATATCACTGATTTCAGGATTCACATTTTCTCATATTTTAACATCTCCAAAGTTGGAACGTGTCTCACAATCTATTATGTGTCATTGTTTAGGTTGACAGTTTTTCTTCCCAAATAACACACATCATCGTGGTGCTTCTCACAATTAACAGCATCTTATAATTGTTGAAGTAGAGTTTAACGATATAATCAGTTACACATATACGTATTGGTGAACCTAAATGACTCATATTTATTTATTATGAAAATTGAGATTATTCTTCCAAGATTATTTCATTGTTGTGGCTCTAGAAAAAAAATAGCTCTATTGTCCTTGGTAATTATGAATTGAGAGAAAAAAAATTACTTATTGATAAAGCAAGATTCAGAAGAAGAGAAATACTAGGTTTCCCTTATTTCTTCCCTCATTATGTATGAGAGTTCTTTAGAACTCTCAGTGTTTGTATTATATAGGATGTTGGCAATGTGTGTGTACATATATTTCTGTTTTTTCTTTTTTTAATTGTGACTAAAATCAATTAAATTACTTTATAATATTGCTGTAAGTAAATACAATTATGAAAGCCTGGATTACTCAAGAAAGTTAAATTAGAAGGTGATTCTTCCCTTTGAACATGGAATTACTGTAGAATTTGCTCAAATGGGGCACTTAAAATCAATTTCGATTCACAGAAATTCAGTTGGCATGTAGTTTTCAAAGCGTGCCTGTCAGGTAAAACGAGGTACAGCTGCACCAATGCTACACCTGCCTCATTGAGCTGAGTCAACAACTGAATTCAGCAGAAGATACTCAAACACATAGCATGCTAAATATATATTTAAACATTATTCCAAAGAGTCACCCACTGGGAATTAGAATTTATCACTCATTGGTTTTAAACAAATGTTCAATTTCTCTGACCATAAAAGAGAAATATTTCCTCTGTTGTACATGTATAACAAGTCAGTACTAATTGTAGTATGTGACTTCCAGATTTTAAGAATTTATAGGGCTATAAATTATTTATACTATTTATTGAAGTTTATACTTTTTTTAGTGTGTGAGCTTACAGTTTAAATAGTCATGAGCAAATGTGCATCCAAAGACATCTAAAATCTCTATTTCCTGAACAGTATTAATGACCATCACACATGGGGTCCTATAGGAGAACTGAGGAGGGACCTCTCTTTCAGATTTGAGGAGGAAATTACACCCAAGCAGAGATTTCTGTGATGTGCAGGGACAGAGGGAAAAATATTTATAAAACCAAGCAGTGTAGGTGAGAACAGAAAGTGAGTGAATAGGGGTGTTGTGAAGGGAAATAAAAGAGGTTAAGGTGAGCCAGATGTGGAAATGCCTTCTTTAGCTGTGACAAGCTGTTGGCCTTTTCTTCTAAGGGCACAGCCACCAAAGTGTCTCAAGCAGGGGAGCGACTTCTAAGATGACTCTTAGAAGGTCCCTATGGACACAGGGAGAGAAGCCACTGGAGTTGGACTGGATGCCAGGGGACTGTCAGGAGATGACTGCAGCAATTGAAGAAGAAAGAATGGAGAGTGAGCTAGAGACTGTAGGGATGGAGAGGGGGTGTCCAGAGAACAGAGCTCTTCAAGAAGAGCTGGTAATGCACTGGATTGAGGTGAAAAGTGGGCAGAGCTGTGGCTGACTCCCAGAGCACCAGCTTGGGCTGGAGGGCTGATGGTACTGCTCTCTGAGAGTGAACACTTGAAGAAAAGCAGATTGCAAGCAGGGGGTCAAGATGATGAGTTCAGTCCAAGTGGAGATGTCCCACTGGCCATGGAGAGAGAGGGGGACAAGCAGGGTTTAGCAGAGCCAGTAGAGTTTGGCGGGATCTGTTTGGAGAGTGGGAAAAAGCTCAGTGGAGAAACACAGATTGCTGCACGGCCCAAGCACCAGGGTGAGGAGCCTGTCTCCCAGGTTACGATGAGAGTTTTCTCCAGCTATGCTACCTAACCCACAGGTAGATGACATCCTGATAGAGGGATGGAAGCCTCAGTCTGATGTAATGCATTGGGAAGACAAGTCCAGGATCCTCAGAATGACTGGCAGGAAGAAAAGAGAAAAGAAAACCTCCATTAAGGGATATTTTGCTTTATTTCCTTAGTGCCATAGTATCAGGGAGATTTTCTGCAATAAATTCAGAGCTGATGGCGTGTGTGCACACACGTACGCTTGCATACACATTCTGTTCCTTCAAGTGTCAGTGAGGGATGCTGCCTTTAGAGGATGCATTTCTACAGATCTGTGGCTAATCCTGCACTTTCAACTCTTCAGGAGGAGCAAAATGAGTAGCATTGTACACTCTGGACTCTTTCCTGTGACCTGCCATTACGGGAATGTGCCAGACCTATTTCATAGAGATTGTCGAAGCCTGCCAGACAGCCTTTCGTCATGGGCATTTCCCCCTTTGACTGTACCCATGGCTACCGCTCTGTTCCTGCCCAGGGTAGCTTTAGCAGCTGTTAGAACCACACTGCCAACATCCTGTGACCCCCAGAGAATCCCAGGCCTAGTCTGGCCACCCAGACACTTTCAGTCAGTAAATGCCATTGTATCCAGTGCCCACTGTGTCCTGCTGGGCATTGCCCCAGCCCCCAGGAGATACCCTCCTTTAAGCTGCCTCACCAAATGCCGAGCAGGCTTGCCTCCAACAGGACCCTGAAAAGCGTCTCTCTGGGCAGGGGTCTTTGAAGGCAGCAGTGGTTTGTGTGAAGGAAAGAAGAAAAATAAGGAACCCCTGAATGGGCTCCTCGTAGTTAATGAAAAGAAAACCAGGGCGGGCTTGGATCTAAGAGCTACGTATTTGGATTGGAAAAAAAAAATTTTTTTTTTAAAGTTTGAGAGCCCTTTGAGAAGTTGCCTGCATCAAACGTAAAATCTTTAGCAGTCTCTGTATGCTGACAGCCATGCGTCTCCCTGGGGTATGGTCATTTCTGAAATCCTTGTTGGGCTGAAATTACAGTAACAACATGGGAACTTCCATCATCATCGGTTCCGTCGCAAGATGAAAACGGTCGTGCTGCCTTCACACGACCACAGTAACATCTTCTTGCCAGGGTAATTTCTCAGGGTAAGTTATCGCCTCTTCACAGGGTTCCACTTTTCCTACACCTCAATTAAAATTCTGTAGGAGACTTAATATCCTACCAGAGCCCTGATGTTGTGGGCTTTCCATTGTGGGCCTTGCATTGAAATCTTTACGGGACCATCGAGATGCCATTAAGTGGCTTTTGGTGCAACAGGGTTTAACAATAAAGCCCTAAAAAGCCACTTCAGAGCATGCCCCATTCTGATAAATTTGCCACAAATTTGCCACAGCTCTGCCATTCCCAAACATACCTTCAAAATATCCAAAGACATGTGTGTACCTTAGGGACTCTAGCAGTTACTTTCTGATAAACGGGGAGGAGGGTGGGGATCTCTATCTCATGAGGGCTTGACTTGTGGACTCGCCTCTGTTTTTCTTGGCCAGGTGACTCAGAATTTTACTTGGGCCCACATGGATTATGTAGAGTGAGTCGAAAAGGATGTTTCTTTGTGGTCAGCTATTATTAAAAGTGTTAAAATCTTAAGCCAATCATGTATCTTTCAGATAGCAAAATTGTCTGTTCTTTCTTCCTTCAGATCCTTATGTCAGTAATACTTCTTTCATGATAACATTTATTTATCAAAGTTTATGCTACTTTGACTTTTTATAAAATACCAGCGAAGATAAATGGATCGATTGACCCCAGGAGCAGTTTATTTATCCCCTTAGTCACACTTCAGTAGCAAAATCAATACCCTTCTGAAATATCTGATATTACAGCAGTTCCAGTAAATAGTGACATTCCTGAGCTATGTGCAAGGGGAACTAAAATTTATTATCAACTTAGATTTTTAGTACCTGTATTGATTTTCCTGGAGATGCTTGTGAATTTTTATTTATCTGTAGCTGAGCAAGTGACCTTTGTTTCAGAAAACTGCAGTTTAAACTTGCCAAGATTAGTGGAGTTGGAAGGACTTGTGTGTATTTGGGAATGTGGGGTGAAAGAAAAGAAACTGTGGAGAGGTTTTTTTCTTCAGCAGTGGGCTCTTTGATCTTCTTACATAGTCAGTGTTTTGCATTGTGTGTGTGTGTGTGTGTGTGTGTGTTACCAAATCCACACATTCCGAGTTGACACCCTTGTGGCTAGCCCTGTGAGAGGGGTTCTGGAGAAAATGGCATTGGAATCATTCTTGGTTCTGACAGTGAGGTTAGCGTGAGCAATGGGTTGTGCAAAGAGAAGGCACTGAGAACAGGAAGCAGGAAGGAGGCTGGTGTGGAAGGAGAAGTGAGGGAGGACAAGGGACAGATGTACCCTGTTGGAGCAGAGGTAGTAATGGGAGATGAAGCTGGCCAGGGCGACTGTGCCAGTCAGTGCAGCCATGGATTTTAGGCCTAGAGGCAGTGGGAGCTCTTCCAGAATTTTAAGCTGAGGTGAAAATGTATTACTGAAAAACTGGACTGGTCATTGGCAGTATGCAGCATGGATGGTGGAAAGAGGCTTTCATGAGAGAACCTCAGGAGCTACACCGGGGAGCCAGGTAGAGCCTCGCAGGCTGGAGACGACACACGAG
Source organism: Martes martes (assembly GCF_963455335.1). NCBI lineage: Eukaryota > Metazoa > Chordata > Mammalia > Carnivora > Mustelidae > Martes > Martes martes. Next base: position 59,869,068 of record NC_137896.1, read on the forward strand.
CGACATGAGCCAGTGCAGGACTGAGGACAGTATGAGTGATACAATGCCTGGGGTGAGAGAAACACAACAGCACGAGAGGAAGACATGCAAGATTCTCTTGCTTGTGGAAGTGCTCTTTCAGATCACTTGTGAGTTTGCTCTTGAAGTTTAACATGACAGTTTCTCCTGTGTGCGGGTCTGGGAGGGCTGCCGTCAGTGTCAAGAGCTAGGGTTTGGGAATCTGAGGATGGCTTGAGCACGCTGGCTGTGAGCCCCCCTCTCTGCACCTCAGCATCCTCATCTGAGTGCCTATCCTTTGGGGTAGGAGAGAGGATTCAGTGAGGGAATATGGTAGAAACATTGGGCGCCATGCTTGGCCCAGGGTCCATGCTCAATATGTGTGAGTCGTTATTATTCTGAAGATTATATAGGGGAGATGTTAACTCTTGGGAAAACCAAAACAAAAGCTAGGAGGATGACAGGAGAGGTTTCTCTCACTCTGAAAACACATTTGTTGATGAGCGGGGAATAAAGAATCCACTTTTGTCTGTATTCTGCATATAACTTTGTAATGTACTCAGTGGAAATTGCAGAGAAGATAAGAAATAGGAAAGTCCTAAGACTTACTGACCTAGCTTATCAGGTAAGTACTGCAGCATTTTCCAGAAGTTAGTCATTTGAAAAGGTTGGGTTTTTCTTACCAATTCACAAGTAGTGTGTTTTTATTAAAAGCTGGCAGATCATAATTGTACTTTGTGGCTTATATATAATATTCCTTTGCTCTGCCTGTATCATTTTTTCTTACTAGACATTTCAATTCAGCATTTCCTGAATTTCCCAACCAAAATTTATCACTATAAATAAATTTATATTTATAATATAATATTTATATAAATATATAGTGTATAAATATACACTATATATTTATATACACTATATATACACTATATATATATATATATAGTGTATATTTATATACTATACTGGGCAAATTAAAGGTATAAGATTTGTATTTTATTCCTAAAGGGTATATTTTCAGAAAGACAGGGTTAGGGGCACCTGGGTGGCTCAGTGGGTTAAGGCCTCTGCCTTCGGCTCAGGTCATGATCCCACGGTCCTGGGATCAAGCCCCGCATGGAGCTCTCTGCTCTCTGCTCAGCAGGGAGCCTGCTTCCTCCTCTCTCTCTGCCTGCCTCTCTGCCTACTTGTGATCTCTGTCTGTCAAATAAATAAATAAAATCCTAAAAAAAAAGGATTATAAAATGATGATATAAGAAAGTAAATGAATAAGAACTGAAAAGGAATGGTATAGACAGTAAGCACTGCAGAAGTGGTGACAAATTAGAATTGTGAGCTAAAATAATCAGAAAGACCTCACAAAGGGAAATGAACTGAGCTCTGAGGAGGCAGTGAAGTGTGGGCCATGGGAAGTAAGTGTAAGGACAGATGACCATCAGAAGAGGGCTTGCATGTGGCCTGAGTCTTCACAGAATGATGGGTGACCCACCTGGCTAATGAGATCCTTTGGATCAACTCAAGGGAGCCTTATTTCTATGGTCTCCTAGCACTCTGTTTCATTCCAAAGTTTCTCAGGAGAATCTATTAAATTTGGGGGAGTGGTGGAGGGTACTTTTAAGACAACATAAACTAATTGCACATGACTAAAAATGAAATTAAGTATATATGATTACAGTGCAATTTGTCGTAAATTCATCACAGGATAAAAACTTCTGAAATGCAGTTTGAAATGTTTATTCTTTATTGTCCTAAAATGGAAGTCATACCTATGGTAAATGGGGGTGAATTGACTCTTCTACTGATTTTATAGTGAATGTCTTTTTCATTTAACTTTGGCAGATAAGGTAACCACCTGTTACTCAGTTTTTTAATAGATCTTCAGAATAAAATTGAAAAAAATAAAATAAGAAATAATTTAAAATATTTTAAAGTAAATCCTTCCTTTAAAATTATAGGGTGTGCTTACAAAACAGTTTATTTACTCCTGGGTTAGAGAAATATTGAACAAGAGTGCATTTTTGACAAGGGAAAAAATGAACAAATGAAACATCCTGAGTAGCAGTTTTAAGTACTGTGACTTAACTCTGCTTCACTTCAGACGGAAACTTCTGACAGGTTCTTAGGTAAAGCTCTGGGCAAAAAGCATCAGGTACTAACCCAGGAAAATGCTTCTAGCATATGGGAAGCCTGCAAAGTAGCAGGAGTGGCATTGTGGAAGCAGTTACGGTGGGCTTTTCAGCATTTCTGGAATTTGGGTTGATAGAGTTGTGCGTCAGATGGCGTTAGATGGGAAGTTCTTTGACACGGAGTGTTTGGTTCATTCCATTGTACCGTTTCATACCAACTTACAATATCGTATATTCTGCGTTTGTCAGACAACCAACTCTGTCCCTTGTTTATTCAGAAACTGAAGGTGAACAGAGTTTTGTGTGGCCACGTGATTTCTCAGTGGAGATCTACTTTAAAAAAAAGGGGGTTGGGGGAAGAAGAAGAAAAAGACGACAGAGAGTTGGAGGTGGAGTGGTTAGGGGAAGAGGAAAAAGAAAAAGAAAGAAGAGACCACCCTTTTATATGGTAGAAGCAGCTGTTAAGGGTGTACAAATTTGTTTTATTATTTTAATCAGTTCATCTTAAATCCTTTCATCAGCATATAAAGAGTGTACAACCCTGGCCTTTATTGCAGTTGGCACCATGGCTGTGGTGAGGGGCTCTGCTTGCCACTGTCAGAGGTCATGGTTTATGGGGTAATGAGCCTCTCTGCAGTGAGCATGGTGGCCTCTTTATGAAACCAACTTCAAAAGGTTATATGAGTAGATACAATTAAATAATATGTAAGTAAAGGCTAGGATTCTTGTGCTCCAAGAATATCTCTATGCTCTTAGCATATCTAAATTTCAGCATGTCATCTGCTTAAAATCAAAGGCGTGTTTCTATCCCGTGTTACTGAATTGCAGTTCAACTTCAAAAACACATTTAAATTTTCAAATGGTTTTCATATTAATTTTCTCCTGACGTATGGGGAAATGTTCTGTTGGTGGGATTGTAAACCAGTATTGTCTTTTCAAAGCGCAATTTGGCAATATCTGCAAGCATTTGAAAATATGAGCCCTTTAGGCCGGGAGTTCCGTTTCTGAGAACATTCCCAACAGAAATACCCACATATGTGCTCAAGGAACTTGTAATAGAGAAGTATCAACCACCCAAATGCCTTTCCTACAGGGAAAAAGTCAAATCATGGGGTAAAAATTTTGTGCCAGTTACACAAAATGAAAACAAATCTGTATGTACTGAGCATCAAGAAATGTTAAAGGAAAAGCAGTTGTAAAACCAATACATAGTATGATTTTATTTTTAAACAAAGGCACACAAAACTATTAATAATTGGTTATTTTTGGAGAGAGATACAGGCTAGTGTAAAAGTAAAGCAGGGTTTACACTTTAAAATCTATATGCTTTTGCACCCTGTGAGGTTTTTTAAAGCAGACTTACGTATTATGTAATTAAGCTTTTTAAGAGTGTTTTCCTGACATTCATCAGAAAAAGCATCGATCAAGATGCCTACTAAGTACCAGACACTGTCCTTCCTTCTTCTTTCCTTCATAATTTATATTCTCAAGTTTCTGGAGGCTGGAAGAATGAGATCAGGGTACCAGCATGGCGGGGTTTTGGTGAGAGCTGTTTTCTTGGCTTGCAGACAGATGCCTTCTTGCTGTGTGGTCACATAGTGCAGAGAGGGCAAGCAAGCTCTTCAGTGTCTTTATTTATTTATTTATTTATTTATTTTTAAGATTTTATTTATTTATTTGACAGACAGAGATCACAAGTAGGCAGAGAGGCAGGCATAGAGAGAGGGGGAAGCAGGGATTGTGACCTGAGCCGAAGGCAGAGGTTTTAACCCACTGAGCCACCCAGGCGCCCCTCAGTGTCTCTTTTTAAAAGAGCACTAATCCTATGATGAGGGCCCCATCAGATCTCATTACCTCCCCATGCCCCTCCTCCAACAACACCACATCGTAGGGTAGGGCTTCTACATGTGAACTTGTGGGGGCACAATCATTCAGTTCATAACACTGTCTAAAAAGAGATTGTCAAACTACCAGTCATTCAGTAACATTTACTAAATATTTGCTTTGCGTAGCACACCGTAAAGTACTTCAGATATAATCGTAAGAGAAAATTTCTAGTGTGGGAGATGTTGAGAGCGTGTGACCCATCATTGTCCTGAGCAGAGAGTTTGACCAGTATCAGGGGGCAGGCAGGCCCAGCTGTGGGTAACACAGATAGTTTTATTTTTTTTTAATTGAAAAAAAAAAAGAAAGAAAAATTTGGAGCGGGTACAAAACAGGTTTATTCTATGTCTCCATGTAGTGAGAGTGCCGTTCTTCCTGGATCACAGAGCTCTCTGTGTAAGCATCAAGATGAGGAAAAGTAGGTGTTCAGTATGGAGCACCTTCTCATCATCACTCCTCTCTCCTCCACCCCCCCCCCAACCCCCGCAAGCCCACAACTTCCCTGTGTGCTGTTCTTGGATAGGAGGACACGGTGCTGAATGCTGAGCCCCACAGCAGAGATTCGAGGCAAACCCACAGTTATCCTCCATCTTACTGATCTCACAAGATTCTCTTTTGTGCTCAAGATGTTGATGTGGATGTGAGAGACAGCCTTTAGGAAGAATCAGGGGAGGGAGAGGGGTCACAACAAATGCTTGTCGACTGAGCTAATGAGGAACAGATGATACATGCTCTGTCATCTCCTTATTAAGATGGTCAGATATGATTATCTCCTGAGAGTAGTACAGGGGTCTTTTCAAAGAGACTTACATAGATAATATAAAATAATGCACAACTTCCTTCCTTTATTCCAAAACAATTTAATCTGAGAATGTGTTGAATAATAGTACTCTAGTTCTCTGGACTAATGCACTGTGCCCTAAATTTGTATTAAATTGCCCAGATAGCCAAGGAGTTGTAGCACTGAAAGGAGAACTCCCAGACTTTGATGCTCTCGACAGATATTCCAGAAACTCCATTGGGAATCTGCCCTGTATTTGAATATTCTTTCCTCCTTTGTAATAGTTGGGATCACATCCTACAGAGTTTAAGGTATCAGATGCTGCAGCGAGCAGTGGGCAGAGCCCTTGAACCATTCTCTATAGTAAGCATGGTCCCACAGGGACCTCTGAAGCCACGTTCCACATCCCCTGTGGTCAAGGTGGGAATGAAAATGGAAGAAGCCTGGATTTCAGAGCGAGGCTGATTCGACAGGGCCCTTTTAAGACCTCCAAGGCATGAGGCTTGTGTCCTTTTGGTGGCCCTACTTCTTTCCTGTTGAACATATTGAAATATACCCCCATCCCACATTAAGTACAAATAATGTTTTATTTTAATGCTTTAAAAAAGATTTTTTTTTTTTTTTTTTTGTAATGCTAGGCGTGGAGCACAGGGCAGGGTCTGAACTCATGGCCCTGAGATCAAGACCTGGCTGATATCAAGTGTTAGACACCTGACCAACTGAGCAATCTGGCACCCTGCTTTAAAACTTTTGAGGAGGCTTTTACAATCTTGATTTTGAAATTATTTGACTATAACTAATTCATTTGATTTACAATTGATTTCCCTGTAATAATCAGGCAAACTCAGGAATTCTTCGAAAATGAAAAAAATCTAAGCTATACATTATTTTCAAGTGTAATGGATTTTTAAAATGAATACTAAACATAACAATTAAAAATGACTTAATATGTTTTTGGACACTATTTAAACATTATTAATTTTGACGTTATAGTTTTTTTTATTTTAGAGCCTCTGTATTTACTTCTTCATCTCAAATATTTGTGTGGGACCTTAAAAATCTGGTAGACTTTAAGCTCCATGCCTTAGAAAATAGAATGACCCAGGTCCTGGATACAAATCCTGGCTCTACCACTTACTAGCTGTGTGACATTGGGAAAGGTTGCTTTCAAACTCTCTGCCCCCCAGTGTCTTCATTTGTAAAATGAGGGTAATATTGCCCCCACCAGTGAGGACATGTCTACTCTCTTGGTGTTGGGTAAAACATCTGCCAGCAACTGTCACCCGTTTGTCACAGGGAAGGCTTGTAACCCTCCTAGCTTACACCTGAAGCAGAGTCAAGGGTAGTCTTTCTTCCCTAGCAGCAGAATCCTGAAAGCTAAATGGGAATCTGGCTGCTTTTGCTATTGCCTGGGACATTACCTGCCTGCTGTTCCTTCCCTCCTATATCAATCAATCACGTCTTTTATTTTATAAGTTTGATGCTTTGAACATATACCTAATGATAACACTGTCGGCCTTGCTGACCCTGGCTAACTGATTCTTAGATATGTAAATGATTGGCCTGTTGGGAGTGCACCTTTTAAAATTTTTATGTTACTCACTGTACAGTACATCATTAGTTTTTAATGTAGCCTTCCATGATTTATTGTTTGCGTATAATACCCAGTGCTCCGTGCCATACATGCACTCCTTAATACCCATCACTGGGCTACCTTTTCTATACCAGCCAACAAATCCAGAGTCCATACCCCCAACCATCTCCTTTATCAGGCCACTGTCCTTTGCCCTAATCACCCCAGGTACCAGATTACTAGGGGCAGCCCTATACTGCAGAGCCTACTAAAATTCTAACTAGCCGGTCCTAAACCTGCTTTACCTGCCTCGATCATCCCTCCCCTTGTAAAGCACAATAAAGGCTCTTGGCCACACTTTCCCCGTGCTCCCTCTGCGTCCTGACCAACCCTGGTGCTTCTGCGTGTGGCCCCCATGGTGTGGCGTGACCCCTCCATTGGGGACTGTGAATAATATGTTATCCTTTCAATGGCGGTATCCTCTGTCATCATTCCTGAATAATAATAAACCTTCATTTAAAAGACACCACTCTTGGGGCAGGCAAATCCCACAGAGCAAGGACACTCTCAGTTTGCTTGGATTCCCATGACTGAGGTGAAGAAGATCCAGCTGATAGGACTTGATCCTGCATCTGGTAGGCCAGGGGCATGCAGAGGTCACTTCTACCCAGACAGAGCACCAATGCCTATCTCTGACACCCCTGCTGTTTGAAGGACAAGAACGGTGGGGGAGGGGCAGCTATGTGAGAACAAGGGGATGTTGGTGAGAAAGTGCCAAATTCTTAGAAGTCATGTGCCTCCACCTGTGCCAGGTCTTCTCCCCACTCTGATCCAGGAACATTCTTTGCCTGGCCAGGCATCATGGCTGTCCTAGACAGAGCTTGTTTTGTTTTTGTCTTAATTAAAAATGAGATGCCCAACCATGTGTCTTAATCAAGTGTTAAAATCTTGGTACTCGTTCTGGCTTCTGCTTCCTCTCCATTCTTTGTTCTTTCTGATGAATTTTCCATTGAAAATCAATGCTAGAAATAAATGATTAGAAGCAAAACATAAAAGTGTATAAAGCCAGTTCAGGAAACTCTGAACATATACCTCATGATAACACTGTCGGCTGCCAACGTTGTGTAAAAAATCAGAAAGCACTCCTTTACCTGCTGTGGCATTTCCCTCACTGCTGCTTCATTGGCTGGCAGTGGCCTCCTGCAGTTTTCCAGAATGTTCACAGAACCACGTGGGCTGAGCTGATGTTCAACACCTTCTCTCCCAAGGCGTACTCGGCCACACTAACACAGAATAGCTGGGGGTGGCCAGGGGAGGCAGCCGTGGAAAAAAGACCAAACGAAAAATGCAGCTCATTCAGACTTGCCAGTGTGCGACCAAAATGAGACTTGTGTATTCAGTGGATATAGGCAGGAGTGGATTTACCACTAATTTAACCAAGCTTTAATTTCAGGGCTCCTGGGTTGTGTGGTCTTCTTATAAGGCTCTGTACCTAATTTCATATTCATATTTTGCATTCCTTTTTTTTGAAGGCGAGCTCCATGGACTTTAGGGCCCACAAGACTTGCATCTGTCCCTGGGAAGGGGATATGTAGTTAGGTGGGTGTTATGTGATGTTTTTACTCCTTTTTGTATAAATCTGTCATGATGAAAACACATGTTGAGACAACATGTGTCAACATCATTCAAAAACAGTGGCATCGGTATCGCTGATAATGAAGGTATTTCAGATATATTGTTCATTACATCTTAACAGACTTGGATTTAAACCTTTTTCTTTTCTTTATGACATTGAGATCTGTTAGAAATCTATTTAGACTATGAGGAAAAGAAAGAATTGACAAATCAGTGCTTTTATTTCTCAGCAATATGTCTGTCCTTTTGGGTTTTAAACCTAAAAACGAATTTTTAAAGACTTAAAGCCCATAGTTGCATCGTTATTTTTATGACCGTCAAATTAATTCTTTCATCTACCGCTCGAAACCAATGGAGATTGACGGTCCCGTTTTCTTACTTTAATGATGTAAACCTCATTGAAAATGAAGATTCTGGAGGATAAAAAATGGTGCCGTGACTGCTATTGATTAACTGTCTTGTTGGCTTCATTGTTCAGCACTCATTGGCCTCTTGGGCAGAGGGAGGCCCAAGAATAACATTGCTGACATTTCCTTGAAAAGATGCAATGCTTTGACAAAGATAGCTTCATGCTTTAAAAAGATACAATTTTGATGTACATGCTTTAGTCTTTTCAGAAATACGAGTGATTGATTACAATGCACAAAGAGGGAGACTTCTGAAAGTTATGTCGTGTTAAATGTTTATCTGAAATACTTAAGAATGAAAGTCATTATATAATGGTGATTTGCAAAAACCACACTACTATAATTTTTAGAAAGAAATTGATGAAGTGGGAAGAAAACAAGGAAAAATAATATACTTATCCACAAGCACTAGAGTAATGATAACATTTAATTTAAATAAACATTTCTAGTCTTGTAGCTGTGAAATCCTGAATGTAGTTTTTCATATAATACAGAAAATGAAATGCTATCTTAAAATGGCAGTGCTCAAATATTATACAACATGCTGGAGCTTCTACTTAATTGACAGTTTTTATTCACTTGAAATTATATATAATGTCCTCAGTGTCTATGCTTTATAGGTGAGATCTGTTTAATTTATCCCAATACTTTCATCACCTACTCTCTTCATTTGTTCTCAAATTACAGTGAAGTTTTATTGTATTTTTAGAGTTAAGCTTCCCATTCCAGTATTTTAGTGGGAATATACTTTTTTCATCTCTTGCTTTGGAATTATCCAAAGTATTTTTTTTAGGTTCATTACTAAAATACTCAATGCAAAGTTTTGACTGTGCAGGACAGTGTTTCTTACGAATATAACACTTGCCAAGTTTGGTTACAGAGAATAAGTGCAGAGAGGTAACTCTTAGAATCATGTATGTTCATAGATGTTTGGTGCAGCCTGGACTAATGTGCCTGTTTGGAGTTAGACCCAGACTGAAGTGTGTCTCTGGACCTTGCGACAGGGTGGTCTGGAACAAGTTACACCTCCCTTACTAAGCCTTGTTAACTCATCTGTGAATGAGGGGAAACAAGACTCTCTCATAGGGATGTGACGCAAGGTCAAATCAGATAAAGCTTAGAAAAGGTTTTAGCGCAGGGCCTTTTACAATAAGTACTCAGTACTTGTCATCAAGTACAACAATAACAAAGATGTATATTTATTAAATGCTAAGCGTGTTCCAGATACTGTATTATGAACTGGGATGTTTTTGAAAAAAAGAATGAGAGAATAACCCCTAACATCAAAGAGCTTATACTTTCTGGTAAAATTACGTCTATTTAAGTGATAATTATAATGTAATGTAATAACCACATTACTGCAAATATGCAGTATGATATTTTGCAAGCAGGGATGATGTGTTGCTTAGAGAAAACAGTGAACTTCATAAACTAGGCAGATGCTGAATTAACAAGCACAACACCAACCCTACCCTGAATAATCAGTTATAAGAAAGGCTCAGAGTCCTGGAACAATTCATGGTCTTTTTGTACCTGATGGTGATTCTAGTAACAATAGTTTGGGTCCCGCCCCCCCCTCTGATTGTGCATTAAAAAAAAAAAAAAGAACTTTTACCTTTTCTGGACTCAGAGACTGGTTCTCTGGCTTAGGGCTGCATTTGTGGTTGCTCTTTGCCTTAGACAGCTTCCATTATAGAGACTGAGGCTAAACGGAACATGACAGGGAGGTTCAGGTGAACAGATCAGCTCAGCTGTCTTCCACCCGGACACCTGTTGCTCTTAGAGTACCTGCCCCACCCACCAGAGCTGTGACCTGTGAGGGCCAACCAGGATTTCCACCATTTCTGTTTCAAACGCTGACTGGTGATAGAGGTTTAGGTTCAAGAGTAGTTCAGCCATCCCATGAAGGGATGTTGAGAGATGGCAAATGATGAAATTTTTTAAAATTAAGTGTCACTGGAAATTGAATTAAGGAAGTTAAATTTTGCTGTTTCTTAGAGCATTGGGTACAAGTTGAAGTTGATATTCTAAAGATAGTTTTTCTAAATTGAGGTCCTAAAAATAAAACTTTTAGGAAAACTCCCAAATTAATATAGTACAATGTTTTCATGAATACTATTGTTCTTTGCCATTCAAGAAATCTACAAATCAAATGTTACAATGGAATTTCTTCCACGGCAGTCATTTTTGCATAGTGTGCCTTACTGTCATCAATTTTTTTCACTTCAGGTAATAAAATTTCTTCTGTGTCTTGTGGTGTATAGACCTTTTTTTTAAAAGGACCTTAATCCAATGGACTTGAAGTTAAAATAGTCCAAAAGCAATTAGAGATTTTTCTAATGACAAACTTGCATCCTTTGCATTTCTCCAGCAGGGAGGGGAGACAGCAAGGGGCTGCAGATGCTTTTAGCTCTGCCCCCAGGCCTGACATCATGTGAATGCATCTATCCTGTGTTAAGGAGGCTGTCTGACCTTGCATGTCTCTCCTTTGTTCCTGAAAAAAAAAAAATTGCTTAGTGACTCCAGTGTGTTAGCTTTAATTTATTGGTGGGCATCTTGGAATATGCATATGTTGGGAGTAGGCTAAGCCCAATCTGAAGAAAGAGTTGCCCTGCAGGAGCTGGCCAGGTATAAGATGAATGGTCTCCCAGTGGTGGGATATGGGTGGAGAGTCATAAGACCTAGCTAGTGTGAAGGTGAGCACCTATCTTCAAGGTCATGGAGACCTTTCCAAAGTGGGAGAGAGACAGTAAGCCTGAAAGGCACAATGTAAAGGAACAAGATGTGAAAAGGTTTGGATATCACACAGAGGGCACATAAGAAGTATGTTTAAAGGATATTTTTAAATTATTTTGAGGATTCAGGAAAGAACTGTACACATGGTTCAGGTATTTTTCTGCCTTTTCCTGATCAGTCACTAAGACTAAACTGGGTCAATAAGCTTTCCCTGTCTACATGTTCCCTATCCCATCTTTAGACAGTAGGAGATGAGATATAACTGGTTGACAACCAGTCATAGCCGCTTGCCTATAATGTAGTGAGAGAGAGTAGATGGAGAAGACTTATCACATAAGAGATTCTAAAGCTGGCCGTCTAGGTATGGTCTACCCTTCAAATGAGCTTGTTCAAATGGCCCAAGTGAGTGGTTGAGTTTCTCTCCCAAGCAGGAGTAAGACACGGTGAATGAGCAGATCCACTACAGACAAGTTAGTATTTATTGAACAGGAAAAGAGTTCTATATCTTTTACTACCGCTGAAACTTAGAAGGGCTTAGTGGTGGAATTTGGGGGACTTAAAAAGCTTCAGTACCTTCCTCCCTGAAACTGGCGACCATTGGGCATAAACACAAATTTAACTTTTTTTTAAAGATTTTATTTATTTATTTGACAGACAGAGATCACAAGTAGGCAGAGAGGCAGGCAGAGAGGAAGGGAAGATGGCTCACTGCTGAGCAGAGAGCCCGATGTGGGGCTTGATCCCAGGACCCTGGGATCATGACCTGAGCTGAAGGCAGACCTGAGCTGAAGGCCTGAGCCACCCAGGCAGCCCCATAAACACAAATTTAGAGGCCTACAGCTTCTTTCTGAGACTCATGTTTCCCCAAATTGAAGGTGGGAGTAGGAAAATAATCTTAAAATGATTACATTTTTATTTGTCTTTGTGGACAAGGTACTAGGTTGGGTGTAGATTATACACAAGGGAGTCCAGACACAATTCCTGCTATCAGAGACTTATTGGTAAGACTTAAGTAGAACATTAAAATAGCTTAGTAAGACAGTGGCGCAGTCAGTTAGCTCAGTCGGTTAAGTGTCCTACTCCTGATTTCAGCTTAGGTCATGATTTTAAGGTTGTGAGATTGAGCCCTGCATCAGTCTCCATGCTGGGCAGGGAGCCTACTGAAGATTCTGTCTTTCCCTCCAACCAACCCACTTTAAAAAAAAAAAAAGCTCTGTAAGACACAGAAGGGATTAAATATCAAGCACAGAAGGGTTGTAGACATTTGGTTTTAAGTAGGAAGATGGGGCCCCCGGCTGGCTCAGTCAGGGGAGCGTGTGACTCTTGATCTCAGGGCTGTGAGTTTGAGCCCCATGTTGGGTGCAGAGACTACCTAGAAATAAAATCTTTAAATAAAAAAAAAAAGAAGAAGAAAAAGAAGATGAGAGAAAGTCTTTATATTGTGAGGTATGGTTTGAGCAGATACCTTCAGAGGAAGAATTTGAGGAGGTGGAAAAAGGAGGGGCTCTCAGCAGGAACACATAGACAGTTTAGGAGGAAGTGCCCAAATGAGCAAGACAGGAACAGGAAGGCTTAGTAAGGGGCTGCACTTGGCTCTATGGACCGCACGGAGCATGGAGCATGGAGAACTGAGTGGTGAGAGTTCTATTTTAAGATTAACCTAGTAGTAGAGGATGGTGTTATTTGGAAAGGGTGGGTGGCAAGCAAGCTTTTAGGGAGTTGTTTCTGGCTGAAGAACGCCAAAAATGAAGAACATGGATTGTTCCAGTGAATGCCCTTGACAGAGAGGAGAACAGGTTCCAGGATGGTAGGAGAAGCAAATATAGTGAAGCCAGCAGTCCCTAAGCAACAGTGTGTCCCCTCTGCTACCTGCCGTGTGTGGTCTTCACAGTGAAAGTTGGTAGACAAGATAGACTCATCCTGCTTTAACTAAATATCTAACTTGGAACATCCAGGTTTATCAATAAGCAAATAAAGGAAAAATTATTCATTTTTCAAAATGATTCTTTGCTAAAGAAGGAATTATGGTGGCATTGCTTTATAGACCAAATTCTAAAATATTTAAGCCACGATGTCTGTATCTTTAGTATCACACACATTGGATGAAATGAGACAACATTTATCTTTACTACACATAGACCTCATCTCTTCATTTGGCCTATTAAATTAATCAACAGTATTAATGTTTGGTAGTTTCTTTGTGGAATGATCAAGCTGCATTCTGTGTCTACATAAGGCCTTTTGCAATGAAGAACAAAATCCCAGCCCTTTTGATTTCAGCAAAATTTTATTGCCTGCAATGCTTCCTTCTTCCTGAAATTTATAATAATTCCATCTAGCCTTGTTTTTATTTTCACATGTACCTGAAACTAAATTTTTGTCCCTTCCTGATTCAGTAGATGGCTATCCGTTGATTTTAGATTTAGGATGTTTCAATTGAGGATAAAGAAGCCACCTTGAGGGCAAGACTGAAGAAATGACAAAAGAAAATGTATGTTATTTCTCTTCTCTCCATGAAATCATGATGTGTCAAAAGAAAAAAAGACCTTTGTGAAACGCAGTGGTTCTCTTCCATATGAAATTGAAGGGTCACTCCAAAGATTAATGATTCTGAGATGTTAATTCAGAAGAGAATTTATTTTTAAGGGCTGAGATTTATTCTGAGCCGGAGGATTCTGAGTTCAGCTGGGGGACTAATGAAGCATGTATTTTATTTTGTGGAGCTCCTAGTGGTACTGTCAGTCATTTAACATGGGGCCTATTTGCAGGAATTTCAGATCTGGTTGAAAGTCTAGGCATTCAAACGGTGAGATCCTGCTTCACTGGGAATTTTCTCAAAAAACATTTCTCAGAAAACATAAAATTATGTTTCTTAGAAAACATAAACCTTTTAAACTTGAAAGGTTTTATGTGTGAGTTCCGTGTTTCTGTGAAGGTGCCATATTGGTGTGAATTTATATTATTAACATATTGCAAAGGTTAAAAGGCACATTCTTCACAGTAGGGCACCTTCCATTCCCTGGGTTCTACGTTGTTTTTCCTGCCTGGGGTCAAAAATAAAACAATTTATTGATATCCTAACCATTTATCTTCCCAGACTCCGGGTGAGGATTTAATTTCATTTAAAAATATGTCTCTGAATGTACAACGCTTTTTCAGAGTTAAAAATTGCATGGAATAACACCTTGTTTTTCTTTGTCAGAAGTAATCTTTAGTTCATCTCTCAGACTTCACCCTTCATTGGCTTCTTGCCCCTTCTCAACAGCACTTCTCAAGGTTTCTTTGACACATGGCATTAGCTTCTCCCTTCCTGATTAATGTTGTTATTAGATCATAAACCAATCAACGTGCCCATCAAAATGTGCATTATTAGGACATTGATAGGCAGAAATAAAGTGGCCATGATTTGGGTTCTGACTATAGAGTTTCTTTATGAGGTCAATTGTCATTTTGACAGTCTTGAGCCTTGCATTGAATTCAGCTCAGTCACGTTATAAAGAAAATTCTCTGCTAGAAATAGCCAAATAAATAAACTGAAACAAGATATCCAGTAGAATATGCTGGCTTTCTGTGACCTACCATTTGTCATGATACATTCTTTCATCAACCAAATCTTCAAAGAGAGATGCTACTCATCTAGAGATGGACCATCATGGGCACTGCTTCCCAGAGACAACAATGCCAATGAACCAGACTGACTTTGGGGGTGTACCTCAAGCCAGGCCAGCAGTTGGTCACTAGTCATTGAAAAACCCAGGCTTCTGTGTAATGCTGCCCTCTAGGTTACCTTTTCCCAGCTGGATGGTTTCAGTCTCTGCTCTGGGATACTTCTCCTGCATTTTGATCTCATAAAATATAATGTCTTTAGAATACCTAGATTGGTTAATTATAGTTTATCCTACAGAATGGGGCTATAGAAACCCCCTAGTGCAGATTAATGGCTGTTCCCTCGACATCAGGTAAACCTCAACAGTGTAATTTGTATCTTCATTTTATATACATTTGCTCACAGATACACAGAAATGAGAGCTGGAGAGACACATGGGTCAACTAAGCAGGGACAGCCAAAGAATGCAAAGAATGATTTATATGTTGCAATAAGAGAGGATGGGTTGGGGAGGGGAGATATATATAGAGAGACAGAGAGAGGCAAATGAGGACCAATCATGCCGAAATGAGACATGATTTGCTGCTATTTTCCTTTCTCAGTGTATTTTTCCTGGATGCCTCCCTAGCAGTGCTGTTCAGTTACTTCTGTTGTGTGTGTGCTTGTGCATAAATTCAGGTCAAGTACAAAACCCCGATTTCTGTATTCATCATAGGAACAGGTAATGTTCTTACCAATACATAACAAGAAATCGCAACTAATTTGGCTCATGACCTTATTCTTTTATCATTAATGGTTGAAATGGTGTTTGCCTAGCCATTAATGCATTCGGTTCAGTAAACTAAAGCTGTTTGAAATTTTCACTAATCCTTTCCCATTGAGGGCTTCCCTGAACCAAATCACTTCTGAATAAAACAACAAAGCAAATGCATGCGCAGGTTTCTAAGATTTTCCGGATCAGACATAATTTACAGGGCACAGCATTTTAAAATGGGATTTCTTTCTTTCTTTCTTCCTTCCTTTCTTTCTTCTTTTTTTGAAATCACAGAAGCCATAGTACTGGAGAATGAATGAACTGTTTCCTGAAAATATGAATTGCATGAACTTACCCCATAAAGTGTTCAAGTATTGAGAGCTTATTTTTTTTCCCAATGAAAACATGAACCAATATATAGCATAAAAGTAGAAAAATGGTTTAACACCTAACACAAAGATGCTTTTCGAAGGAATCCATCTTTGCTATTTAATTTACATTTTGAGGGCTCATTAGGATGATGAATGACACGACTGGGGAATAAAACATACTTCCTGAACAAAAGACGATCTCTGTAGCCTAATAACATTTTATGCCAGCACTTACATTTGTCAGAAGTGGATGCTATTTATCCCTATGATTATTTAAAAATCATTTTTATTGTCCTTTGTGCTCTGTCCTCTTCTGGGAATTTTAATTCAGAGTTTGACACCTACTTATTAACTTCGGTGAAGTATGGAGTACAAAGGCCCATACTCTATAAAGAATTCTAAACAACCATGTTTATATTGCCTGCAGCTGTACACAAATTAGCTCAGTTTGGATTTGTTTCGATCAGAAACAGAAAGCCTGTTGGAATAGCATGTAACCTCCGCTTCCTGGGCGAAGCAAGTGCTCTCTCCGTCTGAACCAAGCGGGGCGGACGCAGTCGACAGAAGGGGCATTTTCCTAATTATGCTGCAGCCCTTATGCGTTACTTCCATTTCCCTGGCCTCCTCCAACTGCTCCTCCCAAACAACACACTGTCATCTGTCGCCACGTACTGATGCCTGTTCTCTCCTCTCTGATCTCCTCACCCAGCCTGCACTCCGACTCCCACACCCTCACTCTTATTCCAGATTGCTTCTTCCTAAGCCATCTGTTTCCCTCACGGTGTATTTTCACATCTCCTCAGTGGGCTAGGTTTTTTGTGTGTTTTTTTTTCCCCCAGGGTGGGTAGCACCCTTTTGAAATTGAGTGGGAGTCCTCGCTGCATGATGAGATCCACACGAGGAATCCTAGAGCGAGGGATTCTCCATGTGGCAGAGCCATAAAAACCCAGCCCACACTGCCTGGGCAGCAGCCGGCAGGATCATCCGGCCCAGCACACGGCCCTGCTGCAAACCCTGATCTCCACCCGCCACCTCAGAATGCCAGCTGATTTTAGCAGTGACTCATCTTAGAAGGTTTTTTTTTTTTATAAAGGGCAAGTGTCTGGTCTTTCCCAAGAGGAGAAACAATCCTGGTGCTGTGAGTCAGAGCCTTAGAATGAGCTGGGTCCTGGGAGATGCCTCAGTGGGGCTCTCCCTGGGCACGTGACCTACAACAGGACAGCGTGCAGTTCACTCCTGTCCACTTTAATGTGATGTGCAAATGTTTCATCATAATTCCATTCCTCCAGCTAGACTCAGGCCTGCTCGCTTCAGGGGACCTTACATTTCTTAGTGGGCTAGAAATGGAACCACTGGCCACAAAATTTCAAAGATGAATTCTTGGAAAGTAAAATCCTGGTACTAATTTTACGTGTCTCTGATCAAATGATCTTGGCTGACGGTACTTCAAATCGATATTCTGCAGGGAACCCAGCTTTGAGTTATTGGTTGGGCTTCATTAGCAATTTAATGAACATATAACCATCTTACCACTTTCATTGTTATTTTAAATGATATTAATAAAGGAAACTATTTCTATTTGGTCCTTAACTACCTTAATATTTTAATGAAAGTTACAGTGATAATTGATGATAGCCCATACCTAAAAGACTAGTTACTTTAGCTGTTCCCATGGACATTAATAATAATTGAAAAGGCCATAAAAACCCATGGAGAGGTGAAGACACGATGATTAGGCTTTCCATGTTTCCACAAGAACACAGAGCTGGCCCTTGGGCACGTTGGCAAGACCTGAGTGCTTGTGAACCCAGCCACGTGTGAAATGATGACGAGTTTCTTTTGCTGCCTTTTACAAAACATAAGGGATTATAAAGACCAGTTATTTATGCCCACTTGACTCTGAGTAAACTATCTGGGAGCTCAGAATTACCTTCACAGGGAACTTCTGACCATTCCCCTACCTTGAATTAATAGAGGAATTTTACAAAAGTGGCTTACTGCACCTCAAGGAAATGGAAGAAAAACTGATACACCCTCTGTGTAGTTTTTATGTAATGCTTCATTACTCTTATTAATATTGTTGTTATATAGACATTTATGGAGCTACCAGAAAGTTGATGAGTGTGGCTCAGAAGATACAAACATAGCCCCTGTTCACAATGTGAATTTAAATAAGCCTGGAGATGGATAGTATAAACATAAAAATTCAGGTAAAGGAAATTATTTCAAGAAAGGAATTCCATGAATCTGCAGAACTCATTATGGACTGCACGGGGAAATTGCTGACTTTTTTCAAAAGCATAAATAATAGGTATCTTTGTTAAAGAATACAATCTGGAAAACAGTTTTAGAACTGCACGCTCTGCGTCTCCATCCCCATGACCAACTCTGGGACTTTTTTCAAGCCCTGTGAGTTATTACTGAATTGCTTCTAGCCAACAGATTCCTGGGCTGCCCTGAGTGTTGACTTTAGGCACAAAAAGAAAACCTAACATCTCTGCCAGTGACCTATTCTTTGGCCTTTGGTTGTCTAGTTTTCTTAACATCTGTCCACATTTAGTTCATATATTTGAAAGATATTTCATAGGCTTACAGAATCAAAGGGGGTGAGGAGGATTGCTGCTTAAATCTGTGTGAAGTGTCCTGACCAGGATGCTGGTGGACAGGAGTTATAAAACAAGGCGTGTTGGCAGGCAACAGGAATCACCCATCCGCCCACTCTTTCAGTTGAGAGATTTCATGTTGCTAAACCAAGAGTTTAGTGACAGCTTTCTTAAGTAATTGAATGCCTTACATGTTCTTAAATTTACTCTTATCATTGATTATTTTTAGACTGTATCAATTTTAATAGAAGTACAGCCCACAGAACATGATTAGAATTGGAAGATATATGTCAGTGCCTACTGACAGAACAGAATTTTATTGCCTTCATTTTTATGAAAGTTTACTTATTATAGAGTAACATATTAAAGGGGGAGATCATGAGACTTTGGATTAATTTGGAAGGCTCAGATTGTTTAAAAATCCACTATGAAGGTGTAATTGATACTCCTATATGTGTCCCAGTAAATAGATGAGAATTGAATGGAATTTTCCCGTCGTACTGAAGTACAAAAAGGTAAATAAATAAAAACTGAGACTGAGTCTAATCACACAGGGAAGAGCATTACATGGCAAGAACAGTTTCTCCCCTAAGTTGTGTTTTAGGCAATTTAAAATTCAACCAGAGGGTTTTATTCCAAGGTCAAGATGCCCTGCCTTGATTTTTCTTCTCAACTCAAGCTAAGCTTTTGCTGACCTGAAGAATATTAACAGAGAGGTTATGCAAACTCCTTTCCCACTGTTTTCTCCTACATATTACTTCAGAGCTGTGTTTTATTGGATGTCCGTTTCAACGTAGAACTTAAGTGTGAGGTACTTTTGCAGTGTTTAATGCTAGCTAATCAAAGTAGGTTCACCTATAGCATCACGTCTATGGCATTGGGAAGAAGTGCTGAAGATGGGATCTAATAATGGGGTGATTTTCTCTGGCACATCCTTAAGCACACATTGTATAAATAACGTATCTTTCTTACCACTTTAGCTCCAGCACCTGGATAGTGTCTCTCACACAGTGGGACTCAGTGAAACCTTGTTGAATGAATGAAGAATACACTCTTCTGTGAATTACATTGTTTTTGCATGGAAGGAAATGAGCACCTAGTATCTAGCTGATAGGATCTAGTCTCTGTTTAGCAAGGTCTATACTAGTGGCAAATAAAAGTTATAGTTTGCTTCTAAGTAAACTTTTATATTATGCCTGTGAAATAGTTCCATGTTTCACTTAGTGTTTTCACTGCATTCCAGAAATAGTCTTGCTGGGTTCATGTGTTATGTGAACATGCAATGAATGTATGGCTACAAAATACAGGTCTTCAATAAAGTGCCAATGACAGTTTCCATAAAGGAGTTTCCCTGTCAGTGGTGCCAACAGCTATAACAGCTCCCACCACTCATGAGCTCTCAGTATCTCCTCCACGTTTCTAGTCAACTCCCTTGTTCATTTCTCACAGTTGGTGGTTCCAGGCTGCTTGGACCCTAGAAAGCCCCCAACACAGCAGGTGATGGACACCTCTACCTGATGTCTTATTGACATGCCAAGTGCATGTCCCAAGCACCCCAGGTAGGGCCATTAAGGATTGTTTTCTATCCTGAAGACCATAAAAAAGCCACGGAATGGTTTTAAGCATGGAAGCAACATGATGTGATTCCTCTTTTACCAAGCACACTCTGGCTGTTCTGTGAAGCTAGAGATGGGTAAAGAGGGAGGCTAAAAGGCAGATTGAGAGAGAGGTGATGAGACCTCGAGCTAAGGTGGTGACATTAGAGATTGGTCAGAGTACACAGATGTCACATATCTCTTGGAGGTAGAATCGACATGACATTGAAGTGATCGTGACAGTAAGACAGTAGGACAGTAAAGTGGGTTTACAGGGTGGATGTTCCCTGAGGTGACCAGGACAGAGGCAATTTAACAGCCCAGAAGTTCAGTTATAGCCATTCTGAGATTTCTGTGAGATATTCAAGCAGATGCACCAACTAGGCAGTTGGATCAATGAGCCTGAAATTCAACAACAAATCTGGGCTAGACATGAATGTTTGGGAGTTAACATACAGATGGTATCTGGAGCCAGAAGAGTGCATCGCACGGCCTAGGGAATGAGCGTGGTGTGAGAAGTGAAGGAGACTCAGGACTGAGTCCTTTGGAACCAACAAGAATAGTAGTGATTGGGGAGGAGCTGGCAAAGGAAAGCGAGAGTCAGGGAGATACCAGAAGTCGCTGGTGTCCTGGAAGCAAGGAGATGGGAGGCAGTGAAGGAGAGCACCCTGAGCAACAGGTCTTGGGCAGGACAGATCCCAGCCTGTTTGAGGCTCAGGGGAGGGGAGGGGAGGGCAGATTGCAGTGCTCTGAGCAGGACAGGAGGAGGCCGAAGAGATACGTAGAGCAAATTGCCCGTGAGTACCATCATTAATAAGCACTCACAACAGAGGCAAAAAAGGTCTCCTAAAAATTCATTTAAGTTTATATTTCACAGTATACATCTGTGTCTGCTTTCATTTTAAAACACGGCATTAGTACCATCAGGAATAAACGAACCCATATCAGTTTCCTATCTCGCTAGCTAGAGGGACAGATGTTTTGGTTGTGAGTCCACTCATTTTTACAAACCAATGCTACACTGCAGAGAGCTGACGCCGCGCAGCATGCTCGGGGTCCAGCAATCTCTCATCTCTCTCTTGTATCACTATATTGTGAGAACCCAGGCACACACAAAAACAGAAATATAAATAAATGTCGGCTTTCTTCCTCCGGTATTTTCAGTGATTCCCTGTCAACCCCTAAGAAGAGTTGCTCAGAGAGCCACACAGAGGTGGGGAAGGTAAACTTCTCAGGCCACATTTGGGGCAGTTACAGTGATGAGAGTTTTCTAGAGTGGTGTTGTGTTTGTGGCAGTTGAAGGAGTCTGACCAGTTCATCTTTTGAGCCATCTCTGGGAAGTACTCAGCTTTTTCAGTGAAGATGACAGAGAGATGTTCTTTTTAACCACTGAGATGGTTATTTTTATCACAGCTGAATGAACCAAGGGTCTCAAGTGATCTCCAGACCCCTTTTAGGCAATCTTTATATGGCACCTACCCTAGGCCAGCTTTGTTCTTTGGTCTGTACCAGATTTGTTCTGTTTAGTCCTCACAACAACCCTTTGGGATATATGCCATGAATTATCTCCATTTTATAGATAAGGCAGCTGAGGAATAGAGAGATGAAGGAATCTACCTGAGGCAGCAGTTCTCAAATATGTAGTCTCTGATAGCTTGAGACCCTTAGGATGGGTACACAATACCAAAACAATCTTCACAATAATACAAAAATGTTATTTTGCCTTTTTTTCCCCCCTGTGTTGACTTTCAACTAGGTGTGGAAACAATGGAGGGTAAAACTCGGGCGCCGTAGTATGAATCAAAGCAAGGCCACCAAACTTTGTTAGTAGCCATTGTACTCTTCATTGTCATGTACTCACAGTTAAAAAATCAGAACAAAAACTGTCAGTTTCATTTAAGAACGTCCTTGATTAAGATACATGGAATTATTAATTTGATCTCAATGGCTTGTGTACATGTCTTTCTAATACTCTGTAAAAGTGGGAAAAATGTGTAAGATGCTTCGACTCCCTGCCTAACCAAGTAGGGGAGTTGTCTTGAGAAAAGCCACTTACTGGCCCTAAAGTAAAATGGAAAACACAGTTTACCTTAAAGAATGGCTGAGAGACTATGGTTCTCAAACTTGGGTATTTGGCATTTTCCCAAAAGTGAAGGAAGTAAAATTGTCACTTCAAGGAAAACTGTATTTGTTGCTAATGAAAAACCTTGAGCTCTCAAGCCAAAATTAAAATTTTGGAAAACTTTTATCTGCCACAGGGGGCTTGACAACTACTTTAACACTGCAAGACTTTTTTGATGAGACTGTTGATAATATAAACAAACATAATGTTTTGGTGTTCTGTAATGAAATATGTTAATATAGGAAGATCTGTGTAATTCATTGAACCAATGTTTTCCAAATGACCAGTGCATAATGTCACACAATTGGGCATGTGCAAAAGATTGATCCAAAGCATCAGATAGGCCAATGGATTTTAACATCAAAAAGGTTTGAAAAGTTCATTGCTGTGATTTCAGAGTTTGTATTACAAGTAACTTTGGTCATTTACTTCTAAAAACATTTTGTCACATAAAATATTCACGACACTACCTTCATGTAATCATGGATTGACAGTCAGTCTTGAAGAAACATCTGTAAAATAAGACAATTTTATGAGCATTTCCTTAATTTTATTAAGGCAATCAGGAATTTTATTCAGTTTATCTGGGTTTTTGATCTGTTTTCATGATAGATCTTAGAGATCCATTGAGGTGAGAAATAGAACAATGCGTTGTCATAATATAAATACATATTTAATAATAATAACAATAACTAATATATCTTGAGTGTGAGTGCCTCCTAATGGGCCTGGTGCTTTGCTATGCCCCTATTTCTTGTAGAATCCCACTGAGGCATCTTTTGTTCCTTATTTTATAGGTGAAAAAACTGAAATACAGAGAGGTTAGGTAATTACTAAGTGACAGAACCAGCATTCAAACTCAGCAGTCTACTTTCCGAGTCTAAATTCTCGGTACCTTTTATGGAATTTAAACCAATTTGAGGGACAGAGTAGTTTCTTTGTGTAATTGATAATTTTTCAAACAGTCCTTCTTACAGCTGTTAATTCTTTTTTTTTTTTTTTTGCAAAAGCTTTATTGTTTTCCTCATCCCACAGCTTGGCTGAAAGGCTCCCCATGGTTAAAAAGCTCCCTCAAAGGCCCAGGAGGCCCCTAGTCTTCGAGAGCCAGCCTTTCTCAGGGTTCCTGATACAGCACACATGGGAGCCTCCAGCCTGCAGAAGAGGGTCAGGTGGTCATTCAGCTCATTTAGGAAGTGGTTCTCTAGGAAGTCACAGGGATGGGGTCTGTGTGGACCCATCCAGGAGGGCTGGTGCAGGTTCTTTGTAGGGCCAGAATTTGAGGGAGTGATCCCATTCATCCTGGCCAGCTTCCTGAGGAGACAGCAGGAGTGTCCTGCTGTCATGGGGCCCATGTTCCCCAAGGCCATGTCCTTGGGTAGACGTCTAGGTCCAGAGGAAAGTAGGAATTGGAGGCTGATGCTGGCTGACTGGGCAGCTGGCTCTGATCTTACCCCGAAAGAGTGATTCTGTTGAATCAGGAACAAGATGCTGACCACAGGTAACAGTGTTCGCTGTTGCCAGAGCCAGAGGAGAGCTGAGGGAACGAGCTCACCCTGGGAATGAGCTTGAAGGGGTTTCAGAGGCTGGGCAGCTCTGTTTGGCCCAAGCACTGGTGTTGAAGTAAGAGATAGACCCACAGAACCACCAAGCTCACATTTCTAAATTCTAAATTCATTTTCTATAAAACTTACTAATGAGATCCCTGCAGGTAGGCTGAGGACTCATGAGTTCACAGCCCTGGCTGATGTCATGTCCTCTAGCCCTTTGCACCCTGCTCACTTTGGCATGGTGAACTCCATCATGAGGGTTCTTCATTATCCAACCCATCTCTCACTGCACATAAAGATTCGTGTTCTTTCTGAGCTTTCAGGAAAGGGATGAAATTAGCTCACAAAGAAGAGCAGAATTTTGTGTACATCCCTTGGTAAAAAGTTTTAAAGAGTATCTCATTCCCCCCTCATATCTTTCCATAAAAGAGACCCTCTGTCATTATTCTTTGGCTTTGATTGCAGCCTGGCACATCACTGTGTCCACTGGGTTGTTACTTGGGGTAACCCAGGACAAGCTGTGTTACCCTGATATTTCTCAAAAGGGCATGGTGGTGGCCTTTCTGACTAGAGATAACACCTTTGAATACTTCTTGTTCAACATTTCTTACTTCTTGTTCAACATTTCTTATTAGTTAAGTAAGTCCTGTGTAAGTCCGAACACTTCCTCAGGACAGATGTCATCATTTTCAAGGTAATATTGCTGGAATTTTATGCAGTAGGAGCTCTATCCTAGTCGTATTAATTCCCCCTTGCCATCTCCTGCTTCAGCCCTACACAGGACCCATGAACATAGTAGGTGCTGGGTTTATGGGGGGAGTGCCTTCTTTTATGGAAGGTCTTTTCTGAGATTTAAAAAGTCCTATAATTCTATCAACCAAGCCATTACAAATAAATTGGGTATTTTCTGGGAAGATTGCTAATATCATCTGTTCCAAATCCTGGGCATGTGTTGAATGAATAGACAGACTACAGCCCTCTGTATAGGCTTCCAGGGGGCCCACTTTGCTTGGGGTCAGTTTAGTGAGACCCTGAGCTGGCTGGGGCCAGGTGGGTGTGGCAGGGGCCACCTAGAAGTCCAGAACTAGGAACTTCAATTAAAAATGGGACTGTTGGATCTTCGCATAGCTCCCTTTCTTCTTTATACAAAGAGCAGCCTCATACAAAGAGAACACAGTGTCCATCCAGAGAATAGTAACTTTATCCTCTTTGCCTCTTTGATTTTGTTCAGGGGATCGTGGATGAAACTGATTAAAATGCTCAGGAAGCCACAGGGTCACCGAAGACAGACTCATGGTTCTCAGTACTCTTCCTCCATTCCTCATTATCTTGCTGTTTCCATACAAAAACTCCCAACCCCTTCTCTAGAACTTTCATAACAAGATAAAAGACCCCTCCCCCAAGTCCCTCCTGCTTCAGGATACATCTCCCCTCAGGGCACCACCTGTCAGACGCCCCTCTTGCTTGCCCTGCTGTCTCCCCTTCTGGCCCGACATTGAATTTCCGTAGGTTGCAGCTAATGTTGAATATATTTCAAATGCTGTGCCCTTTCTGTGAACTATGAAGATAAGATTAGCAGATACAATTAACTGCTTTAGGACTAAAAAAATCGAAAAAACAACATTTTAATTATTGCCCTATTGGTTATTACTACTTGGAACATCATCTTCTGTGATAGTCTATTTCTGAAGCAGGAAGAGAGTGGGAAATGGGTAGAAATTAGAATACAGGATTTTTTTTTCTTCTGAAGGAAAGAATCCCAGCACACTTTCAAAAGCTGTGAAAGCGTTCTCATGATCTGGTAGATCCCATCTGTGCATTTTTCAATGACATACTTCAAGTACACAAGCTACAGTCAAAGGACCTAAAAAAAAAAAAAAGAGAGAGAGAGAAAGAAAGAAGGAAAGAAAGACAGAAATGTGGGTGTTAATGAGAGGCCCCAGCTTGACAGCTGTGGGGAAAGCTAATCTCTCTCTCCACGTGCCCACCTGTCCCAGGGGCCCGATTAGCATGCTCACACTTCCTGGAGGAAGTCTGGCATTCTGAAGTGTCACCCAGAGTCCAGAATGCCCCAGTGGATGCATCACGGTGGTGTGAGGTTACCCTGGCTCTGACCCCCAGCACTGTCCTTTGGAAACCACAATGAAATTGATGGAAGCGATGGTGAGCCCCTCCTCTCTGTTTTCCTTACTGGGCAGGGGTTGGGCGGGTGGTGGTGGTGGTGGTATGGTTGGAAAGAACATTCTCAAAGAACATTCTGATCGTGAGATACGACATCTGCAATTCTCACTTATCTAGGGAGGTTATCAAATGACCTTCCCTAGAGGCTTTTAGAGAAAGGGGGCTGCCAGCCACTTTTTTGGAAATGCAGGCCCTAGGGACACTGTGTGATGGATTTCTTGACTGCTGGAGGTTTCTTCCTGTCCTGTGATACTAGTAAGTTATTCTTGGTCACTGCTGCGGTAATTAGTTTTCCAACAGGCTGACTTAAAAACCCATCTGCCATAATACAACGTGAAACTCCCTAGTTTCCCTTGGGTTTTGCTCCTGTTATTAATTCCATTCAAACCCACTATGACAATTTCTAATCATTGTTAACCATATTTGTGAGTGACCGTGACTATCAGAATTCTTCCTAAAAAGGGATTCATAGAAGCAAACACTCCCTGTAATATTAGGGAAGTTAATTTGCCAACTTCAATTTTCTTATCTTTTGGTCTTCTGTTTCAGTTTTTGGCTTGGTTGAAGTATCACTGGGAGAAGAATTGCTATAGCTTCCTTTGAGTGTTTTTACATCATGATTAGATTTGGGGGACTCTCAGCACCTGAACACCCTCATAGACTCCCCAGTCTCATGAGGCAGAGCCCTCCTGTCAAAGCTGAAAATGTCAAAGCTTGATTCTCCAGTTCCTTTTAAAGCTGGAACTTAGGCCCGTAATCCAGGCTCTGCCTGTCCAGTTCATCCCCTCCAGATGTTAAATTAGAGGCAGATGATGTGAGGAGGTCGGGAATGTGTGGAATCTGTTCCAGTGGGGAGCAGGGGGCAATGGTGGCAGTTTGCTGCAGTTTTCGGGCTGTGTTTTCTTGTAGCACCATCTTTCCCATCAGTAGTGATGTAAGCTCATCATTCACAGTAGAGGTGTGCCCCAGACCAGCTTTGCAGCTCTCTTGGAGAGTCTATGAGACACCCAGTATCCCCTTTAATAAATGCCCTTTCTGTTTAAATTCACCAGTTTTGGTTTTTTGTTTACTTTCCACTGAAACCATGTCAAGTGAGTTAGCTTCTTCCTTACCGTGAGGAAGAACTGAAAAAGAGAGATGCACAGTGTAGCACATTGATGGTCGTAAGCCACTCTGAGGGAGGGAGCTTAAAATTCATGTCTTCTACTTTCAACCGGTCTAAGACTGAAGTGTAGCTTCCAACTTTTCCTTAATATCTTCAGCAGATATGTACTCACTGTCTTCAGAAGGCAGCCCAGTTTGTGGAAAGCTCTGAATATTGGGGGGAAATTTCTCTCACCTTAGAATTCTGCTGCCTAGTATAATGCCTGACTCATGATAGGAGCTCAACAGATATTTGTTGAATGAGTGTTTAAAGTGTAATATCCATTACTGGCTCTAATTTTGCCCATAAAAGCCTATAGAGTAACTCTGATCTCTTATCTGTATCATAGCCCTTCAAAAACATGAGGGCTTTCTGATGTTCTTGAGTTCTCATATTGTCTGATTGAGCATTTTCAGTGATTTCATGTGCTCCTCTTCTTTGGGCACCTTCCTCATGGATGCATCTGGAACCCAACACAGCTCACTACCTTTGGTGCATAAATAGGGTTATCCTCCTCCTGTCCTGCATAATTAATCAAATTAATTTGCCGATCAACTTTGCTTCACTATTGACTCCCGACTGCAACTTTTCCAAGTCTTATCCTCGTGAGGCTATTAAGCTGTGGCTCATATATTCTTGGAGTTGCATCTTTGGGTCTAAATATAATTAAGACCCATGTATCTCTCTTAAATTCCATTTTGTTGGAATGACCCATCGAGCTCAATGAGATCATCCTGAATTTAATTCTGTCATCAAACATGAAGTATGTGTGGTTAAATAAGCAGTGGGACAGCCAGGACCTTCCATGCTCTTATAAATAATTCTTTGGTTTACTCTTTAACCACTCTGTTTCCAGAGTCTATTGCTCATAGGCCAAAGCTGCCCACATTTTTCCTTGAAGAGTTCCAAAGAGACTGCTCAGAAAAGCTGTCCCACTTACCCTGCCCAGGATGGTCCCTGTTGCTGTGTCCCCCAGCACTTGATGGCATGGCCACTGCAACACGAGCTGTGCCATTGTGCCCTGGGAGTATTTTATCTGCCTGCACAGCTTATGTTCACTTCCATTCACCATGTAACCTGAGGATTGCTTCACTGTCTGATTTCTCTCCACTGTGTTCTCAGCAGCGTGAGCTCAGCAGAAATTATTGTAGTGTTGTTAGACTGACTCTGTTTAAGAATCTCTATTCTTTCTATTTAATGCTACACAAAGTTCATAGGGAATACTAATTAAAATGCCTAAGAAGCAACATGTGGCATCAGTATCATCTCAGTCTCCAGCTGCAAAGAAGGCGTGAGTCTTTGCCCTTTTGTTTTATTGGGAGTTTTGTGGGGTCTTGATGTTGCTGAACTCTTGTCTGTCACACTCCCAGAGAACAAATCAGCCCTTACTTAACATTTCATTTTCAGTGAACACATTGGATTGTGAAGCAGAATTGAAGCAAAGCATCCAGTTCTTTCCTTGATGAAGTTCTTTGGTCACTTACAGGACTCCCTGACATCGGCTAATGCGTTAACCTCAGGCTTCTCACTGCCCATTGTAGGTGCATTTGCAGTAGAGCAGTCATAGGGTGTGCAAAGTGGGCTGCATTCAGAATAGTCGTGAATAGGCAGCCTTTGAATAACTGGTCATATGGGTGGTCATAAGGACTTGTCATGACATTTGTAACCTACTAACTTAAGAGATTCCTCCGGAGGACTAGATGCACAGTTATACCAGTCTACAGATCAGTGTTTGTGCTTTTAAATACAACTGTATAAAATAGATTGAACAAAATGGAAGCCACCATGGAACTCTGCTCTCCTCCAGGCATGATGGGGATGATATGTGTGGATGTTTTTGCCACTCCTGGCCTTGTCATCATGGAAATGACTAGATAGACTTTTAAGACATGTAAACTTTTATCAGTAGACAAACTTATCGAGACCCCAGAATCCAAGTCCAGTAGTGATATCATATGCCCTATATCTTATCCTCTGTCTGTTTTCAGTCTGTTATGTAGCCATTATTGGGTTCCTTGCATCATAAAGCAAGGAAAAACTATATATATGAAAACTATATAAATGAATTCTCCAAGACCACAGTGGGTCCCATTAAGAAATAGCTCATGTAGTCAGATGTTGCCAGCAGTAGCAAACTGTCAGGACCATGGCTTGGCTTCCCTTGAGAAGGTGATTCTGTGGAATTGAAGTACCAAGTAGATAATTGGTGTCTACCCTACTTCCCTGATACTCTGACAGCTTACAAGGTTCTCAAAATAGCTTTCTCTTGTCTCCTTTTTTTTTTCTTTTTTTGTTCATTCTAACAGGGAGCTTGCTCCACTGGTGTGAAAGAAGCAACATCTTTGTGGCAGGTGGATTTCAAATAGAAATTGATCATGAACCTATCATAGTCAATCATTTGATGCTTCCATCCTAATCTGCCTCTGAGCAGCTTGGTTAGGATGCTGTCAGCTGACTTGTAGGGTCATACCACATTTGTCCCAATAACTTCTAGATAACCTTGTTAAAATTAGGTGTCTGCTCTGTGGATAAATTAAGACTCATTAAATAACATTTTTGTATCTTGGGACCAAAGCATAATATATACATTATTAGTTTATTTTTAAAAATGTTCTCTACAACATTGAACATAAAGAACATAAATCAGTAGAGGAATCCAAATATTTTCCAACGTCTCTAAGTCATACTTATATTTATCTAAGATACTTTATTTGATGGCTAAAGGATTAGGATTGGGGTTATGTGAACTCCTTTCTGAAATTTTTCTTAAAAGAGGAGACAAAATAAATAGTCTGACTCTAATGTTTGTATGGTTTAAATCAGTCATCATCTGACTTCATGGCCCATGAGAAAGTGGTATATTTACACTGAAATAGTTATCTTCAGAGCACAGAAGTGTTCTTTTACTCTGAAATAGTTATCATTTTTTGCACAAGATAAATTTTTACTTTTTTTGTCTGAAACAGGCAATGCAGAAGGTTCTTTGTGAATAACAAAAACATCTACCTTTAAAAGAACTTACTTCTTCTCAGCCTCTGTTATTACCTACAGAAATCAATGGCCATAGCAAATGAACAGTAGAGTCTTTATTGAGCAAGGTGGATAGATTAGTTTTGAATTTCTGTGGTTCTTTTTCCTTTGCAAGAAAAACATCTGTTGAGATGTTTTATTGAGTGTTTCCATTTAAAGCTATATTTATTTTAATAAAAAATCCTTGTAATATTAGTTTGCCAAAATGGCATCATTAGATGATAGGAAGTGGGTGGAATAGAGAATAGTGTAGAGAGACCAAAGGGGTCTTTTTAATTGCAGAAGGACAGAGAAAGGAAACCTTTTGGTGTCTGGCACTAGATTTTAATTTAAAAGAGGAAACTGAGTAAATTCAGTGACAACCTCATTCAGTTCCTTTTGCAATGCCTTAGCCTTTGGCATACTGACACATCAAATAGGTTTCAAAGATCCCTTTTAAGTTTGTAAAATATTAATTGTTTTTTACTTAGCTCTTACATATGGTAAAGAGCATAAGGAATGAGATGAGACTGTGGAAATTTCCTGCCTCAGTCATTCAGGCCAATGTCAGTACCACATCATGGAATGTTGGACCAGATGGATGATGCTGGGCATTATCCATAAGCATGGCCATGCCACTGGATGATTAAGGGAGGGAGTTTTGAGGTGGGTAAAGGAAGCCTTCAAAAACTAAGCCGTGGTGGAAAAAAATCGATGATCATGGGGAGCAAGACATTTCTCAAAATCGATGACAGTCTCCCAATTGAGGAGAACAGAAGAGCCTTAAAAAGGTGGCAGATGGAGAGTGTTAACAAGAAAAAAGATCATAAAAGAATTCGTGAACTTGCAAACTTTCTTTCAAAATAGTAAGAGACAAATAGGTAGTAAACGCATAAAGAAAAGCGGGGGAATGACAAACACGACATTTGGGAATAGTGAAATGAGGGTGCTAAGTAAGGAGCACAATAGTTTGAAAACTTATTTTACAATTCCGTATCTGAAGCTGTTTGGGTACACAAATACATATTTTACTGTTATTCTTTAAAATGTACATATACATTATGGATACTCTACTGTATGTAATATATATATACATAAATGTATATATAAATATATAATATATATTACTATTTAATTATATATAATACATATATATATATATTTTTTTTTTTTTTGAGAGAGAGAGAGAGAGACCATGCCAGCATGCAAGCTTAGGTAGAGGGGAAGAAGGAGAGGGAGAGAAAGAATCTTAAGCTGGTGCCATGCCCAGCATGGACCCAGAGGGGGACTCCATCTTACGACCCCGAGATCATGACCCGAGCTGAAATCAAGAGTCAGACGCTTAACTGACTGAACCATCCAGGTGCCCCTATAGGTATGATATATTTTTAGATAAAACCTTTAAGGCGCACCTGGCTCGCTCAGTTGGTAGAGCATACAACTCTTGATCTCGGGGTTGTGAGTTTGAACCCCATGCTGGGTGTAGAGATTACTTAAAAATGAAACCTTAAAAAAAAAAAAACTTTAAGAAAATAGGAAGAAGTGGTTAACTGCAAAAGAGCCCAACTAAAGATTTATAATTGTGCCAAGAATATACTCAAAGTAGTAATGATAACAGTTTTCACATCTTGACTTCTAGTGAAGCAAGTACTATTCAAGCACTTATAGATGCAATAATTCATGTAACGGACAGGCTTGTGTAGTACGTCATTGTCATCCCCATTTATGTAACGGGGAAACTGAGACACAGAGTGTGACCAGGATCAAATCCAGGCACTTTGGCTCTGAAGCCCATGATTTTAGCCACTTTTCTACACACCCATATAGTATTAAAGAGACTAAATAAAATATTGCATTGGTCCTTATACAGAAAAGATCGAATTGTCTTTTGAGTCTGAAAGGTTGGAAGCCACAGATGGAATGAAATCAGAGATAGCACCAATTCCGGAGCTATTGACCAAAACCATCACGTAACTGGCAAACTGCTGAAAACCTGGTTAGCTACCAATTTAACTTCTTTCCATAAGGAACTCAATGAATTAAGATTTGTGAGTCACTTCCTTATGAGGCCAGCCAGTGAACTCCATTAAATGCAAAATGCAAGAGCTGTGTTTTGAGGGAGGGGTAGGGCATGTGATTTCTATGGGGAAAATATCTGACTAACCCAAGTACTACATTTTTGAGAGAAAATATACATTTGTTAATAGAGAGAAGCCATTGAAATAATGTATTTAAATTATTAAGAGGCCTTTGAAAATGTTGGGTACAAGGTTACTAAAAAGAAGGTTGAGCTTTCATATGATTAAAAGGTGAAGGGAAGAAAAAGTAACATTTTGAAGTAGATAGAAAATGAACATATAGAAAACAAAGGATAAAGAGGTACATTTCTGAGAAATGAAAGTTCGTCATTTAAATCCTTTAGGACTAGGTATTGGCTTGAAATCTGTTTAGTTAATATATTCACAGTATTGAAATATTTTGTAAACTTCATTGTAATATAAGAATTTCTTAGGGAAATTGTTAAAAATGTAAATTCCTGGATCCCAACCCAAAGATTCTGACTCAGTGGGTTTGGAGCTGGCCCAGAAATTGGTAATTTTAACAAGAGTTCTAGGTGATTGTGCTGCAGATCGTTCCTGACCCCTTTCAAAAAAACCCCTAAAATCCTTACCACCAATGATGTGATTGTAGAAGACAAGGCACAGAGTGACATGTTTGCAGATGACCCCAACTTTTCTGAAGAACAGTGGTAAGTATAAATCACAAAATGATCTTGAGAGACTGGGCAGAAAAGAAAAACAGCAGCTTTAATGTAAGCAAGTGTAAGATAGTGCCATTAATGGAAAGCAATCCAAACTCGATTTAGCACTGTCCTTAGGACATAGGAGAAGCAGATTTATCTTATTTTGGAGATCATAGACATATTCATAGAGGATGAAAACCTCACATTAATAAAGGTATCAGTCAGTGATTACTAAGGAACAAACCACCTCAAAACTCAGTGACTTAAAACAAAAATCATTTATTCTTGCTCCTATAGCCAGTCTAGGCTAGAACTGGCTAGAACCAGCTCCATGTTGAATGCTGGGTTCAGATGTGCTCTGTGAGTTAATTCTCTTTCAACCACATATTCTCTGGGTTGTGTCCTTTTCATGGTGATAACAGAAGTTCAGAAGAGCAAGCCCTAATGAGCAAGCATGTTTGAAGCTTGTGTCATGTCCACTATATCCCATGCACCAAAGTAAGTTACTCGGCCAACAAAATCAAGGGGTAGGGAAAAACATTCTACCCACAACAGGAGAAAAAGGAGAATGAATATTTTCTGGAAAATAACCTAAAATAGCACAGTTGAGATACCTTTCTTTAGTTTATGTCAGGAAAAAAAGCTATTAATGAGATATCCATAGGTTCAAGGTCAAGGTGTGGAGGAAGACTTAATCAAGTTAAAGGTAGGCATAGGGAAAATATGACCATGGAGGCCCAGGCAGAGTACTTGGGGGAGAATGTAAAAAGAGAATTATCAACTATATTTAGGATCATCCAGCAAGGTTGAATTGACTGGGATGTGTAGAGTGGATACGATCTTTGACCATCAGAAACTGAAAGTTGATCTGATCCGAGCTGGAATTTGTGTATGCATTCCGATATTACATTTCTCTATCCTTACTGTTCATTGCACCTAAAAATCACAACATATATTCACTGCAGCTTATTTTTCTAATGAGCTATTGACAGAATGACTTGGAAAAACCTCTAAATTCTTGGAAATAAAGCAAATACAATAAATAAGAAGCCCTGTATTTCAACATCCAAAAATGCAATGATTTTATTCAACATTTTCTAAATCTTAAAAAAAAACAACTAAATAATACAAAATCATTTGATAATCAGCATAATTATTTTAGGATTAAAAATTATTCAATCTTATAAACAAACTGTGACAGTTGATCACAATTAATGCTAATAAGAAGGGTGCAGTATTATGTTCTGGTTCACTCAATTGTGCCTCTAAATGAGTGGCACAATTATAGGAATGGTTTGTAAATGAGCTCCCAAACATAGATACCAATTATGATTGTTCATTCATTTAGAATGAAAGAAGATCAGTTTTACAGATCTTCATTTTGAGAAAATAAATATTCTTTAGGGCAATCTTCTTGAAACCTATGTACCCATGCCCCTTGCTAATAGTTTAGTGATCAGGAAAGATAAAAACTAGAGCACTCTTTGTCTCCATGGTTCTTTCTAGGAATAGACTGAAGGATTTAATGAGAGTTACTCTATAAAAGTAGAACTCACTAATTTCTAACAGAATTTCAATGCCAGAAGAGGGGAGAGAGTGTAATAGTTCCTTCCTGCATGTCCCATCTCAAGACAACAGCTGAGTCATCATTTGAGAATTTATTGAAAGAGTAACCTTGCTCCAGATGTGTTCTCTTCAGAATCCTTTGAGAGATGTTAATAGCATTAAGATATACTTAGGTATTATTTGATACCCAATTAATCAAAAGTCTCACATTCCTGGATTGAAGATGGGATCTGTACTACATTTTCTAAAATGTTTGGTCACCAACCTGAAAAAGGACCAGGTGCCAAAAGATTTTTTGCCATCGGATTATTTGAAACTTAGAAAATAGTTTCTCAAAGAAATAATGTTATGAATAATGGTTTAGTTCCAGAATATTCTATAGGAATCAATATATCTCACGCTGTAACTAAAATAATACTAGCATAAGATTTCAGCTGTATCAGCACTCCTTTTAGAACTTACTCTGGCTTTGTTCATTTTTCAAGGTCTAATTTATATGTAATAAAACCTACCAGTTATAAATGATGAACAACTCAATGAATTTTGATAATTTCAACATCTGTATCACCTCACCATTGGCCTTTTCCTATGTGAATTGAGATTTTCTTGGTTCTTCATATGCTCAGTAACTTTGAATTATATTTTGGACATTTTGAATATTATACAGTTACGGCTGGTTCTTGTTTAAACCATATAGAGAAGGTTGATATTTTTGTTTTAGCAGGCAGTCAGTCAGCCTGGTTGGATTGAGGCTTTAGGTTCTGATATACCTTCTGTGAATTTTATTTTTATTTTTTTTATTATGTTATGTTAGTCACCATACAGTGCATCATTAGTTTTTGATGTAGTATTCCATGATTCAATGTTTGCATGTAACACTCAGTACTCCATGAAATATGTTCCCTTATTAATACCCATCACCGGGCTAACACCAAACTGCCAAGGAAATGTTGAAAAAGAAAAAGCTAGGGGCAAAACGTTGCCTGATTTCAAGCTATATTACAATGCTATGATCACCAAGACAGTGTGGTACTGGCACAAAAACGGACACATAGGCCAATGAAACAGAATAGAGAGCCCAGAAATGGACCCTCAACTCTATGGTCAACAAATCTTTGACAAAGCAGGAAAAAATGTCCAATGGAAAAAAGACAGTCTCTTCAATAAATGGTGCTGGGAAAATTGGACAGCTATGTACAGAAGAATGAAACTCGACCATTCTCTTACACGATACACAAAGATAAACTCAAAATGGATGAAAGACCTCAATGTGAGACAGGAATCCATCAAAATCCTAGAGGAGAACGTAGGTAGTAACCCCTTCTGTGAGTTTTAGTTTCAATGCCAGTTCTGTCTTCAAATCATTAGCGTGCTATTCAGACCATTCCTGTGCATGTGCCATCCAGTGTCTGCCTGAAACCAGCCAATCCAAGAGTTAGACCTCAAAGTCTGTGGTATGCTGTTTAGAGTTACTTACTTAGTTTTACTTAGTTTTTACCTAATAGTTTTTAGTTTTTAGTTTTTAGCTTTAGTTTTTAGTTTTTACCTACCTTTTCTATTCTAAGATCTCATATAGGATGTCACACATTAAGTTGTCATATTTTCTTAGTCTTCTCTAAACTGTGAGTTTCTCAGTCTTGCCTTATTTATTTATTTATTTATTTATTTTTAAAGAGAGATCACAAATAGGTAGAGAAGCAGGCAGAGAGCGGGGGGAAGTAGGCTCTCCACTGTGCAGAGAGCCTAATGCTGGGCTCGATCCCAGGACCCTGAGATGATGACCTGAGCTGAAGGCAGAGGCTTAACCCACTGAGCCACCCAGGTGCCCCAGACTTGCCTTATTTTTGATAACCTTGACAGTTCTGAGAAGTACTAGCCCAGTAGTTGTAGGAAATTGAGGAATTTAGGTTTGTCTGATCTTTTTCTCATGATTAAATTGAGGTTAGGGGTTTAGGGGAACAAGACCCCAGAAGTTAAGTGCAGTTTCATCACATGATATATAGGGTACAGACTGTCATCATGACTTACCAGTGTTGACATTAACCTTGATCATTTCACCAGTTAGTGGTGTTTGCCAGATTTCCCCCTTGTAAAGTTACCTTTCCTCGCCCTCGTCCATGCTATACTTTTGGGAGAGGAGTCCCTATGTATAGCCCACACTTAAGAAGTGCAAGGTTATGCTCCACCTCCTGGAGGGCATATTAGCTACATAACTTATTTTAATTCTTATACACAGAAGATTTATCTGTTCTTCCCCATGAAGCGTTTTTTTTTCAGTCATTTTTTAATGTTTTTTTTTAAGATTTTATTTGTTTATTTGATAGAGAAAGAGAAAGACATAGTGAGATAGGGAACACAAACAGGGGGAGTCAGAGAGGGAGAAACAGGCTCCCCGCTGAGCTGGGAGCCCAATGCGGGGCTCGATCCCAGGACCCTGGGATCATGACCTGAGCCGAAGGCAGACACTTAGCAACTGAGCCACCCCGGTGCCCCTTCAGTCATGTTTTTTATAACCAGTATGGAATCATGGATATTTATCTCATACTTTGAGTTATAGTCCAACACTACTTTATTTCGTTGTTCCAGCTCTGGCCATTAGGAACTCTTCCAGTTGGCTCCTGTGTCCCTTTGACTTAGCTCCATCATTATGTTTTTGCCCATGTTTTATTGAGTTGTCTTCTCATTATCGAATTGTAAGAGTTCTTTATTTTGGCTATAAGTTTTCTATCTGATAAATGTTTTACAAATATTTTCTCCCAGACTATGGATTCTCTTTTTTTCCTCTCTCTCCCTCCCTCCCTCCCTCCCTCCCTTCCTTCCTTCCTTTTTTTTCTTTCTTTATAGCTTTGTTGAGATACAACTTATATACCATACAATTCACTCATTAAATGTGTATAATTTTTAGTATATTCAGAGTTATGCAACTATCATCATAGTCAATTTTTGAACATTTTCATCACCCCCAAAAGAAACCCCTTATAAAGGGTACCCTTTATCTCTTCATTTTTCACAATGTCTTTTGAAGAAAGAAAGCTTTTAATTTTAACAAAATGAAATTATTTTTTTCTCTTGAAGTTTTTGATTTTTGTGTCTTAGTTAAGAAACATTTGCTCCATCCAAGGTCATTTAGATTTTCACTTATGTTCTAGACATTTTGTTTCTTAGTACTTATATTTAGGCCTAAGAACCATTTTGAGATAATTTACGAGGTATGTGGCAAGACTCAAGGTTTATCTGTTTATATATGGATGTGCAGTTATTCTAGCACCATTTTTGCATAGACTCTTTTCCTCACTGAATTACCTTTTAACAAATTACTTTCTTAATATATAAATTGACCATTTATATGCCAGTCTATTTCTTAACTATCATTTAAAAATTTTTGTTAATATTGTAAAATGCCTAAAAATGTACAACCTACCAAGACTGAATCATGAGGAAATCGAAAGTCTAAACAGACTAATAACAAGTAAGGAGATCCAATAAACAAAATGGCATCAATGGTAAATTTTATAATATTTAAATAAGAATTAATACCAATCCTTCTCAAACTCTTCTGAAAAAAATGAAGAGGAGGGTAGAGTTCAAATTCATTTTACAAAGCCATTGTTGCCCTGATACCAAAGCCAGATTACAAGGACACTACAAGGAAAGAAAATCAACAGAACATTAAGAGGATCATACACCATGATCAAGTGGGATTTTATCCGTGGGATACAAGGATAGTTCAACATATACACATCAATAAATGTGATATGCCACATTAACACAAGGAAGGGTAAAGATCTTAAAATAAGCCCAGGAGATGCAGAAAAAGCATTTGACAAAATTCAACATTCTGTCATGATAAAGACTCTAAACAGGTTAGGTATAGAAGAAATGTATCTCAACATAATGAAGGCCATATATGACAACCACACAGCTAACACTATACGCAAAAGCTAAAAGTTTTTCAAGATTAAGAATAGGAAAAGGATATCTACCCTTGCCATGCTATTCAACATGGTACTAAAAATGCTAGCCAGAGCAATTAGACAAGAAAAGAAGTATATTTCCAATTCTGGCATCCCAAACCTTATCATTCTTATTGTAGGGACTCCCTGGCTAGTAGAGAAGAAAGGGGCCAAGCTCTATCTACAGGCAACTATATTCTGGTTATATAGCTTCAGCTTCTGCAAAAATAAAATGCCCCTCCAGGCCAAAGATTTGCCAGGTGTCCTGAATATAGGGGACAAAGGCAAACGTGATTGAAGGTTGTGAGCTATAACCAATGTTTATGTGTTTGTGTGGATTTGGTTGTGTGGATTTTTCTGCAACAAGTTTATAATTCCACAGCTATATAACATGCCGATTTGTCTTGCCTAACTTGTTTTTATATTTATTCTTCTTATTCTGTTTATTACTCTGGCTGCATGGGACTTAAAGGGTTGCTAAAGACAAATAAGATTGCTAATCAGTCAAGACATAAAAATCATTCATCAAAAGAAATAGACAGATGAATATGAAAAAGTTTTAGAAGACCACGGAACTTTCTCCACTGGCACTAATGCCCGTGGCCATGTGCATCAGGAACCCCTTTGATGGCTGATTGTAGACACAACTAAAGAGCAGTAGATTTGCAGATTATTAGAAATCACTGAATACAGGCAAATCTATTCCTACTGCAGTTTTTGCATTTGTTAGGGTTATGTTTATAATTTATATCATTAAATTTAGAAAACTTAAGTGTTTGGCAAATATTCCTATTGCTTGACTTCTTCGGATTCTTCCTAAACTATGCATTAAGTTGTTTAAATATGCTTCATTACTTTAAAAAGTCTTCTATGTTTCAGATACAAAAGGAACTTTAGCATTTAAAATGTATCCACCAGACCCTGACCATTTGAGGTAACACTGATTTTTACATATGAGTTAATCCTGGTAATCCAATAATCATGTATCAGAGCCCTGCTGTATCCATAAGACACTGTATGAAGCTGCTGAGTTGAATGGAGTTAGTCTCTAATTCATTTGAAACCCCAGGGATTTCCATTATAAATTTGTAATTCTTTAAGTCTTTGTACATTTGGTAATTTGACCAAACACCCAAGGAATGGGTTTATGAGATGAGTTAATGAACTACAATACAACCAATGGGCTTCAGGTTGCTTTTCTATCTTACAGATTGAAATATTTATCACCAGCTCTTTATTTGACTTGCCAGATGCAGATCCTCAATGTTAGTCAGCCACTGTATCACGTGCAATTGGCCTATCCTTGGACAAATGCTAGAAAATGTACTCTAACATAAACTCTGCTTCTGTGACTGAATCAACTCATTTCTCCGGTGGTGGGTGCTTTGGGTTAAGCATTAGGGCATATTCTCTGTTGCTGTCAATGTAAACGATAGCTTTATAAATGTCATTTTAAAAGTTAAACTGAAATTTTAGATCTCTGACATATTGTGGGGCAGGCTAAGTTTTGTTGTTCTTAATCTGAGAGGTACTGAGATCTGAGAAGCACTAGCCCAGTATTTGTAGGAAAACTCTCTTTCTCAAAAACTGCTTTCTCAAAAACCATGCTTGCAGTATTAACTCACTCAGACCCACTCAGTGTCCTCCATTTGCTCACGGTTTTCCCAGCTCTGGCTGTCATTATGTCGTGTGCTTCTAGAAGAGTTTGCCTTTAGACTACTACCTCTGTTCTTTAGAGTTTCAGGAACTCCTCCAAGAATCTCTTCTTGATGAGGCAAGAGAGCTACTTCTATCCCAAACATATATTGTTCATTTCTTAACCTTGAAAAGTCAACTCATTTGTTCCCATCTGAACAATAAAGTATTGCACATAATAGCATTTGAGAACTCAAACTTGGCCTGCAAAGTTGGATTTGGACTATGGCCCTTCCACATCCTGGTTGTATGACCTGCAAGAAGTTCCTCTTCTACAAAATGTGGATAATAACAGGATCCACTTTGTAAAATTGTGCTAATTGAATGATATGGTGAATGTAAACCACTTAGCACTGTGCTCAGAAAACTGCGATACTCAATGAAGTTAGCTTATCAGTACTGAGGGTGTGAGATCAGTAGGGATAAATCAATAAACCTAAAACAAGATGTGTTCCACAAGTTATATATAGTCACCTACATGTCCCTTTTCCTGGAAGAGTTGACTCAGTCTTCCTCACTATATTATCTCCTGCGTCAGAAAGGGTGAAATGAATAATACGGTTTTAGGTATAATTCAAGACGCTGTAAACACCAAGGAATTTAACTGAAAAAAAAAAAATACTCAAATAGGAAAAAGAAACATGTTTTGGAAACCATTGGGTTGAAGTAGAAAATGCAAGCAGGGTGATTTTTTTTTTTTTTTTTTAACCTGCTGTAAGGCCATATGGTTGCTGAATGTGTTGATGCTGGTTTTAAGATTCTTGAGTATTTTAAACTTGACATGTTATTTTTTTAATGATTTCAAACATCATTTCTTTCAGAGCCTTTTCCCAACGTTGCCGTAATACTGAACAGATGGCTCAGCAGCATCTACATTTGCATTTTGCTATACTGCCATGTTATTTGCAAAATTTCTTATCAAAAACCTGTGATTCTTTCTCTACCTTTTCAGAATGGCTGCGATGAAACTGTAAATAGGTTCTTCCCAGAGTCTTGGGGATGTAGTAGAAAGTGAGATCGCATATTGCTTCTTCTTTGCAATTTTATGTTGTTGTATTTTGGGGTTTTATACCTACCATTATTAGTATACTCTCTCATCTTAAACCTCCCCTTTCTTCCAAATGACTACAAGTCCTCATCATACCGTTGTGATACAAGTAAAAACGAGGTGATGTTCGCGCTGAAAGGAATCTGGAAGATTATACCAGCCAGCCCTTTCATGCCACCTGTTTACTGTTCCAGCAATTGCTTGCCACTGTCTGAAGCTGTCCTGTTTATTTCCTTTATTTGTTGTCCACCTCTTCCATAGAATGTAAGCTCCATGAGAGCTAGATCTCGGTCTGATTTGTTTACCACCTACCACCTCGTCCCTAGTGGGCACCCAGCATTGGTGTCCAGTGCTGGCTCAGCGTTGGTGCCCATTAATAAGTAATTCTCTAGATGCCAAAATTCTTTCACAAGCAGAATATGAATCCTATGAACATAATTGCTTTCCCTAATCTTTTTACTTTCATTTTACTTAGCTATAGTTTTAAGAAGGCTTTTCCAGGAGTGTTCTCTTGATAGTCTTTACTTCCTTGTTTTTTATGGTTGCTTTTTTTTTTTTTTTAATAAAAAATGACTACGTGCATAAAAACAGGTAGTCCTGTAGGAGGTTTGTGAGGGTTTTTTATTTTTATTTTTTACTTTGGGGGCACAGTGGGATTAGTGCCAACATAAAGGCATTTTCTTGCTTAACAGATTGAAAAGACACAGGAAGCAGGAGGAGCTGTATTGATCAGAGCTGACTGTAGACCTTTCCTTTTAAATGCATGTAAGGATGAAAAATAAATGCACCAATATCTCTATTAAGATTCTTTGATTTTTTCTTTTCAGTGAGGATGACTGGGGTGCTTCTTTGGCTCAGAGGGTGGTTAATGCAACAGGCCATACTATGTCTGACTCCTGGCTTCCTGGTTCACATTCATCGGGTTTACCCTTGACTATTGCTGTTCTCAGCCCATGACCTGCCTTAAATATCTCTGTGACTTCAGGCTAGGAAGTAGTCTGAGATGTGTTCAGTCTTAGCTTTGCACGTAGAACAAATAGAGAACATTTTAATATGGAAGGTCGCATGATGCTATATCAAGAAAAGGATCATTTGCTCTAATTATTGCAAAGTGTTGACAGGTTATTTGTCAGTCGAGTAACAAATTCTGTCAGCTCAGAGGTACAGTGGGAGGTGAAGAACCACTTTCATTGGTACAACCATGTGTCTAGAAAGCATTTTAGGCTTCATCAAGTAGGTCTTTATAGATATTAGAGTTTCTGTGAAAAGGGACAAGAGCTTCATCTCCACTGAATGAAAACTTTGATTTTTCTAAAGCCAGAATTACAAAAGGATTTTAAAAGTGAGGGTCTTTGTACTGTGGTTTATATTTCCCACTTCTGAGCCTAGATTTTGCCACAGGCAAGCCCATGAGAAACCTCCAACAGAGCTCGGAGT
Source organism: Martes martes (assembly GCF_963455335.1). Classification (NCBI taxonomy): domain Eukaryota; kingdom Metazoa; phylum Chordata; class Mammalia; order Carnivora; family Mustelidae; genus Martes; species Martes martes. The sequence continues at coordinate 59,911,582 of NC_137896.1, forward strand.
AGGAGATAAAGTGGCGTAGAGAACAAACTCCAGCCCAAATGCAGGAATGAAAAAAAATTTTTTTTAATACTTTTTTTCTGGCCTTCACAATACACCAAATGGTTTTCATAAAACATTTATGCAGGTAAGAGTTGAGGAAGCAGGGAGAGAACATGAAAGTCAGCAGCTGCAGCTCAGCCCTTACCAATACGGTAGTATTAGTTAAGTCCTGCGGAAGTGTGGTGTTTCGTGGGCTCCCTGTTACTCACTGCCTCATCTTGGACAATCTCACCTGTCTTAACATGAAGCTAAGCTTATGATGAGCCCTCAGGCAGGACTCTGCCTTACAGGGTTAAGTGTATAATGAGTACTGCTTTAAGTGTAGTAGTTTCCTCAGTGAGTTTAACCCTTTGTTTGCTGCACCCTGTGGCCATGTAGCCTTCCCGTCTGTGAAAATGAATACTAATTATCATTAAAAACCGTTCTTCTCATTATGTTCCAATGGATGGCATCTTTTATAGCTTGCTAATTATAAGCACACAGAACTGAAGTGCTTAAAGTTAAAGAATGTAAACAGAGCTGTAATAGATTTTCATGCTGAATTCTTTTATTGATTAATTGTTAATTAAAATTTCTCCAATCTCTACCCAATTAATCCATTTAATTTATTAAATACTGTAATAACCCTGATTCTGTATTTGTGGATTGTACTTATGGAATATTCTTTTTATTCTCTTAAGAGGATTTCTTCATAAATAACTAACTCATACAGACTTAAAGTACTATGCTAAACCAGTAGGTATAGAAATCCACCATTCAACATTTTATTAACCAAAAATTGGTTAGAAATGACCATAATTACAGTCTTAAAGTTGGAAAGAATCTCACACTGAGAGGTGTGAGGTAACAGCTAACTTCCATTCAGAGTCATTTAACTTCTGGTTGAACATGTAATCAATTGAGGAATCATACCCATTCTCTTTAGATGGTCCTGCTTGTGGAAAAAAAAACTTTCAAGAACCTAAAGTGACCCCTGTACTTTACCCCCATTGGCCCATACTCCCATGTCTGGAATGACCCAGAATAAGCTTAACCTCTTTTCTATAACAGTGCCCTTTAGATGTGTAGGATGTCTGGTGGGACCCATTTAATTCTTCTCTCCATGACAGATTATTTCTATTTTCTTCAGCTAGCCCTCAAATGTTCAGACCCTTCAACAGTCTTGTCCTTTTCTAGACTTATGGAGCTTTCACTCAGCAATGAAAGGAAAAAAGAAACACACAATACTAAGAATAATGAGATTCTCATAGTGGAAGGAAAAAATACTACAGGTTTATAGGTAGGAAAGGAGATGGGGGAAGGAGCAAACCTAGCCCAGTCTTAAAACCTCTCTAGATCAGCAGAGATAACATGCACACCAGATGAACAGATTATAAACCTAATGCCCCATCCCACATTTCCAGTCCTTTTACCCTGTTCTGGTTTTCCTGCATAACACTGCATCTTCTAGTATACTATATAATTTATTTGTTTATTATTTTACTGTCCCCTTCATTAGAATCTAAACTCGGTGAGGGCAGGAATGTTTTCTGCTGCATTAAGTTATGAATCCCTAGGATCTAGCAAGCACTCAACAAATATTTATTGAACAGTATTTATTGCTTAGGTATGGCCATTCAGTTAACTACCGGTCCATCTAACTAAACTAATAACCAATTCATATGTTTCCATCTTGCCCACTGGGAGCTTTAGTAAGACCTTGACGGATGCCATGCAGAAATCCTGATATATTTAAGATGGGAGGAAATTGTAGAGATAGAATCATCTGGTCTTTGCCAACTCATGTCGGCTCCTGGTAATCATTGCTTTCTTTTCTAAGTATGGAAGTACTCTCTCTGTAATTCTAACATAAAATAATTATTCAGATATACTGTTCAGTTCTAATGTGGAAGGAACCCTGCTCATTGACCTGTATATGTTGTTTCCTCCTTTTTGTATCTCTTCTGATTTTAAATTTGTAATTGAGTGCCTAGCACCTAAACTTTCTTTTAAACCATAATGAAATTTTGTACTGTGGTTTATATTTCCCACTTCTGAGCCTAGATTTTGCCATAGGCAAGCCCATGAGAAACCTCCAACAGAGCTCGGAGTAGGAGATAAAGTGGCGTAGAGAACAAACTCCAGCCCAAATGCATAAAGGTATTGGCTCATTTAGTCTTTACCTCATTTAGTCCTCATATTTAGGAGGTACTAGTATCTTCCCTGTTTACCAATGAGATTAGTGTGGTCTAGAGAAGTTAAGTAACTTCAGGGGGGATAAATGTAAAGTGGCTAAAAGCATTCTCTTAGTCTTGCCTCCTAACCCACACTTAAATTCCCTCCTAGTTGGTTCTACGCCTTATCACTTTGAAGATCATTCTTGATGTGAAAGCAGAAGAAAGATAGAAGTTGAATTATTTTTTTTTCTGTCATCTGTTGATGTTGTGGTGTTTCACACAACACCATCTCCCTAAGCAGTGACCATCCTTTTTTTTTTTTTAATAATTGAAGTATAATTGACAAACAGTTATATTAGTTTCAGGTGTATAACATATTGATTCAACAGTTCTATACATTACTGTGTGCTCACCACAGTAAGCTGTAGTCACCATCTGTCACCACCTGTTCTTACTCTTTACACTACCTTACAGGTTTTTCAAGGCCCTCTCTGGTTGCATGTTACATTAAACAGTCTGTATCTTTTAGTCCTTTACAACTGTTAAGTTTCTAGGTGTCCCTTTCCTATAGCCTAAAGAAAGTGGTTTCTAAATATCATCTACTTTCCTAGTGCTAGAGATCAAGTCCATAATCAAACATGGCACATTCTTTATTGGTATTATATTAGAAAGGAAGGTTTAACTGAATGATGTTTTTCTCTTTGTTTTTTTCTATAGGCCTTTAAGCCACAGTATTAAATAGAAAGTAACCATGACTAATTTTCATTCATACATTGACTTAATTTGACTGCTCTTGTTGCTATATATGACAAAATGATCATTTTTGGTTAAGTTGTTCCAACATAATCTTGGATATATTTTAATTAGATTTCGAGCCTTTTATTTTATACACATACACACACACATACACACAGTGAAAAATTTTCTCTATTGAATAGAGAGACATTGTTGATGCAGAAATTTGCCTTGTGTATCAATTCCATACTCTTAACAGTCTACTAAGAAAAGTCAAAGAAGCGAAAGGTTGTGAAATGAAAAGTGACTTAGGCACAGAGTCTTCTTCCCAATGTTTCCCAGTATCCGAAGATCTCATGCACGGTGTTAGCTAACATTGAAGAGGGAATGTCTGCATTCTGTCCAAACAGAATCTTGCCATAATGATCACAGCACATTTAGAATGTGGTATTTATTTCTTATTGAATTTTTTTTTAACTTTTGTTTTTCTCCCTCTGAATAACAACTCCAAGGGGTTTTGTCATACCAGTGAGGGTGTGAAGATACAGAGAGATTGTCTTCTCACTGGGCTTTCCACAGAAGCTTTGGAATTGGGATAGAAAACATCTCTGCTATCTTTATGGTAGGGTCACAGGAGCTGACATGTCTCTTCTCTTCCTGAATTCCCCAGCGAGGACCACCAGAGTATGCTTTATCTGGTGACTTTTACACGGAAATTCAGGTGTCAGCAGACACTTCAGGGACCTTCTGAGTTCTGCCTTGATAGCAGAAAGGGCAGATGTATGGATTAATGTCCTAGGTTCAGCCCCAGGGACACCAAGTTCCACGGCGAACAAACTCACTCTGTCTTACTACTGGGGCATACATACAGGTTTTGAAGGAACTAAGTATTTTCTAGGAGTGGAAGCGGAAAGATAAAATCCATTGCCATTATGACACGCCTCTTCCCAATAGCCTGTAAATATTTTCCAAGACTAACAGTTAAAGCTACATCAGAAGAGTTCAGAATAAAAATGTTGTAAATGTGCACAAGTCAAAAAAGAAGAAGAAAATCTTTAAGAATGACATTGTAGGTGGATTTTTTCAAAAAATTATAAAACGTTGAGTATTAAAAAAATCCTCACCAGCTAATAGAAATACATACCAGTTTCTCATTCAGGGTTTTCAGGGCTGCCTGCTCCCTCCTCTCAGGTCAGCCTCATTTTCAGCTGGATTTCTTCATTTAGCTTTTATTTATAGCCTGTCTTCTCACTGAGCATACATAGAAAGAGTTGATGTCAGACGCAAACAGGATGAACTCTGTTCTGAGGGTCAGCCAGATCTGAGACCTTTGTGAGAAGGTGAGACAATAATGGAGAAAGATTTATGGAGAAACATGACATACTGAAAGTTACTTGTGAATCTGTCCTTTATTTCTTTTATCCAAGTACATAAGTAAAATTAATAGAAAGTGCCAAACAGAATATTGTTAAATACATCATGCCACTTCTGCCATTTACAACAGTTATTTCAATTTATGGCTGAAAGAGTGTTGATCATCTCTCTTACTGTAGGATACAGGGTAGAGCAGCCCTAAGTATCTTTAAGTGGCTAATTTCTTCAGCCACATCAGATTACTCTCTCCATCTTGCAAGCTTTTGTGTTCAGAATTTCTTGATTGGAAAAGAAAGCCATGCTCCCAACTATAAATGATACTCAAATGTGTTTTTTCCTCTACATTTCCCTCCATCAATTAAGGGGGGAAAAGGAGGAGATGTTAAAGGGAGGCACTTATCAGTAAGCCCTCTACTACCTACAAAAAAACACATGATTTGTTATTAGATTACATAGATATGGTACCGGATGAAATTCAGGAAGATGTTAAAAAGGAAGTGGTATGTTTCCGAAGTCTCACTGAAGTCTGCTTATCATGTGAGGGTTTAATAACATCAGCATTGTCACTCACCTGAGCCTGTATGGTCTTCCTCTCGCTCAGAGTAATGACTGCACAGTTGGAGATGAAAGAACACAGAGGTCTTGAAGTGTTCTTGTCAATGTCAGATTACAGGTGGAAGGCACATGTTCACTATTACTGTTATGTGGTTTCTTTGCCCAGCTTTGACAGGACAGTGGAAGACGGCTCTGATATACATGACTCAGGCACTTTATTGAGACATGACCCCGTGGAAAAGCACTCAATATCAATCAGTGATCAGGATGTGGAACCACTGTCTCTGGTTCTAATGGCTTTATGCCATCAGTAGATTTTTGACAAGGTCAGTGCACTGGTAGACCACTTACCTTTCCGGAAACCAAATGCACTTTTAACAACAAGCTCTGATTGAGGTCACTAATTTTCATTATATAAATGATAACATAATTGAAAGACCTTGTCCTCTAAGAATCTGATAGAAAATCAATTATTAACTTTTTAATAATATTGTCTGTTGATAGCAAGCTGATACTTGTTCTCTAATTTACAGATAACAGTATGGAAATTAGGGAAATCACATAACTTGCTAAGGGCTTTTGCAGTAATGTATGTAAGCTTAATTTTAATGAAGCAAATATATGTTGTTGTTCTAAGAATTTGTCTTTAAGGTAACTCTGGTGATTTATCTGGGAGGGATGGGGGAGGTAAAGCAAAGATATCCCTTTGTAATGTAGATGACCAGCCATATTACATATAAAGTGCAAGACTGTATTTTTTTTAAAGATTTTATTTATTTATTTGACAGAGAGCTCACAAGTAGGCAGAGAGACAGGCAGAGAGAGAGGGGGAAGAAGGCTCCCTGCTGAGCAGAAAGCCTGATGTGGGGCTCAATCCCAGGACCCTGAGATCATGACCTGAGCCAAAGGCAGAGGCTTTAACCCACTGAGCCACCTAGGCGCCTCATGAGACTGTAATTTTTTTTAAAAGTTTCTTTTTAAAAATATATTGGCCTCTTATTTACTTATTCTTTCAACAAACATCAACAGGCACCTATGACACTGTGCCAGGTACTCTGCTAGGAAATGGTCAGAAACATATAAATGAGAGATACTATTTCCACTGTAAAATCTACTCATGTAAGTAAATGATACTTATCAATGGTTTTCTCATTCTGTTCTTTTCAGTTCAGTAAAATATTTTTTAATACAATAAAATCATATTTAAAAAGCTAATGTGAGGGACGCCTGGGTGGCTCAGTTGGTTAAGCAGCTGCCTTCGGCTCAGGTCATGATCCCATCATCCTGGGATCGAGTCCCACATCGGGCCCCTTGCTTGGCAGGGAGCCTGCTTCTCCCTCTGCCTCCGTCTGCCAGTGCTCTCTCTCTTTCTCTCTGACAAATAAATAAATAAAATTTAAAAATAAAAAAATAAAAAGCTAATGTGAAAGGGAATGGGGAGAAACTGCTTAGTAGGTACAGAATTTTACTTTGAATTGATAGAGATGTTTTGGAATTAGGTAGAGGTGATTGTCATCTATAAAATTGTGCCCTAAACATTTGTACTAAATGCCCCTGAATTGTACACTTACTTAATGTGGCTGATTTTCTGTTATGTGACTGCCATCTTAGTTTTTTTTAAGTTAATGCAGTTTGTGGTTTATTTCTCTTGATATTATTTATTTGGCTTTGTAATATATATATTGGAGTGGAGAAATCTAGCTTAGTCCCTGAACAAAATTAGTCCCTGAACAAAATTCAGGTATTTTGTTGTTGTAGTTTTCAATAGAATTCTGAAGATTTTTCTTACAGGTCTTGAACATTTCTTGTGAAGGCTCTTACTCACTAATTTTTCTGGATATTGTGAGTGGGATTTTTTTCATATTTTTAAATTCTTTATTGCTGCTACACAGGAGAGCTCTGGAGCTTTGATGTTTTAGTTTACATCCAGCATGTTTTAATCTCCCTTTTTAATAAGACTCAGTAGAATCTTGGATTTTTCTAGGTATATGACCAAACATCTTTAAGGTGAGATGATCCCAGTTTTACATATTTTCCTTAGTGATGCAGTACTCTAAAAGTTCCCTAATATTGAATATTAAACCATTTTGCATTCCCTAGAATGAATCCCACTAATTATTATGATATTTTATTGAGTTATATTTAATAATCTGTTGAGGATTTTACATTTATCTTCATAAGGGGGTATTGATTATTCTCTTATGCTTAGGTTTTTATACTAATTTAATAAAATCACTCATAGCTTTCCATTACTGTCTATTCTGGAAGACAAAATATATGGAATTAGGTTCCCTTGAAAGTTTGAAATGCTTCACTCTAAAACTATCTGACTTGAAGCCATATTTGAAGATAATTTTAAATTTAATATAATCTGTACTCTCACGGTTATGGGTACGCTCTCTTCTTTATTTCTTAAGTGCATTGTTTTGTTTTTTAGAAAGTTGTTAATTTCATCAAAATTTTTCATTTCTTAGTATTGCGTTCTTTTTAATATTAATATTAGTATCCTCTTATAATTGCTTTCATATAATTTATCCTTCCATATACTTTATTTGGGCTTTTTTTTTACTGAACAGATTTTTAAGTGACTGTTGTTTTAGGTGGTGTGTTTTGTTTTTAAGAAATTACATTTTAGGGGCACCTGGGTGGCTCAGTGGTTTAAGCCTCAGCCTTCGGCTCGGGTCATGATCTCAGGGTCCTGGGATCGAGCCCCATATCGGGCTCTCTGCTCAGCGGGAGCCTGCTTCCCCCTCTCTCTGTCTGCCTCTCTGCCTAGCTCTGATTTCTCTCTGTCAAATAAATAAAATCTTAAAAAAAAAATTACATTTTAGCTTTGTAAACTCTACTGATTTTTCATGTTGCAAATATTTCGTTGGTTTTCTCTATATGTTGTTTCCTCCTTTTTGTATCTCTTCTGATTTTAAATTTGTAATTGAGTGCCTAGCACCTAAACTTTCTTTTAAACCATAATGAAATTTTTGTGTGTGTGAATTTTTCTATAAGAATATTTTGGGGGGGGCACCTGGGTGGCTCAGTGGGTTAAGCCTCTGCCTTCGGCCCGGGTCATGATCTTAGGGTCCTGGGATGAAGCCCCGCATCGGGCTCTCTGCTCAGCGGGGAGCCTGCTTCCCCCTCTCTCTCTGCCTGTCTTTCTGCCTGCTTGTCATCCCTCTCTCTCAAATAAATAGATAAAATTAAAAAAAAAAAGAAATGCTTAAAAAAAAAGAATATTTTGGGGTATCCCATAATTTTCTTTTGTGGTATTTTAATTTTACTTTTCTGGGGCCATAAAGAGTTATTTATAAGTGTGTGATATTTGTTTTATTCCAAGAATTCTAGGAGATTTTTATGCCTGTATAGTGTTTAATTTATAGCTCCATCATTCTGATAACTTATGGTTAGAGAGTCTGGGCTATAAAACAACTGATAACTTATGGTTAAAGAGTCTGGGCTATAAAACAACTATTTTTTTAGAATTTTTTTGAGCCCCTTTGTAGCTCATTATATGACTGCTGCAATGACTGCCACCATGGTAACTGTCTCATGTATGCTTGAAAAGCTGGGGTTCCTGCCTACGTTCATAATGTCTAACAATTTAGGCTTCTCCTTATATGGAGGAGGGTGCAACATCCTTTTTCTATTAGGAACAATACAGGTAGATTAAACAATTCCAAACGTGACAATTATATGTCTCTGCCTTTCTCCTAGCATACCTTATTTTGATGCTCTATTAATGCCTAGACTATTTTTTCCTCATTCTGTATTTTGCTCTCCAATTCCTTTTTTTTTTTGCTATTAACTGTCCTTTAGTTGATATTAATATTGCCACTACCTGTCATCATTTTGTTTGTATATTTGTGATATTATCTTTGTGCATCTTTCTTTTCTTATTACTCTTTTGCTTATTTTTCCTCTCATTGTATAAATATCTTGATGATAGCATAACAGTAGAGTCAGAGAGGAAAGGGTGGATGTGAGTGGCAGAGAAAAAGGTGCCCTGTTTTGCTGAGCAGATTCAGGGGATAAGAGGGGACTGATGAGGGATAAAGCAGGTTTTCAGCTTGGGTGGTTGGGAGCAGAGTGTAGCCTCAAAAGGGGAGATATTAGGTTGGATGTAAGACAGGCTGAATTTGAGAGAGAGAACTGACCGGCTTCCTCGCTGTCCGTAGGTGACACTAGCCTCAGGTAAGGCTTGGAACACAGCCAGTGGCTGGGCTGCATGTAGAATCACAGTCATCCCTGAATTCGAGCTTAGATCCTCACCCACTGCTTTGGTGGCACTGATGGCATATCTCATTTCTTCGTAAGTCAGTTTTTTTGTAAATCAAGACTAGTAAGACTTATTTAAAAATACTTCTGTAGAAGTGTTGAAGAGTATGCATGTGATAAACAATGTTTAAATGCTTGAGGGCCTTTTGAGTGCTTGCAGACAAACAAAGGCATTGTGACTGTGAAGTAGCGTTATTTTAGAATGGAAGTTCCGCCTTAAGTGTGTCTGATGAAGAGTTAAACTATTTTTGAAAATAGGACGTGTACAGCTTCATCTATGCAGTGAAATGCCATTTCCCACTGATTTGATCGAGGCTTTTCTCCTTAAGCCTTGCTTGCTTCTTCCAGTGCTCTGTGCTTGGCATGGTAATTAGGGACTTCTGCTCTCAGTGATAGGATGCTCCTGGCTATTTCTCCAGCTCGACTTTCCCACAGCTTAGCTCCTTACATTTCCCTGGCAGGGTGCGTGGTGTGTATTTTTAAGTGGTAGGATTTGGGGAAAGCAATTCTGTGAAGAAGGAACGTGATAGACGGGGATGTAGAGCCAGAGAATCAGCTGGGGTTGCTAGCTTTTAATTGAAGTTTAGTTGGAGGTTCAATGAGGTGAGACTGTTATGACAGATTTCAAAACGTAATGATAGGAAATGGGCTGGGTTCATCAAAGTCGGAGTAAATACGGAGCAATGGCTCAGCAACTCAGCATGAAACAACAGCTACAAGCCCTCAAAAAAATATAGAGTAATTAAAATTTGCATTGTGCAGTCCTCCTTCTCAGTGGGTACCTTTCCAGGAAAAGCAATAACTTTATTGTGAAAAATATAAACACAAATTTAGAGATGTAAATTACATGCATGCTTTAATCTTGTTCATAAACACTGAAAGTTTTTAAAATGTAAATATAATCAAAACACACAACTGCAGCTAATAGCAGATTTGAGAAAGACCTCAAGAAGTGAAAGGCCCTCCAGTCTCCCCCAGCCCTTACCCCCTGCCCACCCCAATCCTACCTGCCTATCCCCTTTTGTGTATTTGGAAAAGAAGAGGTGGGGTTCTGTCTTCCAATTTCAGGGGACACAAATGCTTGTCTCTAATTTGTTAATATCATAGGAGGGATGGTGGGTTTAACCCTTTCCACTTCCTCTCCTATCTCTTCTCCCTTTTGTCTATGTATGTGATGTTGGAGGTTAGTAAGACACATGGGTGACTAAGTGTCGGATGATTTGCAGCATGGAAATTTACCCAGATACTCTCCAAATTCTTTTATTTCCATACTTAAAGCGTGACAGTGACCTTAAGTTGAGCCAGTTCTAAGGGTTGACCTTAGAAAGACAGTATGACATAGCAGAAAATCCACTGAACTGGTCTTGAATAAATGAGTGTAAATTCTGTCTTAACTGCCTCTTGCTGCCAGAATGATTTTGGAAAAGTCTTTCACTTCTTTGGGCCACAGTTTCTCCATCTGTTAAAGTCACTGAGTTGGCCTAAAATGAGCTCTAAGGTCCCTTCCAATTCAAACTTTCTATAATTCTGCGTCTCATAGACACCCACTGCAATCCAAATGGGGTCCTGGAGATTCAGATTCAACATGGTACCCTTCTTAGGTCCATAGGTGGTGTGCTCAGGAGTAAGAAACGTTCCAGAAAGGGCCCAAGGACTCTCCATACTGTGATGTAAGGCCAGGGTTTTCCGAGACTGTTATTAGAAGTCCTTTGTCCCGGCTCCACTTCTGACACTTTTTCAGCTTTATAAGGGTCTCTCCCAGTAGGGAATGACCTGATGTCTGTCCAGACCATCAAAACTCATGGTTGGAGCAGTCATCGACATGACCCAATGTAATAATCTTACACACTCCATCTACAGTGAAAAGAGAAGTATTTAAATAAGCAACTATACTATATGTCTCTCTAGGTGGATTCCCTTTTTCAGAGTAGGATAGTGGGAATTTAAAGGATGATAGGAAGAGATATTCATCAGAGCAACTTGTCATTTACATAAATCTCTTCAAATGAAATTAAAGTATGGTATTCAAGGGAAATACAGCTTTAAGGAATCAAACCCAAAGTTTACTTTAAAGAGTCTTTTTAGTATGTTGTGTACCTGGGTGAGTCTACCAGGTGAACACGGAGTGAAGTTTTTCTTGCTCAACGGTTTTAAGGTGGAAAATAGAAAGTGTATGAGAACTTGGCATTTGCTCCGCCAGTATGTAATATGGTAAGGAAAAATTGGGACTTGGAAGTAGAGTAAGCAAAGTGGTTTTGAGTTTGAAGACACACTTTTAATTGAGACCACTCATCCCCACCACTGAACTCCAGAAGAGATGATTCTAAACAAAATTGAGCCCTGGCCTGACCCTGGCAGACAATTTGTCATGCAGCCTTTGTGATGATTGCCTTAGGCTTCCCTGGAAAGGAAGTAGGTTTGGGGCAAGTTCCAAAAAGAGCTCTCTGACCCAATTTGATTGGAGTATTAGAATACTGAAGTTTCCAGAAACACCTGGGTGGCTCAATTGTTTAAGCATCTGACTCTCAATTTTGGCTCAGGTCATGATCTTAGGGTTGTGAGATCGAGCCTGTGTCTGACTCCAAGCTGGGCACGGAGCCTGCTTAAGATTCTCTTTCTCCTTCTCCCTCTGCACCCCCCCGCCAAATGGTGAAGTTTCTAGAGCAGTCCTGGGATTGGGGTTGGCATTGGGGTTGGGAGGAGAGGCTTATGACATGTGTCACCAAACTGGAACTTTTGGGAAAACAGGAGGGATGGGTGTAATGAAATATTAGTAAAAGCATTTGCGTCTCCTAATCCTGTCATACTATTTAACACTCTTTTTCTTGATTTTAAGGATAGGCATGTATGTTGTGCTGAGGCACCATGAGCAAGAGTGGCTGTCTGTGCTTTAAATATTTTGTTATTAATCTTTAGTGATGGGACCAGTGTGCAGTAATTTATAGAAAGATAACGTTCCTGTTTTAACTAAAACATACCAAATAATAAGGAAATATACTTCACCTAAAAATTCTCAAACGAATGGATTAAAGACCTAAATATAAAAACTAAAACCGTAAAACTCTTAAAAGAGAACATGAGCACATCTCTCAGAACCTTGGAGTTAGCAGTGGTTTCTTAGATATGATACCAAGAGCAAAGGAACAAAGAAAAAGAATAAAGTGAACTTCATCAAAATTAAAAATTCTGTACATCCATGAACTACCAAGAAAGTGAACATACAGCCCACAAAATGCAAGAAAATATGTGCAAATCATTTATCTGATAAGGGTCTAGGACTCAGAATATATAAAGAACTCTTACAACAAACAATAAAGAAGACAAAAAAAAACAATAAAAAAGTGGGCAAAGGACATTTTTTCAAAGAAGATATGCCAATGAGCAACATGCACTTGTAAAAATGCTCAACATCAATAGTTATTAGGAACATGCATATCAAAACCACAATGAGATAACCATTTTTATACTAGTAGGATGGCTACTATCACAAATAAAACTATGCAAAACCAAAAATAACAAGTGTTTGTGAGGATATGGAGAAATTAGAACCTTCATACATTGCTGATGGGAATGTGAAATAGTATGGACAGGGTAGAAAAACAGTTTGGCAATTCCTCAAGAAAGCTAAGCATAGAATTGCCATATGACCCACTATTTCAACTCCTAATTATATACCCAGAAGAACTGAAAGCAGGCATTCAAACAAAAACTTGTATATGGACGTTTGTAAAAGTACTATCATAATAGCCAAAGTGGACATATCAAAATGTCCGTCAACTGATGATTAGATTTTTTATAATGTGGTATATCCACATAGTGGAATATTATTTGGTCATAAAAAGGAATGAAATATGATACATGCTATGATATGGAGGAACTTGAAACCATTATCCTAAGTGAAACCAGCCAGCCAGACATAAAAGGCCACATACTGTATGATTCCATTTACATAAAACATCCAGAATAGAAAGATCCATAGAATCAGAAAGTAGATTCATGGGTACCAGGAGCTTGGGAGAGAGAAGAATGGGAAGTTCCTGTTCAGAGGGCATGAGAACTTCATTCAGGGTGATGAAAAACTTTTAGAACTAGATAGTGGTGGCATTGTGACTATATTTAGTACCAGTAAATTATACACTTTAAAGTTGTTCAAATGGCAAATTTCCTGTTATATGTATTTTACCACACACATAAGAAGTTCCTAAACCATATAAACCTTGTAGAAACTCTGGTAATGAAATACTTTTGACAAACGAGTTTAGGTTTGCTAAGGGATTAGATATATTTCAAGCACTGCTTTGGGACTTGGGGGAAGCTTCTGGAAGTGAAAATGTGCATGACTGAGGGTCAGGAGCCCTGCGTTCTGGTCCAGACACTGCTGTTATGTGGTGCAGGGTGAATCATGTAAACTTTCAGGTCCTCAGGGGACTTGGACAAATTTTCTCAGTCATGTGTGGGACCTTTTCAGACTTCACATAACTTTATACACCCTGGCCTCTTCCCCAGTGTGAAGGGTAGAATATTTCAGACAGAATTCTTTGATAACAGGGTAACAGGGTAACAGGTTGGCATGGTGCACACAGGGGTGGGGAGGGTGCAAAGGTGTCTTATTCCATAAAGCCTTTGCAATATTGCGAAGTCCTGAAGCTGATTGCGGTAGTCCTCACATTCCCAAGACTAGAGGAAGAAGCTCATGTCTTCACACAGTGTGCACTAGCAAACATTTACAGCGCACGCTCAGGACTGTGTGAAGTACAGCTGAAAGACACAGAGCCCCTCAATTTGTGGAGTGTATGTTCTAGAGGGAGGAGATATCATTAAAGAGTTAAGTACTGTATGAGGTGAGTACTCTGAAGAAGTAAATGATGCCGAGGCTTAGTTAGGGACGGCTGCTCTGAGAAAGTCATGAGTGACCTGTGATCTGCAGGGTGACTTAGAATTAACAAGAAAACGTGGAAAGGGGCAGATTTGCTTCCCTGGTGGGGAGAGCACTGTGAAGATGATGGGAGAATGGGCTTGGAGAAGATGGTGAATACAGCCTCATTCTCGAATGCCATGCTGAGTTGTGGCCAACGTCACTGAATTAAAAGGCCAGGGGAAGTATCTCCCTGAGACCACCACGGGCACTTCTACCAGCAGCCGCCCCTTTCATGTCCCCACCATACCACTTCCTGCGCTCCGAGCTATGCAACCAGCAGTAACCACACAGAATCTCTGGAACTGAAAGTGCTCCCTGGTGTCGACTGCGACCCGAAGCCACCATTCCTCAGAGCCCTTAACATCTCCACAGCACAGGGCAGTGTGGGTCACAGAACAAGTGGCTCTGGAGTGTGACTCCCAGCATGCCGTGCGACTGTTGAGAGGATGTTTCTCCTTTTGGTCTTTCAGTTTTCGGCTCATCAAACCAGTAAATCTGGGCTTTGAGGATGGTGAAACTACCAGACTTCTACTTAGAAAGTGGGGACAGTCTTTTGCTTAAGCCTTAGCAGCCATTGTACTCGGTCAAGCCATTGCATGTGTTTGGTGGGTGAACTGGTCCCACTTTTGCAGTGGAGGCAGCATTTCCACATGTTGATGGAGCCTGGGGGCACAGGGGACAGAGCTCACACCCACTGCCAGTTGGCTGCTGGCCTCCTAGGAGCCTGCCCCCCCCCCAGCAGGGTTGCAACTGGGGGGCCCAGAGCTGACCTGCAGGTGTGTGCGGTGCTCCTGGCTGGCATGTCTGCTATGCCGCAGGGAAGGGGGCAGTCGCAGCCGCCACTCAGGCTACCCTGTTAAGGAAAGGAGCTCATCACTAAGTCCCACGTCAGGCACTCCCAGTCCAAACTCAAGTTTAGACACTTAAATGTGTACTCTTTTCTCTGTAACCATAAATCTATGCTATCAGGCTTATTTTCTTTTTTTTTCCTTTGCTTTCAGGAGAGTAGATCTGGAGACACAAACAGCTGTGTTGAAGAAATAATTCGGGTAAGGACATTTTTTTTTTTTTAAACAAATCTTACCAACTGGTTGGACGTAGATTCCAAATAGAACGAGGCATGTGGCTATATTGTCAAAGGAGCCTATTTTCTGTTTCTTGTTTGACGCTTACCTTTTCTGAGGGCAATCATGGAAGTTGCCTAAATGCCACTTTACAAAAACATTGCTTATTTTTGAAATCTAGGAGCTACCCATCAACCTGATGCCTTCGTACAGGCTGAGGTGACACTGTGTTAAAGTGATCGTCTGGGAGACAGAAGAACACAGTTGAGATGAAAAATATGGTTGTGCACACATTAGATGCCCCCATTTATCACCCTCCTGTTTAGAAGCATCCTTTAATAGTCTATACTTTCCAGTCAGGCAAGGGTTGCCTTGTTATTCTTCTCCTAAACTTAATTAGAATCAGGAGCACTCTGACAAAGAGGTAATGCTCAGTGTCTGAAAATTTATTTCCACATTGTTTTGTGTCTTACTTTGTTGCCAGTTACTTCCTGTAAGACTCTCTTTTTCCTCCTCAAAATCTCTGGTGGATACCCTCCGTGAACCAGTTTCACACTCAAATTTACTTAGGTTAGGCTCTTCTGCCATGTTAGTGTTTTCCTGAGTACTCAAACTTATAATCAGGATGTCATCTTCAACCCATATTTTTTCTTC
The DNA here is from genome assembly GCF_963455335.1 of Martes martes. Lineage (NCBI taxonomy): Eukaryota > Metazoa > Chordata > Mammalia > Carnivora > Mustelidae > Martes > Martes martes. The sequence goes on from NC_137896.1 coordinate 59,927,346, forward strand.
ACTCATATTTTTTCAGGGGAGTAACCTAATAATTTACATTCTCAGAGAACTGATATTATGCTGGGCAAAACACCAAGACAAATTAGACCAGATGGGATGGCAATTCCCTATAAAGAAAAAACCTTTATTTTAATATGTTTCTAACTTTTGGACATCCTACACACTTCTTGAATTGCTAGTGAATGACAGTAATATAATTATTTGGTTTAAAAATTTGCATTTATCATCAAATTGTTTTCAGAGGCAGGGTTTTTTTTTTTTTTTTTTTGCTTCCTGGAAAGCATTATTTCATAAATAAATCTTTTAACTCTCAAGTTGACCAAAATAAGGAATTGAAATTTGATCTGTTGCGTTCATAATGATTTTTGTTTTACTGGCAAAGATTTATATAGAAAACAGCTGTCATAATGGGTAGCTTCATTTCTGGCATTTAATATATGTTAAAATACATATTGTATTTTGTATCTGTGTTATCTCTAACCTGGGCTTTGTTTCAGATTAAACAACAAATAGAGTAAAGTATTAATATAATTTTTCTGTTTCTCTTTTGACATACTTTCATGTTTGGAGTCCAAATGTTCAGTGTTTAAGCTTTCTTAAACACTGGTTTATTGATTATGGTGTTTATATCAGCAAAGTGGTAATACTGGAACACAACAAATCCCTCTTTGGTTTCCCAATTTATAAGATCCTACCCATTCTTATCCTTTCTTCTCTTTTCTGAGGATATGGTAGAAATCCATCACTTGACCTTTCTTTTCCGTACTCTAAGCAGAGCCCGAAGTTTGAATAAGGGCTTGAGCAATTCACACAGCAAAATGGTATCATTGAGGTAACATAAAATTCATCTTAAATACAAATAAATGCTGCAGTCAAGGGTTTAAGGCATTATTTTTTTTTTTCTCAAGAGAGCTGATAAAAGCCTTATGCCCCCTGGTCCCACATCTACTTCCTGATACTGGCCCTAATATTCCGCAGTGCTGTCACTGCCGTGGCCCACTTTGAATCAGGCACGGAACAAAAGGGAAAGCCTGGACCAAACAGATAATTGATTTGGAAACACATGCAAGGTTTAGGGCAATGGAGATGATGATTTCCTCAGAAGGCAGCTGAGCCCTCTCCAAGCTCTGGTCTTCCCAGAGCCCATGAGGAGTGGTCCAATGGGAAATGGTATAGGCTTAGTGGAAACAGAGGTGATGGTGGTGTCCAGGTGGGCCTTTTCTCCGCCCTCACCTGTCAGCCAGACATGTTAGTAATAGTAGTTGGTACTGAGGGAGCTCCTAGAGGATCACATCATTGTTCCCAGTTTTGCCCAGAATGTTTCCTTGATTGTCCCCTGCCTCTCATACACCAGTCATTTTCCAAGATTGTCTTTTTCTCTTGTCCTAAGCATTTCCTCTCCTCCAAACACAAGTATGGGGCTCCTTCTCTGTGGCATTTATTGTGCATCTGCCACATTGGTCTTCCTCCCACACTGTGCCCCTAATGTCTAGAACTGAGAATTCATGATTTTGTAGAATGAATAAATGAGTGAGTGAGTGAGTGAGTGAATGAAGGAATCCTCTAAGGGAGAATGAGTGATAGCTCACAAAGAGATTCCATTTGCTCTAAATCATGGACATGACTTACTGGTCTTTTTAGCATTGGGTTCCCATGGATAGTCTTTGTGGAGCCCAGTCTTCCTTATCACTTTCTCTCCCCTTGTAATCAGCTCATGTAAACCTGATATAGTCACAGTCACCAAGGTACTTGTTACTTAGAGCTATAACACTTAAGTGATGGCTCTTGTTGTGGAGAATGAGCAGATCATGAAGTTGCCTTAAAATAATGAAAATTGAGATACTCACTTAACAAGTGTTAGCATGCCCTTTCCATATGGGAGGTACTTGGAAAATAATGGTGGGCCCAACAGACATGACCCTCTTGAAACCAGCCATGTGCTAGAAGGAATAGATACTAAGTTTTATTTTGTAGTCATTTATTTAGACATTTATTCATAAATGTCTAGTGTTAACTGTGATAAGTACTCAGTGTTCTATGAGAGCCCACCATAGGGCACATGACCTCAGTTTACGTCAAGAACAACTTCCCTGAGGAAGCAACATTTGGACTAATGGTTGGAGGATGAAAAGGAAACTGACCTAAGGAGAAGAATATTGAGGCTGCAGCCAGAGAAACAGGAAGGGTTTGGCTAGTTAGAGACCCAGCAAGGACAGTGAGCCCAGGATGGCTAGAGAGTAAGTGGCAAAAGCCAGGCAGGACAAGCCAGGTATGGCTGTGCCTTCTCAGCCCTGTCCAAAATAAGCTTAGGGTGACAGTGAAGGACTATGAGCCAGAATGATGTGATCAGATTGGCTGCTTAGATACTCTACTCTGACTGCTAAGCAGAATGGATTGAGGGGAGGAGGGGAAGAAGAGAGGAGTGAGAGGCTGTTGCAGCTGGCCCAGAGGATAGATGCTCAGTGGGGCACTCAAAGGCCTGGAAATATTGAGGGTGATGCTAGTTTGTCAGGGGTGGGATGAAATCCTGCATTAATTTTTTGACATGTTGAATTTGAAGTACCTCTGAGACAGTCCAGGAAACATGGAGAATGTAGATGAGCATACATTGGTTTGAGGTTCAGAACAGAGGTCTAAGCAGCAGGCCAGTGTTTTTTACTAATTAGCACATTGGTAATAAGATCACAGAAATGGGTAAATTTGCCTGGAGAGAGACAAGAGACTGAGAAGAAATGAGAACCAAAATTCCAACACTTAAGGGCCAGGGAGAGTAAGATCCACTGGCAAATGAAAGGGAGAGGACGCAACTGGGGAAGTTGAGGGATAATGGTGGCCATCAAAGGTCCTAGAAGTCAGGAAAAGAGGGTTTCAAGCTCAACAGTGCACAGGACTTCTGAGGGGGAAAGAGATATGAGGATTGAAAACCACTCCATGGACTGGACAACAAAAAACTCATCAGTGACTTTACTGAGTGAGGTTTCTGTGCAGTCGAGGGAGCAGCACCTGGACAAGACAGAATAGGAAGTCAGTGAGTCAAGAGACCTTTTGTGAGGAGAGGCCATAGTTTCCATTCAGGGCCTCTCCATTTGCAGTCAATCCTGTAGGTAAGAACAAGTGCCAAATGATGGAGAGCTAACATTTATGGAGTGCTCATTACAGATGAGGGACTATTCTCCGTTTCCTGCATGTATAAGCTCCTTTAACCATCACAGATCCCCCATGAGGCAGGCACTGTTAACATCCCCATTTTACAGACGAAGAAATCGAAACACAGCTTGCACAAGGTCACACAACTAGAAAGTGGTAGAGCTGGGATTTTAACAAGCACCCTCTGGCCCCAGCACCCTCTCTATCTTCTCTACTAAGCTATCTTATTAAATGAAGAAATCCCCCTGGTGCAATAATGAAACCACTCAGGCATTTTGCCGTGAAAGGGAGGTTTCCCATTTCCATGTGTTTATGGTTTGGAAGTGCCAGATCATGCATTTGTGCACTTGAACTCACAGAGGTTTTATGGCCAATGTTATCAACCTCATCTTTAAGCTTCTTTTTCCTCTCCCCTCTCTTATTTTTGCTGAGGTGACTGTTTTCAAGTCATTTGAATATTACATTATATTCTAAAGTGTAATTATTTTTTACTCTTACTCAGAGGATTCTAATCCTGGGACCTAATAAATCTGTGTATTATTGCAAAATTCAGTTAACCGAGGGAGAAATTACAACCGAGTTCTATGAAGATGGGCGATAAGAGCTAGGAGCCCTCATGGCTGACATATGTTTGTAACAGACAGTTTTGTAAGTTACACTATATTTCATTCTTAAAGGTTCCAGTGCTGTAATACTTAGGTGCTTTTCGTAGCATTATCCATTAACATAGAATGGCATTAACATTTGTTCAGCAAATAAAATCCGTTTACAACTTAATGGGGTTGTGCAGGGCTAGAATCTAGCATGCACAAATTTTATGCAAGACAGCTTTAGATAGCAGTAGTTGAGGGGCACTACTCATAGCGTAGCGAGCCTTCCTAATAAGAGACTAGTGTTGGAGATCCTGGTTTGGACTTAAAGGATGCAGTTAAAGATAATTTCAGCGTGACTTCTGAGCAGATGATCTTCTTGGTTTTCACCTTTAGTCACTAATTTAATTCCAATTTCCTATGAAATATTTGGAGTGAATATTTACATAGAGTTGCATTTCTGTTGATAGGAAGGGGGTAACACGTACTTGTTTAAATTCTGAGGGCCCAAACCAGTTTCCTGACATTACAATTGAACAGACTTACAGCAAATGAAGGAACTCTTTTTCTAGATACTAAGGAGCCTGCTGGATAAGATTTTCGGTTTTGATTCTGGGAGATCTGTGAGTGAGGAGAGCGTTTAAAGCACCGCCATATGAAGTGTCCATTATTATGGCTCCCTCACTGTTCAGACCTGCATGGTAGGCCAAAACAAACCTTGTCCTTAAATGTCTACATGCTCCTTAACCCAAAGGAAATTATGTTAACCAGTCTGTAGAGAAAACAGAGGACAAAGAGACAACTTGTTTTAAGTGCCTTGTTTGGGTCATTTACAGAGATGAACCTCAGTCACATCTCCCCTGCTTCAGACCAAACAGGCTTCTTTGAGCTCACACTCATTCCTTTATCAATTATTTCATTTGTTTCAAACAGTAAAGATTTTATTAGTGACAAAATGAAGCCCACAAATGACAAAATCAATCCAGGTACAGCTGCAGTGGAGTTCCATTAATACATCCCATTACTTGTTGCAGTGAAATAAAATCAAAGCTGGAGTAAAACCTGATGTAGACCTGGAGAAATTCACCAGACAAAACTTACAAGTCTTGCTCAAGACAAAATTATTGGCTGGTAGTGTTTTGTGTTCATTTCTCCCTTCTGCATTTGGTCATCTGAATGGTTAGAAACAGAAATACCACAATGTGTACCTTATTTTACAACCATAGATGCATTTTTAAGAGATGCAATTATGCTAGTCCTTCTGGCTGAAACCAAAAGCCCTACTTAAATGACTCCATCTCTGCTTGCCAAGGGCATCCTTGTGCCTTTGAGGGGTATCCAATGGCCTGCTCCTACATCCTGGGGCCATTTGGCTACACTCTGTAGACTTTGTGATCACTTTGTGATCACTCCAGAGGTATTCCGTTTCTAGGAGAGGTGGGGCAAAAGACCACTCTAATTCAGGATCTCTTCTGAGCCCAGAGACTTTGGGGGTGATGGCCAAAGGAACCCTAGAGGTCTGGAAGCTCCTGTTGGGCACTAATAGCTTTGCCTCTCTATGTTTGTCTGTCTCATTCTGATGCGTATCATTAGAAATTACAACAGCATTTACAGAACTATGGGGATAGAAGACCAGAGGAATGTTAGCGGCCCATTTAGCTAGAGGTTTGTGGGAATATACTTTCTGCCCCCAGTAGTCAAGAGTGAATTCTGATACCTCAGTTGATATCTTTTCATGGGTATTGGTCACTATTTTACTCTGAAGGTGCTGACTGAGAGAAAAGAGGAGATACATAGATGGCATGTTAACAACACATAGATGCCACTGGATGTCATGGAAGCGAACAGCGCTGTGTGCCTCCTGCTGTAGCCAAGCTAATAAAGACTTGGAGATATGCAAGGGAAGCATGTGTCAGCCAGCCAGAATGCATGAAGGCCTGGTCTTCAGGCAGGGTCAAAGACCCAGTTTCACAGGTTCTCATGAGGATACTTGGTGAAGCTCAGCATTCTGTTGGAGGACCAAGGCATTAAAAACACCTGATTTTGTATGTTTTCTGTTGCTCTTGCCTTATAAGGGACATCAACGGAACAAAGAAATAAGAGATCGAATGTAACTCAAAAAGCAGTAGATTTATGCCATGGCTTAAAACACCTGCCAGACACGCAAAAGGGACAGATGCTTATAGAATGAGTAAGAGAGAGAATGTGGGGAGGAAAGCAAATAGAGATGCATTCCTTTCGATGCCAGTGCTCCTCTGAGAGGTGCCTTGCAGAGTCCTCCCCTAGCAACACAAGAGTGTAGGAGGGTGGGACAGAAGAAGAGACAGTCGCTGCCTGACAGAGCATATGTGATCCATCGGACTAGATTTGTCACCCATGCATGCCACTCAGGTTTTCACAGCACCCTCATGGTAGTCTGCTTCTTTGTACATGGGTGAATCCTCATTCTCAGAAAAATAAGTGCTTAACCTTGGATCACCTAGAACAAAGCATGTTATCTTTATCTATGAATGAAGTTTACGATTGCAGTGTGGTTTTTATTTTACTTCTAGAAAATATCAGTACACATGAGAGTATAATATCTGATAGTACTTTCAAATGTGTAAATTCCCAAAGAACATACTTATGTTTAATCTTGGGTTCTCTTAAGTGCTGCTCTTCAACAGTGAAATGCTAATAGTACCAGCCACTCAACTTGCTTCATGTCCTTTGCTAAATTTACCTAACAGAACGAATGCAATTTTATTTTCTCTTTCCCATTTCTATACTTAAGTATAATATAAGCATGTGTGCTCATTGGACTTTGAAAACCATACCAAAGATGGTAATTATTAATGGAATGATTATATTAAGTCATTTAATAAAGAATATTTTGGAGTGCTAATTAAGAAGCACAAAAACATTAGAATATTTGCTGAAGTGATGTTAGTACTTAACATGTGCAGACAAATAAGATCCTCCTTGTTTCCCAAAGTATTTTTAGACTGTGAATGTGTGTCTGCATGTGTGTAACCTTTGTGTCAGAAAATTTCTAGCATAAAAGGCCCTGTGACCTTCTTTATCGCTACCCTATGTTTTTTTGCTTCTCTCTGTAACCTAGAAATTCTCTCAGGCAGCTGGTCCATGCAAACAGGTTCTTGAGTACAAGTCACTGAAGACCTCTTACCGTTGTTTCTGCCCCATCAAATTCTCTAAGGGCACAGTCATCTTTCCCCCAGAAAGCTGGCCAGTTTCAGCCTGTGGCTGAAATGGCCATGTGTGAGGCATTACGTTCCTCTGAGGCATGTCCTCTGTTGATGCCCCACCCCATTAGCAAGACACCATTGTGCTTGGTCTCTTGTCCACCTTTAGAGTCTACCCCACCCCCAGTCCCTCCAGGACTTCCAGGATGGAGCAGTGAAAACTTTTCTCTAGCAGTCAGCTCTGGGGCCTGGATCATGGAACCCTCTAGGCATCCAGCCTGTTGTGACCTCTTGTTTATGCTGAATCCCACTTTCAGGCCAGGATCACGGTAGCTGGCTTGTGCTGTTTATCCTGTTATCCCCTTCCAGGGAATCTTTAGACACTCTTCCTAATTGCTGCCCCCCAAAATTCTAATAGAGCAAATATGCCGTACATCTGTGTATGGTATATGTATCTGTGATTTATACAGAGAAAGACTTTTTCATCCCCAAGGACCAGGTTAATCTGGCATAGCCAAACCATCCTGCTTGCTCCATACCTCTGACATCTGGACCCCCTTCCTGCCTCAGCAGGAGCGTCACTGACCCAGACGCTGAGGAGACAGATGCTATTAGCATGAGCACCTTGGCCTGCTGGCTTCATTGGCCAATGTGCCAGGCTCTGTCCTAGGCACTGGGTGTATAGCAGTGAACTAAACAGGCCTACATTCTGTCTTGCCAGACCTCTTGCATTCTGACCTGCTGACAGACCTGGAAACTTACCTGTATCTCATGCATCCCTCCTTCCCTCTTTCCTGACTTCCGGCCTGTTCAGGAGCTGGCGGTGCCCTCTTTCTCAGGTCTCCTCCATCTTGGGGCGCTCACAGTGTCTTGTCCTCAGGGTAAGTGTGTACTCCTGCTTTCCAACTTTGAAAGAGAGCATCTTTGCTGCTGCACTCCTTGGGGCTCTTTCTCCTTCCTCGGTGGACTCCCTCGGCCAGAGCCCCCTGTGTGCCTTCACCTCCACTTCCTCATAATCCTACAGCTGTCCAGTTCCTCCTCCCGCACTCCCCTGAAACTCCTTTTACCAGCATCCCACTCCATGCAGGCTTCTTCTCACTAAGCACAGAGACCATTCCCAGTGTGACCATTTCCATGTGACACTGATGGGTGTCCCATGTGCTGACCACGACGTCCACCTTGAAATGCTCAAGCCTTAGCCTCTCTCACCACACCTTCCTGGGTTTATTCCCACTGCGTGGTCATTTCCTCTTGGGCTTCTCCATGTACCTCTCTTCCTGTAACTACCTCTTGTGTATCAGGATTCCTTGGACGTCTGTCCCATCTTCCTTCTTTTTCTAGAGGCTACAGTTTCTCCAGCTTCTGGTGGCATTTGTGCTGTGGTGGCGGGCAAGTGTATATCTTGACCCCAGCTGTTTTCTGAGTTTCATGCTCATCTATCAGCTGCCCCCAAATTGCTCCACTTTTTAAAAAAGATTTTACTTATTTATTTGAGAGACAGAGAGAAAGCACTAGCAGGGGGAGGAGCAGAGGAAGAGGGAGAAGCGGCCTCCCTGCTGAGCAGGACACCTGACATGCGGCTCCATCCCAAGACTCCGAGATCATGACCTGAGCCAAAGTCAAATGCTTAACCGACTGAGCCACCCAGGGCTCCAGTTGCTCCCCTTATGTGTGTCGTGAGCACCTCCACCCTAATGCCGTCTGGCACCTCCGCTGGCTCTGCCTCCGCATGCATTATCGTCATTCACCTACCTGCTCAACCCACTGCACTCTCCTCACACTCACCACATTCGGTTCCACACCAAGCTGTCAGTCTGTCTTCTGAATCACCCTCAAACAGGTCTGCTTCTTTCCATCTCCATGCTACCCTCCTTGTTCAGTCCACCATCCTTTCCCACCTAGGTTATTCCAGAGACCTCCTCCCCAGCCACCTGTGTACTGGCTGCTTCTAGCCAGCTCCCCCAATGTAGGCAGTATCAACTTTCCAAAGCATGTGCGCTTTAAAAAACATTTCAGTAGCTCCCCTCTGGGTTGAGGACAGAGTCAGATTTCTGGATGTGGTCTGGGAGAGCCACGCACATCCTAGCCCTATCTTGTGTTCCAACATTATCTTTCCCCACTGCCCACCTCACACTCTATATTCCACTTCTGCAAGAGTGATATCAAGCACCTTGCCCTTGCCTCTGGGCTTACCTTGTGCTCTTCTGTCTACAGAACATGTTCCATCTACCTCTCACCCCAAATTCAGCTGTTTCCAAGCCTCCCTTGAGAGGTCACTCCTTGCAGGAAGCCTTCCTGATTACCAAGACTGAGTTAGATGCTCCTATTCTGTCTTCCCCAGGAAAGGCACCCTTTATTCTTATCACTCCACTTATTACATTGAGTCATAATGATCTTTCATGCCCTCATTAGGCTGTTACCATCTATCCCCAGGGACTATCAAAATGACTGTCGCATAATGAATGTTTAATAAATACTGAATAAATGGATGGGGAATAATGAGTGGATGACTTTGACCTTCTGCTCAATGTCTGTTCTTCCTCTCTATCTTATTGTCCTTCCAGTCCTGCAACAAAAAATATTGAGGTGGTAGCTCCCCCAGAACATCAGCTCTCCAAGGACAACCAAGACTGTTGTGTGACCTGGGAGCATTAGGACACATCCTACAATTAGCACAAATGCAAGAGAGATGAAAATTCACCTCGTAACTCCTGGGCGTTGGGAGTAAAAAGGAGTCCAGCAGCTCTTGCTGGTGTATACGTCAGGAGAGCTTAGCCCTTTCTATCTGCTGCTTGTGTTCTGATTATCTTTCAGGAGACAGAGTTTTTCATTTTGATAGATAATGAGTGTAATGTACAAGTTGGAGAAATCAAGATAATAAATTCACAGGGATAATTTGGTTAATTACCATTTTGCTGCTCATAGCATCGAGGGCTGGAAGTCAAAGTTCTTTCCACTGCTAATATGCTCTGTGGAAGGCAGTTCCTAGAACAATTAAAACACATCCACCTAAAAGCAATCAGTTCAAGACACACATTTAAAAATTGTATTTATTATCATGAAAACCACACACAGTGTTTTCCTTTACCTTTCCAAATTGAAGGATGTGAAATTACAAATTTGTATCCACGTAGGAAAGTTGAAAATAATTTCTTAAATAGAAGATGATAATTTGTAGATTAAAGAGATAAGGGCCTTAAAAAATTAGACCATCTATCTAGATATTAATCTACATTTTCTGTAGTCCTTATATTCATAATTATTTAGATAGCATAACCTGAGAAAATTTAGAAACCTTATTTTCCCTTTCCATTTGATTTGTATGTTGTCTCACAAGTTCTGAAAAAAGTGATTTGTAGGTGTGCAAGTCTTTTGTTTTATGTTGGTTGAATGCAATGCAGTGTAAGTACTTTTTAAATGTAGGGGTTGGAACTCGGACATTTTGCATAACTTTTAGAACGTGCTCCATACTTAGAGGCATCTTATTTTTTTTTTAAGATTTTATTTATTTATTTATTTATTTGACAGACAGATCACAAGTGGGCAGAGAGGCAGGCAGAGACAGAGAGAGGGGGAGGCAGGCTCCCCGTTGAGCAGAGAGCCCGATGCGGGGCTCGATCCCAGGACCCTGGGATCATGATCCGAGCTGAAGGCAGAGGCTTTAGCCCACTGAGCCACCCAGGTGCCCTGAGGCATCTTATTTTGTTCTGATTTTGAAAGCTATCCACACAGCCCGTAATTTCAGAATAGGTAACCTAGCATCGGCCTTCTAACTAGGTTTTGCACATGGCGTGTTGCCCTGTTTGTGCATTATCATGGTTTTGCACATGGCATGTTGTCCCATTCTTGGCCCACTTGGACCTCAGTATTTCTGGAGAAGTGCTGAGTTCAGTACCACTACTCACAACTCCACTCTCTGGAGACCAGCCCTTTACCAAATACTGCTTTCCTCAGCAATTTCAGTTTCTGATTATAAATCAGGAAAGGTACACCTCTTCCTGTCCCTCCAGGTATTAGCTTTGAAAACAATTGTCATATGCTAACAGTAGGGGATTTATTTTCTTTAATATACCTTCCCTCCATCCCTCCTCTCACTAAAAGGATGTGCCTGTTTATACAAATGGGTATCTTTCTCTCCCCGATGAATTTCCCAGGACATTACAGAAGTTGTGACCTATGGGCAGTACAGTGTTTGTTATTACAGATTTTCAGTATAAAATAGATTTTATTTTAGTGCCTTTTTTTTTTTGCATGGTAGTCCTAAATAATTAGACATCTGTGATTCTGTGGAATTAAAAATATTAAAGATTTCATGTTATTTTTTAAACAAAGTATTTATCTATGAACATTGATTGGGCCTCTGAAATGTGATTAAAAATCTTAAGATCAGCATGTTTATTATTGACGTATTATGCCATAATTTAAAACTCTATCCTCAGCTACTTGTAAATATCTTTTTAATAGTCTCAAATATAGATTAATTCTGTATGTAAAGTACATATTTCTTTTAAAATTACCCTGGGATTCTATATTAATTCATTTAACATTACTGAAATACTTGTATCTGCATATTTCCTTTATGAATCATTTTAGTCTTCCCTTTCCTGCAATAACTTGTGACCTAGCAGTATTTTGGTCCAATTTTTAAACATGTTTTTGAATTCAGTTTAATGGTGTATATCTGGGGGCGGGGAGGGCGGGGAGTAAAGAAGAGCCTTTTCAAAATAGAACCTTTAAAGTTAGCTAAAAATGTTAGTAATCGCTTCTAAAAAATGACCAATCCCTGAAAACCTACCCAGGCTGCTTCTCTGTAACCAAATTACAGATTGAGACCCTGGTAAGTCTGAGACTGAACTTGAACTACAAAAGCCATTTGAAACTTCCATTGCAAATAACTGGAAAGAGGCGGGGTGGTGAGAAAATCCAGCCACATGCGATGAGGAAGATGAAATCAAACAACGAGGTGCAACAGGTTCTCTCCAGACAGTGAGCAAAAAATGTCTCCTCTAGTCTGTAAAATAAGCATTTATCATTCTGACTTCTTAACTTCCTATTTCCTTGTTGTTTTTTTCCACCGATGTCTCTCACCAACCGCTCCACACACATCCCAAGCCCAGACTCTAGAAAAACATGTGAAATGAACACAGAATTCTTTGGGAGGTCCACTAGTTATTGTTGCATGAGATGAGGAGCCCACTGTGACATGAATAAAGACTCCAAAGCAGATTCCTAGCATGTTTTAAATGGTGTGGATGGTGGGGGAGGAGGGGTCATCGTAGCTGGCATCATCTAGAAAGATCATCAGCAACCCTTGAATAGTTGAAATGATTAATCACTTCAGCACAAAAGAACACAAAAGGAGATTGGTTAAGAATAAGCAGGGGACAGAGTGCTAGCTCCAAGGGTGACATGCTTGTCTGCTTAATAATGTATTTTTTAAGTGTGTGCCTCATCAAAAGCGAAGCACATGCAAATGGAGGAAGGAAAGACAAAGCAGTGAGCAAAATGTTTGGTGAATTAGAACAAATGTTTAGGAAATTAAATGAGTGGTAATTTTGCTTTGAACATTTAAAAAATGCATTACCTCTCCCGTTCTTCTCCCCACCCCCAATATCTTAGGAGCATTGGGAAAGCTTACAGGATGTGTGCTAGACCTTTGTCACTGAAAATGAGGAAGAGTTAATCAAATCAATATTGCTTCATAGCCTCCCTGTCTTTAAGGCACAGGGATTTGAATTGGCTCCTTGGATTAGAGCAAACTACGTGACTTAAAGCATCGGAAAGCATCATAATGGCCTCGCTTAACATGTATTGATGGCTAACTATGCCCTTCACATCTATTACCACTTTTAATCCTCGCAGTAACCCTATATGATGTCATCCTGTTTTACAGAAGAAGCAACAGAAATGTAGAGAGCACTTAAGATCAGGGTTAGTTTAGGGTTCAAACTCAGGTCTCCGGAGCCCAACCTCATAAACACATACAGTGCAATTTTTTTAAAAAGTCTGAATATTTTCAAAACGCAAGACTGAGCCAATTCTTCTTGTGAGGGTACATCAAAACTCTTGCATCGTACAACCTCTCTCTTACAGCCTTGAGGAGACAAAGGGGTGCGTGATGACTGTGGTTGTTGCCGCAGTGCTAAGAAGCCGCAAGGCGTCTGGAAGGAGTTAGATTGAGGATCGGTACTTGCCGAGTGGCATGAAGGATGCGCAGTGAGCGTAGAACGACCACTTAGAGCTCCTGACAGAGTGAGCTCGAGTGCGTGTTCATGTGTAAGCTAGTTACTGAGTCCTGTGCTGCTGAGAATATGGTTCTTTTGCATCAGCCTGTGTTATACACTGCCTTGCATGGAGCTGTACATTACTGACACCTCCTGCCTGTATCACCCCTTGTACGAGCAGCAACAGTCAGTGCTGTCCTCCTCCCCAGGAGAGGGGTGGGTAAAGATGGAGAGTCGAGAGACAGCAAGAGTTCCAAGGGACAGAAGCCCAGGCACCCCTGACTGCACGGGCTTGAGTGGCCCCGGAACTTTGAGCTTTTTCAAAAACTCCTGTGTTCAACAACAGCTCTGCCACCAACTGGCCAGGTAACACTGAGCTGATGTAGGTTTCAAGACAGTGTGCTTTTTGCCCAGGACAAAAAAAAAAGCTATTGTTCTCACTTACTATTTGATATGGCTGTAACATCTCTTGCTGGGTAAATTTGTGAATACACACATCTTAGTGAGTCAGCGTCTAACAAAATATTTTTGTTCATCAAATGCAGTTCTGGAGGTAAACCAATTTTGTAAATCTGTGGTTGAAATAAACATTTTATTTTGGAACTGATGACTGTTAGCTGCTGGTTTTCTTGTTGTTAGGATAATTGAGTATTTTCAAATTCATTAGAGACAAGGTTCACTTAAAGAAATTTCTATCTAGAATATCTAGCTGTAGAATATTTGTGAGATTATCTTTACTGCTAAGAAACAATTGCTTTGTGAAAGGATTCCTGGTTATAGGAAAAAATGCACCTGGAATTAACAGCAAACTCCCCTAAAGAACCTAGATGTCTGTTTACAGATTCTTTAAAACTCAGCATTAATAGGAAAACAAAAGTGTTAAAATCACTGAGTTTGACTGACAAACAGTCAAGCTTGGAATAAAATCAAAAGCCAGTAGGACATTATAAATTACTTTACAAAAATAGAGTTTTTATACAACCATTGAGGTGCATATACTAAGTAAAGTGGCTGCAAAGGGAATAAATGCAGACTACACCCCCTGGTGGAACATTTGTTTGATAGGTGGTTGATAGCTTTTTAATCTCCTTCAGTACGGTTATAGTGTTTATTTGAATATCTTTGCCTTTTTGGTTGATTATAAAACTATGTCAACTTGTGCCTATAAATTGCTTTTACAAGTACATGGTTTTACTAAATATGCCTAATTATAAGTTAAATTACTAAGGCAAAGTAATGTTTATAATATGTGTTCTAGTCTACTGTGTTCCTAAAGATTCCTTTTGAGAGCTCACAAAGGATTTAAAAATCATGCAGAACTTCCAACTTAGAGCAGTACTTTCACATTGAAATACACTTGGTACATTGCTTGGAACAGCTGGTAAATGACATAGAACCCTCCTACTTAAAAATAAATCTTTTCCACATATACTTATTCAACCAAGGAGAGCAATGTAAAACCCAGAAATCTACTTGGACTTGAAAGGACAATGAATTATAATAGTGGAAGTCTTCAAAGGGGTGGGTTCAGAAAAACCTCAGCTTTTATATAGACCCTTAAAAGAAGAATGAGAAGGAAAGTGGGTTGGCATTTTTATACCATGTATGAAGGATTATTTCTTTTCAATATTTTTCAGTATTGCGCAGACTTAATTTCATTAGAATGAGATTGCCTACATTTCCGTTTGATTTCGTAGCACCCAGCAATCATCTCAATAAGTACTTGAATGGTTTATTAAAAATCTAACTTCATGAAAAAATGGACATATTCAATATTTAAAGGCATCTTATATACTTTCAAGTATGGGACATACGACTTGTTAAATTGTTTTCAGTGCCCTGAGTTCGTACTATTAAGAAAACCAGAGAATTCTAAGGGTCCAGAAATGAATACCCTCTAGAATTTTACATATAGAAATTCATGACTTCATGGGAACTCAGAAGCATCTAAAATCATAAACTTAGTGTTACCTCTGATAAGACTCTACTCTTGAGTGAAGTAGGAGTTTATAATAATTCCTAATACTTGAAGATGAAGAACTGGCCATCCATTCTCAGCATAGTAAATAGTAAGTTTTCTAGCCAATTTTCTTGTCTGGCTGTGGCAGCAGTAACATGTGCTTGACCCAGGTTGGTTGTGTAGCTCAAAGAAGATTAAGGATTGCACGAAACATGGTAAAGTGCTATTAAAAACAGTAAATGCTTCTGCACAGAGCTACAGAAAGAAGATAGAGAGCTAGAGGATGCATTGCTTCACTCAAAACAAGAAAAAAGCTAGAGAAACGATTTAACCCTTGAAAGAACTGACATCGTAGGGCAAACAATTAACCTGAAATGTGATGAGAGCCAGGCACCTTCAGAAAGAAATGGGACCTACGCATTCATTTGGGACACCACCCAATGCCATATCAACCAGTAAGGTGATTCAACCAGAAAACTATAACGAATTTCTGAAGTCGAATGTGGGCTCACAGGAGAATGCCACAAACACAGGGAGGTCTGTGGTCTCCTGCAGTTTTCTCCTCCACCAGGCACTCATAGGAAAGACCTGGGAGCATACTGAGAAGCTTCTCTTGTGGTGCTGGCTCGGGGAGGGGAATAGCAGTCACTGTTCAGCCACCATCCAGACCCAACTCCTCTGTCTCTCCAGCTGCCAACTCCGACTTGTCATCTGTGGGAAGAATGGCACAAAACTGCAGCGCTTCTGGTGCATCCCTTGGTGAGATGGGGGAATGGAACCCACCTCTAAAACTGAACTGAGACCCCACTCCCTCTCATTCCTAAGAAACAAATCTCTAAGAGGAAGGACTACTGAAATGTATCCTGAGGTCTGTAGGGGAGACCCACTATACCTACGGAAGAAAAAACAAACAGCTCTACCCCCAGGAAAGGCACCAGGACACGTGCCACGTAATACTACTTCTGGAGGAAGGCTACACCACCGAGACTCCTGTTCACAGTGCCCACCGGAAACCAAGTCTGAATCAGAGCATCTGAATCAGAATCCCTCCCCAGTTCTCCAACCCCCACACTAGCAAGCACTGAGTAACAGTGGCATACAACTAGAAGAGCTGTGCAAAGGGAAGACCCAAAGTCAAGTGGGGAAACTCATAGCCAAGCAGAGAGCAAACTTCACATCAAGAATAGCTTCTGACCAGATGAACACAAACCTTCACGCTAAAGACCTAACAGAGGGAAAGGCATCCTCACCTGCAAGCACAGAGTCTGCTGCCCTGTGCAACATGCATGGCTTTCAAAACGAACTTAGAAGACCAGTGAAACAGCTTCAGAAGAGCACAGTCATCAGACAAAGCAGTCATCAGAACCAGAATCCAATGTGACACAGACATTAGAACTTAAATGGGTGCAATTAATACCGTAATGAGTCTGAAGGGAAAGACATCTAAAATTATGAAGTTAGTTTTTACCTCTGATAGGAACCCAAAATTATGCATGCAGAATCATAGGTAATTTCACTGGGGAGACAGGAACTATAAGAGAGAAAGCCACATGAAAAAATGGGGGAAATGGAAAATGCAGAGAGATGTAAAATGCCTTTGATGGGTTTGTCAGTAAACTGGACATAGTTGAGGGAAGAATCAAAGAGTGTGAAGATAACTCAGTAGAAATTACTCAAAATGAAAACAAAGAGATAAAAATGTAAGAAAAAAAAAGAGTAAGCTCTGTAGGATAATAGTAAATGGTGAAATATTCATGTAATTGGAATCCAAAGAGGGTGAAGAAAAGGCAACAAAACAAAACAAGTGATGGCCAAGAATTTTCAGAATTAGCGACAGACCCCCAACCCCCTATCCCCGAACCTCAGGTTCAAAGAATGCCTAGCAATATAAATACCAACACATGTACCCACCCCAATGTATATCATATTCAAACTGCTGAAGACCAAAGACAAAGAGAAAATCTTGAAGTCAGCCAGCCAGAGAAAAAAGACACATTCCCAACAGAGGAATTCAGATGAGAATGGCAGAAGGCTTCTCATCAGTGGCCAGGGAAACAGTAAGACAATGAAGTGACATCTTTGAAGTGTGAAAGAAGAAAAAAGCTGTCAGCCCAGACTTCTCAGCAAAAATATTCCTCAAAAGTTAAAAAGTGAAGAGTTTCATAGACCAACAAAGAATGTAGGAATTCATTACCAGCAGACCTACTTTATGAGAAATGTTAAAGGAAATTCATAAGCAGTAGGACTATGATGTGGCCTGAAACTCAGATCTACACACACAAAAATAAAAGCATCAGAAATGGAATAAGTGAAAGTAAAATAGCGACAAAAGCATGTAGTAAATTCCAAGGCCAAGAGCCAGGCCTTATGCTGAGTTCTTTTATTTCCTCTTTAAAGTGCAACTATTATATATTATTTAATGGAAATAGAGCTTCAGTTTGGAAAGATGAAAAGGTTTTGTGGATTGATGGTGGTTACACATCAATATGAATGTAAATACCACTGAACAGTATACTTAAAAATGGGTTAAAATGGTGTATTTTATATTATATATATTTTACCACAGTAAAGAAAAAAAAAAAAGCATCTGTTACATCCAAGGAGTACTCAACAGGATGTAGACATAAAGCCCAAAAGCTTTTGATCACAGGGTCTCTTGAAATCCTTTTTGTGGGCTACTTCTCCTGCCCTTAAATTAAATCTCACTAGTTTCCCAGACACTGTTAGATTATTCAGAAGCTCTCCACTCACTCTTAGTGAGAAAAAAGACAAATCTCATTTTAGTAATTAAAATGCCCAGTTATAGGGTATAATAAAAGCTCTGAACTCATTTAAAGCTGAATATTTCCTTCCCTCAACTTGGGCTTTCTTCAGGCTGGTATCCTAGGAGGGAAGAAGGGACATGGGCATTCCTTCTCTATTTCACTGGCTTGCATTGCTCCTTTCTTCAGCGGGGCTTTCTGGCTCCCACAGGGCTAGAGCTAGGGTGACAAGAAAGTGCTAAGGGCCCAAGCAGTCATACTTGGCTGTCCTTAGGAGCTGGCACTGGTGCTCTGTGGAGTTGGCGGGTCTCTGTCTTTGGGAAAGAGCACTGGTTCTTTGTGGGGTGCTTTCACAGTTCCAAAAAGATTTTTTTTTCTTTCTGTGTATGTCCACTTCTAGCTCCTTTGATGATGGTAGTGCCTCTTTCTATCTTCCATATGACCCCCTCTTCTCTCCATGTTCTTGCCCAACCCAACTTCTGTATCCAGTGTATGTCTTGTCTCTCTGTAGGTCAAAGTTCAGTCCACATGTGACAGAGCCTTCTGTGCTACCATGTCAGTCATTCACTGCTCCCCTGATGATTTTTTTAGGCTTAATTTAGGTATCCCCAAATGCCCAGAGCAAATATTAAGTCCTCTGAGGGCTATTGATGTGTACACGGGTGTGTATATGAAAGCCTTTTCACTTAAGCTTGAGGTGAGGAAAAACTAGCTCCCTTCCCCTCCCCCACTTCAGATGGTGAGAAAAGCATCACAATATTACAAAACCTTTCTGCAAGGAAATTTTCTTTTTGGGTTTCAGATGAGTGATACTCTCTTTGAGCCCATCCATTGCTTTGTCTTGCCTGGATGCACTTTCCTTGGATTATATGACATTTATCATTTGTCCTAAATCAAAAAAGAAAAATGAGTTCCCTTTTCACATCCTGTTCAGTAGTACTCAATTTTAGCATGATCAGGTGGTACATGTTTAGCTAGAAGGTACACTTAATAAGAAGTTTACCATTTTGCTCTATGCTACTATATGTAGTGTCTACCATCTAGGTTACAGAGCACAGTTTTGTTGAGAAAACCGGACATCTCAGACAGACAGTGGCTTTAGCCAAGTAGAAATAAGTCTGTTCTCCTCTGATTTTCTCATATCCTTAGGCTTCTTAATCCTTCCATAGTTTCCCCTTGCCTTTTTTTAAAATTTCTACAGTGAGTTTGGTCTCAGACAAGGTACACAGACCTCCCTGAAATCATGAGCCAACATCTGCATGATGACTGGAGTGCCCAGGCCTTATTAAATAGTCCCAGTCAGAATTTGGATTTGTAACTTCAGTAGGCCCAGCCAGAGGACAAAATTAATTCTTATTAAGAGCTAGATCTCTTTCAATTTAGTAAATGTTTCTTACCCTGGGTTTCCCAGCACTACTTAAAGAGCTATTTTTAAAAGATCATTTTAGCTTTGGAATAAAACTAGTACAACAGTCCACTTACACAAATAGTATCTTTGTTTAAAACGAGAACATCACAGTGTGATTGAGCTATAGTTAGAACTGGTACATCCTAATCTTTAGAGATGTCTCCGGTGAGCAGCACCACCGCCTCCCCTCCGCAATGCTCCTCCAACCTGGGCCAACAACGGCTGTCACAATACACAGATTAGCATGGCTTCCTAAGATGTCCTTGAACTACTTGCTCTTTAGAGTGTGTTATCACATGGCATGAGAATGTTGAAGAAGGGAAACACAGACTTTTAAAAATATGCCAGCATTTCCTGATTATCTTTTTTTTTTTTTTTAGGTCAAACCCTTCATTTTGACACTTAATGAATAAAATGCCCACATGGCAAGAAATGAGATAATGAATTGTAAAAAGACATAATCAGCAATGACTAAATAATTAAGGGAATTGAAATGCAGAGTCATTTGGGAATGCATTAATAATAACACTATTTGTTCCATATGCTGAAGAATTCTGTTTTTAGAAAATCAGTCATCACACATGCTCTGTAGCAAAAATAAAAAAAAATTAATGTTGACTAATAGGAACTGTAATTAGATGTTCTGCTTTTAAACAGCTGAATAAAAGATGAAATCATATAGAAAGTATATTTAGATACAAGTCAGAAAGTAAACTGATTATTATTCATAGTGCTGTTAATAGGAACTATAATTTATGCATCTAGTGGGAATTGTGTTAGGCAATTAAGGTAGGGAGTCACACTTGACTTCCCTTTATGCATTTACATTTATGTATTTTCCTGTATTATACCAGAGACTATCTTTCTCATCTTTCACTAGCTTAACCATTAAAGTCACATCTCAAGGTAGTGCATAGTGAGCATTTGGGGTTCTGGGGCTTGGAAGGTCTGCCCTCCAGAGGGTGCTGCGTCAGGATACTTCTCAGCCGGGGGGTACCAAGCGCCTTTGTCAGGCACTGCCAGCGGGGGTATTGTGACTTTCCGGCTTCTCTTAGTGTCTCACCTTCAGAAGTGTCTTCAGAGGTTACTAGGTGGAAAAGAGCAATACCTGACTTGGAAAAGCTACAGTGGGTAGCCGCTAAATAGAGAAAATAGGAGATAATGACCCACGCCATCTCCGTAGACTAGCTCTAGCCGTGCGCCTAAGCCAGTCATCAGGGGCAGCCACATTCACCAATCATCAGCTTATTCCTTTAGCAGGATACAAGAATCATTCCTTTTCTTATTTTTTAAGGTGTGAAACAGAGCAATTCTGTGAGATCATGGTTAAAATGAACAAGTTTCTGATTTTGGATTTTCCATTAAAGTGATGTGCCTTGGGGCACCTTGGTGGCTTAAGCATCTGCCTTCATCTCAGGCTGTGATCCTGGGGTCCTGGGATCGAGCCCCCAGTGAGGGCTCCCTGCTCAGTGGGGAGTCTCCTTGTCTCTCTGACTCTCCCCCTGCTCATGCTCTTTCTCTCTCTTTCTCAAATAAATAAATAAAATCTTAAAAAAAAAAAAAAAAAGATGTACCTTTTTCAGGGCACCTGGGTGGCTCAGTGGGTTAAAGCCTCTGCCTTCGGCCTAGGTCATGATCTCAGGGTCCTGGGATCGAGCCCCGCATCCGGCTCTCTGCTCAGCAGGGAGCCTGCTTCCCCCTCTCTCTGCCTGCCTCTCTGCCTGCTTGTGATCTCTGTCTGTCAAATAAATAAATAAAATCTTAAAAATAAATAAATAAATAAATAAATAAATAAATAAATAATGTGCCTTTTTGGAGAATAAAGTAGCAGACAGGCATGAAGATTTTTTTTTTTTAAAGATTTCATTTATTTGACAGTCAGAGATCACAAGTAGGCTGAGAGGCAGGCAGAGAGAGAGAGGAAGGGAAGCAAGCTCCCTGCTGAACAGAGAGCCCGATGCGGGGCTTGATCCCAGGACCCTGGGATCGTGACCTGAGCCGAAGGCAGAGCCTTTAACCCATTGAAACACCCACGCGCCCCCAGGCGTGAAGATTTTAACAAAACTCCTAAACCTCTCTGGCCATGTGTGTTTATATACATAGTTGTTAGGGTCCATAATCAAAGGAGCGAGACTGATACAAACCGAAGGTCAAGCAAAGCTTTATTTCGCGCCAAGCATCAAGAATCAAACTGACGGGTCAGGGCCGTCTCTTGCAAAGAGGCGATCCCTCCCAGCCTCACAGACTAACTTTTATAGAGGTAGTTTAGCCGGGCTATACACAGGTGGCCAATGAGATTGCAATACACAGAGAAAACTGCACAGTCATGCTAGGTCTGCCACACACAGAAAAAACTGCTAGGTAACACACGGGTGGCCAATTGAAATTCAATTTACCCTAGTAGATATATGCGCAACCCACTGATTGGATGTCTTCGCCTGGCCTGACCTGCCCTCGTATCTAGGCTTTGCAAGTAAGTTCCTCTGGGAGGGGCGGGGTCAATCTAAGTTCACCACATAAACACAAAATGACTCCCTCTGGCCAACCAGGCCTTTACAGTAGTCACCAGTGCCCACACAGGCTACAGCTGTCCTATGGGTTCACCCTTTTATTCATACAAAAACAAAACAAAACAAAAACAAAAAACAAAATCTTGAACCATAAAGTGAGCAATTTCTTGTAACTATGGATGTGAGGTATAGACATTGTTCTGCCATACCTCAGCACAGCGATGACTCAGCCTTTACGAGCCATTCCTCCTGTCCTCTCCATCCATTATTGTGTCACTGTCCCCAGCACACATCAGGAGTCAGCTCTGAACTGTTGGGGAGAGAATCTCCTCAGCTCTGTAGGAGGCATGCTTTGCGTTCTTAAGTTTCTGAACAACTTCACATCTATTTTTTCTTCTGTAGATTAGAAACAAGCTCTCTTGCTACGCCTTTGGGCAATATATGTTGATAGGACATACACCATGAGGGCTTTGCAGTATGGATAATAGAACACTGGACTAGAACTCTGCATATCTGGGTTTGAATCTGATTTTGTGGAAATCCTTCTGTGGCTCAGTTTATGTATCTATAAATCAGAGATAACACTGCTTTCCTTGTCTGCTCTGCAAAGTAGTTATGTGGTTCTAATAAAAAAATACACATGTCAAAGTGCTTTGCAAACCATAAATCATGTTATAAATGTCAGGGTTGTTTTGATTGTAGGGTTAATATTTTATGTATATATTACCTTCCTTAGAACATAAAGCTCTAAAGATAGTAGCCTTATACAGGTCCCTGAGCTATAACCATAAAATTTATAACCCACCATTGCTCTTGATAGATAAGTAATTACTCAAAAACACACACTGTGGTAGGCAGAATAATAACCCCCCCAAAATGTCCGTGTCCTACTCCCAAAAACATGTGACTATATCAGGTTATATGGCAAAGGGGAATTCAGGTTACAAATGGAATTAAGGTTGCTAATCAGCTGACCTTGAGATGTGGAGATTTTCCTATATTATCTGGGTGGGTCAAATGTAATCACTAAGGTCCTTCCTGAGTAGAGGAGAGTGGCAGAAGAGATGAGAGTATGAACTGTCATGGCTAGACTGGAAGATGGAGGAAGGGACCACAAGCCAAGGAACATGGGCAGTCTCTTAAAGCCAGAGCAGACAAGGAACAGATTCTCCACCAGAGCTTCCAGAACACAACACAGCCCCCCTTGATTTCAGCCCATCTAGACTTCTAAGGTTCTGAACTGTGAGATCATAAATTTGTGTTGTTTTAAGCCACTAAATTTGAGATGATTTGTTTGTAGCAGTTATAGAAAACCAACATACACACGCACACACGCGTGCGCATGCGTGCGCGCACTCACACACACATTCTGACTAAAGTCAGTAGACAAGATTATTGAGATACTAATTTAAAATGCCCCAAAGCCTCAAGTGCATAAGGCCACAATCGCCTAGAGGATTTCAAAGCCTAATACTTCTACTTGTGCCTCGTTTGCCCAGGTATTTGAGCTAATCCTCTGCTTTGCTTTAGCTTTATTTCCTGGCCTAAAGAAGCAGTAAGTTTATTGCTTTGTGCCCTGTGGGTATTCCATAAATGCTTGTTGACTGCCAGACAGTGTGTTGTAACTATTTCCTAGATGAGGAAACAGGTGAGGTTAGAGAGACCAGGTAAGACGAGGGCCAGCTCTGGGGTTGCATAGCAACCAGGAGGATGCTCAGCTGCCTTCAAGTAGTCTTCACCTGTAATTGCCCACCCTTGCAACTAAAGAATATACTCCCCTTCAGATTTGCATCAGTGATAATGGACCATTTTGCTCATCTCAGGCTGTTTTACAGGTACCAGTATTCATTCAAGCCCCCAGCGGATCCTGAGTAAAAATCACTGGTCAATCAGCCTATGAGGGAAACTTTGAAATTCATGAATTGACCTTATGCATAGTTGTTGAGCACTTACTATATTCCAGTACAGGTGATGACTATGATAGATCCACTTCTGCAAAGATTTCATAAAACTTAGTGTCCTTTGTCCCTCAAGTTGCCCAAGAATACTTACCAAAGGTCTCCTAAATGAGATGCTCTATTTAGCAGAAAATAGTTTGTTGGGTTGTTTTCTTTTTAATGTATTACAGGGCCCCAAAGTAAGGAGTTAATGATGCCACGTAACAGTGAATAAGAAACTTGCCCCAAACTCTGGGAGCATGTAAGTTAACAGATGTGCACATAAATACGGTGCAGTGTGATCAGAGGCTTATCAGGGAAGTTTGGGAATTTTTTGTTTGTTTTCTCCTTTTGGGGAAGTGGATTTCCACCTTCACACCTTGGTACTAAGGGGCAGGAATCCCAGAACATCCCGCATGGCAGGAACTCAGTAACAGCCAAGTGGAGCAAAGATGAGCGGTGGCTTTGAAAACAGATCTGGTTTTGAATCCCAGCTTTACCACTTACTAGCTGAGTGATTCTGGGTAAATCACTTAATCTCATTGAGCCTATTTTCTGCTTCTATTAAATGAAATCATAGGAGGATGAAATGAGATAATACATGTAAAGCCCCAGCTCGGGGCAGACCTGCTCCCCTTCCCACCTGCTGGAGCAGTAGCTGCATTAGGAGTGAGGGTTCTCCCCGCATTGAGGGCTTGCCCATGTGGCCAAGGACATACTTTGGAACCTCAAAGGCTTTCTGCCTTCCAAAAACTTCTTTCACATTCCAAAGAAAAAATTTAAAAATCACCAAGAAGTATTAATACTACCCTTTGACTTCATTCGTCTGCTTTTCCTTTAAAACACACACAAGATCACTCCTTGCTCTGTTCTCTCCCCTTTTATATGTGAATTCCAATGTTTGGATTTTAGTGCTATCCAGTGCTATTCCAATGCTATCTGTTGAATTCCCCTGGCCAGGGAATGAACCTGTGAGCTTAAAATGGAAACAGAAAAACTCCTCCCTTTTCTATAGCTGCTCCTTCACTGAGTAGTCATTAAGTAAATTCAGTGTTTTAATGCACTAAAACACATGATTGTTTAACAGAGCATATTATGGAAAATGGTGGCGTTAATAGTCTCGGTGGAGTTCTAGTTGGGGAAAAGTACATTACAGCATTGCCAAGGCAGGGGGCTGTTTTTGTACGTGACGATAAGTTACTGACATTGTACATCATTTTTATATCTTGTTGCTAGGCAACATTAAGAAGGTGGTTATTGCCAGTGTGTCTGCTTTTTTGTTTAAAAAAACGCCACTTCTTAATTCTGTTAAATTAGCCCTGTTATTGATTCTGTGGTCTTTCCTGAGTGTATTGATTGAGGTTCATCCATTAGCTTGGCGTGGGATGGAGGAGGGGAGGCGGATTTGCGTCTGTAACTTGAACACATACATCAGTACTAATCACTAGTTCTCTTGTTCGTCACTCTTTGTTTTCATACAGAGACAGGCAGAGTTTTGGTGTCCTGAGATGCGATATCCAGTGAACTAGAGTAAGATGTGGATGGAAACTGCTGGTGAAATAAATGCATGATTATACATTTTCTAGAATATACTTTCTGTCACCGATGGTCTTGAGACCTCAGAATATTTCTTTGTTTTCTTTTTCCTCAAATGTGACTCATGTTTTTCCGCCTCTCTTCACTTGTTTTGTTTCCTAATCTAGTGCTACATCAGTAGCCATACCCACAGTCACTTAAGAAAACTCAGGAGTGGTATTTAGAGAAAATGTAATGTGTGAGGAAATGTAATTTTTAAATTCACATGAAATCGAGTTCTTCTGGTCTCTGTTCCGCCCACTTTTCCCAGGTCCATAAGCCCTCATATTCACATACAGCTGCTTTGACTATCTCTACTTCACCCCATGGCTGAGGGAGGGATTCCCCCTCCCAAAGGAATGGGACAGCCGAACACATGACACTGGACACTGGACAGATGAGCTCGACAGCAGTTTATTAGTTTCAAGTGCTCAGAGCTCGGCAGATGAGGATGCAGGGCCACCCGGGACCACAACCTGGGACAGAGTGAACCAGCAGGGGCAGTGAGAAACAGGCTTCATAGTAACAAGGGGGTGCAGTGTCCCCAGACTCCCACAGGGGTAAGATTGGCTTGTTTGGATAATTCTGCAGACTGGCAGGGGACTAAATCCACTACTCAGGGATGAGCAGGAACTGTGCCTATTCTCCTTGATAAGAAGGGTTGTTTGGTTAGGGGACCTTAGCCAGAGGGGCAGAGTGCTTGGGGGATTTGTGGTTAGACCATACGAGGCCCCCCCTGGTTTTGCCAGATGTTAAGGTAGCACATAATATTATATCTTAATTCTAGGCCTCACACACAGCAGCAGATGATTACATTGGGTCTTCTCACGTCAGCATGAAAAAACAGGACCAAGGAGTAGAATTTGTAGTTTGGGGCCTATCAGGAAGGATCTGTCAACTAAGGTATCAGAAAACTAAGTGTCTTTTTAGGAGCATAGCATTTTCCCATCCTAGCAAGAACAGAAGCTGGGTGTTTGATAAGGATTCATGCATTAGGGTCATGGCTGGTCCAGAGTCCTGAGACTGGAAATTCTATGATCTTACAGTACTTCAGGAACCAACCAACCATGTAGCAATCCAAAAACTAAACCATTTTCTCTTACCTCTACTGTGTTCTGTCCCTTTCCACCCAGAATCCCAATTCCTCATTTCTAAGGTGACACCAACTAATCTGATCAACCAAATTTACATTCTTGGGTGATAAGTTTCAGTTCATACACGTGTCAGTAGTGGCCTTCTACCAGAATTCACTGACAAATGCAAGGAGGAACCCTAGTGATGCCAGTAATGCCACACAGAGCAAGGAATGTTTAGGGGTGAGGCTAAGATTTACATCCCCTTCTCAAGCCTTCTCCAAACCTCAGTGGAGCTTTGAGGCCTTTAACATGGCTCTGATAAACTCCTGAGGTCATGGTCAAGTCCATGATCCATGATAAATTAGAAGATTTCCATTCAGTAGTATGTCCCTTCCTTCAGAAATGATGAAAAGATACTGAAAAAAACCCTCACATGTATTATACCATGGATTATAAGTGATACCCATGTAACTTATGGATTCAGCATTCAGCATTGAATGCTTTCTATTTGCCAGGCTGTCTGCTGGACCCCAGCCTACCAGTTTATTTCCCAGCAAAGACACACTAAGAATAATGCTTATGAATTTCTATCTGGAGCAAAGGTGGGGTGGGTGGAGATAGGTATATGTGGGAGGCAATGGGACATCTCCAAGACTAGCAGATCCAGTCCAGGTTCCGAGACATTGGGGCTGTTCTGAGTTACTTGCTCTATTATATGAGTTCAACTTGGATTGCCCCCATTAAATCCAGAGTGGCTCTCTAGAGGAAACACATAGGGAGTTAGACCCCCAGGGCACTGTGTTGACTCTGTCAAGGAGTACCCATCTTACTCCAGACACGGGAGGTCCCCAGCGTGTCATCGTGCATGTGCACTTACATTTGCTCCTGTGTTTGCCCCATCCCGGGAATGTGAACTCCATGAGGTTATCTCTTGCACCTTATTGCATCTTCTATACACAGCACACCACTTCACATACAGTAGACAGAAAGAAGCTCCATAAATGTTGATGGGAGTAATTAATGAATGAATGGAGCATTAATCTGATGCAGATGAATTCACAAGATGATCAGTGACAGAGCAGTCTGCAGAAACTGGGCTCCTTTTGAAACCAGGCTGTGGTTGACTATAACTATTCTCATTTCTTTCCCTGCCATCTCTGTGAAGCATATTTTTATTTTGTGCACGTGTTTCCTTTTTTGGTCCAAGAATAACATCATTTGACAGTGATCTTTATGAATATTTGCAATTTAAATTGTTGGGTTTTGAAAGACATACTGGTTATGTGTGTTGTCAAGAGACACATATTCTGCTTCTGTGAAAAGGGCAGGCGGGTGTTACTTTGTTGTGTGTGTGTGCATGTATGTGTAGAAAGGATACCCCTGCAGGCATTAATACATGTGAGAAAATGTTTCCTGCACTGAACAATTTCCCTCCTGGAACTTACATTCTAAAGAAGCAGCCGACATATACGTAATTAAGAGATTATAGGATAAGTGCATTATTATGAAGTCTGTATGAAGTGTCACGGGCCTAAAGAGGAGCAGAGATTTTCCTGCACAGAAAGTAATCAACTGGTGGGTTGATACGGATCAGAAAAATAAAAAATCAGTTGTTGATTTAGAGGATGAGGATTGTCTCCTCAGGCACCAAATTATGATTTAGTAGATTAAAAAAAAGTTTTCAAAAGCTATTCCTGCCCGCTTTCTCTGTGTTTGGTTAATTGGCTTGTGTGTCTCTCTGAACAACATAAGATTAGAGAACATATCTGATTCCTCTTTCCCATCTCTGGCATAGTTGAATTACTATCATAATTCCAATGATGTAAAATCCTTCTAACTTTTAAAAATTTTTTATTCTTTAAGTGAAAGCCATATAAATAGATGTGGATTTCTCTTATTATCAAGCAGATACATAATTGACATTTATTTTAAAAAGTAACATTACATGGGGTGCCTGGGTGGCTCAGTGGGTTAGGCCTCTGCCTTCGGCTCAGGTCATGATCTTAGGGTCCTGGGATCGAGCCCCGCCATCGGGCTCTCTGCTCGGTGGGGAGCCTGCTTCCCCCTCTCTCTCTGCCTGCCTCTCTGTCTACTTGTGATCTCTCTCTCTCTGTCAAATAAATAAACAAAATCTTTAAAAAAAAAAAAAAAGTAACATTACACCTTTGAAACCAAGCATAGATTTTCGGGGTGGTGGGGGAAGATGGAGTACATGGTTTCCCAGGTTCACCGAAACGCCAGCTGGGTAATGACTTTCATGCCAGTCATCACTGCTTATTATTTACAGTCAATTACATTAAGAAAACTTTTAATATATCTGTGGGAACAAGTTAATAACGCAGTCAGACCTCAGGTACACTTAACGAGAGCTGCCTTCCCCCCCCTTTATCCTGCACTCAGATGCTGAGCTCTTGAAGGTTTTTAATATTTAAACAAAATAAAAATCCATTAAAATTTTTCAAGTATCCAGTACATCAAGTGAAATAACTGGCTACTGGATTTTGAATTCTGTTTTCAGTTAAAATGATTTTTAGAAGTACTAAGACGTGAACTTCAATAGCTGACTACTCATACATGCATTATTCATTTTAAAAAATAATTTCCATAACTTTTTAAACTTAGTAATTACATGTTTTAATTATGTAATTACACATTCTAATTATGCAGTTAAATCCGATTACAGTAATTATGTAATTATATGATAATTGATACATAATACACATGTAAAAACCTGTATAAGCATGTATTTAACAAAGGAAATAGTTCTGAGGAAGATAGTTATGGTAAGAGTTTCAAAAGGATTGACTTACAGAATTTGGCTAATTAATGACTTGAGATAATATAGAGATCCGTCCTACACTTATATAAAACTAGTCATGCTATAGCATCTGTGTTCACAGTTTCTACTTTTCTGGTCACAGGCAAAAACGTGAACTGAAGAGCGGACACTAGGTGTTGAGTGAAAATGAGAGATCCTATAACTACATGATAGGAAAGGAGCATGGTTGGTAAAAACTTTCTAACAGAGCAGGATCTGGATGGCTCCTCCATCCGGATTGGCCCTAAGGAAGGAAATAGAGGCCCTGTGTTTTGGTGACGGGAACTTTTTGCTCCCTGCCCCTGAGTCCCCTGCTGGGTCAGTAGCTGCCTTACTCTGAGGGATCACTTCCACCTTTCCAATTAGCGGTGCCAGTAGCTTCACTTTCTTGACTGTAAGTATCCACAATACTAAAATCCTTGAAGAGCAAGTTCATGGTAGCCTAGCTGGATGAAATTTAGAGAAATAAAAAGGTAGTCTATACAGTTATAAGAAGTAATTGATGTTGCCGTACTTTGAAATTTCTGAAAAGTTTCTCAAAATTGTTTAGCTGATTTTGCTGAAAGAAACCCTGCTAGGAGCTTACAGAAAGGATTACATTTATGAAGTCTAAACTGTATAGATTTGCAAGGAAATAGGAAATTTATTAGTTGTGCATTTCTTCACTGAGGTAAAATTGACATACAATGAATTGCGAATATTTAGAATGGCAGTTTGATAAGTTTTCACATAAGTGCATGAAGAGAAGCTCAAGACACCTGTGAAGACATCACCACAATCAAGATAATGAGCATGTCCATCACACCTCAAATTTTTCTCACACTCCTTTGTCATTCATCCCTTACTCTTGAATGTCCCCCCTATCCCCAGGCCACCCTTCATCTGCTTTCTGTCATCATAGGGAAGTTTGTATTTTTTTACACTTTTATATAAATGGAATCATATAATATGTACTCTTTCTTGCCTTCTTTCAGTCCACATAATTATTTTGAGATTCATCCATATTTCATGCTCATTCTTTTTTATGGTTAAGTAGTAACCCACTGTATGGCTGTACCACCACTTGTTTATCCATTCACTTTCACAGGACATTTAATTTGTTTCCATTTCTTGGCTAACACAAATAAGTCTGTTACAAATATCTGTGCACATGTTTAGAACATACAAAAAGCCTTTGTGTGAAATTATGCTTTCTTTTGTCTGGAGTAAATACCTACCAGTGGAATGTTTGAATCAAATGATGGAAGTATGTTTAACTTTAAAAACAAAAAACAAAAAAAACCCACCAAACTGTTCTCCAAAGTGCTTACACCATTTCTCATCTCCACCAGCCATATATAAGAATTGTGGTGCCTCTACATCCTTGCAAATACCTGGTCTTTTTAATTTTAAACATTCTAATGTGTGTATTGGTATTTTATCATGGTTTTCATTTGTGTTGCCTGAATGACTATCTCGAGATTCTCTTCACACACTTATTTTTCATGCACACATCTTCTTTGCTGAAGTATCCAAAACTTTTGTCCTTTTTTATTGTTTCATTATTGAGTTTTGAAATTTCTTTATATATATTTTCTATACAAATCCTTTATATACTTTGCAGATACATCCTTTGCAAATATTTTCTG
This sequence comes from Martes martes, assembly GCF_963455335.1. Taxonomy (NCBI): domain Eukaryota; kingdom Metazoa; phylum Chordata; class Mammalia; order Carnivora; family Mustelidae; genus Martes; species Martes martes. The sequence goes on from NC_137896.1 coordinate 59,958,163, forward strand.
TTAGTGCAGGGCTTGTCTTCACATTCTCTTTAACAGTGTCTTTCAAAGATGACACCATTAGATTTTTTGAAAATTAATTCTGATGAACTCTAATTATTGTTTTTCCTTATGAATCATGTTTTAGTGTCATAACTACAATATCTTTCCCTAATGTAAGATCACAAAGACTCTTTGCTAATATTTTAAACTTTTGCTATTTGAGATTTTACATATGGGTTTAAGAGCCACTTTAAGGTGTAGATGGATGAAAGTTCACTTTTCGTACATGGCTATCCGATTGTTCCAATGCAGATGGTCGAAATACCCTATCCTTTTTCTGCTGAATTGCCTTTGCACTTTTGCTGATAATCAGCTGTCCATATATGTGTGATGTATCTCTGGATTCTTTATTTTGTCCCTATATATCAGTCTTTACACCAATATCACACTCTTTTGGTCACTGTGGCTCTATAATAAGATTTTCTAGCAGGTAGTGTTAGTTCTCCAATTTCATTCTTGTTTTTTCACCTTTGCATTTCCACATGAATTTTAGAATCAGCTCATCAATTTCTACAAAAAAAAATGCCTTCTGGGATTTTTATTGGGATTGTATTGAATCTACAGATCAATCTGGAAAGAATCTTAACAGTATTGATTCTTCCAAGCCACGAACACAGTATATATCTCCATTCATTTAAATCTCACCTAATTTCTCCCTTCAGTGTTTAGAATTTTTAGTGTACAGGGCATGAACTTCTTTACTCAGATTTATCCTTAAATATTTCATATTTCTTATACTACTGTACATGGTATTTATTTTTAATTTCAATTTATATTTATTAGTTGCTAGCATATAGGTATATAATTAGTCTCTATTGATCTTACCTCCCGAAGTATTGTGAAACTAACTTCTTAATTTTAGTAGCTTTTTTGTAGATTCCATTAGATTTTCTACAAAAACCATCATGTCGTAGTGTTGCCATTTAAGATTGCGTTGTAACTGATTTTCTTCGTACTTATTCTGTCAATTACTAAGGGAGGGGTATTGAAATCTGAAGGTAATTATCAGTTTGTCTATCTCTCCTTACTGTTGTATCGGTTTTACTTCATGGATTTTGAAACTCTGTATGGGAGATGTAGGCATTTAGACTGTAATGTCTTATTGATGGATTGATTCCTTGAACGTGATATAATCTCTTTAACCCTGGTTACACTGAAATATGCTTCGATATTAATATAGCCATTCTCACCTTTTTTTATTCATGTGATATATAATTTCTATTTCTATCATTTTGTTTTAATTCTTTTTTTGTATTTTAGGTGTGGTTTTTATAAGCAGCGTGTAACTGGGTCTTGACTTTTTATGCAGTCTCATGATTTTTGTCTTTTAATTGGGATTTGAAAATGTTTGCATTTAATGGTGATTATTGATATGGTTAAGATTAGGTCTGTTGTCCTGCTACTTTCTAGTCATTCTATATTTTCTTTGTTTCTCTTCTTTCCTTTTCTGCCTTCTTTTGTATTGAGTTGTTTCATTATTCCACTTTATTTACTTGTTGGCTTAGTAACTATAACTCTTTGTTTTGTTCTCTCAGTGGTTACTTTAGGGTTTACAATAGACACCTCTAACTTACTGCAGTCTGCTTTCCAGGAACATTATCCCATTTCCCATACAGTCCAAGACCTTTGCAACAGGATGCTTTCATTTTCCCCTCCTAGCCACCTGTATGCTATTCTTGGCTTATATATTTACTTCTTTATGTTACAAACTCCTCATAAACTAATATTGTAGTTTAAATAGCCAATTATATTTTAAATGCACTTAAATAATTAAATATATTTTTCTATGCCTATCTCTGTGGTTACCATTTCTGGTTCTCTTTGCTCCTTTGAATGTATCTACATTTCCATCTGTGAGCATTTTCCTCTGCCTGAAAGACTTCCTTTAACATTCTTATAGTGCACATCTTCTGATAATGAATTTTTCAGCATTTGTGTATTTGAAAATGTCATTATTTTACCTTAGTTTTTTTTACAGATATTTTTGCTCATTATGTATCACTGGGTTGGTGTTTATTTTCTTTCCATATTTTAAAGATGTTGCTCTACTGTCTTTGCACTTACATTGTTTCCAATAGGAAATTTGTTGTAATCTTTATCTTCATTTCATTTTACTCTAGTCTGCTTTTAGTTTTTTCTCTTTATTGCTGATTTTGAGCTATTCATTATACTGTATCTTTATAGCTTCCTTCATGGTTCTCATGCTTAGAGTTCATTGAGTTTCCTGAATCTACAGGTTTGTAATTTTTATCCAGCTTGAATTTTTTTCTTTTATTATCTCTTCAGACATTTTTCCCATTGCCCTGTTCTCTTTTAGAGACTCAAATTTCATGTACATTAGGACACACATTAAGTTATCCTACAGTTCAATGATACTCTTGGGTTGTTTTTTTTTTTTTAACTATTTTTTTCCTCTGTATTTTATTTTGCTTGGTTTCTATTGCTCTGTCTTCTAGTTCATTAGTCTTTCCCTCTATAATCTCTATTCTGCCATCAATTGCATTCAGTGTATATTTTCATCTCATACATTGTAGTTTTCATGTCTAGAAATTTGATTTGGGTCATCCGTGTATCTTCTATGTCTCTCATCTTTTTGGACATATAAATTACAATTATAATAATTGTTTAATTTATCCTCATATACTTATTTTAACATCTGTGTCAGTTCCAAGTTGGTTTTGATTGATTGTTCTCATCACTATGGGTTGCATCTTCTTGCTTCTTTAGGTCTGGTAATATTTATTAGGTTGTCAGGTGGTGAGAATTCTGCCTTTTTGTATTTCTATAAATATTGAGCCTTGTTTTGGGGTACATTTAAGTTGCTTGGGAGCAACTTGATCATTTGAGGTCTTATTTTAACAACTGTTAGGCCAGAAAAGAGCAGCATTTAGTCTTCTGCCCACTACTAAGGCAAGGTTCTTTCAAGTTCTCTACCCAATGTCCCATCATTTATGAGGTTTTCTACTCTAGCTAGTGAAAACAATTACTGTTTCAGTCCTTGGGTGAGCACCTGATGTCTTCTTTCTAATCTAATCCTTTCAGATGGTTCTTTCCCTAGCCCCAAATCATTTTCTCCTTGTGCTACTCATGACCCTGTTGAATACTCAAAGGGACTATCTGCAGATCTCCAGGATTCTCTCTGTGCAGGAACCTCTTTGGCATTTTGTTCTGCAAACTCTAGTCAACTTGATCTTCCAGATTCATCTCAGTGTCCACTGGGCTCTACCTGGATTCCCTTTCTATACCACAGCCTGGCAACTCTTAATGCAGTAAGCTGGGGTGATAGTGTAGTTTGCCTCATTAGTTTTCCATCTCCCAAGAATCAGTGTCATTAGTTGCCTAACACGTGCCTTGTAAACTTCTGTTTCGTATATTTATCCCAAATAGGAGACTTTTTGAATTAAAATATATCGTGTTGGTTTTTGTTCCTTCTTTTTTAAAGTGTAGTTGACACACAGTGTTGCATTAGCTTTAGGTGTACAACATAGTGTTTTGACAGTCTGTAAATTCTGCTATGCTTACCACAAGTATAGCTACCATCTGTCACCATATGATGCTATTATAGTACCATCGACTATATTCCTTATGCTGTACCTTTTATCCCTGTGACACCATGACATTCATTCCATAACTAGAATCCTACAGCTTCCTGAAAAGGAGAAAGACATTATGACACAATATTAAGCTGCAGAATTTTAAGTCATAATGTGATTGTGAGTACAATGGGTTTATATATGTCAGTTGCAATGGGTACTACAGTAGGATATTAAATATAGTTAGGTGGGAAAATTGCAGGTATTTTCCCAACATTGGAAATTTTGGCAGGTTTGCTTAGATCATAAAATACAGAGAGTCTCCATTCTGAGAGTGTCACATTTAAAAATTCTGATTTTCTGAATAGGTTTTGACTGTAGTTAAGAATCTAACAAGAAAAAATAGGATGATTTGATGTTAAGAGGACTTAAAGCTTCTTTAGTGTTGAAGGTTGACATTAACTAAAACAGTAGATACGAAATAATCCTCTAAATTGTCTCTATCATATATTCTTTACCCAATTTTTAACAAGTGCCCTTTCTGGATTAATTTTCTAAAACATATTTCTTGATTTTACACTTTTTCAAAAACCTAGTTTGTAAGGGTCAAAACATAAACAAATTAACAGAATTCCATGAGGTACATGCTAAATGAGGTACAGCACTACATAGACATAGAAGAAGATAATGTTTTTACTGCCTGAAGGAAGGAAGAAGAATTTACTAGATGGACAAGATAAGAGATGTGCAATAAGTGGAGGAAAGAGAACTGTCAAACTATTAAAGAAGAAGGAGTAAAAGTTGGTGGAAAATGGGGGAGGGGGCTGTGTAGTGAGGCCCTAGAAGCTAAGCCAAGATATATGACAAGGACAGAGGTCCCAGGTTTCCTGTGATCATCCTGCTTTATGTCTATTATCATAGTAGCCTCTTCTGATGAACATATTAGCACTTCAAAAGATATACCTTTATAGACAATAAAATATGTAGTCAGCTTTGAAAGATTTTATTCTAGAGAGTGAGATCACCAGGTTTGTATTTTTGAATGGTTAATCTGGTTCCTCTGATACAGTAATAAATGGCATAGAATTTGTTCATCTGCCATAAACAAATAGAAAACAGCACAAAATATGTAAAAGACTATTTTCAGACATGGGGAAATAGTCCATCAGAATGGTGAGTTTATGAGAAGGAAAATAAATTAGGTGACTACTGCATATTCCCTTCAGATTTATATGCAAAGGTGCCTTCCAGACTGCAGTGCAGAGAGGTAGCTTCAGGCAGAACCTACAGTCTCATTGAGATGAGGGGAAAGAGAAACCTTGTTTGGAGAGGGCTAGGGAGCTCGATTTTATAAGGCAGAATACAAAAGTGGAGGCATTCAGAGAAAGAGTTCCAGAAATCTGCAGAGGGAGCCCCTTGAGTCTTTGGCTGAATACTAATCCTTGCATACATAATGTGAAAACTCCACAAGGCCATGCAAATAAAAATTTCCATGGAGCTATAAACTGAACAATTCCCAGAGCTCTCATAGGGCAGAGGTACATTCGAATTCTCACAAGCCATAATGGAGAAATCTCATTAAAAAACCAGAACACTAAGTAGAGTCACCAGAAAAGTCATCCCTTAGTAGTAAGGCTAAAATATCCCCAGAGTAAAGGCTTTTTTGGACCCACCCTAACAAACATTAAAATTAAGCCTTGGAAGGATAAAGCTGATCCACAGGTAGCAAATTTCATCTTCGAAGAAAGAAAAATGTATTTCCGATACACACCTGTTAGAATTGCTGTCATCAAAGAGACAAGAAATAACAAGTGTTGACAAAGATGTAGAGAAAAGGAAACCCTTGTACACTGCTGGTGGGAATGTGAATTGATGCAGCCACCTGGAAAACAGTATGGAGGTTCCTCAAAAAATTAAAAATAAAACTACCGGGGTGCCTGGGTGGCTCAGTGGTTTAAGCCTCTGCCTTCGGCTTGGGTCATGATCCCATTGTCCTGGGATCGAGCCCCGCATCGGGCTCTCTGCTCAGCGGGGGGCCTGCTTCCTCCCTTCTCTCTCTGCCTGCCTCTCTGCCTACTTGTGATCTGTCTGTCAAATAAATAAATAAAAAATCTTTAAAAAAATAAAATAAAAAATAAAACTACCATGTGATCTAGCAATTCCACTTCTGAGTATTTATTCAAAAGAAGACACTAACTCAGAAAGATATATGCACCCCCATGTTCATTACAGTATTATTTATAATAGCCAAGATGTGGAAACAACCTAAATCTCCTTTGACAGATGAATGGATAAAGAATACACACACATACACACACACACACACACACACACACACACACACGTACACATACCTATACACATAATGGAATATTACTCACCCATAAATAAAGGATTAAATCTTGCCATTTGCAACAACATGGATGGACCTTGAGGGCATTATGCTAAGTGAAATAAGTCAGATAGAGAGCGACAAATATTGTATGAGCTCACTTATATGTGGAATTTTAGAAACAAAACCAGGAAACGAGCTCATAGATACAGGGAACAGGTTGGTTGTTGCCAGAGATGAGATGGGAGTTGGTGAAATGGTTGAAGGGAGTCAAAAGATACAAAATTCCAGTTATAAAATAGTAAGTCATGTGGATGTAATGTACAGCCTGGCGACTACAGTTAATAGTGCTGTATTGCATACTTAAGATTTACTCTCTTCACAACTTTTAAAAGTTCTGATCACAAAAAATTCTTTATTTATGGTGACTGATATTGACTGGGCTTGTGGTGATCATTTTGCAATATATACACATAACAAGGCATTATGTTGTATACCTGAAACTAATATAATGTTATATGTTAACTATACCTCAATAAAAAAATTTGAAAAACAATTACCAATGTAACATTCACATAGTTAAGCATCCAATACAAAGACATAAAAAAGAAACAGCAAAATGTGAAAAACAATCTTACTGATCTGCATCACAATATCTAGGTATTTATCATATGTGTACTTGCCATTACAAAAGGAGAGGAGAAAGAAAGGGGCAGAAAAAAATATTTTGAAGAAATAGTGGCTGAAAGTCTCATAGTTTCTTAAAGATTTATTTATTTGAGAGAGAGTGTGGGCCTGTGAGTGGTGGGAGGGGCAGAGAGACAAACTGAGCTGCCCAGGCGCCCCATGAAAGTCTTTCTTATTTGATGAAAACTATAAACCACAGATCTAGGAAGTTCAACAAATCCCAAGTAGGATAAATACAAAGAACATAACATCAAAGCAGATTATACTCAAAATGCTAAAAATTAATAATAACAAAGAAACTACTAAGGCAACTAGAAAGAATAAAAGGAACACTATACACAGGGGAGTAAACATAAAAGCATGACAACCTTATTGTCAGTAACAATATAAACAAAAACACAGTGGAACAACATTTTTAAAGCATTGAAAGAAAAAACATGCCAACCTAGAAATTAATATCCAATGAAAATATCTCAAAAACAAATGCAGAGTAGAGCTTTTCAAATAAAAGATGAGATAATTCATTTCCAACAAATTGGACAAATATTAAAGAGTTTTTCATACTTAAAAAAATAATGCCAGATGGAAACTTGGAGCTACATAAAAGAATGAAAACCTCCAGGAATGGTAGATATACTAGTAAATATAAAATATTTTTCTAATTTAACCTGATTTTAAAGATAACTGGCAATCTAATACAAAATGACAGGGGTGCCTGGGTGGCTCTGTCGGTTAAGCATCTGCCTTCAGCTCAGGTTATGATCCCAGAGTTCTGGAATCCAGCCCTGCGGCAGGCTCCCTGCTCTGCCCCTTCTCCCATTTGCACATGCACACGTGCACAACCTCTCTCTTTCTCTCAAATAAATAAACTTTTAAAAATAAAATTTAGTATATAAAGGAAAAAGACAATAATTTATTGAATTGTTCCTAACACATGTAAAAGACTAAATGACAATAATAGTACAACAGACTGATGGGACAAGTAGAGGTTACTGCTGCAAAGATCTTACATCAGAAATAGAGTGATGTAGGGGCGCCTGGGTGGCTCAGTGGGTTAAGCCTCTGCCTTCAACTCAGGTCATGATCCCACGGTCCCGGGATCGAGCCCCACATCGGGCTCTCTGCTCGGCAGGGAGCCTGCTTCCTCCTCTCTCTCTACCTGCCTCTCGGTAGGGAGCCTGCTTCCTCCTCTCTCTCTACCTGCCTCTCCTCTCTGCCTACTTGTGATCTCTGTCTATCAAATAAATAAATAAAATCTTTAAAAAAAAAAAAGAAAAAGAAATAGAGTGATGTATTACTTTATGACAGACCATGATAATAATGTATATTGTAAACTAAAGAGCAGCTGCTTAGAAATTAAATGGTGGTATAGCAAATAAGCCAATAATGGAGGAAAAAAAATACAAGAAAGATTGAATTAATGCAAAAGAAGGTGGGAAAAGAGAACGAAAGGAACAAAGAATGGACAGGGACAGAAAGAACAACTATCAAGATGATATATTTAAACCAAAGACTAATGAAATATATAGTTAATATTAAACTGATTTGATTTTATAATTATATTATGAAATGCTATGAACACCCTAATTAAAAGGCTGAGATTGTTAGGATATAATAAAAGTAGAAAGGAACCATATGCTGTCTAAATGCTTTATATTTAGAGAGATAGGCAAAGTGAAAGGATGAAAAATTTATGCAAATATTAATCTAAAGAAAGCTTGAGAGGCTATGTTAATATCAGCCCAAGTGGAATTCAGGACGAATAATATTGCCAGGGATGTAGTGGTATGTTTTAAAGTGATTTTAAAAAGTTGTTTTTAGCAAGTGATCAGAAGTACAGAGCAATCTTGTGTATATATATGCTGTTCACAACAGCATCAAAATCACAAGTACTTATTGATAAAATTGCAAGAATTATACTCTGAAAGCTATAAAAAGATTACTAAGGGAAATTAAAGAACACCTAAATAAATGGAGAGCTAAACTGTAGCACTTCGGGAAACAGACACTAACACAGAGATAGAAACACAAGTTTAATAGGGTCTAGTGAAAGACCCATATATATTGTCAGTTCTCATTATTCATGGTAGTTAGGTTCTATAAAGCTGCCGTGAATATGGAATTTGCAAATATTGAACCTCAGGGAAATACAGTGTTAAGTTCCTGCAAGCCTCTCAGGTCACAAGACTTTCATCAACTCATCAATACATAACCTTGTTTTTGTGTGTGTTTTTGTTTAAAGACACCTTATTTAATAAGTGCCAGCACTCCAACTCCGGACTGAATGAAGCTTATTTAACACACATATCTTCTCTGGAAGGCACATCACAGCTTTCTTGCACCTAGGAACATTAGACAGCACTTCAGCTCTACGCTTGGGGCTATTTAAAACAGTGAAACCACCACCAAAAAAAAAAAAAGCACAAAATTGCAAAAAATATGGTGCTAAATATACCACAAAAAGGACATTTGTTTGTAGTATAAGAGCTGAGAGAAGGCAAAGCATCACCTTTATTGGATCTTAGCTGGTAACATGAACATTGCACAATTCATGGGCGAGTACAATGATGTTCTGAATTATAATAAGGAATATATATATGTATATTTGGTCTTCATCCCAGTTCCTGGCACAAAGCTCCTAAAATCCTTGGAATTTCCTAAGTGATCAGAAAGATACAGGTTTCTTTTGTTATTCATAATAAATCTCAGCCACATCTAGGCTTGTTAATGAGGTGATTTTTGGAAAGTCCCTAGATTATGGAAGGATGAAGCCTATTTGCCAGAAAAACCAACCTTGTGATTAGAGGGTTGAAACTTTCAGCCTTACCTCCTGACTACCAGGGAGGGGAGAGGGGTTGAAGATTGAAGTGATCACCAGTGGCCAATGATTTAATCAATTGTGCCTATGTAATGAAACCTCCATAAAAACCCAAAGGGACGGGGTTCAGAGAGCTTCCAGCTTGGTGAATTAGAACTCATCCTTGTGCTGGGAGAGTATCACACCCCAAATCCATGGGGACAGAAGCTTCTATGCTCAGGATCTAATGAACATGAGATCTAATACATCTAATGTATCTCTTCACCCGGCTGTTCGTTCATGGATGTATGTTTTCCTTTATCTTGGATCAGTAAGTACCTAAGGGTAGAGTTGTTGGATTGTGTGTTGATCATGTTTCTGACTTGGCACTATTGACATTTTGCACCAGATGATTCTATTTTGTGGGGGGTTGTGCATTGGAGGATAAGTTTAGCAGCACCCCTGTCCCCTACCCACTAGGGACCAGTAACATCCTCTCAATTGTGACAACCAAAAAATGTCTCCAGACATTGTCCCTGGTTGAGAACCACTGTAGAATCTGGTAGCCACTTAGTGGGGATTGAAAATAAAATTGTAAAAACAAACAGCTCAGTAAAGGAAATATTTTATCCTCAGATACATGAATATATCTCATAGTTCCTTTACCAGGGAGAGGCAAATCTTAGGTCTTTCATTCATTCACAGAAGATTCTGTTTAGTGCATTTCATTCAAAAATTCCAAAGCATTAGTCCCATTGTGTTTAGATATTGAAAAGCACATGGTGTTTTTATTAAATTTTCAGTAGTTTCATTATGTGTGTTCCTGGTAGACCCTCTAGTCACGCAGGTGCCTGGTTCTTGGTCATGTTGCGGGCTGTTCTCGTGGCATTTTATTTACCGTCTAGGCTTTCAGACAGTTTAAGACTGATGTTGCTGTCCCATTTCTTCCCTTATCTGTGCTGCATACACATTTTGGACAAGAAACATTAGCTTGCAATATTTCCTAAAGCAGGTTGGTAAATGCTTGAGTAGTCACTTTGTTGGAAGAATTTATCCCAGGCCAGAGAGTTTCACATAGAAACGTACGTATTTTCTGATGAGCCATCACTTCGCATTTATTTTTGCAGGAGCTGCCACCCAGAATCTAATTTTAGGTATCGTCACTAGCGTCCATGCCTGTGTAATTTTGACTGGATCTACATTCCTTTCATTGTTGAAATTAGTTGAATGATTCTGTAATTTGCTTTAAAATGCAAAGAAGATAATTTTGTAGCTATATTTTAATTTGCAGAGCTTGTGTTTCTGCCACTGATGTTTCTTTTTCCTGACAAGACTTTAAAAAGTGTGGGAAGGACTCAGCACTGTAACTTAGCCATGGGAGCAGCCTGAGTCCGTGAGCTCTCCCTCTCCAAGCTTCCCCTGCATGACCTATTCTCAGCACCGATGGTCAACATTTCCTAAGGAAAGTCTCTCCTAAAGTGGGAGACAAGACGAGGTATGGCTGCCGTCCATTGCCTGTTAATCCTGCTGGTATCCAGAGAGGCCTGATGGGAGTTCTGAGAGCCAGATTGTCATTCTGGTCACATACACATGATTACGGGGGTCCCTAGGAAAGAAAATTCCTGTGATCTGAATCCTCAGCAATGATGAGAAGTATCATACCAACTCTAGGAGGCATTTTGCAAATGAGAGAATGGACTCAGAGAATGGCTAGCTCTAGATCACAGAGCTGCTACCTAACCCAGCAAAGTCAAAACCAAGCGTCTAAGTAAAATCCAGGGTTTTTTTTAATTTTTTGTTTTGTTTTGGGTTTTTTTTTTCATCGTTTTTCACTCTGCCAAAACTATCTCCATCGAAATTTGAAGCCCAGCCTAATGATCTCTAATCAAAAACATTTAGCCTTTTAGAATAGCAGCCCCAATCAGAGCTCTCCAGGATATCCATCATTGGAAACTGATCGTTTGTTGGCTAGATGTGTTTCCAAGACAGAAATTTATGACCTGTCTGCAAGGGGTGAGGAGAGGGCAGGAGATGGTTGGGGGAAGTATATTGCCTTGAAGCCCTATAAACTAAAGAGCCAAACTGTGAGGCTTTCTTAGCAAAGTACACCACTTTATGGTGCATGAGTACAGGTGTGGTACCCAATAATAATGTGGGAGTTGCAGCTATCCAGAGAATGTAGTCTCTAGAGAATCCTTAGATTATCACTTCTGTGGGCTTTCTACCCTCTGTGCTTTAGTCTGGCACTCACTGGCCTCTGATTTAAAGAGTTGAGTTTGCAGGCAGTTTGCTAATTACGACCCAGTGAGGCACTTCTGGCTTTGGTCAGAGTGAGTGGGTGTGAGCCAGCACGCAGCCATGGCCTCCTATTGCCATCTGTGATTTAGAGCAAAATCTTTGAGAGAAGTATAACTGCCTGAATTACTGCTCTTTTATATGTTTTTAAATGAGAATGTAAAGGCCAAGGGCATTTTTTCCCATTTAATACTATTAAATCCATCATTAAATCTCTCGCTGAACACTGGCTGATTTTAATGATGCCCTCCAGTCCCGATCCTAATGCTTGACTGTGTTAATATTGTTGTATATATAGATACAATAAATAATGCTTAGCTAAGATGGTATGAGAAGCACTGCTATGTGTATCAATAAAAATAGTCGTGCTAATGAGACCAAGTGTCAGGAACAGATGGTGTGGTGGGAATCCAGCCATTGGTGCTTAAAGTACAGTAAAGGACAAAGCTCCATGGCACATTGAATCTGTCACTAAAACCTGCCCGAATCCTCTAAATATTTTACAGCAACTTGGCATAAAAGGATTAATTTGAAGTTATCATTTCTATTTTTACTATCTTACTTTATAGCACCATGACATAAGAACCACAAATGCTTTCCAGGGTCGTTTCTATTTACTGACTCCCGTACCCCTGGCTCCTGGGCAGTCCGAGATACTTACCTGCCTGACTGCCTTACCATGTTGCTGAGTGATACTCACCTTTTTGTCGTATAAGACCAAGCAACAGAAGGTGTGAGCTCTTGATTTTCATTTGTAAACATCTGTCATTCTGAGGATGACACATTATTTTTGACCCGGATATCCAATATTACATCCCTCGCTTTCTGACTGTTTTGATCTTTGTAGTCAGCACTCAGATCTAAGGTCATACGAGGAACTAGTGTGCCGGTGTGGTTTTGGGGCTAACATTTCATTTGAGCCTCCCATCGACCCCATGAGTCAAGTACTATTCTCATTCGCCACTTAGAGATGAGGAAACGGGACCCGGAGTTGAAATAACCTTCCCAAAGGGCATAGAGCAGAAGTTGGCAGAGCTGGGGTTCAAACTCCACAGTCAGATTGTAGAACCCAGCCCCTTGGCCTCTGTGCTGTCCTTCTGCCCAACACAGCAGACATTGTGGGGTGAGTATAAAGTTTCAGAGCAGGCTCAGAATGGGTCCTCACCAAAGACGTGTGGAGTGGAGCGGGGAGAATATGTACACGGTGAGTATGGCACTAGGTGAACTCAAGTTCCTAAATAACTCCTTAAAAGTTTATACTGACTCCAACTCCCAGAATTTCTGAAGTGTGTGGAAATAGTTAGAAGTTTTCTAAAGACTGGAAGAAGATACAGCAGAGAAACCTTTCATCTATGATATTTTTTAGAACTTTTATTTTAAGTCTCTACCAGAAATCCGAAGTGAAATAAAATGTCCCTCTTTTATTGCCTTTATAGAACTTCTGATAAGATTCTGCTGTAAAGAGAGAAAAGGAATAAGGGAAGAGTAAAGTTTTATTCTTTTTAAGCTAGTCTTCCTATCTTTAGTAGTCGTAACCTTTACAGGTAATTGTTAGAGATTTGGATATAATTTTTGAGCTAGCGCTGTCCTTTTAAAGGCGGGGAGAATCCACCTCTGTGCTATTATTTTAGATTTAGAAATGGCCACTTAATGTGAGTGTGGCACTAAGCTGGTGATATATAATTTCATTACTCACAGACCCCATTCCTGTAATTCTCCATTCTCTGTTTTACTCTCTTCCTGTTAATACAGATCCACAAAGATTAGAACTTGGAATGACTTAGCCAGGGTATGATTAGGAACAGACAAACCAGTCCAGGCTGACCTGAGTAACTCTGACTCATCCTTCTGCCTCATCCTATCTCCCTGTCCTCTTGGCGGCCAGGACACAAGCAGGGAGGCAAAAGGGGAGAAAATGAATAAAACCTCAAATGGTTCCAACATCTCCTCTGTGCTTAAACACTAAACAAGATTCGAACAGTTTAGGTAACTAGCTAGAATTTCCTCAGCAGCTAATTTTGGAGGAGTGAGGAATCGTGCAAAAGAGCACTGAGAACACATTCACAGGAAAACTAACACAGCCATCTTACTGGGTCATTATGAATTTTTAAACTCTAATAACTTAGGATGAACTCATGATAGAAGCAGCTTCTGAAGGTAATTGAAAAGATATGGACTACATTGTAGGGCAGTACCATTATATTTGGTATATTCTTCAGATCCTGAGATAAAAAGTGACTCAAAAAATCAAAGTCCTCACATTCAGTAAAAAAAAATTGCTCTTGTATTTAGCGCCAAGTATTTATAGCACTTGTTCCCCTTGTGCAAATAACCTAGGATTTTAAAGTTGAGAAGCTGAGTATCTTCATATTGCACAAAGCAGTATATTTTTCTAGTATGCGAATAGAGAGTATGTACTAGCACACACAGTTTTGTTTGCCAGCCCATCTGTCTTCGGTCTTTCCTTTGCTCAGAGTCTGTTCCTGGCCCCTGGAGACATGGAAGTCCCAGGCCTTGTGCCTATCATCTCTATTCTCTGGGCGTTTGGTGTGACCCCAAATTTGGAGCTTACAGAGGTTTGACAGAGTATTACTACCACACACACACACACACTGAGATCTCAGACCCTCTGCAGGGTGCTGGAGACCGCAGTTCCTCCCCAAGACTCACTTCTAGGCAGAGAAGTATCCAAGACAACAAAGTTCTGGAAAGTCTGGGCTGTGTGGGCCTGGTTGTGATCAGTAGGTATTGCCTCCAGATTCTCAGGACTACCTCAGTTTCCCTGAGGGGCCTGGGATTTAAATAAACCCCTTGCTAATCATTCAGGCCAGAGCAGCCAGTGAAATAAATCCATGTTTTCAGCAAGGCATCTGTGGAGGTTCCTTTGAGTGTTTTCTTTGAGGACTATTGGGAAGTGCCTGGTTACACCTAAAAAGACACTTTCAATCAAAGTTAACGTAGCTCCCAGAAGGGCTTGCGATGGATGGATGGGATTGATAAAGTACAGTATCTGTGCTTAGCACTTTTAAGTGCTCAAGGGAGTGTTGATTGGCTGCCCTGAAGACGCTCTTGAATGACTTTCCCTTTCCATGAGGGCCCCGTCTGGTACTATCAGAGCAAGAATACAATATCTTAGAAAAGAACTTGGTTTTAAACCTTCAGGGTGATCTTTTAACCATGCTTTCCTTTTCTGGAAATTTCTGAAAATGGCGCCCTCCACATCACAAAGCGTGTCTGGGTTCCAGAAGGACAGTCAGGCCAACTGACTTATTACAGAGATGTTTGGTGGAGAAAAGAACACGTATTTTGTCGGTGACCAAGCTTGACTTAGTCCTTAGGACAGCGTGAGGTTGCAGTGAACCCTCTCAGGCTGCTCCGGCATTTGCTGTTGTGTGGTGTCATTGGCTGGTAGATATCAAGCACCCTTGAGAGAGAAGCATGAGTTACACATGCTGAGATGGGGTGGGCTCTGTCCCATTGCAGAGCAGGACTAGAGCTGCTGGCACAAAAACTGCAGTTTTTATCTGTACCCTCACCTTGTGCATCGTCTACCCAGAGTCCCCAGACAGTGACAGCACACGAGCCCCCCGGAGCACACAGAACCCCCTCGGTCTGCCACCACTTTTCAGAATCTCCACAGTTAGGGTCCAGGGCAGAGGGAATTTCTCTCCCTCAAATCTGGAAGGGGACATTAAAGAATATTTGGAAGGTGCGAGTTGGGAATGTATGGCAGTTATCAGATTCTGAGAGCAAAAGCTTTATTGTCCTTGTGACATAATTATTAGCATTTTCTCACTTAAATCTCTGCTCATTGTTTTCCTGCTGGGAGTGATGGATTTTATCTCCCGCTGTCTTCTGCAAAAAAGATACCAAGAGAAGAGGTGGCCAGCCTGGACTCAGGGTTCCAAGCCGTCATTCACTGTCCTTGTACTCTATGTAACTCTCTCAAACACTTTAGAAACTTGTCTGAAACAACAAGGCTTTTGGATGTTGAAAATGATTTGTCTAGAATATATTCAAACTTAAGAAAACAGATTCTCTATGTACTCACAGGCCAAAATAAGCATTTGTGGGCTTCCTTCCTTCCTTCTTTTTACTTCTGGATATCCAAATGTCATTAAAGTATTTTGAGTCTTGTTATAGGGTTGTATAGCACCAATTTTATCTTCAGAAGTCTTGTCTCTGAATTTTCCATGAGTGCTCTGTGTATGTGTGTGTGTGTTTAGGAGCAGGAATATTGGTCCATAAACCTAACTACCAGTTTAAATGGTCAAATGTTGGTGGAGGTCCAAACCCTTGATGTTACACAAAAAGGGCACAGATGGAAATTAGTGAATGCTTTTCAAGCTGGATCTTTTGAGAACCAGTGTTGCAGGTCAAGGTTAAAAAGTTTCAGGAGTACTTTCAAATGGATTACTATGGAAAACCTTTGCAGGGTCACTGTAGGTCCCTTGTCCTACAGCAACAATAAAGGTCACAGCTCGGGCAGTATGTCCCCTAAATGTTCAGTGGGGACTTTGCACTGTCTTTTAAAATTCTAATGCTGACCTTTCCTTTTTGGGTTCCGTTCCTTCCTCTTTCTCATGCTGGCAGAATTAGTGCCTTAAAAAAAATAACATCATAAATCTGGAATCCTGTTTCTTTATTTTATAATGTTCGCTAGCATTTTCAGATGTTTGGGCTACAGGGCTTTGGGTAACATCTATGTTAAGCCTTTCAAGTGCACTCTGTTTACAAGTCTTAAGATATGAGGACCCTAAATCCAAAAGAAGACTGTCTTCATGCCCAAAGGGAAACAGAAAATCAAAACGTGGGCCAGAATAATTTAAAGAAGAAAAAGAGAAAAGAACCCTTTCCTTCCAGGTTTCTGATGCCATAATTTTTGGTGTGTGCATGTTTACTTATTTGGACCAAAGTCACCCAGATAATAAAGCCCTACATGGCCTTAAATGTCACACAGGCTAGCAGTATTCATCTCAGTACTTCTCCATCACATTGGAGAAAATATATTGTATTCCCAATGTACAGAAAATAGAATTCTAAAATATCTTTTATATATATTTGGATTTTACTAAGTTCAAATCATTGTTTATATTTTACTATAGTTGGCTAATCTAGTAACAAAATGCAAATACCTTTTTGCTATGGGATTACTTAACCCCACTTCTTTGCTTCTTTTTTCCTGTCATTAATTCATTCATTCATTCGTCCATTCATCCATCGAACAAGTGTGTTCAGTACCTTCTACCATATGCTAGCAGAGACTGCTAGGCCTCAAAACAGGAGCCAGTGAACTTTTTCTATAGAGAGCTGGGTAGTGAATATTTTAGGCTTTGCAGGCCCTACAGTCTCCATGGCAGCTACTTGGTTGTGTCCCTAGAGCACAAAAGCGGCCATAGAGCCATAGTGACTTGTGTGGATTTAGTTGTGTACCAGTAAAACGTCATTTACAAAAATAGGGGACAGGTCACTTTTGTCTGGAGGTCATCGTTTACTGACACCTGCTCCATGATACAGTGATGAACTAAAAAGAGAAGATTCTGTGTTCTTAAGAAATTTACAAATTACTAGATGGAGGCAAGAAACAAACCAGAAGATATATAAATGTCAGATAGGTCATAAGTGCTGAGAAGGAGGCAGGGTGAGAGGATGGGGAGCAGTGGGGCAAGTGTTACTTAAGGTAGGGCAGGCAGGGAGCCCTCTCTGTGAAAGTGACAGTGAAGCAGAGATGTAACAAATGAGGGAATGTTGTTGCTATTGCGGAGTAGAGTACACAGGCTACAGTTACAGTAAGTGCAAAGGCCCCAAGGCAGGAACTTATTTGGCTTGTTTGGTGAAACAAGGAGGCCATTATAGCTAGAGTAGAATAAGTAGGGAGACAATAATGGAAATAAAGTCACAGAGAAAACCAGAGGCTACATCATATAGGACGTTAGAGGTTATTGTAAGGACCTTGGATTTTATCTCTGTGAGATAGGCATTCATTGGAAGTTTTTCATCAGAGAAGTGACAGGATCAGTTTTGTGCTTTTTTAAAAAAATTTTTTATTAACATATAATGTATTATTAGCCCCAGGGGTACAGGTCTGTGAATCACCAGGTTTACACACTTCACAGCACTCACTATAGCACATACCCTCCCCAATGTCCCTAACCCAAACACCCTCTCCCTAACCTCCTTCCCCAGGCAACCTTGAGTTTGTTTTGTGAGATTAAGAGTCTCTTATGGTTCATCTCCCTCCTGATCCCATCTTGTTTCCTTTTTTTCCTTCCCTAACTCCCACACCCCCCCACATTGCCTCTCAAATTCCTCATATCAGAGAGGTCATATAATTGTCCTTCTCTCATTGACTTATTTTCCTCAGC
Source organism: Martes martes (assembly GCF_963455335.1). NCBI lineage: Eukaryota > Metazoa > Chordata > Mammalia > Carnivora > Mustelidae > Martes > Martes martes. Next base: position 59,976,211 of record NC_137896.1, read on the forward strand.
ATAATATCCTCTCGTTCCATCCATGTTGTCGCAAATGGCAAGATTTCATTTCTTTTGGTGGCTGCATAGTATTCCATTGTGTGTGTGTGTGTGTGTGTGTGTGTGTGTGTGTGTGTGTATAAACACGCACACACACACATCACATCTTCTTTATCCATTGAGTTTTGTGCTTCTAAAGATCACTCTGATCTGGGGCGCCTGGGTGGCTCAGTGGGCTGAAGCCTCTGCCTTCGGCTCAGGTCATGATCCTAGGGTCCTGGGATCGAGCCCCACATCGGGCTCTCTGCTCCGTGGAGAGTCTGCTTTCTCCTCTCTCTCTGCCTGCCTCTCTGCCTACTTGTGATCTCTGTCTGTCAAATAAATAAATAAAACCTTAAAAAAAATCACTTTGATCTGTTTCTGTAGTGTAATTTTACCATGTTCACCTAAAACATCCCTCTGGCTGATGTATGGAGAAGAGACTTGTCAGGAGACAAGGATAGAAGCAAAAAAAAAAAAAAAAAGAAGAAGAAGAAGGAGGAGGAGGAGGCGGTGGGGGAGGGGGAGGAGGAGTAGGAAAGAAAACCTTAACAAAAGTGAAATAGGAAATAAAAGTGGCATGTACTGGGACGGTAGCAGTGGATGGTACAAGTGGCTGGGTTCTGGGTACAAACTGAAGGTTGAGCTGACAGTATGTGCCAATAGACTAAATGTTCAGTTTGAGAGAAGAAGACTCAAAGTGACTCCAAGGTTTTGATATGAGCAGCTGGAAGAATGAAGTTGCCATTTACTCGGATTGGGAAAGCTTTGGGAAAAGAAAGCCTGTGGTGGAAATCAACAACTCAGTTTTAAATGTATTAAATAGGGATGCTATTCTGATATCCAGGTGGCGGTCATTGGGAAGCAGTTCAAGATACAAGTCTGGAATTCAGGAGAAAGATAAACGTTAGCAGGATAAATGTGGCCAGGATGAGATCACCTAGAACAGAAGTATACTTGGAAAAGAGAAGTGGCTGTTGGGCTGAATCCTAGTTCACACAATTCCTCTTGTAAAGGAAACTGGGAAGGAATGGCTTCTGAGGAAGAAGGAGAACTGAGGGAAGGTGATTCAATGACCAAATGCAGAGATATTCATGAAGGAGAGAATTCTCAACTGACACAGAGTGCTGAGAGGTCCAGTGAGATGGAGACTGAGAATTGGCATTGAGAATGCCAGAGCAGTATTGCCTCATTTGGCTGGAATTGGCAGATTGAGAAGAGAAGTAGAGACAGAGAGTATCAATAGCTCTTCCATGGAGTTTATGTAAAAAGGAGCAGAAAAATGGAACAGTGGCTAGTGTGCTGAGATCAAGGAAGAGTGTTTAGAAATGGGACATACATTTTGCTTTTCTATAGTGATAGGAATGGCCCATAGAAAAGGATTATGAACAGATAACCATTAAAGTTTCAGTGGTGCTTTAGATGTTGGGATTCTAGTTTTGAATGGGATGTTCCTTACCTTTTCATATAATGATACTGTGGCAATTCTTTCAGTATAATTAAAGGAGACTTTCTGTATATGTGTCTGGAAATGTATGTGACTGGAAATGTATGTGACTATATGTGACTGGAAATGAAAAGACCTAGAGCCTGGACCTGGCTTCACCATTTGTCACTGTTATCCTTGGGAAAATTTCTGAGCTTCAATTTCTTTACCTGTAAAATGAAGTTTAATAATAATAACAATGACTATGCTGTCACTTTCCCAGGGTTTTTTGTTTGTACAAATTCCATGAAAACTGTGAATCACCACAATGGTATGTGATGCTAAATGCATATCAATTATCTTCCTGCTGTTTTAAGAATTATTTTTTAGGGATTTATTCTAAGCAATTTGAAGTTGGTTCAACTTATGAAAATCAAATAATATATAATAACTGTAGAACAAATGATTAAAACCACACGATCATCTCAATAAATACAGAAATCCAGCACCTTTCATGATAAAAATATTCAACAAACTAGAAATAGAGGCAAACTTCTTCAGCCTACAAAAGGATGTCTGTGGGAAACCCACAGATAATATCACGTTTAATGGTAAAAAACTGAAAGCTTTCCTCCCATCCAAGAACAGGAACAAGTCAAAGATGTCTGCTTTGATGGCTCCTATTCAACATGTATTGGAAGTACTCTGTAGGGCAGTTAGGCAAGAAAAAAGAAGCACCCCGATTGGAGGGGAAGAAGAAAAGCTATTCACCGATAGTGTCATTTTCAATATATAAAGCCCTAAACCCACCTCTAACTCATACACAAAACTATTATAACTAACAAACAAGTCAATAAAGTTGAAGGATACAAGACTGATATACTGAAATAAGTATTTCTTTACACTAGCAATGAACAATCTGAAAGTGAAATTTTAAAAAATTTTGATGCCATTTACAGTAGCATCAAAAGAACAAAATACTTACAAATGAAATTAAATTGCAAACTACAAAACAATGTTCAAAGAAATTCAAGGCGTAAATAACTGTAAAGACATTTGGTGTTCATGAATTAGAAGAGCTAATATCATCAAGATGGCAATACTACCCAAATTAATCTACATATTCAGTACAATCTCTATCAAAATTCTAATCACTATTTTTGCAGAAAAGGATAAGCTCATCTTAAAATTCATATGGAAATGCAAGAGACCTCCAAAACCCAAGAAAAATCTTGAAAAGAACAAAATTGAAGTACTCACATCACACTTTCTGATTTCAAAACTTACTATGAAGCAGCAAAGTATAGTACTGGCATAAGGATGGACATATAGATCAATAGAATAGAATTGAGAATCCAAAATTAAGCCCATGATTTTATGGTCAAGTGATGTTTGGCAAAGATATCAAGTCCATTCAATGGGAAAAGAGGAATCTTGTCAGCAGTTGTTTCTGGGACAACCAGAGATCCACACGCAAAAGCATGAAGTCAGACCCTTACCTCACATCATATACAAAAATTAACTCAGAATGGATTAAAGACCTAAAATTTAGAGCCAAAACTATAAGAACATTAGAAGAAATCATAGGTTTAGATGATTCTTTTGGAATCTTTTGGATTAGGCAATTTTTTTTTGTAAATATGACACAAAAAGCACTAGCAACAAAAAGAAAAATAGCTAAGTTAGACCTTATCACAATTTAAAACCTTTGTGCTTCAATGAAAATATTTGCAAATCATGTATCTAGTAAGGGTTTAGTATCCAGAATATGTTTTTATTTTTTTTAAAGATTTTATTTATTTGACAGAGATCACAAGTAGGCAGAGAGGCAGGCAGAGAGAGGAAGGGAAGCAGGCTCCCTGCTGAGCAGAGAGCCCGATGCGGGGCTCGATCCCAGGACCCTGAGATCATGACCTGAGCCGAAGGCAGAGGCTTAACCCACTGAGCCATCCAGGCGCCCCCAGAATATGTTTTTAAAAACTCTTAAAACTCGGGGTACCTGGGTGGCTCAGTGGGTTAAAGCCTCTGCCTTCGGCTCAGGTCATGATCCCAGGGTCCTGGGATCGAGCCCTGCATAGGCCTTTCTGCTCAGCAGGGAGCCTGCTCCCCCCTCCACCTCCTGCCTGCCTCTCTGCCTACTAGTGATCTCTGTCTGTCAAATAAATAAATAAAATCTTAAAAAAAAAAAACTCTCAAAACTCAACAATGAAAAGAAAACTCAACCCAAGAAAGGGGCAAAGGATTTAATAGACATTTCCCTTAATTTCTCTAAAGAAGATAAACAAATGGCGAATAAACACATGAAAAGATGTTTGTCATTAGCCATTAGGAAAATAGATCAAAATTATGAGCTACCACTTTCTACTGCTAGAATGGCTAAAGTGAACAAAGTATTGGCAATGATGTGTAGAAATTAGAACCCTCATATGTTGATGGTATGAATGTAAGATGGTGCAGGGACTATGGAAAACAGTTGGCAGTTCCTCAAAAAGTTAAACATAGAGTTACCATATGACCCAGCAGTTCCAGTCTGAAATATATATCCAAGAGAATTAAGAACATATGTTCACACCAAAACTTATACATGAATATTATTACCAGCATTATCTGTAATAGCCAAAAAGTTGAGACAAGCCGAATATTTATCAACTAATGAGTAGATAAACAAATTGTGCTATAATGAAGCATTATTTGGCCATAAATAGGGACAAAATCCTGACACATGCTCCTACCTGGATGAACCTAGAAAACATTATGCTAAGTGAAAGAAGCCAGACACAAAAGGCCACATATTGTATGTTTCCATTTATATGAAATGCCCAGAATAGATAAATCCATCAAGACAGCAAGTAGCTAGATAGTGGCTGCCATGGGCGGGAGGAGAATGGAATTGGAAGGTACAAGGTTTAGCTTGTGGCTAAATGGCTAAATGACTTTAGCCATTCTAGCAGTAGAAAGTGGTAGCTCATAATTTTGATCTATTTTCCTAATGGCTAATGACAAACATCTTTTCATGTGTTTATTTGCCATTTGTTTATCTTCTTTAGAGAGGTACAAGGTTTCTTTGCGAGACACAGAAATGACAGAATTATTCTAGGATTAGATGTGGATGGCGGTTGCACAAAATCATAAATAACATAAACCCACTGAATTGTCCATTTTTAAATGGTTAAAATAGTGAATTTTTATCTTGGTTTTTAAAAAGTTATTTCATAGTTCCCAGTAAAAGTAACATAATAGGAATTTCAGACGCTGAGGTAACAGAAAAATGCAACAGTAGTACATCCTTTATTAGGAAGTGGCCAAGTTCTCCAGGATGGGACTCTCTTAAACACATACACACATGGATACACGCAAACCGTAAACATCTTTTCTTTCCTACTCTTTTCTTTCTTTTAATCATGAAGGTAGACAGTTGAGACCAAAAAAATAGCAAAAAAGAGCTTTCACATAGGAAATACAGTTAAGTTCTATGGTAAGTGCCTATTGCCCTAACCATATGTGGTCAATTATGTCTTAGAGCCTCATTACCATCTTTTTCCTTTCCCCGAAACCTATTAAAATTCCAAGTTCTGGGAGTCAGTAATCAACATGTTTTTCTGTAGCAATTAGAATTGGAAATGACTTAAGATCCTTAACACCATCCCTGCTGGATATGTGAAGTTAGCCACCAGTAGAGGCCCTGAATCATCCCACCATTGCATCGGTGAGAGTCCAGGGAGAATTTTTCTCAGTGCCTCTTTTCTCATTGTTAAATTCAGGATGATCCCTAAGGAGGGACTATACTGTTTTCAATGTCCTTTTTTCCTGATTATTAAATGTGGCATGTTCATCTAAAGGTGATACTGAGTGTAAAAAAAAAAAAAAAAATGGGGAGGGTCATTTCCTTGTCAAGAAATCCTCAAAGCGATAGGTTTACAACAATCCTTGCCTGAAATATTTGAGGAGGAACTGCTAAAATGGAGATGGCTTTCTCAGCTGTGTGTGTGTGTGTGTGTGTGTGTGTGTGTGTGTGTGTGACACACACATGCACATCTATCATACTGACAGAGATGCTCTCACAAAACACTCTTGACAGATAGATACATAGATATATAGATAGACACACAGACACACAGACAGATGGGCAGCCATATGGATCATGCTGATACTCACATAAAAGAAAAGATGGAGGTGCCAGCCCTGTCCCCGCCAGTTACTGTTGAGAGTTGGGGAGAATCACACTGGGGATATGTACATGAATACTTCTGTTGCTTTCTACATCTGCTATTAATCTTCCCCGCTTGCCTCCATTTCCCTTCTTCCATCCCAGTCACTGCCTCCCTGGGACACCCACCATTTCATCCCTTTCTGGTATCATTGGGACATTCCTACGTTTACTAGTCCCAACATCTGCGGACCTTCACTCCATGCCAGGGACTGTGTAAGATGCACAAGAAAAGCCACAGACCTCTAGAAGGTGAGCGCCCAGGAGGAAGAGGGACAGGAGAAGGCTGGATGAAGAGGAAGGAAGGGGAAGCGTGCCCAGGCAGTGGGGAGGCGGGAAAGCCCAGCAGGGGACTGGTGGCCAGCCCAAGGGTTACTCTGGCTGTGGTGCTTCAGCCACTGCTCTGCGTTTGGCTCTCTGCTCTCTGGCAAACCAACTGAAACGGGTCTTTATGACACAGACCTGCAAGGGCTGGGCCATATAGACACGCAAGCTGCCCATTGGAACTAGCAGCGCTAGAACTCATTTTTCCAGGTTTTGGTTCTGATTTTAAAAGAATAGCTGGGGTCTGCTCTGTTAATGCTGTGCGGGCTGAGCCTGAGTTCGTGGGGCCGCGTCGGGCAGGTGTCCAGCTACAGTGTGTCTCCTCTGTGCAGCCCCGAGGGCCTGGTGAAGGTGGCTGACTTGGCCGTGTGCATGAAGGCCAAGCCTGCAGGGGGGTTGCCTAACAGTGACCAACTCTTCAGGCTGCAGTTTTCAGGCTGCAGGAAAGAAAGGGACAGAGTAGAAAGCCTGCCAGATGCTGGAGGTGTCAAGCTAGCAATCCGTATCTGAGGTAATATAAGAGTTCTGAAGGAGGAGCCTTTTTCTGTAGTGGAGACGCTTGCAAGGCCAGGCAGTGGGAATGCTTAACCCAGCCTGGCAAAGCAGAGGCACAGGTCCAGTGCCGTGTCTTCCCTCTGTGAGGAAAAGCTGGCGGACCACTCCCCTGCCATTCGGCACTCAAGCCCAGGACGCAGGGTGGTCAGTCTGCGGACACCCACAGTCCAGGGGCAGACTGTACCAAACAGCCGGTCCTTGAGGTTGCACCCACCACCGTCTCTTGTCAGCTCATTTAAAGCCCACAGAGAAGAGACTCTAGTATCAGACATACAGCCAGATAGGGCCAAGACAATGTTTTAGAGGAATGGAGGGCTTTCTCTGTGCAGAAAGAATGGACACTCTTGGGGTCTTTCCTAAGACATTCCTGGGAAGGAGGCAGGTAAATGAGAGGGCCTGTGTGCTGTGTAGGAACTTAGCATGAGGTCTCACACACATGGGCTCTCCTCACTCTCAGCTCTCCTCACATAAATGTCAGTGTGTAAACAGAGGCACCAAAGCTGCAACTTACTTGACTGTGGCAGAAAATTATAGGCCCCTTCCTCTAGGCCAAAGGTGACTTTATGCCCAGACACCCCCTTACCAACAGTCTCTATCGGAAAGCACCAAGTTCCTTGCAGGGAACTATGCTTACAAAGTTGCAGTTGTGGAAAGCAGATTTCCCTAGAACCGTCAAATTCTCCACGTTTCAGAGAGTGAGTGACAAAATGGGGCCCGTGTCCCCTCTGGAAGCATTCACTGTGGAACCTGAGAGATCCCCCTGTACCCCTCTGCTCCACAGCTGCATCCAGGGCTTGGTCAGTCACAGAAGGCATCTGTTGACGGCCATGGGAGCCCTGTCAGCAGCCACCTTCCCTCCTCCACCAGCAAGAGGCAGAGAGACAGGGTGTCTCAGAGGCGGGTGGAGGCGTTGGTCCTTGGCCTCCCGGCTCCGTGACCCTGGGCAAGTTCTTTAACCTCTCAAATTCTGTTTCCTCATCTTTCACGTACCACTTACCTCACGGCTCTGAGAACAACATGAGATAAATGTAGAGCAAGTGCTTGGAGCGGCTCCTGGTGCTCAGTGACCATTTGGTTCATGGCACCTTTGAAAATCTCTTAGGTATCCGTGTTCTGCTCAGTGGTGGCCCAAGGAGCTGAACTTCCTAATCTCACCCTTGAGCTGGAAATTTTTAGCTGTGACCACAACTGCAGTGAAAGGTGACCAGTGATCGCACTAGCCATTCTCCGTATTGTGTTCACTCTTCGTACGTCAATTCAGACACAGTCCCTCTTCCTCCAAGCCTGACACTTCCTGTTTTAAACTCTTCAATAAGGGGAGAGCAAGGCTGCTATGCTCCTTTTGGGGCTCTTTATGCTTTTTAAAATTGTTTTGTCATAGATTCTGAATGTCTCTGAAGTCCTAGAGCCCCTCTGATCTAAAATACATAAGGTTGCCATAAATTACATGCCATTTTGTGATGTTCAGTAACTGCTGTGTGTTCCCTGGGCCTCCAGATTTCAATGCAAGTCTTCTTAGGGGAAGGACAGTGGTTTACACACATTCTGTATGGCCAGAAGCCAGGCAAAGACCATACTAAGCCTCTAAATGCAGTTGAATAAATCAGGCAGGTTGGTATCTTTCTTGTTTACTGAACTCAAGTACAGACTGACCCGGTCCACTCCTATCTGCAGTAGTAACTGGAGAACTCAGGAGAGCACAGGGGAGCCCGCCCTGACCTGGTGGTGCCTGGGGCAGGGCGGGGCTGTGCGGGGATCTAAGAGCTGGGACCAGGACCCATCTGAGCCTGGGCATTGTGCCCTCCTACAACTGCCTTGGAAGAAACCTGATCTAAGGTCAGAAGTTGGCCCTGCAGACTCTGTGTGCTCTAAAAGCAGTTCCTGACTCTGATGCTAAAACATCTGATATTTCCTGAGCCGATCACCTCCTCATTCCTCTCCTATTATAATTCTACTTCTCAACTGTTTTAAAAAGCTTTTTCTTCCTAAAAGCCTTCTTTCTCTCCCACTGTCCCCCATCCAAATTGTCTGGCGCAGGACTGCCGGGTTGCTCTGCCCAAAACAGCACCTGGCATGTCTGACCCCAGGTTCAAACACTCATAACCTACCACCACCCACCCCCTCTCCATGGCACAATCTGGCATTCAAAGCCCTATGGAGACCATGCTCTGTACTCTCCTCCGCTCTCCACTTGAGCCCTGCTGACTTCCACGCATCCCTTCATCCTAGCTCAGGTTCCCCATCAGCCTATTCCTAGGATTACCCAGGTCTCACCTTCTGTTCCTGGCTTGCTCACAGCTCACCTCCTTCATGGAGCCCTGAACACGCCGGCTCACAGTGAGCACTGCTCCCTTGCTGGGTTTCAAGCATCACCGCCCATCCTACATTTGGAGCTTGCCACATATGCACAGGGACGGTATTTTTTCTGGATAGGTGTGTTTGTAGATTCCCACCTCCCCAGTCATACTATAAGTTCCCTTACAGCGGAGCCCATGTTTGCCACTTGCCATGCCCCTTGCCATGCTCAGCCCCGTGCCCTGCACCAGCCAGCTCTCCCTTGTTCTGTAGACTGTGATCATGACACTCCTGGTGCTCTGGTTTCTACCTTAGGTGGGGCTGCTATTAGATGCCTCAGCGCTGAGCCCTCTCATTTTGGCTGGAGTCTACCATGGAGCCCCAGACTAAGCTATTTGTTGTGCAGACAGGAGTAATAAAAGATGATTTTAGCAGTCATACCAACAGCCCTTCGTCTGAGAGCCTGAAGCCCACTGCAGGAATGGTGGGATAAAGTGTGCTTCCTTGTGCCAGTTCCCTCTCCATTGTAATTAGGAAGCTGGCTTGTTTGAAATACAGTTTCGCAGGTGCAGGATTCATCCTCAACAGGTGATTATGTTTTGATTTTTATCATCACTTATAAAACAGAATGGGGAAAGAGATTTCAGACCATAAAGCATATTCCACTGCAAATGAGATATTAGTGTTAAAAATTTGCCAGTGTTGCTAAATATTTACCCAATACAGGGTTTCTACCTTCTGCCAACCTGAAGCATTCTCTTGGCAAGTGTGCTTCGTAGAACTTTGGAAGTCTTTCTGCATTACTAGTCTAACTACATAAATATAACCATCTGTCTGTACTAGGTAAACAGACTGACCTCTGTTCTTCTTTTTTTTAACCTTTGTTTTAATTTCTTGAAATTTGTCCAAAATAATCCTGATTCTGCTGTTGGTTCTTTGTGTGGAGCCAAAAAGATACAATTATAAAGAACTCCAGAAACATCTAGTACATTCCTTTTTTTCTCCATGTAATTTGAAACCCCTCTGAGAATTGTAATTTAGAAGTTCCCCACACTACCCTTCCTCCCAAGAAGTAGCCATGCCTTTTCGTGTGTTTCCTACTGTTGTGTTGTTTTGTTGTTCGACTATAGAAACTTGGAATTTTTAAAGCATCAAATTTATTTTAAAGTTTAAAGTTATTTGCACAGAACCAAACGACAACCGTTAGTAAAATTAGGTTAGTGGGTGTCAATTTAGTTCCTACTATGTGCTTAGTAGCTAGGTTCATATGTGGGGTATTTTTAATGCTTTTAGAGGCATCATTCACTGTCCTTCCAAAAGTCATTTTGGGAAATTAAATACTCATTCTAATGATGTCATCTCTCAGGCATTCCTAGAACTATTTTCTTCTTGAAAGCAAGGAGGATGAACAGAGAAGAACCAACATCCTTACTTGGTTTTTTATCCAAAACAGCTCTTGTTAGTTAGTCATGAGCTGATATGGGATGGACAGGTAGGGATGTGGATGGGGAAGTGAAGGCAGATGGGGGAACACTAGCAAAGACCTGCAGGTGAGGTGCACAGAGCCTCCTTACTGTGAGTGGCCAGGGGAACCTGGCTTGTCTAAATGAACACTCCTAGGAGAAACATGCTGGACATGTCACAGTGAGGCAGGACGTGAGATAAGACCGAGAAGTGGGACCTGCTCTAATGGGCAGTCAGGGATCCTCTCAACTGAGGAGACTCTTAGGGAGGCAGGTGGTATGATAGAGAAGGTGTTTAGGGAAGATTAATGTGGCATCAGGATTAATGACCTTTCCCCTAGCTGCAGTTGCCCTAACTTCCTTGTGTTCAACTACATTTTATGGCAGATGGTTCTAGAATTACATGTCAGAGACTTGGTCATGAAATTTCCCAGGGTGGGGAAGGAATTTGAGAATTGGAGCATGATTGTTTAACTCTGGAGTAAAAATGGTGCTTGGCTTAAGCCCATGCCTTGACGCTGATCAAAATAAATAGTTTTTTAAAAATTGTCACCACGTCGTCCTGAAGAGATACAAAAGAAATAAAAAGAAGAGCGAAAAGGCAAATGCCAGAGAATCTGAGAACATTAAGACCTTGGCTGTGTATTGAAAACAGGTTTCCAGAATAAATACTTTCCATTTCTATCACTCAGAAGAGCTGAATGTATCTGGGCAATTTCTGTGTAAACTTCCAGCAAGAATCTTGCTATGTGTTTACACAGTTGCTCTTGAGGTAGAGTGGGATAGGCTCCATCTAACTCCTTTCAAAAACTCTTTGATTATTGCATTTCTTTTCACAGTGTTCACAGACGAGAAACCAAAGACCCAGCAAAGTCAAGCACACATCCTGGTCAAGGGCAGAGCAAGGTGTCCTGATTCCTAGCATACTTGTCTTCACCTGCCCACTTCACCTAGTTCTGGTCTCTGCTTTCTCCTTTCCCTTCCCTTTTCACTCTCTTGTCCCACTTCTTATTTATTTTTGGTGGACCAAAGGTAGGAAAAGTTGGGACCAAGCTCAAGTAAGAAACATTAAGAACAAATAATGCTATAGTATATAGATTACATTCACACTTTAAAAATACCACTAATGAGAAGGAAGGGAAAAATGAAAGTGCAGGGGGAATCAGAAGGGGAGATGAACCATGAGAGATTATGGAAACAAATGAAGGGTTTTAGAAGGGAGGGGGGCGGGGGGTGGGCTAGTCTGGTGATGGTTGTTATGGAAGGCACGTATTGCATGGAGCACTGAGTGTTATACACAAACAACGAATCATGGAACACTACATCAAAAACTAATGTACTGTATGGTGACTAACATAACATAATAATAAAAATAAAATAAAATATCGTCCTGTTATTAAAAAAATACTGCTAATGATGGGGTACCTTGGGTGGCTCAGTTGGTTAAGCATCTACCTTTGGCTTAGGTCATGATCTTAGGGTCCTGGGGTTGAGCCCAGCTTTGGGCTTCCCACTCAGCGGCAAGTCTGCTTCTCCCTCCCCCTTCACTTGTGCTCTTTATCTCTCTCAAATACATAAGATCTTAAAAAAAAAAAAAAAGGAAAGAAATACTGTGGATGCATCTTGTTCTACGTCAAGTAACATACTCATGAAATAATATCAAATACAGTATCTCTACTTCTATCAAACCCCAGTTAAATGATCTTATCATTACTTTACAAACTGAAAGAAAATTGAAGCATGCAGAAGCCCTAGTTTCATATTCTAGGTGACCACAGAATGACTTGGTGGCCTTGAGCAGATAACTTCTCTGGGCCAAGTGCTCTCATCCCCTACCCCTCTGGTTCTGTGGTTCCCTATGACTCTGTGACCAGCCTCAGTGTCTCCTCATACTGAGTCCAGGGCTTTATCTGTACCTTTTTACACACTGTTTTTCTCTTTGTTTCTGGGGGCTCTGAAGCATAAAGTTTTAAAATATAAATATGCTTTAAGCAAGGTAACATTTTAAAACTGTTTAGTTGGGATTTTGCATCTCTAGCAATTTCTCAATACATCCCACTAGCGCCAACCTTCTTTCTTGTCAGAACCACTCCTGTCATGGCCCCCGGGCTTAGATCTCCTCATTGGCTAAATTGCTCCCTTATAGGCTTCCATGATCTGGGTGCTTGTTACCTATTCCAGGTTCATCTCTCTCTGTGGCAGAGCACTCCCTACCACCCGGCACCACCCTCCCTGCTGCCCCCGTCAAGCCAGGTTACTCACTCCTAGGACCATCAGGGCCACATTTACGTGGGTTCAGACCCTCTGTCAGAAACCTGCTACTCCTCTGTGGCTCCTTCCCTAAGTCAAAAACGTCCTTATCTTCTCAGTACTGCTATTCTACTCTAATACTGAGCACTCTCTAACTCCCCCTTTTATGACTTTATTGAGGCATAGTTTACATATCAAAAAAAAGAACCCATTTCCAGTGTGTGATTCAGTGGTTCATAGTAAATTTAGAATTGTGTCACCATCACCATTATATAAATCATTATATACATCATTCATCACCCTGGTGAGATCCCTCATACCCATCGTGTAGCTAGCAGTCACACATGAACTTAGACACACACCTACCTGCTGATTCGCACACCCCCTCACACATATACACTCACTCAAACATCTGTTGGTTCAGCTGGAATATTACTATCCTGTTCTATTTAGGCTTTTATTACAACAAATACTTTTGCAATCAGGTCTCAATATTTAGACAAGTTTGCTGCTATACAATAAAATTGCCACATACTTTGATAATTGTATTGAATATTTTTCAGAGATAAAATTTGTATTGTTCACCTTTTGTTCTCAAGAGTTGTTTTTCCTTCCAAGTTTTCTCATGCATTTTTACTTCAGGAATTCTTTCCGTACAGATGTGATTGGAAACTGTATTTATGTGATAATCTGACAAATGAGACAGAGCTAATTTCCAAAATACTCAAAGGGATTTTTAAACAACAATAGGAAAAATATATACTTTGATGTCAAAATGGGCAAGGATACAAAAAGGTATTTCAGGAATAGGAAAAGAAGACACCTAATAAATATGCTACACTAATAATTAGAGATGCAATTAAAGCAATGGTTCAAGGGATTCTTTTCCTATAAAATTGGCAGTGAGGTAAAAAATGGTTGTTTGTTGAGGTATAATTGACAAAATTGTAATGTATTTTAAGAGACCAGCATGATGATGATGAGATATACATATACATTATGAAAAGATTCCCACCATGAAGTTAACACTTCCATCATCTCACATATTTACCTTTTTTTAAGTTCTATTCTCAGCAAATTTCAGTTATATGATACCGTATTTACATTATTAGCAACTGTGCATTTGGATCTCACACTTCATGTATCTTATAAATAGTGAGAGTTGGTACCCTTTTACCAGGCTCTCCCTATTTTCTCTATACCCCAGACAACCACCATTCTACTCTCTGTTTCTATGAATTCAACTTTTGTTTTGTTTTAGATTCCACCTATAGTAATGCTGTATAGTATTTTTCTTTCTCTGTTTGGCTTATTTTATTTAGCATAATTTCCTCAAGGTCAATCCATGTTGTCACAAAAGGTAAGATTTTCTTCTTTTTAAGGCTGAATAATATTCCATTGTATATACAAACCACACTTTCTTTTTCCATTCATCCATCAATGGACACTTAGGTTTTTCCATTCTTTGGCTATTATGAATAATGCTGCAATGAACATGGGAATAAAAATATTTCTTTGAGATAATGATTTTGTCTCCTTTAGATATATACCTAGATGTGGGATTATTGAATCATGTCATAGTTATAATTTAATTTCTTGGGGAACCTTCATACTGTTTTCCTTAGTAGCTGTACCAGTTTACATTCCTACCAACAGTATACAAGGGTTCCTTCTTCTCTACATCCTTGCCAGTGTTTGTAATCTCTTGTCTTTTTTTATAATAGATATCTTCACAGATGTAAGGTGATAGTTCATTGTGGTTTTGACTCTCATTTTTCTGATGATTAGTAATGCTGTGCTCCTTTCCATGTACCTGTTGTCCATCTGTATGTCTTTTTTATGAAATGTCTGTTCAGATCTTTGGATTAATTGGTTTTTTGCTTTTGGGTTGTATGAGTTCCTTGCATATTTTGGATTTTAATCAGATATGTGGTTTGGAAGTCTCCTGTGCCAGAAGTTGTCTTTTCATTTTGTTGATGTTTCCTTTGCTGTGTAGAAGCTTTCAGTCTGATAGAGTCTCACTTGTTTATTTTTGCTTTTATTGCCTTTGCTTTTTCTGTCAAAACTGAGATAACACTCCCAAGACCAATGTCAAGGAGTTTACTCCCTGTGTTTTATACTAGGAGTTTTATAGTATCAGGTCTTACATTCTCTTTTCCAGTTTTACATTTTTATTATATTGTACACTTATTAACAAATTATTATAGTTATTTTAATACTTTTGTCTTTTAACCTTTATACTAGAGTTATGAGGAATTTATGTACCACCACTATAATATTAGAGTTTTCTGAATTTAACTACATATTTACCTTAACCAGTGAGTTTTATACTTTCATATTTTTGTATGTTATTAATTAGCATCCCTTTAGCTTGAAGAACTCCCTTAAACATTTCTTAAAAGACTGGTCTAGTGATGATAGAAGGGCTTTTTCAGGTAGAGTATTCTCAGGTGGCAGGTTGTCTTTTCTCTGTCAGCACTTTGACTGTGTCATCCCACTCACCTCTGACCTGCAAGGCTTCTGCTGAAAAAATCTGTGGAAATATTATGGTGTTTCTCTTGTATGTAACAAGTTTTCTTGCTGCTTTTAAGGTTCTCTCTTTGTCTTTAGCTTTTGACAATCTAATTATAATGTGCATCAGCATGGCTTTCTTTGGATTGTTCTTCTTTGGTACTTTCTGGCATTCCTGGATCTTGGTGTGTGTTTCTTTTTCATTTTAGGGAGATTTACAGTGATTATTTATTTGAGCAAGTTTTCTGCCCATTTCTCATTTTTTCTCCTTCTAGGACCCCCATAATGTATATATGTACATGTAACAGTGTCCAAGAAGTCCCTTAAGCTATCTTAATTCTTTTTTATTTCTTGTACTTTTTATTAGATAAATTCCAGTGCCCTGTCATCTAGTTCACTGATTTTTTTTTCTCTTGATTTAGTCTGCTGCTGAATCCTTCTATTAGATTTTTTTTTCCCAATTCAGTTATTACATTCTTCAACTTTGTGATTTTTTTCATACTTTTTAATATTTTCTGTCTCTTTGTTGAGATTATTTGTTCATAAATTAATTTCCTGACCTCAATGAGCATGGTTATGGACATTATTCTGAACCTTCTATTGGGTAAATCACTTCTCTGTACTTCATTAAGATTAGTTTCTGGAGATTTATCTTGTTCTATCTTGTTCTTTTCTTTGGAACATACTTCCCTGTTTCTTCATTTCTGAGATAGTCTGTGTTTGTTTCTGCACATTAGTTAAAACAGACACCTCTCCCTGGCTTGACAGACTTGTATTGTATAGGAGATGAATCTCATTAACCAGCCGAGCTCAAGCTCTTGACTACTGCTCAAACATTTGTGATTGTCCAAGCTGCCATTTTTGCTCTTAGTGGCTCCCAGTAGTTGAGAGTGTCCCAAGACTTCTCAGGGTCCCAAAAGGGAGGACTGTAGTTAGCACTTAGATGTATGTTGATCAGAAGCCAGTCCCTCTCACAGAGAAAGTATATATTCTTACTCCTTCCAGGGTGAAACTAGGAAATGGGCATTTTTGTCTGTCTGCCGCCTCTGCACTGTGCCCAGGTGTATAGATGCAAATGCTCCTGCATCCTTTAAAGACTGCCTCTTTGTTTTCTATAATCCTCATGAATGTGAGCCCTATGGACTATTGGAGTTAGGTGATTTGGGGGCATTCCTCAGGTGGCAGCCTTCAAATTTGGAGTGCCAAATTTGTGACCCAGACCCTGTGCTCCTCAGAGAGAAGCTGGGACTTGGGGGTTCCCTCCCAAGTATATGCTGTTCTAGGAATGGGATTAATAACATGAGTCTCAGTCTTTTCTACCTGTTTCAATGTGTATATTTTGTCTGTCACTTGATATGTAGGATTCGCTTATCTAGTTCCTGGATTTCTCTCAGAGGAGAGTGCTCCATGTGTAGATGTATATTCAGTGTGTCTGTGAAAGGAGCGAAATTCAGTAGCCTCCTAAGTGGCCATCTTGGTCTAGAAGCCACTGCAAATATGACTTTTAAAAAGAGTATTAATAAAGGTGTTTAGAAACAGTCACTTTCATATACTGTTATAGGATATGTAAATAAATAGACCATTTTTGGAGATCAATTTGACAATATATTAGCCCTTAAAATATTTATGCCGTTTGACCTAGAAATTCTGTACAAGTAATTTATACTGGAAGACATACACAACCATGAGAAGACCGATGTACGAGGATTTTTGCCAAAGTGTGGTTTATAGTAAAAAAAAAAAAAAAAAAAGGCAACAAATCAACTCTCCATCAGTTGATTAAATAAGGTATAATATTTCCAGGTAGAACAAACTATACTTCCAGGCAGTGGATTGTCTGTATAGCCTTTCAAAAGAGGATACATTTATATATTGTGTTGGAAAAGAAGAAATGAGAAATGAAAAAGATAAAGTCACCAAACAGTATGACCTCATTAAAAATATATGTATGGGGCGCCTGGGTGGCTCAGTGGGTTAAGCCTCTGCCTTCGGCTCAGGTCATGATCCCAGGGTCCTGGGATCGAGCCCCACATTGGGCTCTCTGCTTGGCAGGGAGCCTGCTTCCTCCTCTCTCTCTCTGCCTGCCTCTCTGCCTACTTGTGATCTCTGTCTGTCGAATAAATAAAATCAAAAAAATATATATATGTATAATCCCCATGTTAGTGTGTATGTGTGTGTATATACATACATATATATACACACACACACACACATATATATATATGTATATATATATAAATTGGATAAGTACCTGGCACTTAAAACTGTTCACTGTGGACATTAACCATAGGTGTTGGGATCCTGGGTGACTTTCACTTTCCTGCATTTTGTACTTTTGCAACGTTTAACTTTTGAACAAGAAGCATATATTATTTATGTAAGCAGAAAGATGCAATGAAGATAATTTTTCAATTAAATTAAAACTTAAAGTGAAATCATGTGTCCTTAGCCTAGCAGAGAATACAGGTGCAGTTAAGAACTTCACCAAGTCACAAATAGAGACGGACAAAGAGGTCAAGGTTTGCCTCATGTCTCCCCATGTACCCCCACAAAAGTCAGAAAGAAGTAGGTATTCCAGAGACTCCTCGTTGTTATGATTTCAAATACTTCCATGATAAGCAGCTCACCATTTTTTTAAAAAGATGTTTATTTATTGACAGAGAGGCAGGCAGAGAGAGAGGGGGGGAAGCAGGCTCGCTGCTGAGCAGAGAGCCCGATGCAGGGCTCGATCCCAGGACCCTGGGATCATGACCTGAGCCGAAGGCAGAAGCTTTAAGTCACTGAGCCACTGAGGTGCCCTAGCAGCTCACCGTTTTAAGAAACAGCCAGTTTACCACTGAGTAGTTTTAATGGTTCTTATGCTGACTTAAACTGCATTGTGTTGTTATGTTATATAATGCTGTATAAAGTTGCATACATGGTTACTGTCTATCTCACTTTTGCCAGAATATAGCATCCGTGAGGACAGGGACCACATTTGCAGCTCTGTCTCCAGCACTAAAGCAATGCTTAGCACAAAGCACCTGTGGAATATTGTCAGAAATTGTTAGAAAGTTTATAAAAATCAAACTCTTCCTGGTAGCTTTAACTAGTGGACCCTAATTGTGGTTGCTTGTCTCCATAAGCTACCTATAATGGTTTTTCCACAAGGCAGGCCCTTGGACGTCTGACACAGCAACTTAGGCTTCTTTTTCTTTCTTTCTTTCTTTTTTTTTTTTTTGCCAAACCTCTTAGACACATGAGACCAATGGAGTAACCATGAGGAATATGATTCCTTGAGCAGCATCTGTTAAGGCCAGGATGGGCATTTCTCCATGAGAAATAAAACCAGAAACAAAAACATGGCAACCATGAGGAACATGGATGCATTGTATTTACATTGTTCACCATGCATTGTTTGTCTGCCCCACGGTACTCACTGTTCCATGTCTGTTGTATTCCATGTTTTATCCCCAGGACATTTGCATTGCCTTACACCACACAGTGGATGCTCAGAAATTAGTTCAGTTGAATGGACATCTGGATGCACTAGTGGAAGCTGAATTGATTGGTCTAACTAAGTCATAAACTATTCAGCATGATTGCAGACCCCTTCTCAAGACAGGAAACTATGCCTGGTATTGTCAGCAAGGATCAAGGAATAGAAACATCTGTCTCAAATTTGTAGATTGTCCATTTGCTTTTGCGTATTCTGAACCTTCTTTCTCACTTTCTCCCCATGGAGACATCTGTGAGATCATCTTTGCTTCCTCATTGCCTTAAGTTCTTTTCTTTCCCCATTTAAAGACACAGCATCTGAGTTCAGGGTCTTATCTTCCTAAGACATCATTAATTTGGTGCCTGCCTCTTTTATCTTCATTCTGTGTTCTCAAGGAATATCTTTTCCCAAGGGGTAAGCTCTTTACCAGGCTCTACTAACCCAGTCTTTCTTGTTGCTTTTTTTCTAATAAAAGTGGTTATCCTCCTGTTTTCATTTTGGCCCTAACTTCTCTTTTCTCGCAGACCTATGAACTTCCGGGGGGAAATATTTTGATCTTTTGCTTCTCCAATTTGAGGATATTTTGACCTCGTGGTTTAAAAAGAAAACAAAAAAGATGGTTTCTTCCAGTCTCCCCAGCTTTCCCTCCTCCTCTGGATTTGGCTGTCTGTATCTGGAGTATGTCAGGAGACATTTCCCGTCTTCTATAAAATCATCCTGCCTTTTACATTCATTCCTAAGATGAAGAGACATCCCTGCTAGACTAGGGTGGTGCCACTCAGTGATTTCTATAAATCACCTCTCAAATTGAGAAGAAATACTTGAGTGAAGTTCATAGAAACCTGCGTGGTGGAGGGGAACTTAGCTGGGAAAGGGCTTGAAAGGGAGAAAGATGTGCCCCATTAGCAAGGTTGTGCTAAGGGCGCCACAGCTGCTGAGACTTGCCTTCCCTCTGGGGAATCGGACAGCCTACTCTACCAGGGATTTTTTTATCTGAGCCCCAGTGGCTCTCAAGGTCTCTTCTTGTCCAGACTGCCTGCTTTGCTCTGTGCCCTGCCTCTAGGCCGACTCCCGCCCCTGTGACCAGATTGCTTTCCACCCCTGTATTCACCTTTTCCCATTGGCTCCATCAGGTCTTCATAGAAGAGCTCTCAAGTCAGCGTACCAGCTGAACTGCCCTAACTGTTGGCCAGGGGTAGTCTGTAGGCATAAAGACGAAGCTTCTAACTCTTAAGAAACCCAAACCAACTTTTGGAAAGAGAATGCATTCTGCTTACTAGTAATTGTCCCATTTAAGAAAAATACCAGATGATGTGACAGTACCCCCTCCCCTCTGTGCACATGGTGCCCTAGTGGCAAAGGGAGTGAGGGAAGCAAATTATTGTTTAATAAGCACACTTTCATTATGCCTTCTATTTGACTATGAATAATTAACCAGTTAAATATTAAATAATTAATGGAGTGAAATAGATTAAAAAACAAATTCATAAATGTCTTCTCCTATAGTCATCCCCTTCTCTTCCCAAAGTCCAAGCCAAAAGCTGCCAACACTAATTATAAAAGTAGTGATAACAGCAGTGATCACCTTCCGAGGGCACCCACTTCATGCCAGACGCTGTGCTGGGTACTTTGTCTGTCACTAACCCTTTTAGTAATCCTGCAAGATAGGGTGATTAACACCAATTCACAGACAAGGACATCAGTAATCAGCAAAGCAAAACTGCCCAGGGTCATTCTGCCAGTTCACAGCAGGGCCAAGATGACACATGGTTTCCCAGATGCTGACTCCAAACCTGTTTTGTTCTGACATTCCTCTTCTCTGGAATTGAGGGATTTTGTCAAATGCACATTTCTGATTATCTGTCTGTGGAATTGGGTTGGGCAACATGGTAAAAGGAAAACATGGACAAGAATGTAATTATCACCCTCTTACACTTCTGGCTTCCATAGTCTTTCTCTCTGTCCCAAATAATACCTTCTCTACCCTTAGACACATATGAAAGAGCTGTTTCATTGTTGCAAAACACAGCTAGTTCTGAAATTAATTACAATCTGTACGTCTACTAACAGGGCTTATTTCTGGTGTTTGTGCTATCACGAAAAGATATTATGTAGATCAAAAATAAGGTGACAATGATAACATTAATAAAACGACCTTTGTTACGAGCTGGTCAGGAATTTGCCTCAGTTCTTCTAAACCGAGACTTAATATGACTTATTCTTAGAAATGATACAGGAAAATACCAGCCTCACATTCAGAATTTGGGAAATCCTCTTACTGCCTCCAACACTTTATTTTTTTAAACCGTCTTTTAAAGTTAGACTAATCAGTGCTTATCAACAGGAGCACAAGGCTCTTAAGAGCGCAGGAAACTGGCAGGTGTCTGTGTGTTGCAGCAGGAACTCGGGAGTGAAGTTGTCACCTGGGTTTAACAAGAGTCATTAAGTTCCTGCAGCTGTATACTCAACATTAAAACCCTCTTCTTTAAATTCTGAGAACCCAAAGTAGATTTTACTACTTTTTTTTTTTGACTTTTTTATTTATCAAAGAGAGAAAGCGAGAGAGAGCAAGCATGCGCCCGCATGCATATGTAAGGGGGACCAGCAGAGGAAAGGGAGAAGCAGACTCCCTGCTGAGCAGGGAGCCAGACACAGGGCTGGATCCTAGGACTCTGAGATCATGACCTGAGCCAAAGGCAGATGCTTAACCGACTGAGCCACCCAGGTGCCCCAGATTTTACTACTTTTATTATTTTAGCACAATGTTCAATTCTAGAAACAATCCACAGTTAAAGAAGAGGAATTGAGATATTTTTAAGCCCAGGGGGAAGAATGAATATTGAAAGCCAGGCAAATCTAAAAATGAATTATAAAATGTATGGTTCTTATTCCAGAAGGCCCCAAGTTAGTAGATAAGACAGAATGCACTTGACACAGAGGAACAAGAGAATAAGACAGGTCACATCCACCTTCATGCCCCAAAAGAAAACTTGAAAACGGTAAAGCTGCATCTAGAACAAGAAATCTTCAGAAAAGTCTAAAATGAATTTCAGAAAAGTCTAAAATGAATTTCATGCCAGAGCATGAAATAATTTTTTTTGGAATAGCCATTGTATCTTGGCTTCTGTCCGAGCTCTTACCGTTTCGTTGGAGAGTCCAGAGTTTTCAGGGATGCTGAAGTCAGGGAGATGAGATGGGTCTGTAGTACACAGGATGGATTTCCTTAAAAGCAGTCACTCTTTACATGTGAAGGAAGTAAGGAAAGGCCAGACACTATGTGGGCATGGGAGAACTGAAAATCTTATGGCCCGAGGAGGAAGTGTGATGCACACCCTTCAGGCCACCTTGGAATTTCCAGTTTGAAGGCTTACTTTTGTGTTTTTCCATCCCCACCATAAGCCCGTGGGGTCATATTTTTATCTAATACACGTGTTCTCTTTGTCTTGCTCAGTCTGTGAAAGCTGATTTGAAAACTTTCTCAATTTGATTCCATTAATCTTTACTATGTGGTGCATCCTTTATCCATTGGTGATCAACCTCATTGAGAGCCAGGGGATAGGCTTAAGTTAGAAAGTACTGGCTGGTGAGCACTGTGAATGCTATAAGACTGATGAACCACAGACCTGTACCCCTGAAACAAATAATACATTATATGTTAATTTAAAAAAATAAAAATTTTTAGAAAGCACTGGCTGAGATTAGTTAGTGTTCCAATCTGAGATTCTCCCATCCAGGGGACATGGAGGAGACCAGAAAATATAGATATGGCTCCTGGGAATCCCCCTCTCAGATCAATTTTAGTTCAAATTGGACATATTCCTGAGTTTTCAAAATAAAGAAACAAGTTTTCACTATGATTTTTGGTAATGCTGCAGTTAGACATTTTTATTGGTCATTTGCTTACTTGTAATTTTAGTAGCCGAAGCTGTACTATAAAAAAACAGAAGGTGCTTTTCTTTTCCAGCAAGCACTGTTTTTCTAAAAGCTTTCCATGAGTAGTATTTCCATCAAAATAATGATCGTTGTTATTCTTAATGGACATGAATACACTATATTTACTATTATTTTGCAGACTCTAGGTCCTTCTTCTATAGTAACAAAATGAGGATGTTCTTGAATTTTTGTTGATTTAGGGGGTAACTTCAGCCTTCTTGTTTGGAGCCCCAATCTGCCCAGCCTTCAAGTCTGACCCTGGAGTCTGTTGAAGTCCAGGGATGCAGGCGTCTGGGTGACTTACTCAGTTAAGCATCTGCCTTCCGCTCAGGTCATGATCTCAGGGTCCTGGGATCGAGCCCCGTGTCGGGCTGCCTTTGGCAGGGATATACGTCTCTCTCTTCCTCTATGCCTCCCCATGCTCATGCTCTCTCTCTGCTTGCTCTCTCTTCTCTCTCTCTCTCTCTCTCTCAAATAAATAAATTAAATTAAATCTTTAAAAAAAATAAAATAAAGCCCAGGGATGGACTGACAGTTAGAATGCACTCCCCACCCTTGTGAGGAAAGAATAAGGGTGCTTCTTCCGATTTTTCTTACTCGAGGGCTGGTGCTCTGACTCCCAGGTATGGGCCTGCAGCAGCGTTTCCCTTCACCAGACACAGTGCTCTTGTTAGCTACCCACATTTAAAGGATATGCAGTGTAATAAAAATTACACTGTTCTGTTGTTGGCAGCACTTATCTGAGAAGAGTGTCATAACATGAATAATACGTGTGAAAGAACTGAAAAGCTGAGGGATTATTCGGATACGGAAACTGAAAACAAAGTAATGCTCTGATCTGCAGCAGCCACTGCCACGTATAAAAATTGACTTTGGCATTTTATATTTTTATTCCCAAGTGACAGAATTAATCCCGTGTTTTATTTTGAAAAGAGTGAGTTTCTGAGCACAAAGAATTCTGGAGTTAGCTGTGGTCATTTGCCAGGCCTGTGGGGATAGACACCCCTTTTTAGCAGACCTCAGAGTTGGCAGCAGCTGTTGAAACATTGCTGAAAGAGAAAGAAGAATTTCAGTCTCTCCTGATTCTGGCAGCCATCATATGTATTTGGTAGGACAAGTATAGCTTATTGGTGCCATCATTTTAAAAGGAGAGAAAAGAGAATCCCAGAGAAGTTAAACGAATTCCTATTATTTTATCCATTGTGCTAGGCCTCCAAAGAGCTACAAGAGAGTTTCAAAGGCACAATCCCTTCCCTCAAAGAGGTTCTAAACTAATAGGGGTTTAAAAAATGTTTAGTCTGATAGTGGTAACACATGAAAGATAAACTCACAGCCCCAGGTAGCGTGGAAATGTGAAATAAGGAACACAGGTCCTATGTAATGCAGAGTGCTTGCTAAGGATCACACTGGTCAGTGACTTTTGTAAGGAGACAAGGCATGAGAAAGAAGGAAGAGGTAAGGGGTGCCTGGATGGCTGAGTCATTAAGCATCCAATCCTTGATTTCAGCTCAGGTCATGATCTCAGGATCGTGAGATTGAGCTCCGCTTTGGGCTCCCTGCTTTGCAGGGAGTCTGCTTAAGATTCTCTCTCTCCCTCTTCCTCTGCCCCTAGTCCCTCCACACTCTCTCGCTCACTCGCTCTCTCTCTCTCTCAAATAAATAAATCTTTTTTAAAAAAGAAGGAAGAGGTAAGTGAAGTTGGAGTAACATGAAAGGAAAAACAGAAAATGTCAGGACAGGAAAACATAGGGCAGGACAAGAAGTAAGCCCATCTGGCAGGGAGGAGGGGAGGACCATATAGAAAAGTAGCAAGCAGTAACACTGCAGTGTTTCTTGATGGCGCCATATGACAGAGCATCTTGAATGCTTGGACCAGAGTCCTTGGGAGCTTTTGAGCAAGTGCAGTGTAGTAACTATTTTAAATAAAACACTTCGTTGACAGTGATCAAGATAGATTGTAGTGGGGCGACAGTAGACAGGGAGAGAGACCAGGGAAATTATTTCTCTATTCGCTGATTTTAATAGGAAAATTTAAATATTGTTCAGAATTTTTCTAATTTATTTGCAAACTAAATATACTGTGCAGATCTTTATACTACAATATATACATATTGAACTCTCAAGATTTCAGACTAAAATTCAACTTTCATTTCTTCTCACCTCAAATAACAAAGAGTCACACTGTGTAATGAATAGATCCCCAAACCTCTGACCATTTATCCTCAGATAGGCAGATGCAGGTGATGCCAGAGTAAGTTGGTAGCTACATAGAAGGGAGAGGGTTATGTAAAATGAGTACATGAAAGTCTGCTCACCTTGATGTTCTGGATTCCTGGGACTCAGGGTCAAGCTTGCTGGATAGTAGACATGAAAACGGACACTGGCTCATGTATCCCATGACCTTCTGAAAACTGTTATATAGAGGATAGAGAAAAGTTTGACAGTTAATGAAATGCAGTATTCTATACTGTTATCATTTAACCATCTGTTCCTTCATTTAGCAGAAAAGTGAGTGTATTTACTATAAAGAGACTTGGCATTTGAAGCTTATCTAAAAAATAAGAAGACACCCTGAAATATGTCCCTTGGGTAACTAGACATCTGCTTAGAGAAATGGTACTGGTGAGGCTGTGTTAAGACAGATATGTCTGATTCCGAATCCTACCATTTGGCTAAGGAACCCAAACTCAAAACTGGGGCCCTCTTAGTGTTGAGGAATAGGGTGTGACCTCATTCCTAAGGGACAAGAAATCAAAGAGGAACAAAGGCAGACAGATCAAAGAAGTGGCAAGGGACTTTAGAAGGTCAGAAGGTAGCTCCCTAAACTCTGGAGTAGTTGGCCTTACATTCTATTTTCATCCTGTCTTAGATAAACTCACAGCCTGTGGTCAGGGAAGTAGCTACTGGACAGCCAAGTGGGGGAAGGAGGAACAGTGCAGTGTTGAAGGACTGGTTAAGACGAGAGAAGTCAGGAGCATGAGTGAGGGTGGGGAACAGTGGACACAGTGGCACGGGATTGACCACCTGACAACAGACAGGAATCTTTCCTGTGAGAATGCTGTGAGATAGACTAAGTGAAATTTTAGCAGTTATGAAAAACTTTACCTTTGTTTACATTTTAAACTACAAGAAATAAGGTACAAATTAAGCACTTTTTTTTTAAACCAAATCTTATCTCATTGTTATTATGTCAAGGCTCTGTTCCCATGAGAAAGCTTAGGGATATTTTCTCCAGTGTAGAGTACAGAATATACTTAGGGATCATAATAATTGCTTTAAATAACTTTCTGTTTTAATACTACACAGTTTGTATTAATCATTATTAGGTTAATTATAGGTTACATTTGCATAATGCTTCATTTTTTTATAAAAACACTTTCCTAGGGTGCCTGGGTGGCTCAGTCAGTTAAGCATCTGCCTTTGGCTCAGATCGTGATACCAGGGTCCTGGGATCAAGTCCTGCATCAGACTCCCTGCTCAGTAGGAAGTCTGCTCCTCCCTCTGCCCTTACCCCCTGCTTGTGTTCTCTCTCTCTCTCAAAAACAAATAAAATCTTAAAAAAAAAAAAAAAAAACCTTTCCCATATATTCTCTCATCTCAATTTTCCAATATCTAAAGCTCATAAAGAAATTCTGTTTCTCATTTTAGAGATAAGAATTCTGAAACTCAGTTTGGTTTTAATCAGTACTGTCTTTTATTGAATGATGAAACATAAGGGAACCTATACTATGCTCTTTAAATGTATTATCTCATTTAATTTTCATGATTAAACTTTAAGATTGTTAACATCTCTATTTCCTCTGGTTCTAAAATACCACAAGCTGGGGCACCTGGGTGGCTCAGTGGCTTAAAGCACAGGTCATGATCCCAGGATCCTGGGATCGAGCCCCGCGTCGGGCTCTCTGCTCGGCAGGGAGCCTGCTTCCCCCCTTCTCTCTCTGCCTGCCTCTCTGCCTATGTGATCTCTGTCTATCAAGTAAATAAATAAAATCTTTAAAAAAATAAAAAATAAAATACCACAAGCTGAGGTTTGATTGATTCCTAAGTCTGTGGTTTGAAATCACTGCAGTTTACTGAAGATGTGATTTACCTAAGCTCACTGAACTAGTAAGTGACAGAAGAGGAAGTAAAAATAATCTAAAGTATACATTTAAATAGTTCATGTAAAGAATTCTTATGTTTTTGGAAATTCTAAAGACTTAAATGTTTTAAGCAACCCTGTTGTCTTTACCCTTCCTTCATATATTTAGCAGATGGAAAAGTCACATGGAAATACTTAGCTAGAATTAAAATAAAGGTAGTAATTTTGCATTGAAATATGGGCAGTTAATTCAACGAGTTAATTTTGAGTGCTTAGTATATAATGTGCTTCAGTCTTCACAACGATAAGTAGGCAGTGTCCCTCTCTGAAGAAATTTTGAGTCCATCTTTACAGGATTATGTTTAATAGATCTGAATGTTATTGAAAGAGATTGCTGAGATTCTAAAGTATGATTTCTGTTCTGCTTTGGAGGAGGGATATCAGAAGAGGGAGAAATGGTTTTGTGCAGACTGAGGTGTATACTCATAAAACTGAACACAAAAAAGAATCTGACCTTTACTATGAGAGAGAAAAATAAGTACATTGGAGGAGCATGAGAAGAAAATTGTTGTATCATATTGGAGTAGAAGGGGAATCAGCAAAGGCCTCAAGACATAGATGATGTTTGAAATGAGCCTTCACGAGTGGATAGAAACCCAAAAAGCATATAAGAATAGGGCATTCACATGCAAAGAGTATAGTGTAAGTGAAAACAAAGACTGTAGTTTCCCTTATACACAGAGTGCATGTAGACTAGCAAAAAAGACACAAGGCTGAAAACCAGGACCTCGTAGAAGTTCTTGAATAAGAGGGTGAGGTCTTTGAGAGCAAATGTAGTGGAGTGAAAAACAAATACTGGGCTGGAAGTATGAGATATATGTGCAAATTTCAGTGGTGACATTATGAATTCAGTGAACTTGGG
The DNA here is from genome assembly GCF_963455335.1 of Martes martes. Classification (NCBI taxonomy): domain Eukaryota; kingdom Metazoa; phylum Chordata; class Mammalia; order Carnivora; family Mustelidae; genus Martes; species Martes martes. Next base: position 60,003,674 of record NC_137896.1, read on the forward strand.
CAAGTCAGTTCATCTCTTTAAGCTTTGACTCCCTCACCTGCAGTATGGGTGTAGTGGTGATTAAAGGTTGAGTGTGAATTTAAAAATTTGTTAAGTTTTTAAATTAGCCACCTGGGTGACTCAGTTGTGAAGCATTTGCCTTTGGCTCAGGTCATGATCACAGGGTCCTGGAGTTGAGACCCTGCTCAGCGGGAAGCCTGCTCTTCCTTCTCCCACTCCCCCTGTTTGTGGTCCCTTTCTCACTGTGTGTCTCTCTCTCAAATAAATAAATAAAATCTTAATAAAAAAAAAACTTGTATGGAAGTGCTCTGAAAACTGCAAAGCACAACAGGAGACATCATGGCCATGGTCACCATCATATTGTTATATATATATAATGGTATGTGAAGATTTTGGAGCAGTGAAGCTTTTTGTCTGCATCTGCAGTCTAGGGAAATTGAGTTGGCTGGCGTGTAGTGGATTGATCAATAACAAAAGAAACAGAACCAGTAAGGGAGCTATTAAAGTAATTCAGATTAAAAGGTGTGATTAGGATGGCAGAGATATTGCAGAGATACTATTCAATTTGGCATTCATTCAAAAATATACTGAGCACCCACTTTGTTCCTGGACACAAACTCGGCAGTCCTGCTTAACAGCCTCCTCCAAAGAGACAACAGGGATAGATACAGGATAGAATGGGAAGATACTTGGGGCTTTGGGAAGCAGAGATAAGAGCAGAGAGGGATAGAGAAGGTCACTGGATCTTCCTTTGCTTTCCATTGGCGAGACCTCTGTAATAGCAGAATGGAGGAAACATCTCAAATGCCTACGAGCTTAACCCACCTATGGCGCAGGTGTCAAGATGGGCCAGAGATGATAAGTAAATCCTTCCAGGTGGATTTGACCTTCCCCTCTGCTCCCTCTCTGTGTGGCTCTGCACTATCCAAGGAGCTGAAGGAGGAGAGTTACCTTAAAAAAAAAAAAAAAGGTGCACCTGAATGTTTATAGCAGCAGTGTCCACATAGCCAAACTATGGAAAGAGCCTAGCTGTCTGTCAACAGATGAATGGATAAAGAAGATGTGGTGTACACACACACACACACACACACACACACACACACACACACACAGGAATACTATGCAGCCATCAAAACCCCCAAAATCTTACCATTTGCAATGACATGGGTGGAACTAGAGGGTATTATGCTAAGTGACATAAGTCAATCAGAGAAAGCCAATTATCATATGATCTCTCTGATATGAGGAATTTGAGAGACAGGGTCGGGGGTCGTGGGGGGTAGGGAGGGAAAAATGAAACAAGATGGCACTGGGGAAGGAGGCAAACCGTAAGAGACTCTTAATCTCAGGAAATAAACTGAGGGCTGCTAAAAGGGAGGGTGTTGGATAGGATGGCTGGGTTATGGACATTGGGGAGGGTATGTGCTGTGGTGAGTGCTGTGAATTGTATAAGACTGATGATTCACAGACCTGTACCCTGGAAACAAATAATACATTATATGTTAATAAAAATAAAAATAATTAATAAATAAATAAATAAATATTTTTTTTTAAAGGCACAAGACCACTCTTAAGAATCTCTTTGATTTGAAAAACCTGACAGAATCCCTTTTCCCCAAGGGAGGTGAGAAGATGTCTTCACCTAAAAGGAGTTTCTCACTTTTCCTAAAATGGATCAACTACTGCTTCTATGCTTGCTTAGGTTTGAAAGTGGAAGGAAATTAAAAAAGGGGGGGGGGTCAAAACTTATCTGTAAACTCCAAGTAAGTTTGCTGGTAATCAGAAATTGATTGATCCAATTTAATTATACAATCATTTAGTAAATGCAGGTACCTTCCAGGAGATGGAACTGAAGAAGAAAACTGCAAGTTTATAAACAGCGCTCCCCTTCTCTCACAGTTTAGTGAAAGTTTCTGTCAGAAAGCAGATGACAGATGATTGTGTGTTGAGCTAAAGTTGTATTCTTAATACTGTGTTATAAAAATGACATTTATTTCTCTCCCTCCCTCCTTTTCTCTCTATTTCGTACGTGTGATTTGTTTTTTTCACTTCTCCCTGAAGGAAATTTTTATGAACACCAAAGTGTTGTGTGGGGCTTATTGGAAACTCATCCTAATACTAGTTTCTACTAAAATAAAGACTCCTCTCATAATGACCCTAAAGTCATTTTGTACATTCCTACAGAAACACCCTGTGAATTTTTGTGGGATTGAGTCTAAGAGAAGCAGCCCCCTTTGTACAGCGTTTCCCATAGAACTTTTACTACTAGGTTGTCCCTTTACTCAGGAGCTTAAATGAAGGGAAAATAGGACAGCCTTGCAGACCTTTTTAAGATACAAAGGGAACATAGGGATAGCCATGGAACCAAGAGTTGGTAAAATTAGGAAAAGAGATCATGAAAGCAGATCTCACATCCTTTTTTTTAAAAAATCCCTTTCATTCTTTATTCATCTCTTCATTTCATTCCCTTCCCGGTGTTATTAAGGCAGGCTCCGATAGCTACTGACTTTAAATACTCCCTGTGTTACAGTGCTGTTTGTTTTTTCCCACCATTTAGGAGATGACCTGGCTCCCACCACTTTCTGCGATTCCAGCACCTGGCAAAGTGGAACCAAGCAAATTTCCATTTCCAAATAAGGTGAGATCTTGTAACGCTCAGGAGCAATATGTTTTACTCACGTAGAGATTTCGTAGTGGATAGTGGGTTTTCCCGTGATTTTTTTTTCCGCTGTAAATATTCCTACCAGAGGCATATGGCTGAATTTCAACAGTTTGCAAGCATGTATTTATTCATCAAAGGGAGAAAATGTTAAGCTTCCACTTCCCTACTCTCGGCAAAATGTGATGCATATTATAATTGTCATTTTTTAAAATATTTTATTTATTTATTTATGAGAGAGAGAGAGAGCATGAGAAGGGGGAGGGCCAGAGGGAGAAGCAGACTTCCTGCTGAGCAGGCAGCCTGAAGCAGGACTTGAACCTGAGACTCCAGGATCTGAAGGCAGTTGCTTAACTAACTGAGCCACCCAGGTGCCCTATAATTGTCATTTTATCTAAAAACATTTGTGAAGTTGAAATGCATCATATAATCATCTTACACATTCAGTGTTATTTTCTCTTTTTCCCTGAAAAACTATTATTAAATTAATGATGTATCTTAAAATCAGTGTCTTGGAATTGAGGACATGTAGTATATAATTCCTCTTTGGTATCTTTTATAAACCTTAAAAATATTTTCTAGGACTTCAAAAAACAAATTTTCATTTTCTAAGGACAAACACACACTCAAAAAATTAGCCACAATATATTTAAATTATACATGAGTCTAATAGGTTTTATTTTATGTTTTCTAACCATGTTGCTAATATATAACTACATATTCATAAAGATGAAATTATGCAGAAAGAAGAAGCAAAATATGAAACTGTCTGGTACCCTCATCCAGATTTTATTTACCTACCCAGAATTTACTCTCAGGAGTTTGGTGAATACCAATCCACTCATCTTCCCTGTGCATGATAGACATAAATGTTCATAAGCAGTTTTTAAAAACTCTTAGATGGTATAGTTCTAAAAGCATTTCTTCCAAGAGTTGATTCTTTTTGGATACCATGAATGCATATTATTGCTAAATATTAACACTGTAACCCTTTAAAGTGAATTATTAAAATAACAATTCATTGTAATTATCACAGTGATAAATTTCATTCTGAGCTGATTTTTACTTCCCTTAACAAAACGTATTTGGAGATCTTTTCAAGTAAAAATATAGAGATGTTCTTCATTCTTCTTAATTGCAGCAAAATATTTTATGGTATGAATCTGTTGTAGTTTATTTAATCAAGCTCTTTTTGATGGACACTGAGATTGGTTAAGGGTTTGTTATCACAAACACTATTATAACGAACATTATTTCTATAAATGCCTCTTTATATGCCTCTTATTGAAAGTCTCTAGTGTGGATACCTAGAAGAGGAATTGGGTACTTGACTGTGTTTCAGCAGTATTTCTTTATGCACCTTTGCCAGTGTTTAACATTATCTGGTTTTATATCATTGTGTCTGTAGTGTGGATAAAAAATTGACATCCCGTTGTTTTAATTTGCGTTTCTTCAATTACTTCTGAGTTTGAGCATTGACTATTTTTCCTTTACAAATTGCCCATTCATATCCATTAACACTTTTAAAAAATGATTTGTACAAACTCCTTATATCTTATTCATTTGTCTGTTACATATGATGCAACTATTTTCTTGCAACCTTATTTATGTATGTTTTATACTAGCAAAGTGTTTAATTTTTATGTCAGAGAAAAATGATTTTTCCTACTCCAACATTCTAACAATGTTCTCTATTTTATTATCATTTTTATAGTTTGATTTTTAGGTTTTAAAACAATTTTTTATAGATGGTATAACATAGGATTCTAGCTTTATTCTTTTCAGTGGTTAGTAAATAAATTGTAACACGATCAACTGATTAGCCCATGTTCCCCTCAGTGGTTTGAAATACCACCTAAATCAACAATTGAATTTCTTATAAATACATGGATTTGTTTCACGACTGTCCAGCCTCTTTTTTTCAGAATATTTATCTAATTCTTTCCCAATAATTCATTTTTGAATCAGAGGTCTACAAGTTTTTTCCATAAAGAATCAAGATTGTAAATAATTTAGGCTTTGCAGACAATACCTAAATGAATAAATGTGGCTATGTTCAGAGAAAATTTTATTTACTGAAATAGGTAGTGGCACAATATATAAAGAACTCTTATAACCCAACAATAAAACGGTAAAAGAATGGGCAAAGGATTTAAATAGGCATTTCTCCCAAGAAGGTCTACAAATGCCAGATACGTATATGGAAAGACACTGTCAGCATTGTAAATCATTAGAGTTTCAAATCACAACCACACGGAAATACTTCTTCATACCTACTTAAATAGCTAAAATCAAAGACAAACAATAACCAGTGTTGACAAGAGTACTAAGAAATTGGAACCCCGCTATCAGTTACTGGTAGGATCCAAATGATGCAGCCTCTTTGAAAGACACTTCAGCAGTTCCTCAAAAAGTTAAACATCTGGTTATCATATGACCCAGCAATTCCACTCTCAGGTATATCCCCAAGAGAACTGAAAAGGAATGCTACCAGGTGTTATATATTTATTTACTGAGCTCCTTTTGATCCTGGGACATTTTTTTTTTTTTTTGGTGGACTTACATTTTCCAAAGGGGGAAGAACAGAATGTGTAGCAATAAAATATATGACATGTTAGATGATGGTATGTAGTGAAGAAAGATAAATCAGGAGAGGAAGATAATGAATGCTGATGGTGACTGGAGATGGATGAATTTTAAATAGGGAGCTTAAGAAAGACCCTGCTGTGGAGGTGACACTTGAGCTGAAGGTGGAGAAGGAGTAAGTCATACCGGCCAGTGGCCAAAGAATTCTGGCAGATGGAGGTGGAAGTGCCTGGATGCTGGGGGAACAGCAAGAACAGTGGAGTCAGAGCGAACCAGGCAAGGAGCAGTAAGTGACACCACATTGTGCTGGGCCAGGAGGACCATTGAAAGGACTTGGGCTTTATGTGAACTGAGAAGCTGTTAAAGAGTTTTGCAAATAACAGGGACGCCTGGGTGGCTCAGTTGGTTAGGCAGCTGCCTTCGGCTCAGGTCATGATCCCAGCGTCCTGGGATCGAGTCCCACATCGGGCTCCTTGCTCAGCAGGGAGCCTGCTTCTCCCTCTGCCTCTGCCTGCCATTCTGTCTGCCTGTGCGCGCTCGCTCTCTCTCTCTCTCTGACAAATAAATAAATAAATAAATCTTTAAAAAAAAAAAAAAAGAAAAAGAAAGAGTTTTGCAAATAACAAATATGTTGTATTTTACCCTTCTTATTGTGTCAGTGGGAAGCTGTACATCTTTGCCATATTCATGACATTAACAAGGATGATTCTAATCATTGAGTGGAGTTGTTATCAGTAGGTATAAGAATTGCTTATTGTATGTCCATCTCAGGTAGATTCCTTCTATTTCTAGCTTTCTGAACATTTTCATGGATTGATTCATTTTTTTTCACTAGTAAAGCTTAAGGTATAATTTGAAAACAGTATCCTGCAAGTTTTGAAAAACACATATGCTCCTGAGACCATCACACTCAAGATATAGAAGCATTCCATCACCTATGATTAGTTGCCTTGAGTATAGTGGATTGTTCATTTGATACACTTTTGTATTCAATATGCCAATATTTAATTTAGGAATTTTACTCCTGTGTTCATAAGTCACCTTGGTCTAGGTATCTTTTTGTGTATGCTAGTTCAGTTTTGACACCAGGAATATAACAGCCTTCTGTAATGATTTCTTTACCTTTCTACCTTTTTCTGTGTTCTGGGATACTTTATATGACATGCCCCTCCTTAAAGACATAGAGTAACTCAACCATAAAACATACTGTCCATAGTTTTCTTTTAAGAGTAGATCTTTAATTATATTTTCATTTTCTTCTATGCCTATTGGCTTTTTCAAATTTTATACTTCCTCTTGGATTAATTAATCTTTGTTTTTTCCTTTTTCCCCCCCCTTTGGGATTTTCAAACATCTACATAATACTCTGTTTTTCTAGTAATTGCCTTCAAAATTTTAATACATTAACCTAGTTAAACTCATTTTTATCAATACCTATAATTAACTCGTATCTATATTCTACCCCCAACTATAAAACAGTTTTACTTTGATCTCCCTCACCGTCATCTCTCAGTTTGAGATTACAGTATTTCAAACTGTCATCATTATAACCATTTTTTAGCATTACACCTTAATAATTATTTGTTAGTTTCTAAATTGGTCATTGTTTCTTGTGTCTCAACTCTTCCGCTTTTTAAGATGTGCTTATTATTTTTACTAGAGTGTATTTTCAAGCAGGTTTTTAGCCCAGACATGACCTAGAGTCTCTGATAGTCCTTTTTCTACACATACCTTTAATCCTTCCATATCTCCTCTCTGTTTGTTCACTCCTTCGGTGATTTCATCTAATTATTGCTTTAAATACTCTCTGTGCCAAGCTTATGACTTCTGATTTTAGGTCTCTGGCCTCTTCTCCATCCTCAAAACTCCATACTTGATTTCTGCTTACTTACTCAACATCTCCACTTGGATACCTAACAAACATCTTAAGCTTGATACATCAAACACTGAGCTTTTAATCCCCTGCACAAGCCTTTTATCCCAGTGTTTCTTAGTAAGTGATTTCTCCATTTTTGCAGCTGGCTCAGCCCAAAACCCTTGGAATCATCTGTATTTGTTTTCTAACACACCTGTAACAAAATACACAAAACGGGCAGCTTAAAATAAAAGAAATTTATTCTCTCATAGTTCTGGAGGCTGGAAATCTGACATCAGGGTGTCAGCAGGGCCATGTTTCCTCTGACGGCTCTAGGGAAGAATCTTTCCTTGCCTCTTCCTAGCTTCTGATGACTTTCATTTCTGCCCCTACATACATAAGGCTTTCCTACCTCTGTGTGTCTCTGTATCTGTAAGGACAGCAGTCATTAAATTTAGGGCCCATCCTAATCTAGTGTGACCTTATCTTAGCTTGATTTTACCTGCAAGAACCCTATTTCCACATAAGGACAAATTCACAGATTCTGAGTGGACATGGGCTTTTGGAGGATGCTGTTCAACTCAGTACACCATCCTTAACTCGTCTTTTGCCCATATCACACATCCAGCCCTTCATTAAATCCAGTCTACTCTGCTTTCAAAATATATCCCGAATCTAAATGCTTCCCCCACCATCACAGCTACCTGCTTGGTCTACACTATCACCTCCTGCATTAATTACTGCAGTAGCTCCCCCACTGGTCTTCCTGTTTCCACACTTGCTCTACCTGCCATCTATTCCAAGCCATCATCCATTTAGTGTGGACCCTTAGAGTGCTCCAGCCATTCGTCCTAGCCTCTAGCACTTAGTCTCTTCTCTAAACAGTAGCCTCAACATTTTTTCAAGTCTTGTTTTTTAATCAATTCAGCCACTCTGTGTCTTTTGATTGGAGAATTCAGTCCATTTACATTTGAAGTAACTTATTGATAGGTATATGCTTGTTGTCATTTTGTTAGTTGTTTTCTAGCTGTTTTTGAAGTTCCTTTCTGTTCTTTTCTCCTTCTTTTGCTCTCTTCCTTTGTGGTTTGATGACTTTCTTTTTTCAGAAGATTTTATTTATTTATTTGAGAGAGAGACAGTGAGGGAGAACATGAGAGGGGAGAAGGTCAGAGGGAGCAGACTCCCTGTGGAGCAGGGAGCCTGATGCGGGACTCGATTCCAGGACTCTGGGATCATGACCCGAGCCAAAGGCAGTCGCTTAACCAACTGAGCCACCCAGGCACCCGATGACTTTCTTTAATGGTATTCTTATATTCTTTTCCCTTTATCTTTGCTGTATTTACTATAGGTTTTTGTTTTGTGGTTACCATGAGGCTTACATGTACAAGTTATATCTGTAACAATCTATTTTAAATTGATAACAACTTTGATCCCATTTTAAGCTGAACATTTTTACCCTCCTCCTGTCATGTTTTGGTTTTGGTGTCACATTTTACATTTTTTCGTCTTGTGTATCCCCTAGTTATTATAATCATAGTTATTTTTTACCACTTGTGTCTTTTAACCATCATTCTACCCTTATAATAATTAATCCACTACCTTTACTAAAGATTGATTTTTCCAGTTGAGTTTTACTTTCACCTGTTTTCTTGTTACTAATTAGGCCACTTCTTTTCAGCTTCATGAAGTCCCTTCATCATTACATAATGAACTCCTTTAGCTTTTGCTGTCTGGAAAACTTGATCTTCTTTAGTTCTTAATGATAATTTCGCTGGGTAGAGTATTCTAGGTTAGAAGATTTTTCCTTTAGCACTTTACATATATCCTGCCACTCCCTTCTAACCTGTAAAGTTTGTGCTGAAACTCTTATGGGGGAATCCCTTGTACTTAACAAATTATTTTTCTCTGGATGCTTTTTAAAAAAAATATTTTATTGGGAACCTGGGTGGCTCAGTGGGTTAAAGCCTCTGCTTTCGGCTCAGGTCATAATCCCAGGGTCCTGGGATCGAGTCCCACATCGGGCTCTTTGCTCAGCAGGGAGCCTGCTTCCTCCTCTCTCTCTGCCTGCCTCTCTGCCTACTTGTGATCTCTGTCTGTCAAATAAATAAATAAAATCTTTTAAAAATATATTTTATTTATTTACTTGAGAGAGCAGGAGAGGGGGTGAGGGTCAGAGGGAGAAGTAGACTCCCTGCTCAATGCAGGACTCAATTCCAGGACTCTAGGATCATGACTTGAGCCAAAGGCAGTCATTTAACCAACCGAGCCACCCAAGAGCCCGTCTCTTGCTGCTTCTAATATTCTCTTTTATTCTTTAACTTCTGACATTTTAGTCATAATTTATCTTGGTGTGGGTCTCTTTGGATTCATCTTTTTTTGAATTCTCTGGGATTCTTTGATCTGGATTCCTATTTCCTTCCCCAAGGTAGGGAAATTTTCAGCCATTATTTCTTCTAATATGATTTCTATCCCTTTCATTCTCTTTTTCTCTTGGGAACATTACAATGAAAATGTTAGTCTGTTGTCCAGTATGGCCTTTAAGCTGTCTTCACTTATTTCATTCTTTTTTTTCTTCTTCCTGCTCTGATTGGTGAGTTCCACTGGCTTGTCTTTGAGTAGAATGATCCTTTCTTCGGCTTCATTTATTCTGTTGCTGAACACCTGTGGTGTATTTTTCAGCTTAGTCATTGCATTCTTCACCTCTATGACTTCTGTTTGGGACACTCATGTATTTTCTGTCTCTTCGTGGAAATTCTCACTGTGTTCATCCATTCTTCTCACCCATTCAGTAAAGATTTTTATTACCATTACTTTGAACTCTTTATCAGGTAAATTACTTACCTCTGTTTCATTAAGGTTTTTTTTTTTTTTTCTGAAGTTTTGTTTTCACTTGGAACATCTTCCTCTATCTTTTCATTTTGCTTGATTCTCTATGTTGGTTTCTATGTAGTAGATATAATAACCACCTCTCCCAGTCTTGAAGGAGTGGCCTTGGATATGAGATGAACCTTTTTATTCAGCCCTTCCCCAGATTTTAATCATCTCACAAACCTGTGTGCTTGTCCAAGCAATGTACTATTTATATGTGTGTGCGTGTGTGTGTGTGTATATATATATATATTTTTTTAAAGATTTTATTTATTTGAAAGACAGAGATCACAAGTAGGCAGAGAGACAGGCAGAGAGAGAGAGAGAGGAGGAAGCAGACTCCCTGCTGAGCAAGAGCCCGATGTGGGGCTCATTCCCAGGACCCTGGGATCATGTCCCGAGCCGAAGGCAGAGGCTTAACCCACTGAGCCACCCAGGTGCCCCCCAGCAATGTACTATATTTTTAACAGCTCCTAATAGTTCAGGATGTGCCAAGACATGTCAGTGTCCCAAAGGGAAGGATTTCAGCACCTAGATTCAGGCTGACTGGAAAGCAGACCCACAGGGAGCAGGGCTTTTTTATTTTTTTGTTTTGTTTTGTTCTTAACATATAATGAATTATTAGACCCAGGGGTATAGGTCTGTGAATCGGCAGACTTACACACTTCACAGCACTCACCATAGCACATACCCTCCCCAGTGTCCAAAGCCCAACCACCCTCTCCCTAGCCCCCTTTCCCCAGCAACCCTCAGTTTATTTTGTGAGATTAAGAGTCTCTTATGGCTTGTCTCCCTCCCAATCCCATCTTGTTTCATTTTTTCCTTCCCTACTGCCCAAACCCCCTGTCCTGCCTCTCAAATTCCTCATATCAGGGAGATCATATAAATATTGTCTTTCTGTGATTGAATTATTTTGCTCAGCATAATACCCTCTAGTTTCATCCACGTTGTTGCAAATGGCAAGATTTGATTTCTTTTGATGGCTACATAGTATTCCATTTTATACACACACACACACACACATACATACACACCACCTCTTCTTTATCAATTCATCTATTGATGGACATCTAGTTTCTTTCCATAGTTTGGCTATTGTGGACATTGCTGCTATAAACATTCAGGTGCACGTGCCCCTTCAGATCACTATGTTTGTATCTCTAGGGTAAATACCCAGTAGTACGATTGCTGGGTCATAGGGTAGCTCTGTTTTCAACTTTTTGAGGAACCTCCATACTGTTTTCCAGAGTAGCTGCACCAGCTTGCATTCCCCACAACAGTGTAGGAGGGTTCCCCCTTTTCCACATCCTCAACAACATCTGTCATTTCCTGACTTATTAACTTTAGCCATTCTGAATGGTGTGAGGTGGTATCTCGTTGTGGTTTTGATTTGTATTTCCCTGATACCAAGTGATGTGGAGCACTTTTTCATGTGTCTGTTGGCCATCTGGATGTCTTCTTTGCAGAAATGTCCGTTCATGTCTTCTGCCCATTTCTTTTTTTTTTTTTTTAATTTATTTATTTGACAGACAGAGATCACAAGTAGGCAGAGAGGCAGGCAGAGAAAGAAGAGGAAGCAGTCTCCCCACTGAGCAGAGAACATGATGTGGGGCTCGATCCCAGGACCCTGGGATCATGACCTGAGCCGAAAGCAGAGGCTTTAACCCACTGAGCCACCCAGGTGCCCCGTTCTGCCCATTTCTTGATTGGATTATTTGTTCTTTGGGTGTTGAGTTTGATAAATGCCTCCTAGATTTTGGATACTAGCCCTTTATCTGATATGTTGTTTACAAATATCTTCTCCCATTATGTTGGCTATCTTTTGGTTTTATTGACTGTTTCTTTTGCTGTGCAAAAGCTTTTGATCATGATGAAGTCCCAATAGTTCATTTTTGCCCTTGCTTCCCTTGCCTTTGGTGATGTTTCAAGGAAGAAGTTGCTGCGGCTGAGGTCGAAGAAGTTGCTGCCTGTGTTCTTCTCAAGGATTTTGATGGATTCCTTTCTCACATTGAGGTCTTTCATCCATTTGGAGTCTATTTTTGTGTGTGGTAAAAGGAAATGGTCCAGTTTCGTTTTTCTGCATGTGGCTGTCCAAATTTCCCATCACCATTTGTTGAAGAAACTGTCTTCTTTCCATTGGATGTTCTTTCCTACTTTGTCAAAGATTAGTTGACCTTAGAGTTGAGGGTCTATTTCTGGGCCCTCTATTCTGTTCCATTGATCTATGTGTCTGTTTTTGTGCCAGTACCATACTGTCTTGATGATGACAGCTTTGTAATAGGGCTTGAAGTCCAGAATTGTGATGCCAGCAATTTTGGCTTGCTTTTTCAGCATTCCTCTGGCTATTCGAGGTCTTTTCTGGTTCCATATAAATATTAGGATTATTTGTTCCATTTCTTTGAAAAAAAATGGATGGTATTTTGATAGGGATTGCATTAAATGTATAGATTGCTTTAGGTAACGTATTTGTTCTTCCAATCCATGAGCATGGAATATTTTTTCCATTTCTTTGTGTCTTCCTCAATTTCTTTCATGAATACTTTATAGTTTTCTAAGTACAGATTCTTTGCCTCTTTGGTTGGATTTATTCCTAGGTATCTCATGGTTTGGGGTGCAATTATTAATGGGACTGACTCCTTAATTTCTCTTTCTTCTGTCTTGTTGTTGGTGTAAAGAAATGCAACTGATTTCTGTGCATTGATTTTGTGTCCTGACACTTTACTGAATTCCTGTACAAGTTCTAGCAGATTTGGAGTGGAGTCTTTTGGGTTTCCACATAAAGTATCATATCATCTGCAAAGAGTGATAGTTTAACTTCTTCTCTGCCAATTTGGGTGCCTTTAATTTCTTTTTGTTGTTTAATTGCTGTGGCTAGGACTTTCAGTACTATGTTGAATACCAGTGGTGATAATGGGCATTCCTGTCATGTTCCTGACCTTAGTGGAAAAGCTCTCAGTTTTTCTCCATTGAGAATGATATTCGCTGTGGGTTTTTCATAGATGGTTTTGATGATATTGAGGTATGTACCCTCTATCCCTACACTTTGAAGAGTTTTGATCAAGAAAGGATGCTGTACCTTGTCAAATGCTTTTTCAGCATCTATTGAGAGTATCATATGGTTCTTGTTCTTTCTCTTATTAATGTATTGTATCACACTGATTGATTTGTGGATGTTGAACCAACCTTGCAACCCTGTAGTAAATCCCATTTGCTTATGGTAAATAATCCTTTTAATGTACTGTTGGATTCTATTGGCTAGTATTTTGGTGAGAATTTTTGCATCTGTGTTCATCAAGGATATTGGTCTGTAATTCTCCTTTTTGATGGGATCTTTGTCTGGTTTTGGGATCAAGGTAATGCTGACCTCATAAAATGAGTTTGGAAGTTTTCCTTCCATTTCTATTTTTTGGAACAGTTTCAGGAGAATAGGAACTAATTCTTCTTTAAATGTTTGGTAGAATTCCCTTGGGAAGCTGTCTGGGCCTGGGCTCTTGTTTCTTGGGAGATTTTTGATGACTGCTTCAATCTCTTTACTGTTTATGGGTCTGTTCAGGTTTTCTATTTCTTCCTGGTTCAGTTTTGGTAGTTTATACGTCTCTAGGAATGCATCTATTTCTTCCAGATTGTCAAATTTCCTGGTGTATAGTTGCTCATAATATGTTCTCATCATTGTTTGTATTTCTTTGTTGTTGGTTGTGATCTCTCCTCTTTCTTTCATGATTTTATTTATTTGGGTCCTTTCTCTTTTCTTTTTCATAAGTCTGGCCAGGGGTTTATCAATCTTATTAATTCTTTCAAAGAACCAGCTCCTAGTTTTGTTGATTTGTTCTACTGTTTTTTTGGTTTCTATTTCATCGATTTCTGCTCTGTTCTTTATTATTTCTCTTCTGCTGGGTTTAGGCTTTCTTTGCTGTTCTTTCTCCAGCTCCTTTAGGTGTAGGGTTAGGTTGTGGATTTGAGACCTTTCTTGTTTCTTGAGAAAGGCCTGTATCACTATATATTTTCCTCTCAGGACTGCCTTTGCTGTGTCCCAAGATTTTGAACAGTTGTGCTTTCATTATCATTTGTTTCCATGAATTTTTTCATTTCTTTAATTTCCTGGTTGACCCATTCATTCCATAGTAGGGTGCTCTTTAGCCTCCATGTATTTGGGTTCTTTCCAAATTTCCTCTTGTGATTGAGTTCTATCTTCAGAGCATTGTGGTCTGAAAATATGCAGGGAATGATCCCAATCTTTTGATACTGGTTGACACCTGATTTATGACCCAGGATGTGATCTATCCTGGAGAATGTTCCATGTGCACTAGAGAAGAATGTGTATTCTGTTGCTTTGGGATGAAATGTTCTGAATATATCTGTGATGTCCATCTGATCCAATGTGTCATTTAGGGCCTTTGTTTCTTTGTTGATCTTTTGCTTGAATGATCTGTCCATTTCATTGAGGGGGGTGTTAAAGTTCCCTACTATTATTGTATTATTTTCAATGTGTTTCTCTGATTTTGTTATTAATTGGTGTATATAGTTGGCTGCTCCCATGTTAGGGGCATAGATATTTAAAATTGTTAGATATTCTTTTTGGACAGACTCTTTGAGTATGATATAATGTCCTTCCTCATATCTTATTATAGTCTTTGGCTTAAAATCTAATTTATCTGATATAAGAATTGTTACCCCAGCTTTCTTTTGATGTCCCTTAGCATGGTAATTTGTTTTCTACCCCCTCACTTTAAATCTGGAGGTGTCTTTGGGTCTATAATAAGTTTCTTGTAGATAGCATATTTATGGGCTTTGTTTTTTTATCCATTCTGATACCCTGTGTCTTTTGATTGTTGCATTTAGCCCATTTACATTCAGGGTAACTATTGAGAGATATGAATTTAGTGCCATTGTATTGCCTGTAAGGGACTGTTACTGTATATTTTCTCTGTTCCTTTCTGGTCTACTACTTTTAGGCTCTTTCTTTGCTTAGAGGACCCCTTTCAATATTTCCTGTAGGGCTGGTTTGGTATTTACAATTTCTTTTAGTTTTTGTTTGTCTTGGAAGCTTTTTATCTTTCCTTCTATTTTCAATGATAGCCTAGCTGGATATAGTGTTCTTGGCTGCATGTTTTTCTCGTTTAGGGCTCTGAATATATCATGCCAGTTCTTTCTGGCCTGCCAGGTCTCTGTGGATAAGTCTGCTGCCACTCTAATATTTTTACCATTGTATGTTACAGATTTCTTGTCCCAGGCTGCTTTCAGGATTTTCTCTTTGCCACTAAGACTTGTAAATTTTACTATTAGATGACGGGGTGTGGACCTATTGTTACTGATTTTGAGGGGGGTTCTCTGTGCCTCCTGGATTTTGATGTTTGTTCCCTTTGCCATATTAGGGAAATTCTTTACAATGATTTGTTCCAGTATACCTTCTGCCCCCCTCTCTCTTTCTTCTTCTTCTGGAATCCCAATTATTCTAATATTGTTTTGTCTTATGGTATCACTTATCTCTCAAATTCTCCCCTTGTGGTCCAGTAGTTATTTGTCTCTCTTTTGCTCAGCTTCTTTATTCTCTGTCATTTGGTCTTCTATATCACTAATTCTTTCTTCTGCCTCATTTATCCTAGCAGTAAGAGCCTCCATTTTTTATTGTACCTCATTAATAACTTTTTTTTATTTCAACTTGGTTAGATTTTAGTTCTTTTATTTCTCCAGAAAGGGCTTTTATTTCTCCAGACAGTGTTTCTCTAATACCTTCCATGCCTTTTTCGAGCCCATCTAGCACCCTGAGAATCGTCATTCTGAACTCTAGATCTGACATATTACCAATGTCCATATTGATTAGGTCCCTAGCCTTCCGTACTGCCTCTTGTTCTTTTTTTTGTGGCGAATTTTTCTGCCTTGTCATTTTATCCAGATAAGAATATATGAAGGAGAGAATAAAATACTAAAGGAGTGGCAAAGACCCCAGAAAAACATATGCTAACCAAATCAGAAGAGACCCCAAATCGGTGGGAGAAAAAAGGGTGGAAAAGAAGTTTTTTTAAAAAAATTTTAAAAAATAAATATATATATATATATATATTAGACTGGTAAATAGAACAGAGCCACCCACTTGATTTTGGGTGTATTTTGGTCTCTTAGAAGAAACTACCTCCCAAAATTTTAAAGAAAGAAAAACTTAAATATATACTAAAATAAGGGTAAACACGATGAAGGGATGGAATATGACTGTAAAGATGAAAATTTTTTAAAAATTCTAAAAAAGTAATTGGTAAGATAAGTTGGTTGGGAAAAGAAAGAAAAAGAAAGTGGAGAGAATTTGCTCAGGCTGGAGACTAGAACAAAGCCCAGTGCTAGTTTTAGGGCATATTTTTATCTACTAGAAGTATCCCAAAACTTTTTAGAAGAAAAAAACCTATATGTATTCAAAAAATAAAGTTAGATACAATGAAGGATAAAATATGACTATAATAATGAAGGTTTAAAAGATTTTTTTTTAGAAAGGTATTGTTAAGATAAACTAGTTAAAAAAACTTTAAAAGAGGAAAGAGGAAAAGTTTAAAAAATTAGAATAAGAAAAACAAAATTTAAAAAATTTAATTAACTTTGCAAGATTAAAGAATCATGGGGAGAAAGCCATGAATTCCATGCTTTGCTTTCCCCTCCTCTGGAATTCGGTTGTTCTTGATCAGTAAGCTTGGTCTTGGCTGTATGTTCTTGCTGATCTTCTGGGGGAGGGGCCTATTGCCATGAATCTCAAACGTCTTTGCCTGAGGCGGAATTGCACTGCCCTTGTCAGGGGCTGGGCTAAGTAATTTGCTTGAGTTCCCTCTTGGGAGCTTTTGTTCACTGAATGCTTTGTACTGCTCTGGAGGAGGGGAATGAAAATGGTGGCCTCCCAATCTCCGGCCTGGAGGAGCCGAGAGCTTGGGGCTGCACTCCTCAATGCACCCTCAGAGAAAAGCGCTCAATCACTCCTGTCTCCCTGGTCTCCGGCTGAGCTCTGAGCACACCCAGCCTGTGTGTGACTGAGCATTTCTGTCCCTGGCACACAGCTCCATTTGGGGTCTCCAAACCTAGCAGATTCCTGCCTCTAGAGAAGGAAGGTGAGTCTTCCCGGGTCTGCCACTTGTGGGGTCCCTGCTCAAAGAGCAGTGGCCTTATTGTGCCACAGATCCTGTTTTAAGGTAATCTCGAGCTGATAGCTCACTCCTCAGCTCCGTCTCTATAACCAGCTTCCCCGCTCTAATACCTGCCAGCTGTGCTAAACTCAGACACCCCTGATCCTTCTGTGACCCCACAGGACCTGAGACCACACTGTCCCTGCAAGGGCTCCAACCCCACTTAGCCTCTGGAATGATGTCCCTCAGTGGAGCACACTTTTAAAAGATCAAATTTTGTGCTCTGTTGCTCCACCGCTTGCCATGAGCCAGCCCCTCCCACCACAGTCTATCTTTCCATCCCTTGGGTTTCACTTCTCCGCACGTCCTACCTTTCAGAAAGTGGTCAATTTTCTGTTCTAGAACTGCTGCTCTTCTTCTCTTCAATCTCCTGTTGGATTTGTAAGTGTTCAGAATGGTTTGATAACTATCTAACTGAATTCCTGCGACCTGATGTCATCTCAGTCTGCTACACCTCTGCCATTTTGACTCCTCCCCCAGGTGGCAGTTTTTAAAAGTATGTAAATATATATAGTCCTGAGGGTCCACAGGTATAAGCATTGGCTCTGCCACCAGAGCCGGCAAGCTGTAAGTGTTCCCCAGACAGCAGTTGCAAACATTTGGGTTCCAATGGTGTGTTTAAGTTCCTTTCTGAGAGATACCAGCAAGCTACAGCAAGGCAGAGGAGAATGCAAAAATGGTGTCCACAGCATATGTTCCTTGAGAGCAGCTCCACAGGCCACTAAAGTATGTGCCACTTCCAAAGCCTGGCTCTTATTCTAAAGCTCCAGGACACGCCAAGTGGCCTCTTACACAGACTGAGGGGAAGAGAGTGTGCCTCAGTCTATTGTCTGTGCAGTGACCTGGTCATGATAGTCTACCAAGAACCAACCCTCTAATTGCCACAGTCTTGTGGGACCCAGGAACACAAGCCCTTCAGGGCACCAGAACCAGGTGATCGAGGGGCATCCTCTGGGCATCTGCTAAAAACACCAGGCACCAGATCCCCAGAAAGCTCCCCTCCAGGAAACATGGCATTCTGGAGCACAGCTGGGGTGCAAAGATAGCACCCACCCTCTGAGATAGCTGGAAAAGATTAGGTTCAGCTCCTAGATGTGTATTTAATTAGTAGCCAGCCCCTCAGTCCACAGCCAGGATGATCAGCTACTAGGCCTCTTTCACAGAAAGACTGGGCTTCTGGGTCTATTGCTTTTTGCTGTGACCTGGGAACAGTAGCAGTTTAAGAACTCTTCTGTATTGTTTACAGTCCGGTGGGACCCACAGGTGTGAGCCCCACTGGTCACCCCAGCCAGATGATATAGACGTGTGTCCCCTGATAGCAGAAGTTAGGGCATCATACGGGTATAAGCTCCATTGTGGATGACACCTATTATTACAGTCCCCTGCAACCAGATCACAAGGTCTCTGACCTCTGTAGCCAAGAGACCAAGAGGCATAATCTAGGCAGCAGCCACAAAAACCAGGGCATCAGACACATATCAGAGCTCCCTTCTGGGATATACTGGTCCTTTGGAACATGGCAAAGGGAGAGCAAGAAAATGGCAGCCACCAGCTGACCCTTGAGAGTGTTCCAGCAGGCTCCTACTTGTGTGTATTAAAAGGCACCTGCCCATAGGTGTGCCTCTTAAGGAATTCTGGGCATAATCTGAGCAGGGACCTGGCCTTGGTGACTCGGAGTACATGAGCCCTTTAAGAGGCATTTCTCAGATCACTACTGTGTTGTGGGTCTTGGAGTTCGAGCCCCATTGGTTTTCAAAACTGAATGTTTTGGGAGCTTATCTCCCAAATATAGCCCTAAAAAGTTGGAGTGCCCAGTATGGACTTTGAACCCTTTGCTCCTCAAGGAGTTTGGAGTTCCCTCCCAGTTTATGATGAGATGGTGTCCCAATTTCTCCTACCTGCTTTGATGTAGTTTTCTTCTCATTTGCTGGATGTGTCATCATCAGTCAGCCAGCCTTTAGATTTCTTTAATAGGAAATGTGTAGCTGTGGACTCATTATGTCTGTGGGAGTAGATGAGTTCAAGATCTTCCTATGTCACCATCTTTAACCAGAACCTGCATGTCACTCTTCCAATGACATACTGCCACATAAAATACAATGCAGAATCCTTTTCATTTTTGTATATAATTTGGCCAAAATAATGACTTCACCCAAAATACAACCAAATACGTATTTTATTTATATAAATATATCCATGGTGTAAGTACAATTTCTGATATAATTGAGCACATACCCCAGGGCACACTGGGTTCTGACTTTTCCAAAAAGTTTGTATAAATTTGTTTTGTTGAATGTATATAGTTTAAGTAATAACTTATCTCTACAGTAAAATTGAGACCTTATCTCATTAGTAGCAAATATATATTTTTCAAGGCAGAAATTAAGTTATAAGAATCTTATCTTCCATCCAAAAAGTTACATTATCAAATATCAGATAAGGCACAGAATTTGAAATTTAAATTAAAAACTATATGTTACTTGGGATTTTTATAGGATTTGTGTGGATTTATGTCACCCCTAGATCCTTTAGCCTCGCTCAAAAAAGATAGAGTAAGTCGTTCTACAAAGTGTAAGAACATTGCATGGTTTTATTAATGCTGTTCTTTCAAAAAGCTTGTACGTACTATTAATTCTTCGTGTACAGAAGAAATAAGACTGGATTAGTGTGCTATTTCTGCTATAGCAAATTACCACAAACTTAGTGACTTAAGACAACACAAACATATTGTCTTATAACTCTGGAAGTCAGAAGTCTGAGCTAAAATCAAGGTCTTGGTGGTTGCTTTCCTCCTGAATGCTCTAGGGAAGAAGTTATTTTCTTGTTGCTTTCAGCTTCTACAAGCTCTACAAGCTCTTCTACAGGTCATCATCCTGACCTCGGACTTCCTTGTCACATCTCCTTCTCTAACTCTCCTTCCTCCCCATCTCTGTTATAAGGGCCTTTGTGATTATATTGGGCCTACTTGGATAATCTAGGATAATCTCCCATCTCAAAGTTATTAACTGAATCACATCTGCAAATCCCTTTTGCCATGAGCAGCAGTATATTCACAGTGTCCAGGAATTAGGATACAGACTTCTTTGGGAAGAGCCCTACTCTGCCCACTGCAAAGATGGTTGCTAATTTTCATACACAGAACATCTCTTTTAACCTGTATCTCAACTAATCAATGTTTTGACAATTGGGGGCTTGCAGTTCATTCATTAGGTTATTAATGTTTGAGACTATCAATATTCCTAGTGTATAGGAGTTAGAATTATTTATGGAATTTGGGGGCAGATCTCCAAAATGACTAATAAATAACAAAACTAGGCCCTCATTAAGATTGAAGGGGCAATTTGACCTCACAAGGGAAGTCCTTTTAAGTGGGTGTTCTGAGTTACCGGTACCACTAAATTAATTAGCTAAATACTTACGAAAATCCTCCCAATTTGTCTCACTGTTAAAAGACATAATGGATAGTAAAATTCATTGATACTGAATTTGGATATTTTTGTTCTGTTCTCTGAAATCTTTATTTGTAGTCACAATTCCCTAGACAAAAACTAACAGACATGTCCACCTCATTCTTTAAATCTCAAAAGTAATTGAATTTGGTTAAAAAAAAAATGTGTGCCATTATCAGGTATTTCAATCAAGAAAAAAAATTGAATTTGATTTGCCTTCTCTTCATTTTTGTAGAAGTCTCATAAGTTTTGAAATGCAAATAAAGGACTCAAAGTTGTAGAACCTTTTCCATCCTCAGAAGGCATATGTGCAAACCTAATAACATTTCCCAAATATTTCATGTGGCAATGGATGCTGGCTCTGGTGGGAACAAACCTGGTCTGGAACTATTCTTACTGATCAGTGTTTCAAGCATTACACAAGAATTCTAGCATCATTTTAGAAAGGATAACCCTATTGCCTCTTTGTACACTAGAAGGAAAAGAAAGGCGGCAAGTGTGAAGGAAAGTGCTTTAAAAATGGAAAGTTCCTTTTCTGTCTCCCTCTTGGTGTTCCTAACGTGCTTTAAGTTGTAGCACAAAGTATTTGGGCTAAAACTCCATGTTTTAACCTTACCTTGAAAGAAACATTTAAATTAATTATAAATTACCTTATTTCAACTCTTTTGAGCTTTATTGAAAAGAATGAGGAGACAGTGATGGATGGGGGTGAAGGGACACCCCTCCAAGTCAGGAGTATCCTTGTTCTGTAGTAACTAGCTTTAGGCATGGGTCTGAAAATAAGAGAAATATATTTCCATTTCTTTTATAATTCTAACGCTGGATTGAGAGACAAGCAAGGAGAGAACTGAGTGGAGAAGTCCTCAGATGGTTCCAAAGAGTCATTCTTAAGTAATAAACCTTCACAGTATGAGGATCGTCCTTAAGCTACATGGCTTAAGAACTGCTGTATTTTACTGATCTAAAGTAGATTTTTTTTTTTTTTTTTACATCTTAAGTTCCCTAAAATCAGGATTTGTTTCATAGTTGATGGTGTCCTAAAATTAATTGGCAGTAGTGTTCTTTCATAGCAGTATAGGAGGGAAGGTAGCCTCAGACAGTTTCAATGGCAGGTTACACATGACAAAATACCGTCTTTATTATAGTGCTTCATTGAAGGGCTTTCTCAGACACCAGGCTGCTTGGTTATTTCTATCTTTAGCCAAATGATATGTACAAACTTTACTTCCCCGCTAAACACGACATTTAAAGAAGGTTTAGGATCCCCATGTACCAAACAATAGATGTTGGGAATTCAGGACTTGAAGGTGGAGAAGAATGAATTCCCACCTGTACATATTCTTGCAAGTAAGTGGAAGTAGCTATCCCCTTTGTGCACGTGTCAGAATGACACACACTTGATGAATGACACTGGCAAACCAGAAGAAGTCGATTAACCTTAGCAGTGTCCCGTTACGGGATGACAGGCAACTTTTTTTTTTAATACCTTACTGCTTTTCTGAATTTTCTTTAATGAATAGATATTACTGCTGTTTGTTTCTTCAAACAGTAAATGCTCCTTAACAAGACAGAGCCCCCCTTGGATCAAGACAGTAATCATAGTAGCATTCTTTTTATGATATTTATCCAGTTGTATGCTTTAAATATGTGCGATTTATATCATGTAATTTGTACCTTAATAAAGCTGGGTTTGTCTTTTTTTGTTGAAGGGACATAGTTGAAAAGATAATTTCTGTAGTGGCAGTGTGATACAGTGCAGTGAAAACATAAAGCACTTGCGTCCTTCTGAGATTCAGGAAGTTTTCAAAAAGCAGGTAACCCTTGAGTGTTTTTGTTCTGAGCCTTGAAAAAAGAATGATATTTGCCAAGCAGAAAACAGAAAATGGCAGGACATGCATCCCAAGGACAAGGAAAGGATGCAAAGGTTTAAAGTACCCTTGCAGAGCCGCTGTGACATCCCTTTCAGCCCTGGGTTATAATATTTTGTATACACATCATCTTCACTGCTGACTCACTGGACCCTGGGGCCCTGTAGGCAGAGATTTTGTACACTCACTCTGCAACCCTTAAGGTGCCTGACAGAACCTTGCAGTCCTTGTAGAGTGCTCCCAGAGGAGGCCAAAATAAGAATGTGCGGACGAGGTTAGCAACTCCCCAAGCATCTACTTATAGAAAGCAAGGGTCTTTGAGAGAAAGAAGGGAAGAGACAGAGAGAAAGCCTTTGAGACAGAAACTATAGGTGAATGGGTTCCCGAGTGGCAGGAAATACAAAATGGGAAGGACTTAAGTAAATGCTTGGGCCCTTTGGGAGGGAGGGGCTTTGTTTCCTTCTGCTCCGAACCCAGCCTGGCCCTGGCTCAGTGAAAGATGAAGGGTCTGTACATTCTGTGGCAGCCCCGGGGTTTTGCAGCTACCTTGCAGGGCAGGGCTCCTTCAAGAAGCTGCAGCCACCAGCCCTGTTGTTGGCCAGCAGAGACCTAGTCAGAATGAAGACAGGGTCCTGTGGATGTAATCATGGGAGGAGCTTTATAAGGTAACTCATGTTCTCCACCAGCCCGCTGGCTACGTGCTGGCCATATGTCAATGAGAATAGTAATGCAGTATCATTCACACCCACAGAGTGGCATGGTCTAGAAACACTGGGGTTACAGTCAATATTTTCAAGCTAGTAAGCTTGAAACCAGAAGACGTTGGTTGCAAACACAATATTACATATTAAGACAAAGTCTTTGTTTTATTTTGCCTCTCCAGAACTCTCTTTCTCTCTAGAAGGGCAGACTTTTATGGTGATTTTTTTTAACCAATTACTTTAACTGTTTTCTGCCCCTCTTCACTGCCTACACAAAATAGAAATAGTAATCACCATTAATTATGCAAATATTTTAGGTAAAATTCAAAGTCTGGCGATCTCTGAAATACATGACCTTTTAGTATGTAATTGTAATTCAGGTTATCTGTAGGCTTATTTTTGGTTCTCTGCTCAAGGGTCTATGGTCTGTAGTCATCGTCTGAGCTTTAGGATGCCTAACGTGCACCAAGAAATAAAATGAGCTCTTTCAAAAGTGTGAGCAAACAGTCTCACAAAAATTTGTACTTTTTCTTTTAAGAATGAACTTAATGCAGGGCACTTGGCTCAGTCGGTTAAGTGTCTGACTCTTGATTACAGCTCAGGTCTTGACCTCAGGGTCATGAGTTCAAGCCCTGCATTTGTCTCCACACTGAGCGTGGAGCCTACTTCAAAAAAAAAGAGAGAGAGAGAGAGAGAGAGAATGAACTTAATGCTGAAAAGTATCTCAAATGCCATTCTTGTCTATTTGATGGTGAGTGAATGTTTATCTGTCTAGTACAAGACACCTGCAAAATGTCAAAATCTACAGACCTCTCAGAGGAGCCAACTACAGGGGGCTCAAAGGACTTTTCACGTATCAAAGCTAACACTAATTTATGTTCAAATGTAATCTCTAAATTAATTAGAAAAGATGGAAACATACCAGTCCATTTGGAGGATTTAACCATGGATATCTTTTTAGTAACAACTATCCAAAGTAGGCCCAAATCATTTTTTTATGAGAATTATACTTTAGCCCATCATTTTAGGAATAATATTTCATCTTAATATACTGTTTCCAAAATTTGAAGCTCAGTTTGAGAATTGAGCTTATTCCTTTTCTTCATATGAATAGTTCATCATTACTAGCATTAACGTTAAAAGCGTCTGTGTATGACTCAGTCTGTTTAACAGAGGGGGGAATCCCCTCCCTTCCCTATTTTCCCACCCAGCCCCTACCCAGCAGTCTGTCTGATTTTATCCTGGTCCAGTGGAATTCCTTTTGAAAACTTCATCTAGATTTGAATATGCAACAAGTCATAAAGGACATCTCCTGTCCCACGACAAACATATTCATGGAGCAAAACTCTAGTAAAATACATTAAACTATATAATAGAAGTTAATTCCATTTCACTGGATTTGTGTCCCATGCACTGAAATTATAAAGGAGTTTCACTGGAATTTATGTGCTGTCCCTTATTCTTTTATATTCCTACCATCTCGATTAATTCATCCTTTTGTAACTGTCCTTTATATTTCACACTAAATGGGAATTTAGCAAATAAAAAAGATGTGAATTCCCAAAGCAAAAGTTAGCATTTCACTTTAGTGCAAGTAAAATCAGGTTCAATTGCTATTTACCTAAACAGTAACTAAACTCAAAATACTATGTAGTTCTGGCTTTCCACCATTGCAGGTAAGTGGAAATCTATAATAATATTTTCATCCACCAATGTGAGACTGACAACAGTTGTTCAGTGGATTGTTCAGTGGATTGTCCCTGGTGGGATGGTTGCCAGCCTCATCTGTAGAAAGGTGATGAGAGTAAATGTACATCCAAAGGGAACTGGGTTAGATTAAAAATCAGTAATATAGTAAATCCTAAATATGTGAACTAAAACCATAAACCTCATGGAGAAAACATAGAAAGACATGTATGACTTTGGATTTGGCAGTAGATTCTCAGATATAATACCAAAAGCATGAGCCATAAAAAGAAAAATAAAGTGACTTCATTAAAATTAAAAACTTTTGTGCATCAAAGGATATTATCAATAAAGTAAAAAGATAGCTGACAGAATGGGAGGAAATGTTTGCAAATCATATGTCTGATAAGGGTCTCTGATCCAGAATATGTGAAGAACTCTTTCAACTCAGCAAAAAAAAAGACCAACAGCCCACTTTAAAATGGGCCAAGTCCTTCAATAGATATTTCTCCAAAGAAGATATACAAGTGCCCAAGAAAAACATGAAAACATGCTCATCATCATTTGTCATTAGGGAAATATAAATCAAAACCATTGTGAGTAACTGCACATGCTAAGACAGCTATCATAAAATTTCTCAAAATTAAGGGAATATAACAAGTATTGGTGAGGATTTGGAGAAATTGGAACCTTCATACATGGCTGGTAAAAATGCAAAATGATTCAGTCACTGTGCAGAACAGTTTGGCAATTCCTCAAAAACTTTCATATAGAATTACTATATGAATCCATAATTCCATTCATGGGTATATATCCAAAAAGTTTGAAAACAGGACTGAAACAAATACATACACATGTGTGTTCATAACTGCCCTAATCACAATGGCCAAAAGGTAGAAACAGCTGATATATCCATTAATGGATGAATAGCTAAACAAATTGATGTATATATACACAATGGACTATTATTTGGCCATAAAAAGGAACGAAGTAATGATACGTGCTATGACATGGATAACCCTCAAAACATTATGCTGAGTGAAAGTAGCCAGACACAAAAGGTCACATGTTCTATGATTCCCTGAAATATCCAAAACAGATAAATTCATAGAGACAGGATGCAGATTGGTGATTGTCAGGGACTAAGGGAAGTGGGGGAATGAGGAGACACTGCCTAAAGGTTAAGTTTTATTTTGGAATGATGGAAATCTTTGCAACCAAATAGAGGTAGTGGTTATACAACATTAGGAATGTACTAAGTGCAACTGAGTTGTTCACTTTAAATATTTTTTTAAGATTTATTTATGTTTATTTTAGAGAGAGCACGCACAGGGGTGGTGAGGGGCAGAGAGAGAGCACACAGGGGTGGAGAGGGAGGGAGAATCCCAAGCAGACTCCACACTGAGCATGGAGCCTGGCACAGGGCTCTATCTCACTATCCTGAGATCATGACCTGAGCCAAAACCTTGGACACTTAACTGGCTGAGCCACGCAGGCATCCCTAAATTGCTCATCTTAAAGTGGTTAATTTTATGTTATGTAAACTTCACCTCAATAAACAAAAAGTCTACAATACAAAAGCAAAGAGATTGTGAACTACATTTCCAGAACTGCTTAGTAAGCACATTGATATAAATGTTTCTCATTATAGTGCCTGGTACAGATCACGATTAGTGAATAGGGTCTGAATGACCAGTAGTATGTCTGTTATTCAACTTAGATTTTGAAAGTCAAAATAAGAAAATTAATTGATATTTCTTGTTCTTTTAGGACTCTCAGCTTGTTTCCTCTGGACACAATAATCCAAGTAAGAAAGACTTCTCTCTACAGCATCGTTTGTGGATGGTGGAAGACAGAGGGGGTGAGAAGGGAGAATGCATGCAATAGACTGTAGGTGGAGAAGAATTTCACTAAGAAGCAAAATCAGGTGGGGAAAAAGAGGGCCATTTGCTCAAGTACTGCCCAAATGGATAAGACTCAGGAGTGCTCCTCTAGCTTTACTCAAAGGAAAGGAGGACCAGAACATAAAATGGTAAATTTCAAAGCAATCCTGGGAGGAAAGAACGTTTTGCTTTATTACAATCAGTCTCTGGTATATGTGGAGGGGAAAAAAACCTTTAAAGGCAACTAGCGAGTTATCTAAATCAAAAGAAAATGCGTGGGCCAGGAGAACCAATCAGAAGACCTCAAGATAAATGACCTTAGAATCCATGAAGAAATCTTTCCCTCTTCCAGAGATAGACAGGCTGCTTCTAGGAAGCGATTTTCTTACTGAAACCCCTATCTAGTAAAACACGTGGGCTTCATCATCAAAGAAAGGATGTTATCATTCCATGAAGTAGTGTTTTAATTCTCTTCTTTGGCACTAGTAATTGGTGTTAATATCTTCTCGAACATTAAAAATGCATATGCTACCCCATTCATGTCGTGAAAGCACTCACTCACCAAGACTGGGCATTGTTAGTCTCATGACCAGCCACTCAGTTGAGAGCACCCCTTGCCAATTACAAAGCTATGTTTGAACATGAAAATCACTCTGAGCTAGTAAACGTATCTTTGGAACTGAGACTCACCCACTGAGCATCTGTGAGGCAGAAGGCTTGAGGAGAAAAGACTACCAGACAAATGTGTTAGAAAGCCCCAGACTTTTAATGCACAGCTAGAGAAAGATTAGGGTTGGGGGATGGAGGCGTCATGACGCATAGGCAATGTCACTTAAATATCCCACACTCTTTGAGATTTGCTGAGCACAGGCACTGGTAAAGAGGTAAAAGGCCAAGGGACTTGAAATCTAAGGAAAATGATAAATTCAATGGTAAGAAAAGGACTTAAAAGAAATGCCTGATTAAGTCCATGAGATGTGCAGTATCAGCATCGCATGCCTTATAATTGTACTAAAAAACACACTAGAAACTAGAGCATACTGAAGAGTTGCCATTACTTTTCTCACTACTTTCCATTTGAAGTTAAACAATTCAGGGTAAAGAGAGAAGATGTACATTCATTGTACTTGCTTGAGCTTAGAAGTTTTGACATAAAGAACAAAGGAAATAGCTGTTGAGTCTCTTCTGTGTCCCAGTGCCTTGACATGTAATTTCACTGAATCCTAACCATAGGCACATAAGGTAGGCATTACCATCCCCATTTTGCATGTAATGAAAATGAGATTTTGAGCTCAATAACTAATCCAAGGTCACATGGTGAAACAAAAAATGACTTCCAGGATTTGCATTTTGGAATCTCTACGCCAAAAACAACAGACTGTATCCCATTACTTGACCCCTAGAAGGTTGCTTCTGTCATTTCACTGTGAGTTTGAATTCTTGACCAAGAACTATATACTGTGATTTGTGTATGTATCAGTGGATTTTTATGGCATGTCATAAATCCATGTGCTTATACTGCAATGTAGATTATGTAAACAGAATCCATCTTCTATGGAATGATGGGGGCACCTGCCTTGTGTGGTATACTCTCTGGTATTTCATTGTCTATGGAAGTTTGTGATTGGCTTCCTCTTTTCTAGGGATGGGGGATATTTTGTTTTCCTCTTTTCTAGGGATGGGGGATATTTTGTTTTCAAATAAATTCCCCCCCCAAAGTCAAGCACATCTATAAAAAGGTAATATTGCTATTTAGAAATCTGAGCTTTTTCTGTAGATTAAAGCGCATTTGAAATTTTAGGAGAGCTGATGCCATCAGCATTTCCAATGCTGTTTCTTGTATTTGGTTTGGAATCATTACAGTTTGGAATATGTTTGGAGTTCTGACTCCAGCAACTATGTAGAAAATAGAAAAAACTGAACTTCAAAGACAACAAACAAAAATGTGTATGTGTGGATTGATGGACTATCACTTTCGGTCAGTGCTTTTCTTTTCTTTTTGAAATTAGAAAAAGTATGTTATGTACATAACTAAGGGAAAAGAGTGTGTAAATTGAACAGAAATTCTTTTCAATCCAAATCCTTAAAAGATAGATGCTGTAGTCAATTTGTTGAATTAACAATTAATTTAATATTATAAAAGTTTATTAAGTTTAAGATCCCAGTGCATCCTGTTCAATAGGAAGACCACGTATAAGCACTTCTTCCCCTTTCTTCAGGATCCACATTTAAATAACCAAAAGATATAGTAATGGAAAGAAATCCATAATAGCATGGAGAACAAGAAGGGATGCCATTAATAAACCAGAAATTCAATTGAGTTTTTGGAAAACAGAAGCAGAAAGGACCATACTGTTTGATAATCCTGGCAGAGAAAATCATGACCCAGAAAAAGGAAAATAGTGAAATGAACAGGAACAAGCTCTAGTAGTGGTGGGAACTATTCTAGGGAGATCCCAGAGAGACTCCATATTTCCACTCAATCCCAAGAAAGAATACATAGGCATGGATTGTGGGCAATGACAGGAACACCTAGACTATTATTCCCCTGATTACCTCCACACCCATCCTAACCAGTTCTCATAGAGAGCATTCAGTCTGGTTTTTCTCCCCCCACCCCCCAAAAAGAAAAAGTAATATTTACTAAGAAAATGAACAGCTGACTAGAAGCCCTAGTTGGGGGCTGATAACTAAGAGAGAAGCAGAGCAGATTCTGAGATGATACCAGACCTTAAAAATAGACATTTATGTGTTGTAGAAGAAGAGTCACATTTTCTCAAGAAGGAAATAAAAATACTACACACTCAGAATAAAGTAATTCCTTTTTTTGTTGGGGTGTAGAGGAAGGGTCAGGGCTCCCAGCTTACCCTGAGGTCTCTCTTCTCCTGAACCCTGAATGAAGGCTTCCAGTCTCAGTACCCTGTGCACTTAAATACAGAGAGCTCTAAATCAGCCCTTCCCTACAAGGTAGAGGTATGTTAGGAAAAGAGATCAATATACTAATACAGGAAATTCACACCAATTACCTTCATTAATCAACCCATTATCATTCAAAAATAAGAATACGTAACAGAGCACCAAAGAAAAGGAATGGCCCTGAGGGAATCAATCTATTAATTCAAAGAACAGAAGAAAAAATTTCAAGTGTCATTACAATCTTCAGAAGAAAATGAAATTATTTGTATTAAATACAAAGAGAACAGATTGGCATGAAAAAGAAGTAGTTGCAGAATAAATGAGCACTTGAGAATTTAAAATATGGTCAAAAAATTTTTTAAATTTAATAGAAATGATGAGTGATAGCTGAAGTCTGGAATCTAGAATATAAGGTTAAAAACATTTGTTTTCTGGATATTAAGCAAAAGACAGATGGAAAATATGACAAGAAGGTAAGATACTTGGAAAATCAGTCAAGATGGAAAGGTCAAAATTCAGCTAATAAGAATACCAGAAAAAGGGGAAAAAACATTTAAGAATAAAGAATAATAAAAATAGAATTCTAAGGGAAATGAGAAACTCACTATCAAAATCACTCATATACTAAACTTTAAAAAATACGGGCTTCTGGCTGGCTCAGTCAGTGGAGCATACAGCTCTTGATCTTAGGGTCGTGAATTCAAGCCCCACATTGAGTATGAGATTGCTTAAATAAATATACTTGAAGAGAAAACCACTCATATACAAGAAAACAAGAGACCATAAACAAGAGTAATGAAAAACAGATAGCAGAGAATTAGACCTGCAAGGATTTGGGAGATTTAAATTACCAAACCCATTACTTCTCAGACTTTTGGCTAAGATCAAGTGGAATTACCAAGCCCAAAATACAAAACAAGAGTGCTTACTTTAATTTCCAGAAATAAAAAAAGATTGCCAATGTGGTAAAGAACAAGAAGATTTGAAGAAGTACTTATCAGAACCTCTAGAAATGAAAAAATAATAATAGGAAAGAAGATTTCCTTGGTCAGGCTTAACAGCAGATGATTAGACTTCACTGAAGAAAAAAATAATGAATTGGGAAATTGGACTTAAGCAATTATCTAGAGTACAGCCTAGACAAATGGCAAATACAAAATGGAAGTTAAGAAACATGGAGGGGGTGCGCCTGGGTGGCTCAGTGGGTTAAAGCCTCTGCCTTCAGCTCGGGTCATGATCCCAGGATCCTGGGATTGAGCCCTGCATCGGGCTCTTGACTCAACAGGGAGCCTGCTTCCTCCTCTCTCTCTGCCTGCCTCTTTGCCTACTTGTGATCTCTGCCTGTCAAATAAATTTAAAAAATCTTTAAAAAAAAAAAAAAAAGAAACATGGGGAATAAAATGAGAAGGTCCAACATACATTTAACTAGAGTTCCAGAAGGAGATAAGGGAACAGAGGAAATAATTAAAGGAGAAAGTGGCTGAGAATTTTCCAGAATTTAAAGAAACTGCCCCATAGACTGAAAGAACTCAGTGAGTACTAAGCCAGATAAATAAAATAAAAAAGAGGTCCACACTAGACACAATATAGTTAAATTGTAAATTACAAAGATAAGGAAGAATTCTTAAAATAACCTTTAATACCTTTAGAGAAGCAACAATTAGATTTCCAGTTCACTTTTCAACAGCAGCAGTGGGACAGTGGGATCCAGCAGACAGCAAATTTATAACTTCACTTGTATATATGTGGAAATTGACAAGCTGATTCTCAAATTTATTTGGTAGAACAAGAGCTAAGAGTAGCTCAGACACTCCTGAAGAACAAGAAGGTTGGGGCCTTGCCATACCAGTATTAAAAATAAATACCCATTTTTAGCTAAGTAATGAAGATAGTAATAGACAAATTGAGCAATGAAATAGAATAGAAGACCCAGGAACAGACCCACAGATGTATGAAAACTAGATTTACTACAGAGCTGATAATGTAGACCAATGGAGAAAGAATGGGCTTTTTAATAAATAGTACCAGAATAATTGGTTATCCATAGGGAGAAAAATGAAATTAACTCCTACCCTATAGCATACACAAAAACCATTCCTCATTTTTTTTTAAGATTTATTTATATATTTATTTAATTTTATTTTTACGGAGAGGAGGGGAAGAGGGAGAGGGAGAGAGAGAATCTCAAGCAGACTCCCCACTGAGCATGGAGCCTGACATAGAGCTTGATCTCACAACCCTGAGATCATGACATGAGCCAAAATCAAGAGTTGGATGCCTAACCAACTGAGCCACCCAGGAGCCCCTATTCCTTGTATTTTTAAAAGACCTAAATGTTAATAGAAAAAATGTACACTTTCAAAAGATAACATAGAACATCTTTTGATGTATTTCTTAAAACAAAATAATAAAGGGAAATGCTGATCAATTCAGCTACATTAATATTGAGAACTTATAATCATTCAAATATTCCAGAAAAAGAGCAAAAAGACTCATAATGGGCAAAGTTATTCCCTGGGGTGTGTGCGTGCATGTATAATGTGGCAGAAGACTTGTATCAAGAAAATAAAATGTTTGTATGAATTAAAAAAAACAAATAATACTACAAAAAATTTTTTTTTTAAGAATTGACAGGGAGTGTCACAAAGAGCAGGCACAATATATTTACCTCATTGGCACTCAGAAATGCAAACACCACAGTGAAATTACATTTTACATTATTAAGTTGGAAAAAATTTTTAAAGTGTAACCATAAGTTAATGTGGAATCCAGTTTAGGATTCCCTAGCAAAGTAAAGAATATGTAAGCGTCATGTCCCAGATCTCCTAGCATGCACAAGGAAGGAAGTTCATGAATGTTTGTAATGACATCATTCATAGTGAAAAAATGAATGTCCATCAAGAGTCAAATGAAAAGAAAATCATGGTAGATTTTTAAAAGGAGATATTGCACAACAATGAGAATGAGTGAACCAAGGCTACAATACGTGACGGCTGAATCTAAAAACCATAACATTGAGTGACATTGAGTGACAGAATAAGTCTCAGAAGAATGCATACGGTGTCATTCCATTTATGTAAAATTTATATCAGGAAAAACTAAAGAATATTTTATCTACTAATAAATACTTGGGTGGTTAAAAAAAAAAAAACCTTAAAAAAAGAAAGGGAATGATTAACACAAAATTCCATTTCTAGATAGCTGGAGGGGAGGGCAGAAAGAGGATGTAAGCCCGGGAAGTTTCTGGGTTATTTCTTGACAATACTGATTTCCTGGTCTGGAAGGTGTTTTTACAGTTAACTCATTGTTA
This sequence comes from Martes martes, assembly GCF_963455335.1. NCBI lineage: Eukaryota > Metazoa > Chordata > Mammalia > Carnivora > Mustelidae > Martes > Martes martes. Next base: position 60,036,615 of record NC_137896.1, read on the forward strand.
ACCTTTTAAAAACTGCATATATAACATTCATAGACATATACATTTTATGTACCTTAAATGGATCCTCCATTTAACATTTTTTTAAAGTTTTATTTATTTGAGAGAGCTCGAGAGAGAGCATGAGTGGGGGGAGGAGCAGAGAGAAAGAGGGAAAACAGACTCCCCGTGGAGCAGGGAGCCTGATGGAGGGCTCCATTCCAGGACCCTAGGATCATGACCTGAGCTGAAGGCAGATGTTTAATCAAATGAGCCACCATGTACATCTCTGTTCAACATTTTTTTAGGAAAACCATAGCCTTTCATTGAGACAGATTAACATGTGGCATGATGAAGATAAGAATGGAAATACATTTGACCTAAATGCCAAGAACACTTGCCTTCATTCAGTTAGTGATGTTCCCTTCTATATACGTTTAGTCTTACTACTTTGTTCTTTAGTGACTAATATTTAATTATTATAATATTATAAATCTGATTATTGGTTTGTAATTTTTCTAATGTGCCTACAATTACAAAAATTTAATCATTAATTAAATTAAAATTAATGAGTGTGGCTTATTAATAATTAATGAACAGAATATAAATATTTTAAATCTTGGCTATGTAGAAGGAAAAGTATAGCTGTACAGAGTTGTGTGCAGCAAAAGGAGGGAAGAATAAATGAGTGAATTTCCTCATTTCACATAGTATAAAGGAAAAGATACTGTCAGCAGTTGATTAATCCAGAAATAGAAGGTTAAAGTTCTAAATACCTACTAGAGACATTACAAGTAATAACAGAACCAGTAAGAATTGTAAGCAGAGGTGGTAGTATCTTAAGTACCTTATCTCTTGCCTTTTCTATCAGAAATCAATACACACTGTCTAAAGTTGATATATCTAGAAACAAGTGTATCACTTACCATAGTGGTTGAAGGCCTTACAGAACAAAAAACAAAAGCAAGCCAAGTCATTACCGTGAACATGGATTACTTTTTTTAGAAAGTAACCCATTCAACCAGTGAATGGTTGAACACTACATCAAAACTAATGATGTACTATATGCTGGCTAATTGAACATAATAATAAAAATTAATAAATATATAAAAATAAATTTAAAAAAAAAAGAAATGTCATAACATAGCAAAACTTTCCTCTGCAGAAGAACAAAGGCTACTGCAGGTGTATTTTGTCCCTTTTCAATAGTCTTTAGTCCACCCCGTAGCCCTGTTGATGGAGAGTGCGTACTCTGGCAGTGCCGTCACGTTATGTATTTAAAGGGAATGAATTAGGTATTATTTATCTTCGTGTTACCAGAGTGCCCAGTGTATAAGTCCTCAGTGCATTGATTGGATTAAAAATGTAGCTACTGTAATTTTTTTAAGTGGCTTATTGGGGCCATCAAGCTGTTTTATACCTCAAACTGTATATTCATCTCCATGGTGAGTGCCCCTTTCTCCTCTTCTCCCACTGTATTTATGACAGGTCAGGAGACAGAGGACATACACTGAGCATGTAGTATATGTTAGGTTCTGTGGAAAGCTCAAGAGGACAAACGGGGAGCATCAACCTGAAAGTATGCATATCATATACATATATACATATATGCATTTACGTGTGTGTACAGATATATATATCCTATGGCTCATTTTTTTTTGCTCTCTTCCTCTCTGTAATTATATTTCCACATGCAAGATGACCACACTGTTCCTGAACCATTTTTTTATGTTCAGTCTCTTAATGATCAATGCAGGTTTCCCCCAGAGACCAGTGTGGTATCTGTCATGAAAACAGCTGAAATAACCAGGGTGACCCCAAACGGTCTTCTTTGTTGGCTGCAGGGAAACATCTCCTGAGCACCCAACTAAGAATTTTTTTGGGGGGGGGGGGCGGTTTCTATTATACATTGATCATTTCCCTTGGGTCCCGATAAAGAGAGCACTATTCTTAATGGCTGATGATGCACTTGAACATTTCAAATGCACTTCAGAAATTGCATCACCTAAAATTTCAAGATGATGGGGACAGTTATGCATTTTATTCTTTCTGAACAACAAACACAGCTTTAATCCCTGTCTACATTCTGAGTTTACTTTTCCCCTGAAAGGTTAGTTCATTATCAGCACTGAAGTTGCTGAGAACACTCACTCTCTGGCCGTCTGTAAATGCCCCGTTTGGCCCCACTGTGACCCTCCTATTCTGTTTTCCCTGTTGCCACAACATCAGTGCTGCTAAGAGCAGAGGTAATCAGTTGCAGCTTCGTCCCTGTGCTGATCCAGCCCACAGTTCCTGCAGCCCCCAGATCCCATGCGCAATGAGGCCTGTGCCCTCTCAACCTACAGGCTACTTGTCAGCATTGTGGGTCAAGGTAAAGCATCCTTATTCAGACATCCAATTAACTGTCTCTGTTTATATTACTGATTTCCCGTGTCTTTGACAGAAGTTGTTTAGAACTGTTTACCATTGCCTGCTGCTCCGGAAGCTGCCGTTATAAGTTCTTGATTATGATTGTATGTGGGGTTATTACTGGTGGCTATAGACTTGGGAAAGTAACCAGTTGTTCCAAATTCAAGGGGAAAAAACATCAATATGTTTGAGAAATTAAGCTTCCAATTGGGTTTGTCTTACAGAATGCAGGTATTACAGCTCTTATTTGGGGATCCTGGCAGGAATCGTGGTTACTTAGCAGGAAAATGATTCTGGAGAGTACTAAATTAGGTTATTTTCCAGCACTAAAGCCAGCTGATGAGGCCTTACATGTCTCCTACATGAGTGCACCATGGACTGGCCTGGAAAACAAAAATATAGTATAAAAGTATGAGCTTTAAAGCAAGTTTGTGAATTTGCTGCCTCTTTTATTTCAGTATGGTTTTGTCCGTGATGGGGCCTCGTCTCATCAGTGTTTGTGATCAAGGCACTTAAATCAATTTTGTGACTTTTTAACAGAGTGACTATCCCCCATGGTTTTTCTGGCGCTGTGTACACTTATTAATACCAAGTTATATATTAGCTAGATGTGTGAACTACCTATGTAACTATGCCTTCTCTTCTTCACAACTGTTTAATTTCCTATAAGAAAAAGAGGAGATAGTGTAAAGTTTCCTCTGGAATTCAGTTTGGATGATATCTTTGGGATGTGTTCATCGTGTAATTTAGGGGGTCATTCCTGAGACTCAGTGACCACAAAGCTAATGTCATGGCATAGGCCTGAGGTTCTACAGGATGTTCAGGCCTGATGGGAAAGAACAAAGCAATGCAAGTTGCCACCATCAGGCCCATTTCTTACACTCCACAACCTTCTCTAGGGTTTACTCAATTTCAGCACCACACAACCATCATAACATAACTGACTCACACGTGCAGTCTTGACCCTTCTCCTTCCATCCTCTAGCCTCGAGGAAGCACATTACAAAATGGGGATGCATGCTCAAACCCTCAATGGTCACAGTTCTAAGAATTACATTATGTGTATTGCTAGGAGAATTTGCCCTTTTAAAAACTATAAAAAGGGAAATGGTTCCAGGCTTCCTTAATTAAAACCTATTAAGTCTTCAATGACCACAGACCGCAGAAACATTTCTGTAGCTAGACTTTCAGATGGTCTGGAAGGATTTCTGGTTTCCATCTTACTCTGCATTAAAGCAGGGTTCACAAAAGGTGCTGCCAGGGCTCTCAGTAGGGTAGAAATTTTGGGGATCTTGGAAGCTGCGGTGCAGCCTCAGTGTTCTGTAAAATTCTCTCCTCCAAGGGCTTACACAGTCTTCCCTGGTTTGGCTTATGTTAGCAGAAAGGATCAAAGTTCAAAATGCCTTGCCTGTAGAATGCTGATGGAGTTTATTTCCTTAAATTTTCTCTAAAATGAAGTGGAAGGAAACAGGTTCCATCTGTAAGATATTCATCTTTTGGCAAGGTCTCCACTCTGAACCTCTGGTTGTTTGCAAACAGCTCCTTAGTACCTACTCACAGATCCGTGCCTGGGCATTTGGAACACAGAGAAGAAATTACTTGCAAATCCGGTTCTCAGACAATAAAAAAAGATGTTTTAAAAGCCCCCTGCTGCACATTTTGAAAGATTTTTAATAGGAGCATGGAAATATATTTAATCTCTCTTAAATCTTAAAGACCATAACATTCACATGTTGGTATTTTTTTTCTGCTTCCTTTTTAAGAGAAAGGTGATGCTGAGCCAGAGAGTCCAGACAATGGCACATCGAATACATCGTAAGTCTCTTTCCTGTTTCTATCCAGATAATATGCCTGTAATATGAAACAGTGCTAGTATCTTGTAAGAGTAATCATAATAATGGAAGGAAGCCTGTGGCTCTCTTTCTCATGATGATGTCTTTTTAAGTGCTTTTGGGTGCGGACACAATTTGAGGTCTTTCCTATGCTTTGTCACAATAAGAGTAATCTTAAAAGTGCAAATACTTCTCCTTATAAAATAGAAATGTAATAAGATTTCAGGGTGTATATTGTCAGGGAGAAAGGACGCAAACCCTTTAGAATTTCGTTGGAGCCTTTCAGCACTGTCATAAATAATTACAAGACTTTTCACACATACTGGGAGATACTCTGTCCTACATACCTGTGCAGTACCAATGTCATTTTAAAAGCCTGCCATCTCTAACCTCGGAATTATGTGAAAAATACAATTAGAAATGCCTCTGGAATCCCAAAAATTTGTTTTTTTTTTAATTCAAAAATACAGTTTTTAAAACGTAAGAAAAAGTGCTTAGAAAGCATGTGTTCCTCACTCCATATTTTGTCTTTCTCCTCTCAGTCCTCAAAGAATCCAAATGGGTTTTCAGTGATTCATTTGTTACCAAATTTTTCCACCAAAGTTTAAATTAAATAATTAACAAGTTGACAAATTACATTAGCTTCACAGGAATCAGTAATGGGTTGGTTCCTTAAGAATCTTTATTTATCACTCTGAGGGGTGAGATATGTTTTCTTAGTATAAGACAGCTTTGTGAATTTTCCTATGTGTAGGCCATGGCTCATATTACTCAGAATCTAAAATCCTATTCATTAGAAATCACACTTTGTGATAGGATATTACCGAATGTCTTATTTTGTCCAAGATCTGTTTCTCAGTCTGGGAAGTTCCTTTGGCTTCCATATGTATTTCATAAAGGATGTAGTTATGTTTGTCTTTCTTAAGATATTGCCTAAGAGGTCTAAATAGTCCTATTGTCATGATTTCTGATGAAAGAGTGAATGTAACTAGTCTTAAGTGGTTAAAATAGCACTAATTTTTTAAATTTTTGTGCTGCAAAATATAATGGAAAAAGGGTTTTAATGCCATCTGGAGGCATTCTAGAGAACTGAAAAGGGTAGAATCATTTAAAAATTTGGTTCTTTTTAGTAACACTTGAAACTGGATAAGAATCAATGCAACTAGAATGTGAGCTATTTGGGAATAAGTGGTATTTTATAAATAATTGTTATAAAAGTGCTAATTATTATAGGAACAACAATTTTTCAAATTCCCATTAACAAAATCGTTTTAAAAACAGACAGAATATATAAAATATGTTGAAAACTGCTAGCATTCCACATTTAATTTTATAAATTTTAAAATCACATTTAATACACACCCCAATCTTGTTAATGCAGTTTGATATGTCATTAGTTCTTCTTCCCTTAAGCATTTCTAAAAAGCTTATTCTCTAAAGGAATTGGTTTCCATATGTTAGTCTCTTATAAAAATAAATATATTGTTTGAGGAATTACTTGTAAACCCTCTGGAGATGTCATTATGTTAAAAGCTTGAAACATCACCCCATATTCATCATCTGCCTCACATCCTGCCTCTTGAACTAGAAATAGTGAAATAAAGTCTTAGGTTGAAAGGATTTCTCTTTAAAAAGTGGAGAATTCTGGGGACACTTGGGGGGCACAGTCAGTTAAGCATCTGACTCTTGGTTTCGGCTCGGGTCTGGATATTAGGGTCATGCTCCATGCTCAGCACAGAGTCTGCTTGGGACTCTCTCTCCCTCTCTCTTTGCCCCTCTCCTCTACCACCACCCCGCTCTCTCTCTCAAATAGATTAACCTTTTTTATAAAGTGGAGAATTCTGAACTTGAGCCCTCTAACAGTGGTTCTCTTGAAATTAAACAAGAGGAGCATATTATGAACAAAGTACCACAGACCAGGTGTCTAAAACAACAGAAACTTCTTGTCTCACAGTTCTGCAGGTTAAAAGTCTAAGATCAGTCAGTAGGGTCAGTTTCTTCTGTGAAGAAAGGATCTGTTGTTTCAGGCCTTGTTCTCTGTTTAACAGATGGCCATATTCTCCCTGTGTTTCTTCACATAATCTTCTTTCTGTGTGTATCTGTGTCCAAATTTCCCCTTTTTATAAAAATGCCAGTTATATTGGAGTAGGGCCTACCCTAATGGCTTCATTTTTTACCTTATTATCCCAAGACCTTGTGTCCAAATAAGGTTACATTCTGAGGTACTGGAGGCCAGAGCTTCAACATATGAATTTTGAGGGGTAAATGATTCAACTCATAATGTTAAGGTTCAGAGCAACCAAAATGATTCAGAAGCCAAGTTGGGAGAACAGAGAGTGTATAGATGCTTGAAGATGAAACAGCATGAAAGAACCTAAGTAAAACAGACAAAAAATGATGAACTCCATGGGAGGGAAGGAGTGAAGAAGCAGAACAAAGAAAAGTATAAATAGCATACACATAAACATGAGGAAAAATACTTCTTTCACATTCATGGTTTAGTGGGACAAACTCAGCTTCAGTAATGCTTATACATCCGTCTGTCTCTATAATTCAGTGACCCTATGAGTCATTTAAAGCCGTTGTGTGGGTTTAAATTATAGTATATAATAGGGAGTCTCCAGACAGGGAACTCATTTCCTGAAGAAGCATCTTTCTTCCCTGGCCTCTTTTAAAAGCAAGATATTAGCATTATTTAAAATGGTCAAGACATGGAAATAAACTCAGTGACCACTACTGGATGAATTGATAAATAAAATATGATGCATGCACGCATACAAACACACACATACACATACACACACTGGAATATTATTTGATCATAAAAAAGAAGGAAATCCTGCTATTTTCAACAACAGGGGTGGACCTTGAAGGCATTATGCTAAGTGAAATAAGTCAGACAGAAAAAGACAATTGCCATATGATCTCACATATATGTGAAATGCTAAAAACAAAACAAAACAGATTGATGGTTTCCAGAGGCAGGGATGGGGGGCGCAAGGATGGGCAAAATGGGAGAAGGTAGTCGAGAGGTACAAGCTTCCAGCTGTAACATAAGTAAGTCCTGGGGAGGTAATGAGCAACATCCTGACTGTAGTTAAAAGTACTCTATAATGGGGCGCCTGGGTGGCTCAGTGGGTTAAGCCTCTGCCTTCGGCTCAGGTCATGATCTCAGGGTCCTGGGATGGAGCCCCGCATTGGGCTCTCTGCTCGGCGGGGAGCCTGCTTCCTCCTCTTTCTCTGCCTGCCTCTCTGCCTGCTTGTGATCTCTCTTTGTCAAATAAATAAATAAAATCTTTAAAAAAAAAAAAGTACTCTATAATATATTTGAAAGATGCTAAGAGAATAGATCTTAAAAGGCCTCAAAACAAGAAAAAAAGTGTAACTATGTATGGTTGTGGATGTTAACTGGACAATGTGATGATCATTTCACAGTGTATACATACAGTTGGCCCCTAAACAACACAGATTTGTAATGCACGAATCTGATTATATGTGGGTTTTTTTTTCCATAAAATACAGTACAGTACTATAAATGTATTTTTCTTCCTTATAATTTTAATAACCTTTTTTCTAGCTTACTTTATTGTATGAATACAATATATAATACATATAACTTATAAAATATGTATAATTGACTTGTGTGTGTTGTCAGTAAGGCTTCCAGTCACAGTAGACTATTAGTAGTTAAGTTTCGGAGGAGTCAAAAGTTATACACGGATTTTCAACTATATGGGGCTTGGGGTATTGACTGCATTGTTCAAGGGTCAACTGAATATTAAATCATTATGTTGTGCACCTGAAACTAATATATGAATAAATAAAAACAGGAGATTAAGCATGACAAATTTTAGATAGTCATTGCCTGGTAGGACAGAGTTACTTGGATAATACCCGAGGATCCCCTCAGGATATATTATTTAATGATCCTATGAGTATTCATAGAGATGAGAGACAATTTATTCTTAACATACACACACACAAACCCATAAATTAAAATTTCTGTGAGAGAATTTCAGTTATGTCAATAATAAAAGAGCTTATATTAGATTAACTTTCCTACAATAACTATTATAAACTCTGAACAAAATATTATTTTAAAAAACTATTTGAAGACATTAGAGGTTGACTAAAAGAAGGCAGATAATGTTGGGAATTTGTTCCTTGAAAGAAGGAAATGGACTAGTTGAGATCTACATTTATACAGCTTCTCCCCTGAGAGCACTTTCAATCCACAAAGAGCAACTAGAATTCAAGGACAAAGCCACAGTCATATTTCCTTGAAGTGTCAGGAAGTGGAGTCCAGGGATGCCAGAGTAGATGGGCTTTAAGGGAGGAAATTCCAGAAAGCAAGGAGCCATACAGAATAGACTTCTACTTCTTTATATAAATTTCTCTCAATCCTTTGATGATCCCTAAACTGCATATGTGTCAGCAAGATGCCAGTGAGCCCAGTGGAAAACAATAGCTAAAAAGCTGAAAGGCTGAGCAGAGATTTCAACTGCTGCCTAATACCTACAACTACTGCCTGAACAGTTTGGAATTTGAATCCCATCCAATTATAATAGCTTGGTAAATACCTTGAGTTTTATTTTTTGTTTTTGTTTGTTTGTTTGTTTGTTTGTTTTTGGAAACCTCGAGAGGCTATGCCTTAAGAATAAAGGAGTCAACCTAAAAACTAAAGACAAAACCAAAATGGATCATGACAAAGTATAACACTAAGTACCCACAAATTTCAGGCGATCAGCTAATAATTTGTCTGATAGAATAGAAAAGTCAACATTTTTAAAGAAAGAAAACAGACTCTAGACTCTCTATAATGTATCATTGACAATATTCATTATCTAATCAAAAAATTAAAGGATAGGGGCGCCTGGGTGGCTCAGTAGATTAAGCCTCTGCCTTTGGCTCACGTCATGGTCTCAGAGTACTGGGATCAAGCCCCGCATCGGGCTTTCTGCTCAGCAAGGAGCCTGCTTCCTCCTCTCTCTCTCTCTCTGCCTGCTTCTCTGCCTTCTTGTGATCTCTGTCTGTCAAATAAATAGAAATCTTTAAAAAAAAATTAAAGGATATGTGAAGAAATAGGAAAATGTGATCCATAATCAAGAGAAAAAGTAGTCACTATCATAGACCTTGAGGTGATCTAGATGTTGGAATTTTCAGACAGGAACTTTCAAGCATCTCTTATAATATGTTCAAGGATGTAAAGGAAAAAAATCATAATGACTGAAAGAAGGAAAATCTTAGCAGGGAAATGGAAACATAAAGAAGGACCAAATGAAAATTCTGGAACTAAAAAGAACAATATTTGAAATGAAAATTAGAGATAGCCAATCAGAATTATCAGTATGAAGAACAGTGGGAATAAAAATTTTAAAACAATGAGCGAAGCCTCAGTGCATTATGGGACAATATCAGGTAGTCTAATATACATGTAATTGGAGTCCCAGAAGGAGAGGCCAGAGAAAAGAGATCAGAAAAAATTCTTGAAAAATAATAGCCGAAAACTTCCTAAACTGGGTGAAAACATTGACTTATAAATACAGGAAGCTCAGTTAACCCTAAGAAGGATAAATACACATGAAACCGAACATTATTGTAAAATTGCTAGAAACTGAAGATAAAGAGAAGCTCTTGAAAGTTATGAAGAAAAAATTATATGCGCATGGGAGCAGTGATATAACTAACTGAAGGATTCCCATCAGAAACTTCAGATGCTAGAATACAATGCAAAAACATTTTTAAAGTGCTGAAAACAAAACGCTGAAGAAAGAACTGTCAAGTCATAATTTTAACACTAGTAAAAAATACCCTTCAAAATAGAAGGTGAAATAAAAACTTTTGGACACACAAAATCAAAGAATTCATTCCAATAGGCCTGTGCTACAACAAATGATAAAGGAAATTTATGAGGCTGAAAGGCAATAATATCAGGGCAATAATAACTGAATAATAAGGGCAATAATAACTCAGCCCTTTAAGAAGGGAGTATATACAGGAAAAAATAAATGTATGTGTAAACATGAAACATTAATGTAAAAAAATAAAATATTGTTTGGTGGGATTTGCAATGTACACTTGATCATTGAACAATGCAGGTGTTCAGCTCTGACCCACCATGCAATGAAAAATCCGTATACAACTTTTGACTCCCCAGAAACTTAAGTACTAATACCTGTGGTTGACTGTAAGCCTTACAGATAACATAGTCAATTGATACATATTTTGTATATGTGTTATATACTGTACTCTTACAATAAAGCTAGAGAAAGAATAGTGTAAGAAAAATCATAAGGAAGAGAAAATATATTTTTAGTACTATACTGTATTTATTGAAAAAAAAAAAATCTCACATAAGCGGCCCTGCACAGTTTAAGCCCTTCTTGTTCAAGGGTCGGCTGTATATAGATGTAAAATATATGACAAAACTAGCACAAAAAATAAGAAAGGGCTAATGGAATTGCATGACTACAAGGTTCTTACATTTTATGTGAATTAGCATAATATTAAATCTAAGTTTGGTGAAAAGTATGCATAGTATAATACCTAGAAAAACCACCAAAAACAATCACTTACCCAAAAAAGCATAGCTAAAATTAAGTCATACCAAAATAATAGGTTAATACAATACATGAGAGGAAAGAAAGAACAGAAAGAAAAAACAGAAGGTATGGATATAAAAGAAATAGAAAAATTGTAAACGTAATCCCAGCCGTATCAATACTTGCATTAAATGTAATGGACTAAACATTCCAGTTAAAAGGCAAAGACTGTCAAACTGGCATAAATCAAGACTTTCTGCTGTCAACAAGATGAGCAATTTAAATATAAAAACACAAATAGTTTGAGGCCAGATGGTGGAAAAGATAGACTATAAACAGTGAGCATAGGAAAGCCAGTCTGACACTATTAATATTGCCAAATAGACCTTCAGACAAAGACCTTTAACTGATGCTAAAACGATTAGTTAATAAGGAAAACATAACAATCATAATTACATATGTATTTACTAACAGATCTTTAATAATAGTTGCCAGTTTTTAACAACCCTTTCTTCAGTAATCAGTAGAAAACTTAAACAAAATATTAGAAAGTATGTGGACTATTTGGACATTATTAACCACTTTGACCTAATTGACATTTATAGAACATTGCCCCAAACGAGTGCAAATTACAGAATCTTATCAAGTACACACAAAGTATTCACCCAAGACAGATCCTATTGAGAGCAATAAAAGAAATATCAATGAGCTTCATAGGACTAAAATCTTACAGAGTACATTTTGTGATCACAACATGATTACATATGTCAATGGCAAAAAAGTAATCTAGGTATTTGATAGTTAAATAACAATTCTAGATAGTGTTTGAGTTAAAGAATAAATAACAAGGGAAATTAGAAATTAATTTTAACTGACTGAAAATGAAAGTACAATTTATGAAAATTATGGGACTCACTAAAACAATACAAAAAAGAAATTTGCAACTTCACATGCTTGTATTAAAAAAAGAACAGTGTTGAACATCAGTAACCTATGTTCCCACTTTAAGAAGCTCTAAAAGAAGAATAGATTAAACCCAAGATAATTAGAAGTACATGATAAAAAATAAGAATAGGAGTTAACAAATAATAGAGAAAAATCAATGAAGCCACAATTTAGTTCTTTTAAAAGATTAATAAAATTAACAAACACTGATGATAATAATTAAAAAGAGTGAAAACACAAATTAACATCAGCAATGAGAAGTGGGGGACATTAACACATATCCTACAGAAATTTTAACAATAATAACTGGATATTATTAACTACTTTTAGCAAGTTGATTTGACAATTTAAATGAAATAGTGACTTTCTTTGAAAATATGCAGTTTACCGTAAATTGCAAACTGCCACAAGAATATTTAGAAAATCTGAACACCCTTATTACTATTTTAAAAAACTGAATTTGTAATAGAAACTTTTCCACAAAGAAGATTCCTCCAGGGCTAGATGGTTTTGCAGGTAAATTCTGTCAAAACTTCAAATAAAGGGACGCCTGGGTGGCTCAGTTGGTTAAGCGGCTGCCTTCAGCTCAGGTCATGATTCCAGCATCCTGGGATCGAGTCCCACATCGGGCTCCTTGCTCAGCAAGGAGCCTGCTTCTCCCTCTGCCTCTGCCTGCCTCTCTGCCTGCCTATGCTCACTCTCTCTGACAAATAAATAAATAAAATCTTTTAAAAAAATTATTTAAAAAAAACTTCAAATAAAAAAATGTTTATGCCAATGAAATAAAAAATAAAACTACCATTACACAAATTCTTTCATAAGGTAGAGGAAGAAAAACTTCCCAGTTCATTGTAAAAGGCCAGTATAACCCCAATACCAAAATCTGACATAAACCTTATAAGAAAATGAAATAATCCAGTATCCTTCATAAACATCCCAAAATTCCCTAACAAAATATTATCATGTATAATCCAGTGATATATGAAAAAAATATATGATTAACTATGACTAAGTGGGGTTTATCACAGGGAAGCATGGTTGGTTTAACAGAAAAATTAATTAATGCAATCCACCATATTAATAGAATAAAGGAAAAAACCATATGATCTTCTAAATAGATGAAGATAAAGTATTTAGCATAATTAACACCCATTCATGATTTTTTAAAAATCTCTGCAAAGTAGAAGAAAGAAGGGAACATAATCAACCTGATAAAGGGCACCTACAATAAAAAACCTACCCCTAATACTGTATTTAATGACAAAACACCAAACATTTTCCTCCTAAAATCAAAAACATGGCAATGATATCTGCACTTACCACCTCTATCAACATTGTATTGGAAGTTCTAGTCAGTGCAATAAGACAAGAAAAAGAACTGAAAAACATAAAGATTGAAAAGAATGATTGTTTATAAAGAAAATCCTCAGAGACCTAATAAGCAACTAGTGGAATCAATAAATGAATTAAGCAAGGTCAACATACAAAACTCAGTTGTGTTTTTATTTATTAGCAATATGCAATAGAAAAATGAAATTTTAAATGGAATTTCATTTACAGTGACAAAATACATAATAAATTTAGCAAAAGACATAAGACCTGTACACTGAAAATTATAAAACACTGGTGAGAGAAATTTGAGACCTAAGTGAATGGACAGATGTTAATGAATTGGAAGATTTTAATTATGTTAATATGTTGATTCTTTTCATATTGTTCTGTGGATTCAACACTATCTTGATCAAAAGGCTAGCAGAACACTTACATAGAAAATGATGAGTTGATTCTAAAATGTTTATAAAAAAGCAAAGGACCTAAGTAGCTAAAACAATCTTGAAGAACAAGGTTGAAGGCCTTACAGTTCCTAATTTCAAGACTTATAAAACTGAAGTACTATAGTGTGCCATTGACATAAAGACAGACAAATAAATCAATGGAGCAAAATAGAGTCTAGAAATAGACCCCTACATACATGGTCAGTTGATTTTTCACAGAATTACCAAGCAGTTTAGTGGCAAAAGCCAAATGCTTTCAACAAATCGTGTTGGAGCAACTGGTGGGGGGAAAAAACAGGACTCTCATACCACATACATTTGAGATGAATCATAGGCCTGATTATAAAGGCTAAAATTATAAAGCTTCTAGCGGAAAACAGGAGAATATCTTCATAGCCTGAGATAGACAAAGATGTCTTACAGAGGTCACAAAAACATATAAGAGAAGAACTAGTTCCTGAAGAACTAGACTTCCTCAAAATTAAAAATATCTTCTCATCAAAATGACAAGGCAAGACACAAACTGGGAGAATATATTTGCAATACATATATCTGACAAATAATTAGTATCCAGAATACATAAGGAACTCTGACAATTCAGTAACAAAATGATAAAGAAATGAATATTTCAAATGGGCAACCTCTTCAAACAGACAAAAGAATATATATAAATGGCTAACAAGCAGCTTAAAAGATGCATTTCACTTTAATGTCTTACAAGATGTCACTTCAATAACATTTTTCTTCAGGGAAATAAAAATTAAAGCACCACTACACCCACCTGCTAAAACTGAAAGCACTGACAACACCAAATATTGGCAAGGATCTGGAGCAGGTGGAAATCTCATGGATTGCTGGTATAAAAGTAAAATGGCATAACCATTTTTGAAAAACGATTTGACTGTTTCTTATACACATTTATTGCTTGACCAAGCAATTAAACACATACTTATCACGTGACCAACAATTCCCTTTGTAGCATTCATGCAGGAAAAATGGAAAACATGTCCTTTAAAAGATTTGTACAAGAATATTTTTAGTAGCTTCATTCATAATAGTCAAAAACTGGAAGCAACCCCAATATCCATAAACTGGTGAATGGATAAATAACTGTGGTATATTCACACAATGGAATACTTCTAATCAAAAGTCACCAAACTGTCCAAATTGATCTGTAGATTCTATGCAATCACAATCAAAAAAGTTATTTTGAGGATATCAACAAGCTGATCCTAAAGTTTATATGGAGAGCCAAAAGACCCAGAAGAGCCAACACAATATTGAAGGAGAAGAGCAAAGTTGGAGGACTGAAACTCCCCACTCCAAGACTTGCTGCAAAGCAACGGTAATCAAGACGGTGTGGTATTGGCTAAAGAATAGAGAAATAGATAAGTGAAACAGAATAGACCCACATAAATATAGTCAACTGATATTTGACAAAGGAGCAAAGATAGTACAATGGACCAAAATCTTTTCAACAAATGGTGCTGGAACAGCTGGATATCCACACAGAAAAAAAGTGAATCTAGACTGATCTTATGCCCCTCACAAAAGTTAACAGTTAAAAGTTAACAGTTAAAAGTTACAGACCTAAATATAAAATGCATAACTATAAAATTCCTAGAAGATGATATAGGAGAAAACATAGATGACCTGGGGTATGGTGATGACCTTTTAGATACACCACTAAAGGAATAATCCATGAAAGAAATAATTGATAAAGTGGATTTCATTGAGATTTTAAAATCTGCTCCATGAAAAACAATGTGAGAAGAATGAGAAGATGAGAATAAGAAGACAAGTTAATGTCAAGAGAGTAAGACTGGGAGAAAATACCTGTGACAGACACATCTGATAAAGGACTGGTATCCTAAGTATGCAAAGAATTCTTAAAACTCAACAGTAAGAAAAGAAGCCTATTTAAAAATGGGCCAAAGACCTTAACATGAATAGATGCTCTTAGTCCATATGTCACAAGGAAAAGGCAAGTTGAAATATTGAGATACCACTGTTAGAATGGCCATTAGAATGGCCCAAACCCAGAACACTGACAACACCAAATGCTGGCAAGGATATGGAGCAACAGGAACTCTCATTCATCGCTGGTGGTGGCTATGAAGGGCTGGGGATTGACTGGAAGAGGTCATGATGAAATTTCTGAAGTGACGGAAGGGTCCTGTATCTTAATTTGGACTGTGTGAGAAGGATATACATTCATCAAAACCACACGGAATCTTATACTTAAGTTCTGTGCATTTCACTGTCTATAAATTTTACCTCAACTAAATAACAAGATTAATTTACAGAGAGGACAAATTTATGTGGCAGCTTTTCTACCTGGTGATAATTGACCTGTTTTGAGCTTTAACCTTAACCAAGTACTATGCTAAACACTCACCATGTTTTATCACCTCTAATTTTTAGTAAAAATCCAATAACACCCTATTTTACAGGAAACAAGAGGAGAATTAAGGTTTCTGCTCTATTTAGCTTTAAGTGGGAAAGCCAGGATTTAGACCCAAGATTCGGAACCTGTAAGCCAAGTTCTTAACCTCTCTGTCCCACTCTACTGCTGTCTGTGAGCTCTTCTGAAGTTTCACTGGAGACAATAACCAGGCCAGGAAGAGCAAGCAATTAAGGTGGTGCCTGCAGAGGAAGAGTAAATCGAGATCCTGCCAGCTTGTTATCTGTACTAGAAAGTCCTAGGAATAGTGAGCAAGTGGAGATGCCCAAGATACTATGAAGGCCACAGTTTGACAGAGTCACTGTGCTTGCTTAATCCAGACTTGCCAACCACTAACAAATCCACTCTCAAATGAGAGGTCAGTGGCATACGCTTGTAAGAATTCTGAGGCAGGGGCGCCTGGGTGGCTCAGTGGGTTAAGCCTCTGCCTTCGGCTCAGGTCATGATCCCAGGATCCTGGGATTGAGCCCCGCATCAGGCTTTCTGCTCAGCAGGAGCCTGCTCTCTCCTCTCTCTCTCTCTCTCTGCCTGCCTCTCTGCCTACTTGTGATCTCTGTCTGTCAAATGAATAAATAAAATCTTTAAAAAAAAAAAAAAAAGAATTCCGAGGCAGGTCCCTTCTACATTTGTAGATGACCCTTCATTGAACAAAGCACCTACAATGTTAAAAACTTCATGAAGATTTGAAATCACCTTCATAAATTAAAGAAGTGGGATCAAACACAAACTATTCACCTCCTAGGAGAAAAAAATAAACAAAGGAGACAGAAAAAGAAAGGTCCCTCAGGTGTGCACATGGTACAGTAAAATCATAAGCTCAAACTGAATTAGAATGACTCGCACGATGTTCTTTCTCCAGAATTTATACAGTAGTTGAAATTAATGTATAGAAAGTGCCAGTTATCTGGTCGGCACCAAATCAAGTTATTACTGAAACCCTAACAGGATTCATGACTTACAAAAGATAGAAAACAACCCTATCTCAGCAGTTGGTAATGATCAGAGCTCAATCAGAATTTAAATCTTTCCTTTAAAAAAAAAAAAAAGTAAACTGAGAAGGGGTGAAGAGTGATAAAAACAAAAGTTTCAAAAGGTCTTCTAGTGGAGCTGAGGCAGAGAAGAAGGGCGAGTGGTGAGTCTAGTCTGGAGATGTTAACTGGAAAGAGCTCTCCTCCAAGCCTTCAGACAATAGGAGCATAGGCAAGGAGCACGTGGCTTTATGTCTTCCCTGTGAAGAATGCATGGCCTGGAGGAGCCTGAAAAATTCACCACTGACTTCTGTTTTTAATTGTCTTAGAAGATGTGGCTGTCATTGATTGGTGGAACAGAGTGGGTCTAGATGATGCCCAAAGATCCTTTCCATGTATATGATGTCCAACTCTGTGAGTCATTTACAAAGATGAAAGTCCATATCAATGAAAAATATTTGTCTTTGTCAGTTCAGGTTGTTAGAAAAAAACTACCATAGACTGAGTGGCTTGTAAACAATAGAAATTTACTTCACACAGTTCTGGAGGCTGGGAAATCTAGGATCAAGGTGCTGGCAGAGCTAGCATCTGGTGAGGGTCCACTTCCTGGCCTGCAGATGGCCATCTTCTTGCTGTGTCCTCACGTGGCAGAAAGCAGAGAAGAGAGAGGAAGCAAGCTTTATTATATTTCTTCTCATAAGGGCATGAGTTCTAAGTGCCTTCCAAAGGCCCTCCTAATACCATCACTTGGGGGTTAGAATTTCAGCATACAAACTTTGGGTGGACATAAATAGTCCATGACCATATTCATTTAACACTTTTTATGCCCATTGTAGAGCTGTCTTAGAAAATGTTAAATATGGAGGAAAAAATACACAGAGAAACAATTGTATGCCAAACACAAAGAAATCTATCACTTATGCATGTGCTTTCAATAATAAGTTTGTGCAAACTGATTGTATAATAGGTTCTGGAAGTTGAGAGATCAAAGTTGATTTGAAAACTGTTACTGAAAGATGGTTTTATAGATGGGGCATGTGTGCGTGCGTGTGTGTGTGTGTGTGTGTGTGTGTTTTCAGAGAAGTTTGAAACCTTCCTGATATTTATTTTGGCCACAGCAATCCGTATCTAAAATAATGAACTGTGGCTTTTCTTTTAGTCTGTGAGGTGTCTGTCCCCAGAGACTTCCTTTCCGTATCTGTTTAAGTAATTTGCCAGGATTCTGTCTGCTAAGAAAATGAGAAACCTGGTGTACAGACTTTGCCTAGAAAAAATTGGCCAGATTCTGTTTCTTCAACTCTTGGACACCAAGAATAAAAAATATAGTAGGAGGGCCTTTAGGGCTCCTGGGACCCCCCTCATTATGTAGATGAAGAAACTCAGGCTGAAGGCCTTTAAGAGGCATGGTTTATTCAATAAGGAAGGAAGGCCCTGACCCAACACTCAGATACCAATGAGTCCAAGGCTGGATAGCCTTGTTGGAAGAGAAGACATGTGTATATCAGTTTTATCTGAGGGGGAAACTAGGCATTATTATCATATTGGTTGTACTCTCAAATTAAAATACGAAATGAAACCAAGAATGTAGGTTGGAAATTATGCCATCACAGAGCAAGATTACAAAGTTTCTCTTTTGTGTTTTTACACCAGACTGCAAGACCCATGGTCCCAGAGGTCACAAAAGAGAATTCTTCAGAAAAACTAGGCACTGTATTCCCTGACTTATTTCGTTCCCCAGAGACTCACACTTTCTCTTTCCTTTATGCCCAGACTCCATCCAAACACACTTCTCGGAGTGTTATCTAGGTCAGGGTTACTCAGTATGTTTTTTTAAATTTAATGTCTTTTTAAAATTGTAATTATGGTAAAGTACATGTAACATAAAATCTACCATCTTAACCATTTTTAAGTGTACAGGTTAGTAGCATTAAGCACAGTTACGTCACCGTGCGATCATCACTACCATCCATCCACAGAACTCCTTTGATCTCCTCAAATGGAAACTCTGCTAATACACTGAATTAATGAATTGTCATAGCTAGTAACTCCCATCTCCCCCTCACCTGGCTGGCAACCACCACTCTACTTTCTATCTCTATGAATTTAACTACATCAGGGACCTTATATAGGGGAATCATATAGTATTTATCCTTTTGTGTCTGGTTTATTTCACTTAGCATAATGTCTTCAAAGGTTTATCAATGTTGTACCTTGTGTCAGAAATTCCTTCCTCTTTAAAAAGGAATTTCCTTCCTTTTTATGACTGAATAATATTCCATGGTGTGTGTTATGTGTATGTATGTGTATATATGTATGTATGTATATACACATACATATATATATATATAATGAAATAATGTTCCATGGTGTGTATGTACACTTTGTCTTTCCATTCATCCATCAGTGGACACCTGGGTTGCTTCTACTTTTTAGCTGTTGTGAATAATGCTACTTATGAAGATGAGCATATAACTACCTCTTTAAAATCTTGCCTTTAGTTATTTGGGGTATATACTCATTTCATCCTTTTTGAACATAACCTACACAGTCTGAAGTACATTTTACGTCATGTCCTAGGAAAGTGTATGTACTAAAAGAACAATATCACAAAACATTACCTACAACTACTCTGACATCTTCTACTCTTACTTAAAATTTTAAAATACAGATCAAGGGGCACCTGGGTGGCTCAGTGAATTAAAGCCTCTGCCTTCGGCTCAGGTCATGATCCCAGGGTCCTGGGATCAAGCCCCGCATTGGCTCTCTGCTCAGCAGGGAACCTGCTTCCCTTCTTCTCTCTCTGCCTGCCTTTCTGCCCACTTATGATCTCTGTCAAATGAATAAATAAAATCTTAAATTAAATTAAATATAGATCAAACCACACCAATCCACTTGCCAGCCAATGTTCATAACACGCTATAGGTTACGGATCAATTAATGATACATAATCTGTGCCAAAGGAATGAGGATGGAGGAGGGACTAACGTGCCCTGGCCTTGCCTTGTTTCCAGCCCTTGCTCAGTCACCTCAGGTAAATGGCTTCCTCAGACCTCCCTGCAGCCTCCAAAGGAAGTTCTTCCTTCCTTATCTTATAGATGAGGAAACTGAGACCAAACAAATATAAGAGCTTGTCCAAAGGCTTGTATCCCGCTCAACTCTGCCACAGGCCCATGCTACCGGAATGCGACTAGTTTATACCCTGCAGTACTCCCCTCAGAGAGGCCACAAGCGTTCTCACGGGGCCAAGGAAATCTTGAGCTCAAAGGAGGCCTGACAACTCAGAAAATTTTAGGACCTGTTCACAGGCTCAAGAAGGTAGATAGTTGGAGTGTACGTTACAGGAGAACGAAGTTTTTCAGTGACCGCTAATTAGATCACATAAGCAACTGCTTCTTTCACTTAATGATTAAGGTGGACACAGTCTCTAGACCTGAGTTTTGCACCTCTGCAATGAACAATTCCAGTCCACAGAGACATTAATTGATAAACTCTAGCTACTCTGTACTCACTGTGGCTTTGGCAGATGGCAATGTTTTTCTGAGGAATCACCTGGGCCATGGGAGAGAGTGATAAATCAATAAATATTACCATATTTATTGATTGCAGTGGGTAATCAATAAATATTGCCTAGCATTAAAAGACTGATTATGCTTCCTCCAAATATTTTCTTTTATAAAGCTTCTTCATGCTCTTGTGCTGAAGCTTTGCCCAGCTATTTAGAACATAATACCTACACAATAAGAAATTGTTGCTTTGAATCAATGAATGAAATGTGGAATAACACAAAGGATGATTGGAATACAGTTGCTGTGCATTTTCTGTACCTTCTTTCAGAAAAACCACTAGCGAAATTTGCTTTTCTCTTCTACAGATTTTAATTAAGATGTAAACCTCCAAAATGCAGAGCTTATATATTTACATACTGAATTCTCCCCTCTCCCCACCCCCAGATCACACAGATTCTCTTTGCCTCTAATGCTGATCTCTTCCCAGGCAGCCTGGTACCATTATGATACTTTCCAGGCATTAAATGCCTATTTTGTGCCAGACGCTGTACTGGACATGTTGGCTTATTTAAGTCTTACAGTAATCCAATGAGGTGTATTCTTGCATTATTACATCCCATATTATAGACCAGAAAATCGGAGTCTCAGAGTTGCAGGTTGGCTCGAAGAGATTTTGCACTTGGGCATGGCCTACATTTCAGTAGGTCGGCAGGCTCCTGAACCACTTGCAGGAACCACTTTCAGTCTATGGCCTGGTGTAGAGGGCACATGAAGCAGAAGCAAGTTTAAGGGAAAAATCCTGTTTCTGCAAGAAGGACTGGTATTTCCCTAAAAGCCCTTATTCCCTGCCCTCCCTCCATATCATCAAGAAGATTATACCCTAAAGAGCTGAGAATGAAGCAGGAGGAAGTCTGGTTGTAGACAGTGAGCAAGAGTGGTGTTACTGCCTGGTGTTGGAGATCTTGGAAAGAACAGAGGCTGGAGTCTGGAATTCATCGACAATCCAAATAGCTGGCAGAGGTAAAAAGACAGCTTCCCAGCCCTGGCCCACCTGCTCATGTCAGAGGTCCTTCTGCTGTTGGCAGAGTGTATTTTGCAAAAGCAGAGCTCACATGATCCTACCAAAGCATGTAAAATATTTAAGCCTCTGCCCTCAAGGTTCTACCACAGAGCTCCTGAAATAGCTGAAATAGACTTACGGGACAGGGAAGGTAGGGCTAGTGGGCAGGTGACAAAGTTTCACACACATGCACGCACTCATCTTTCTATGTTAAAAAGGCTATCCCTGCTTCAAAAATGAAGACTTGGTGGGACTTAAAGTATTTCTTTAGAATAGTAAAGGTGTTGGTATGTCATGATTAAGAGGTAACATCCTGAATAGTAACTACCCAGTCCATGTGCTAAATGCCTGATAAAAATCAGATAACTATATAATCTAAGAGTGATGTAGGGACGACAGGTATAAACTGAAACATAAGATCACCTTGTAGATGAATCAGCGCTTTGAATCTTCATAGCAACCCGAAAAAGTAGACAGCATTAGAATCTCTCTTTTTATAGATAAAGAAAGCGAGTCTCAGGGAGCTCACACAGGTAGTGTGGCCCAACCAGGATATTACCTTAGAGGTATCTGACTTGAAAGCACTTTTTCTTTGCCACTGCCTCAGACTACAAACACCTGAGCTGCGTTGAGAATAGACCCAGCCCTACTGGACTCCATTCCTGGTTCAAAACACAAACAAATGAAGTTTAAAGTGACCAGATGGCAGAAAATCCAGTGACTGGGGACTATTTCATCTGAATGTCTGTTTAACACGAAAGCTAGAAGATTGGGTTAGATTAATTGCCTTGTAGGGATCGGGGAAAGAGTGTTATTCATTTGCTTTTGGAGTTGGGGAGAGTGAAGAGAATAATAAACAGGGTGAGAGAGAAAAACAACCAATAGTTGGGTAGAACTGTTAACCAAATAACTTCACTTCTTGAAAAAATATGATGCTAATTTCACACAATCCAAGAAATTGTATACTCTGAAAACAAAGAGTTGGGTTTTTTTAATGGGTAAATACATAAAATACTGGTATTTATAATTTTGAAAATCTAAATATGTCATCCATTTGGCCACAGGGGAAAAAAATCATTTTTCTCCTGGGCCAGTTGTAAAAATGAAGCCAATCTCTGATATTGTGAGGTTTGTTTTCCTGTTGACAGTTTGAGCTATGATCCTCACCCCCAAAATTTACTGAGCACTTTACTATGTGGTAGGCACTATTCTAAGCATTTTACTCATATCATTCTCGCAGCTCTCTGGAATGGTTATCCCCATTTACAGATAAGGGAAATGATGCACAGAGAGGGTAAGTAACTTGCCCAGCGTCACACAGCTAGTGTGTGACAAAACTGGGATTTGAACTCAGTTTGATCCCTGAACCCATGCTTTTAACCCTGCTTTCATACATTCTCCATTCTGACTATCAGACTTCAACATATTTTTAGAATACTGAATATTAATATGTGTTCGAACAAGAGAACATTATTTCTGAATTACATGCCCCCCCCCGGGTGTACTTAGATGTTGGAAAATACGCTTGAATTAATAATCAATGTAACTAAGATCTTCATCTTATCTTAAAATGTCTGGAGTATCAATATTTTCATCTTCCCTTTCAAAATGTCCAAGAGGTGATCATTTTATTATGTTTTGGAGTACAATTGAATTCTGTTGCTTTTCCTAATAATTACTGTTACTAAACATGATAAATTGCCTCAGAGTGAGAACTATAAAGAGAAAACTCTTTCCGTGTCTTCGAAAATATAAAATTTGATGTACAAATTTCAAAGGAGAATGATTGATTACAACTTGAGTATTTGTTTGGTTTTGTGGCTGGACTATGATCCCATGCTGTCTGTGGGACCCATTTTGCAAGTTCTGGACTTGGGTGATCCAGAGCTGAAACCCTGTGGACTTCTTCAGACAGCGTCAGGATGTGGAATGCTCTGTGGAGCTGTTACTAAAACTGGATGGGTCAAAAATAAACCAGTGCCATAGAGAGTTATACCTAGACAAATAGCATTCAGAAGGATAGGAATGGAAATTTCTTTTCTTCCAGTTGTAAATAGATGTCTTTGTTGTTTTTCTTTTTTTTTTTTTTAATCCCTTCTGTTTAACCTCCAAACTAGTATTGCCAGTTAAAATACAAGGCACAGAATTAAATTTGAATTTCAGAGCAATAGGGAATAATTTTTTGGTATTAGTATATCTTATACAATATTTGGGAATAATTTTTTTGGTATAGGTGTGTCCCATGCAATATTTGAGACATATTCATATTAAAAAATTATTTGTTTTTTGCCTGAATTTCAAATCTAACTGGGCATCCTGTATTTTTATTTGCTAATTCTAGCAACCCTACCAAACACCATGTAAGTATAGGTTCAGCTGGATTTTAATTTAAATCCATACTTTATCAAAGAATAGAAGACAGGCAAGGTGAAGAAGAGAGAGAAAGTAAGAAGGAATTCTGGCAATCTGCCAAGTAAAATAACTAACATTTTGCAAAAAAGAAATCCTAAAACTGAGGTCATAGGATGGAAAAAGTCTGTTTCACAGACTTTTTAGTCTGAACACTGGCCAAAAAAAAAAAAAAAAAAAAGCAGGCATCCTATTAACATCTGAATACCAAAGCTCATCCAGGAATGGAAAGATTTGGAATTTGAAGATCCTTAGCTTCCAGCTTTGTTAGAATACCACAATTCTTTATTAATTACAAAGAGGATTTGGGTTGTGGTTTTTTTTTTTTTTCAGTAAAATACATAGGTAATTCTATATCAAAGAAAGCTAACTTCATTTTATGTTACTAAAATGCATTTGAAACTTCGTGGATAATCTTTTGTTTGCTTGCCTCGTGCTAAAATGCAAAACAAAACAAAACTACCAGATACCTGATATGGAGAAGAATTTACCTCTGTTTAAAAATCACACAGTTCTACTGAGAAGCGTGAAGATGGCATTTTTTTTTTTTTTAGTTAAAAATATTAACTGACAGCTTCAAGACAGATTTTTTTCTTTAATCTCTAACCAGACAAATTACTAGGAGCAAGAGACCTCTTGCCTTAATCTGGACACATCACAGATGTGACAGTGTTCTGTAGGAGATGGCTTTTTAACTGTGGATGAGGGAAAATAACCTTTGGAATTTTTAGGATGTTATTACAAGCAAGTTTACTAGTTTTTGACTTACTAAGCCACAGCTGGAGCCAGCCTTCATCGGGGTAAGAATATTTTCATGCTACTGTTATATCTTTTGTATTTCAAGAGTAGGATTATTGCATTTGGGGGAATATGGCCTGTGAGGCTCGTACTGTCTGTTGAATATGCAAATGTGAGTGTCCTATAAAAGGGGAGAGGAGCTGACAGTTTCCTTCTGTGCCGTAAACTTAAAGACTCCAACAGATGATCTGCCGGGGCTGCTGGAGCAGGAATTGGATCACACCATCATGTGGGATAAAAGAGAATTTTGTATTTCTTTGAGAGGCATTAAAAGGGCTGGGCTTAATGGCCTCCCTCAGCGCCAAACAACTATGTGCCAGGCTCTCGTTTCTGTAATTGTTGTATTGCTACTGTTGCTTTAAAAAACAAAACAAAAACAAAAAATGAAATGGTGCAAGGAATTTTCTGGCCAAATTCTGAATCTGCCTGGAAATATTTTCTTTCCGATTAATGCAATAGGAACCATCATTGCTTTTTCTATCCTCTTTCCTCCATTCTGCATCTTCGTTTCTTTTATAAGATACATTGTGCCTTGATTTCAGAGAACGAACGATGTTATTCTGTATGGTTTCCCTTAAAGAGACTTCAGAACGTTTCAAAGCCAGGCTGTCTCCACAGAGCCACAGATGGCATCCCCGCAGGCCTGGCCGCCTGTGGAAATGTGCTGAGAAGCCACAGAGAAACACATCAGTCCACCTGTGACAGCCAGGTTAGGACCAGATGCCGTTTCGATAGGAGAAATGTCCAAAGGAAATTGTCAGGTGACATAAGTAACAGAGAACCAATTGGTACTATGAATTTCAGTATTCTATCCAACTACTTGTTGTTGTTGTTTTCATTGTTTTCCCCCATCCAGTCTCTTTAGTGTGCTACTTATCCAGGGTGCACATCAGATCATCTGGGGAGCTTTTTGAAATTTGAAGAGCTGTGAGCTGCAGTCTGTCAATCGGTGCCTGCCCCTGTGATTCTGCTACATGTCCTTGGTTGGAAAACCATACTCAGGAGGTCCCAAACCCAACTAACCTTCAGAATCACTGAAGGGCTTTAAAATGCAGATTCCTGGGCCACTCTACCAGAAATTCTGACTTGGTGTGGCTGGGTTTGGGCCTAGAAAAATGTACTTTTGAAAAGTTTCATAATTAATTTTGATGATTAATCAGATTGGGAAAACCACCTTTGCCCTAACTGATTCATATTAATTTCCGCAAAAAAGGGGTTTTTGAATAAAAGAAAAATAATCTGGTCGTGAGTACAGTACCTTTGGAGCAACACCCTGTGTTCCATTGTTTCCACCTTAAACTTTTTCCTAGCTTTATCCCGGCCTGCCTCTCTCCCATCTTGGTGGAAGAAATGTATCTTTTTCTCCTCTGGTGCCCCTCACCCCATCTCCTCCCTCCTATCTTGTTCTTTTCTTAGGTATTCTTCCTATCTGGGCCTATAACCTGTTCATATTTTCCCAAACAAAATAACAACAGTCACAGCTATCAACCATATAGCTACTCTCTTTTCAAGGGTCCTCTTCCTGGTCACCTGTCCCCTACCTCTATGCTACTTGTGGGCCACCACGACCTATTTGTCACTGGGCCAAACCAGTGGCCCTTTCTGAGTCTTTAACCCCCTTGATATCTTTGCAGCCTGGGACCCTCTTCATTGATCCTGCCCTATTGAACCAACTGTTCCTTGTCTGCCACCCTACCAGAGTTCAGTCTTTGGTCTGTTTCTTTTTCTCTACATCCTTCTCATGGTGATCTTATCCATTCCCATAGCTTTAACCGTCATCTCTGTCCAGATGCCTCCCAAATTGAGATCCCTAACTTTGATGTCTTCCTTGAGCTTCTAACCAGTCTTTCCTGCCATCCACTGAGATCCCAGATCCTACTATTCAGAATCTAATACTCCTCTCCATTCTTGCCCCCAACTGTTTCTTCTATATCACTTACTTTTGTTAACAGTGACCTCCAGACTCAAAACCATGGTCTCTCTCCCCTTCCTTGGCCCCAAGACTTGGTTACTTGCTATATCCTATCAAGTTTTATGCCACAGCTTCTCCTACATAATTCTTTTTCTGTAAGTGTCTATGGCCACCTGAGTTTAGGTCTTCCCTTTTTCCCTTCCCTGTCCTCTATAGAAACCTGATCTCCCCGCCTGCCGTTTCTTCATGCCATCTCTATGAAGCTGCCAGATTAACTTATCTAAAGTACAGGTCTAGGAGTGCCTGGAGTTAAGCGTCCAGCTCTTGGTTTCTGCTCAGATCATGATCTCACGGTCATGGAACCCAGCCCCATGTCAAGTTCTGAGCTCATCAGGGAGTCTGCTTGAGACTCTCTTCTCCCTCTCCCTCTGCCCCTCCTCCCTAGATAAATAAATTTTTTAAAAATATAGTTCCGATCATGCCATTTCTCTGCTCTAAAATATTGGGTAACTATGTACTACCAAAAATTAAGTTCAAATTCCAAACCTGGATTTTAGAATCTTTTGTGATCTTTCCCTATTTCTCTTTCTAGCTTCATCTTCCACTACCTACCCTCAATCCCCACATACCCAAAGTACGATCCAAACTGGTACTTGGTACTCCTCTGTCATGCTCTAGGATCTTTCTTCTCCCTATTTCTATTCATGCCATTCTCTCTGCTGAGAGTGCATTCTTCTAATTCTCCTGAGAGTCTCTCTCGGTTCTCACAAGAGATCCTCTCCTACTTCTGTATAATGTTACATGAGTTTCAAATTCTAGCTCGGTTTCTCTCCCTGCCATTACACCAAATATATACATGATTTTTCCCCTAATATATTTCCTCATAATATAATAAATATATAGTAATAAATATATGATAGGCATATACAATCACTACAAAATGAAAATTCACCTTAGTTATTGACCGAAGATTTTGAAATGTGGGTTATTCAGGCATTAACACAGTGACCTAAGAACACAGTACATCTCATGATCTAGAACTGTATACTTTAATCCACTGACTAAGTGAACCCAGTGGCTAGAAAAACAAATAAAGGGCAAGAAACATGATTAGTTGCTTTGTTGGTTTTAATTCTAGAATTCAGAGATGAAATAGGAACTGAATTCTGAAAGTCAAGTGGCTCTCTGCAGTGAAATCCATACCTGTCAATACCCAGTACTTCTTTTACCCAGTTGCAACCAAAGACATGACATGGTATATTGATGCTGACCTTCTACCTAGGTCTTTCATGTTACATCTCAGGTCTAAGCCAGAGTCGGTGGTTATAATCTTATGTTTTTTTAAAGTACATCTATAGACATAAAGGTGGATGTGTTATGTAAGATACCTTTAGGACTGGTGCCTACGTCAATAAGGTATTATTGGATGCAGTAATGGCTCTAAGATTTTGGAGTCACACTGGAAGTTCAAAGACCACAGGGCTTGAATATTTCAGACTTAAACTTCTAAAACTATTCCAAACCCAGGTGAACTGGTGAAGATAGTTTTCACAGTAGAGAGGATAAAGGAACTTAAATGGAATTAAGGTTTCCACATTTCACTCAAAGTGGATACCAGGCTATGATAAGTGATCTGTGTGTGGTAATACTGAGAACAACGCTTAAGAAAACAATACAAGCAATATACTCAAAAATACTATAAATATATAAAAATGGAACTCTAAAAAATGTTCAGGTAATCCACATGAAGGAAAAAAAAAGAGGAATGAGAAACAAATGATAAAAATAGTAAGTAAGTGATAATATGGCAGACTTAAACCCTAACATATCAATAATTACATTCAATGTAAATGGACTAAATACACCAATTAAAATATAGAGATTGGTAGAGTAGATTTTTACAAAATGATCCAACTACTTAGTGTCTACAAAAAACTCATTTCAAACACGATGGCATATGTAGGTTAAAAGCAAAACTATCAGAAATATACATCATGTAAAAATTAATTTTAAAAATTAGGAATGGCTATATTAATATTTTAAAAGTAGGTTTCAGAGCAAGGAAAATTACAAGGGACAAAGAGGGAAATTACATAATGATAAAAGGATGAATCCACCAAGAAGATAAACCAACCTGAAATGCATATTTAGAAACAAAAGCACTTCAAAATACATGAAGCAAAAAAACTGATGGAGCTGAAAAGATAAATAGACAAATCCACAGTTATAGTCACGGACTGCCAGACCCCACTCTGCAATTAATAGATTACTAGACAGGAAATCAACAGTGATTAGAGGAATTGACCAATACCATCAAGCAACAGTATCTAACTGACATTAATAGAACCCTTCACCCCACAACAGTTAGTACACACTTTCTTTCCAAGTACCCATGGAACATTCACTAAAGTAAGCCTTATTCTGGGTCACAAATTTTAAAAAACTTAATAAGTTTAGAAGAATAGAAATCGTTTACAGTATATTGTCTGACCATAACAGAATCAAACTAAAAATAAACAACAGAAGGCCAACAGGAAAATCTCCAAACACTTGGAAATTAAACAGCTTATTTCTAAATAACCCCATAGGTCAAAGAGAAGATTTCAAAGGAAATTTATAATAAACATAGAAATGATTGAAAATGAAAACATGACATATCAGAGTGTTACGGGATGCAGCTAAAACAATGTCAAGATGGAAATTTATAGCACTAAATGCTTACATGAGAAATGAGAAAAGATCTCAAATCAGTTATCTAAGTCCCGCCTTAAGAAACTAGAAAGTGAAGAGCAAAATACACCCAAGGCAAGCAGAAGAGAAGAAATAACAAGGATGAGAGCTAAAATGGATGGAACTGAAAACAGCAGAAAAAATTAATAAACAGAAAGCTGGTTCTGTGAAGAAATTAATAAAATCCCAGCAAGACTGAAGATAAAAAGAGAGAAATTAGGAATAACCAGTATCAGGAATGAAACAAAGGATATCACTGTAAGACCCTACAGATGTCAGAAGGATAAGACAGTCCTATGAACATAACTCTACACACAAAAATCTGGCAATTTACATGAAATAGATCAAATCCTTGAAAATGCACAAATTATCAGAACTCAGCCAAACTGTAGTAGTTAACCTGAATAACTGTATAACTGTGAAAGAAGTTTACTTTGTAATTTAGAAGCTCCCCCCAAAAAGAAATTTCTAGGCACAGATGTTTTCATTGGAGAATTTTATCATTTATATAAAGAAAAGTTAACATTAATTTTGTACGGCCTTTTCCAGATAAGATTCCCAAATCGTATGAGGTCAAAATTACGCCGATGCCAAAACCAGACAAAAACAAAATAAGAATATCTTGACCGATATCTCTTGTAAA
Source organism: Martes martes (assembly GCF_963455335.1). Taxonomy (NCBI): domain Eukaryota; kingdom Metazoa; phylum Chordata; class Mammalia; order Carnivora; family Mustelidae; genus Martes; species Martes martes. The sequence goes on from NC_137896.1 coordinate 60,066,584, forward strand.
ATTTAAAATTTTTTAAAAATTTTTTTCAAGAAAATTTTAGTAAGTTGAATCCAACAATGTATAAAAAGAATAATACATCATGCATCCCACTTATTCCAAGTATACAAGGCCAGTTCAATATGTGCAAATCAGCCCATGTAATCTGCTGTATCAATAAGCTAAAAAGGAAAATGCATATAATCACATGCATTGATGAAAAAAATTTTTACAAAATTTGACACCAGTCTTATTTGATGTAACACTGAAAGTTCTAGCCACTGCAGTATGGCAAGAAATAGAATGCATATATATTAGAAAAGAAGAAAAACAGTTGTCTTTATTTGGAGACAACATGCTTGTCTGTATGGAAAATCTCAGAGAGTCTATCAAATAGAACTAACAAATCAGTTCTGGAAGATTATAGGATACAAGATGAACATAACAAGAATCAATCGCATTGCTAGGTACTGGCAACAAGTAGGAAGAACCAAAATTAAAATATAATACCATTTACAAATGCTTCAAAGAAAGTAAAGTACTTAGGTGTAAATCTAACAGCATATATACAGGGTCTCTATGAAGAAAATTACAATACAGTGATGCCCAAATGCCTGAAATGTTCTCACTTGGTGTCTACAACTGTATGTCTGTCAGCACTGTGGATTAGTCTGTCCTTGCAAAAGAGTGCATCTACACTGATACACGTTTTCCACTGTCTCAATAGCAAAAGCCCAAGAATGCCCAGATTCCCAAAGTGAGTCAGTGCTTGGATTGTTTTGCATGAATGTGGTTAGCCAGGATCAACAGCGTTGGACTTGAACTTGAGATGGAATTTCCAAATTTTTAAATGTTTGGTGACAGCCATCTAGCACCCCAATGCTGGGCTGTCCAAGACATGAGTCACAGGCAGACTCTTGAACAGACAGTGAGCACTGAAGAGATGCCCAAATTGCCCCCAAAATTCCATTGTTAACGGTGATGCAGGACACGTAGCTGAGGGTCCAGGAAATAAGCTTTAAAAAAACACAAACAAGCTGCTGAAACGGTGGTCCAAAGGCAAAGAGTAGAGATGCCTGGTTAGAGAATGTTGTTGCCTAGAACAGAGTTCTCAAACTGGGAAGTTTAAAGACGTTCTGATTCCTGGAACTTTGGGTTAGCTCCACTGCGCTACTGCCCAATCATACACATGATACATCCTTGGAATTCTATTTTGAACAGCCTGGGAATATACAGAGAAGTTTTAGAGCAAGAAAAAGCAGACATAAGCATCATAGAACATGATAGATGAGACCTCATGATATAAGCAGTAGATAGCTTGGCAACATGCAAACACACAGTCAGGTTATTGGTTACTGCCTTATTAATGTTCATTAAGCAGTGTTTTTCAAAGCACTTTCAGTTCTGTTACATCACCCTGTCTTCAACAACAACATGTGAAGAAAGCACACTTGGTTTTCTTATTCCCCTTATAAATACTGAACAGAACAGGGACGACTCAGCCCCTCAGCTCTGAGACACCTGGCAGAGCTGTCCGAGCCTGAACTGAGTTATCAGAGCCTGGATCCTTAGCAGGACCCATTCTTTTGTTTTGATTCCAAGAGCCTTTCTACAGAACAGAATGTCTTGCCTATTTTTTGAAGAAGAATTAGCCTTTACAGCAGAAGTGTGTATGGAAACCTAACTCATGACCTTACTAACTGCTCTTCCTTACCACATTTGCTGTATAGGGCTAAAACTTGCTTCCTTTTTTTTTTTTTTTTTTCCCTCTCTGATAAACTCCAAGCTTTTACAGAGTCCTTGGGTTGGAAAGTCTTACAGCTACAATCTCAAATGCACATACATGCTTGCGTGCACGCGCACACACACACACACACACACCACTCCCCTTAGCCAGAGCAGGAATGGAGAGAAGCCCGTCTCATTCATCTGCAATGCTGCCCAGCTAAGTAAATGGCAGGACCCCATATGGCATCGAGATTTCTCGAATCTGCAGGAGCCTGATCATCCAAGACCTTGTGGGTCTCCTCCTTTCCAGCTTTTCCTGCTTCTGCTCTCTGCCTATGAAGAGCCCAGTGACCTTCTTATCCTTGGGGTGAGAAGCAAAAAGGAGTGATGAGATCTGATGCCTTCAGATCTTGCAGGCATGGGAAGGGCCTCACCCCCTCACAAGAACCAGAAGAGGAGAGTAAAGGGAGCAGTGAGGCTGGCCGGCTCCTTCCCCATAGCCATGCAGAATTCCACCAGTGCACAGAAATCCCACGCTGCACTGTAAAACGTGCAGAGCTTTGTTAGTCCAAATTCTGGGCTTCCAGAGACCACATGTCTAGAGCAGAAGGAAGAAAGAGCAATAGGGTAGGGCAATGAATATAACTTGATTCTCTTTCATGGCAAATTAAGTGGGCACAGATATAACTGTGTAAACTGGGGACACGGACCCTGGATTAGGCCTTTTACGTTAAATGTAATACAAAGTTTAAATAATAGAAGCATAGGATAACCCAGCTTAAAATAAATACTGTTTGGCTAAGAGGGAGTGATTTTTAGCTTCCTGGGCACAAACCACCAAGTCTTGCTGCTGTAACATGTGGTGATGTTTGTATATGAAACTGTCTTAATGAAACTTTTTACAGTTCTTCCAGGCAGCCAAGATTTTATGTGATAATCTGTCAGATTGATTTCTTGGGCAATTCATTTGTGAATTTTATCTGCACACTCACCAAAAAATAATAATAATAATAATAAATTTTGTTTGAATGGGTTTGGACAGCTGACGGTTGTGTGAAGCCATCAGGCTGTGAAGAGTGAGTGTGCCCCTGGTGTTCATAAGTGCCCTGTTGGAGTGGTTTGGGATGCCTCCCCATGCAGTCAAGCTTTTCACAGCTTCTCAGGAGTTCTTTGGCCAGAGAGAGGGACTCTGTGATTGATCATCTTTATTCTTCCAGACACTTAATTTCAGCTTCTTCATCAGTTCTCCTATTTTATGGCATGCAGCTGCTTATACATGCTTGCGAATTCTCAGAATTCTGTGTTACAAATGTAATCCCGTCTCTAGTGAAGATAGAGTGCTGTGTTGTGAGTTTGAGAAATACTCTGTTTATTAAAGTTGTTGGAACTAACCATGGTCATTTAGAATGAAAAAAGTGGAGGCAGGGATAACCCTACCTCCTGCATTCTGTGTAGCTCTGGGTATGCACACAAACTCAGAGTTTTTACAGAAAAATACATTTCCCGGATATTTTTTTCTTTGTAATTTAAAGGCACACTTCCAGCCTATCTCAAGAGCTCTCATGAAAAAGAATATATTTATGCTCATAAATGTAGATACCTGGCATTAATCCTCTGGTCATTGGTAAGCTAGTGAATTAAATGAGTCAAGCTGTATGTACTCAGAAGTATGGAGGGTACTAGGGTCCCACCTGGGAGATTCACCTGCAGGGAAGCCTAAGCCATCTGAGGTATGAGACTGGCCCAGCTGCGGCATCCAGAGCTTACCCAGTCCAGGAGCCCCCAGGCACAGGTAACTGTGGAGCACTGGAATGTGGAGAGTACACACCAGGTGTCAAATACTTTGTACTAAATAAATAAATAAAAGAAATAACAATATGTGGGGGTCTATGGGGTTAAATAAATATATTATTAAAATTAATTTCACCATTTTACTTTTTAACATAGATACTAGCAATTTTTAAATTACATAGTTGTATTCTACTTCTGTTAGCACTGTTCTAGAGAATCCACTGATGTGTGGGGTGGGCAAGGAGAGGTCTTATGGAAAGCAATGCACACAATTTCAAACCAATTACTAGGTGTTCCTGTCCTAATAGCCCTCAGCAGCCCTCCAGGAGCTTCTCCTTGACTGCCCTTGGTAGCTTCAACACACACCCAGCACAGCCAGTGGCCAGCTTCCCTCTCCTCACCGGTTACCTGCCACCCTTCTGAGCCTCTCCCTCCCTCCAGCATGGTCCCACGCTCCAGACAGCTCACATTCTATTGGCCTGAACATTTCCTCTCTCTGACTTCTCACTCACTCCTCTTGAAGGGCTCAGCAGAGAACGAGTCTTTGGTTAACAAGACCCTTCTTCCTTAGAAGGCTTTCCTTTAGAGTATCAACCCACAGTCTCTCCCTCAACTCAGATGTTTTAAAAGCTCTGAATGCCTGAAATTTAAAAACAAAAAATAATAACAACCAAACTCACTTGGTAGAACTAGCTCCAAGCTATTTATAGCTTTGATCTCACTTCCTGTGACTGTTCATTCAACTGCCCCAGACCCTGCCCAGGTGTTGTACAGGTGTGTGATGGAGGCATCAGTTTGCCTTTCTAGAAAGAAGTTCTGAATCCCCAAACATCCAGACCTGAGAGTTTCAGAAGGCATTATGGACCTGAAGCAGTTTTTCCCTCCCTTGAAAGCTGGCTTCCCTCACCTGTCTAAGCTTACTTAAAGATCTTCCTGCCGGGCAGTCTTAACCGGGTCACTGTCTTCCCTTCCGTCCTTTTAAGGACTCCCACGACCTACAGGGCCAGGTCCCAGCTCCTTAACAGCAGTCCTGGCTCCTCACCAGCAGGTATTGGACCCCGCTACAGGGGGTAGGCCCTCAGACAGGGGCTGTGGGGCCCTCAGACACTTGAAATATAGACTTTGACCTTAGAGAGGGGAACGGAAACACCAGCAACCACAGTGAGCAATAAAAGGATTAAATGCAAAATGAAGGAAAGCGACCACAAGTGCAGGCGGAATGAAAGAAGTCAGAGAGCAGGGCAGCACGTGCTCTCCTGTCCCAGGCCGGCTGGAGGCAGGAAGAGGACAGGGGAGGGGGACAGCAGAAGTGAAGGGAAGTGCAGTTTCCTGCTCTCCCACCTGGACGTCTGCCTTCTCCAGATAGTTAATGAGGTTTGGCCTATTGCCTGCCTTTCCAGTGGACCCAGGGGACACCCGAAGGATCCTGCATTCTAGAATCAAATGTGTTCCCTGTGTTTTGTCATTTGAACTGATTCCTTGGAAACACATAACCAGATGTTGAAGTTCATTGTTTTCATCCCTTTGTCATTCTGAGCCCAAATCAATCTGCCAACTCTGTTTCTCACTCTCCCTCACCTCTGGACTACACGTCAAGTTGCCAGAGGAATTAGTGGTGGTTGTTGGGTATGCCTTCCTTTCAGTTCCCATTTGTTGCGGTCCTACTGTACACAAGGCTCTGAGCCTTCACTGTTGGAATCCTGTAGCCCTCAGTCCCTAGAATACTTATTCTGTGCTTTAAAATTTGCAGGATGTTTTTGTCTATATGATCCTATTCAGTTCCCCAATAATCCTTGAAAGATGAGGAGATGTATATTATTCATTCTCAGTTTACAGTCAGAAATGGAGGCCTTAAAAGGCCCAATAATTTACTCAGGCCATTAAGCTAGTAAGTGACAGAGTTAGAAGTCAAAAATTAACTGCAAATCTAGCACGTTTTCTAATACAGTAGTCACCCATTTCCTATCTCACTAGAGAGGCTAAAAGCTTTATTTGCGGGGTACCTGGGTTGCTCAGTAGGTTAAGTATCTTGCCTTTGGCTCAGGTCATGATCTCGGGGTCCTGGCATTGAACCCTGAGTCAGGCTCCCCTCACCATGGGGTGTCTTCTTCTCCCTCTCCCTCTGTGCATTCTCTTTCTCTCTCTCATTCAAATAAACTTAAAAAAAAAAAAAAACTATTTTAATTGACATATTGCACATTTGAAGGTCATTGAGTAGGTATGGACGCATGCCCACTATAGGCCCAGACGTGGAACTTTTCTTACCAGTTCCCGAAGCAACAATGGCAACAGTCATCCACTTTCCAGAATAATCTTAACAACTAAGCTGAAGAATACCCTAAATTTGTCAATGAAATGTTGACCCAGCCGTGTGAAACAGCAGAATGGAGCAGGGGAGGCAGCAAACAATTTATAAGTATTGGTAGCGAAAACGACCCAGGGTACTGGATCAGTTAAAAGAGCGGCACTCTTGTGGGTAAATGAAAGGGAGGTGCAAGGCTTTCCTAGATCAGTTCCAGAGTTATGAGATTACAGTGTATCATATAACCAAGTGACAGCTTTTTTTTTTTTTAAAAGATTTTATTTATTTATTTGACACAGAGATCACAAGTAGGCAGAGAGGCAGGCAGAGAGAGGAGGAAGCAGGCTCCCTGACGAGCAGAGAGCCCGATGCGGGGCTCGATCCCAGGACCCTGAGATCATGACCTGAGCCGAAGGCAGAGGCTTTAACCCACTGAGCCACCCAGGCGCCCCCCAAGTGACAGCTTTTAATGATGTTTTTATCCCTGGCAGCACAAAAGCTTTTGTACCCGTATCATTTCTCAGAGAGAGCCACAGTTCTGAGAGAGTATTTTCTTTTCCCCTTTATAGAGAAGGAAACTGACAGTATTGCGGGCAGGTCCCCAAGCAAGTAAAGAACGCTGGGAAGCAAAGCCAGAACCTTGTCCATTCCTGCTCAAAGCCCCTGAGTGACCATGTGACTAGCTGCTCATGGCTCACACCAGCTAAGCTCGGGCTTTACACCGCCACCCGATCAGGGAGTCAAGGGTCACCAGACAGGCCTTCCCTCAGTCAGAATTTGGCCTGAGTCCATAAAATCCTTTGAAAGTCTAAAGCACCCATTTCTACTTTCTGGTCTGGAGAGCTCCAAAGAGCACTGAGAGGTAAGAAATATGTATTTGCACAGTGAAAAAGGCTGCTTTTATATGGGATCCTTTGGCATTGGAAATAATGATACAGCAGGAAATGGAAGAGGTGTTTTGAGTGCTTTTCTTACTTACCAACTTCAGAGTATAAATAAGGTATCAAAAATCACTGGCTTTAGAGTTCATTCTTTTATTTAAAAAAAATAGATGAACAACTTTGTTTTTTGGTAATAAGGGAAAAATAGAACATAGTACGTGTTATCACAGGACAAAGAGTCACTTCTGGGAGCCATTCCCCTGTTATTGAGAAAGGAGCCATAAACCTAAGGCCTACAAATTACAGGATCCGGGAGGAAATGTCACTTCTCTAATGCCCACCAACTCTGTAATTTTTCTTTGGTTGAAATTACCTTGACTTCTATAAAAAGCATAAATGTTTTTCGTTAATAGGAAAGATTTACAATTACTGTAAATGATTATGCTAGACAAGAAATCTTAGTAGCCTATCAACTGTTTCCGTATGAAAATTAGGTTTGGGCACTTCCAGGGTTTGCAATATCTGGGGAAGAGAAAGAGGGTTACTTCCAAGAATCTGACTGAAATATACACAGAGAAGAGTGAGATTATTCTTGCAGAATCCTATTTAAAGTTCCCCATTCTGGGTAGTAATGTTAATGGTACTATCAGTTAATACTGACTTGAGTTACAGTCAAGTAACAGAATTCCCGTCTCACTGTTTTTGATCTTCCTCTGCTCTTACTCTGCCGCCCACTTCTTTGCTCTGTAACCTCATAGGGGTCTCTTCATTTTCGTTTGGCTCGTTGGAGAATCTGTTGATTTGTTAAGTTCCTGCTCTGTCCCAGGCCTCACACTGGAAATAGCAAAATGAACCTGGGACTGTGGCATGGCCTCTGCTCAAAAGAAGTTCACCCTGCACAGGGTGAGGCGGAGACATAAGGAAGGCATTTCAGTGGAAGGTGATGGCCCCAAGAAGCTGAGCTGGCTGCAGACTTTCAGGCTGAGTCTCCTCCCGCTGCATTGAACCTGGTACCTGATAACCTGACTCTCCAGAGGACACAAGAGCGTTAAGCCTTGTCTCTGTCCCGGAAGTCTGGAGAAGGGGAGACCACACCCAGCGTAGACAGTGGATCTTTGATGGGGCTCAGAGAAGAGGGGACACCAGGGAAGGAGGGTCATCTGGTAGACTTCCTAAAAGAGCAGTTCTTGGGATGGACCCTCAAAGATATGTGTGATTCAAATTGCAGAGGAAGGAGGCCTGGCATTGCAGGTGAGGACAGAGCACACAGCAGTGTGGGATCTGGTCATGCTCCCTTTTCTCCCCTCCCGGAAAACTCCTCTGAGGCCTTCATCAGCCAGTCTTCCTCTTGCCACTGCATATCCCAGGCACAGACGCCACCTCTAACCTCCATAGAGCCTGGTAACCTCCTCCCAGCTGTTGCTGCTGTGGATAAGAGAGAAGAGTAGGAATAAAGAACAGTGTTGCTTCAGAAGGGGCTGGGAGCAAGGGAAGGGACAAGCAGAATTCTCTGTCTCCCTGACCCCCAGGGGCCACCCCACAAATGAAAGATGTCCGCAAAGGCCAGAACCAGATTTAGCAGCTAGGGCTTTTCTCTGCTTTGGGACTCAGTGCTTCAAGAGTTAACAGTCATCGGCTCTGGCAGGAGGAGGGCTCAGCCCAGAGGAGGAGGTGGGGGTCAGGCCTGAAGGCAACACCCTCCATGGGCTCCAACAAAGCCTTGCCCTTCCCTTCTGGCAGGCTCAGCCACCGGCCCCTGAGCCAAGGTGAGCCACCAGGGACTGCTTCCAGAAGCTCCACCAAGAAGGGCAAGAAGGCTTACTCAGAAGGGTCCTTGACACACATCTTCCGTATTTTAGATGGTATTAATTGCATAAACTTAGTGCTTCCCTGGGCCCTAATCACTAATTAAATATCCTCCTGAAACAAGATCTCCCTCCGAATGAATTTCCACCTTCTAGCCAATAGCGCTCCTACCGGGGGAGCTTTTCCCTTGAGTTTATTTTTCTCCTGACCCAGTCACAGGCTCGTAGGCTCTGCACAGCGTGTCCCACGTTCCATGGCCTCTCACTGATGGCAGGGTGGCTGCTCGCTTTGTCACTGCTCTTTCCTTGCAGGAGGGAAAAGTGGCTGATGACACTTATCCGAGGCCTCTACTCGCCTTCTCGGGTTTTCCTCTGAAGGAAGAGTTGAGGTGCCACGGCTGACACCAACTTTATAAACTTTATAAACTTATAAACCGCTGGTCTCGATTGTCACCAAAGCCTCTTCACCTCTAAAATCCCTTTTAAGAGGATTTTCCTGGCACACCAGCACCTTTACAGGCTGAGTCTTCTGACTGTGGTCTTGAGAGAAGGATTCCTTTGGGGCAGGAAGCTCAGAGAAAGCAGGGAGTTGCCCCAGCATGGACACCAGCTGGGGACAAGGACATAGGAGTGTCAGCAACACTGGGTGCTCCGAAATAACACCCCTAAACTGCAGGCCACAGAAGTTCATGCATTTTGGGCAGAACTTTATTATGGTGTTTATATTTTTCATGAAAATAATTCAGGCACAGATGCACTGACAGATCCTATACAAATAAGACCAAATTTCCCCCAGAACATCCAACTCAGCATGCAAGGAATAAGCAGTCACTGGGCACAGCCTTCTGTGGAGACTAGCCTTGGTGATCAGGCAACCTGAGAATTTTCTGGAGTAGGGAGTGTGTTGCAGGTGAGAGGTGAGGAAATTCTGGTCAAGATTGGTTTGGTAAAGAAAAAGAAAAGGCAGTGAGGGAAACTGTGATAGGGCTAAAAAACTACCTGCTTGGCCCAGCTTCTGAAGGCACTGGGCCTCTGGCCCCAAACAACGTCAAGGCAACATCAGGGTGAGTCCCTTTAACACATATTCCCTACATACTGTTGTCACTGCCTTTTTGTGCCTCATACCACGACATTAAGACAGAATGCGCCCCATTTGCCTGACACCACATCCACACTGGCATCTTTGTCCTTCCCCATGTGGCTCTTCCTGGCCTTCCCCATCCTGCCTTCTCCACCAGGGAAACTAAAAGAAAGAGAGTCCAGGGCGCCCCAGTGGCGCAGTCAGTGAAGCCTCTGACTTTGGCTCAGGTCGGTATCTGAGAGTCCTGGGATTGAGCCCTTCAATGGGCTCCCTGCTCAGCGGGGAGTCTGGTTCTTCCTCTCCCTTCTGCCCTTGCCCCGTTCAGGCACAGGCTCGTCCTCTCTCTCAAATAAATAAATAAAATCTTAAAAAATCCACCATGCCTGCATAGGAACTCTTCAAAACAGAAATTTAATCCTTTTTAAAAAGATTTTATGGGGCGCCTGGGTGGCTCAGTGGATTAAAGCCTCTGCCTTCGGCTCAGGTCATGATCCCAGGGTCCTGGGATCGAGCCCCTCATCGGGCTCTCTGCTCGGTGGGGAACCTGCTTTCTCCTCACTCTCTCTCTGCCTGTCTCTCTGCCTACTTGTGATCTCTGTCTGTCAAATAAATAATTAAAATCTTTAAAAAAAAAAAAAAAGATTTTATTTATTTATTTGTTTGTTTATTTATTTATTTATTTATTTTAGAGAAAGGGAGCCCAAGCAGGGGGACGAACAGAGGGAGAGAGACAAGCAAACTCCCTGCTGAGCAGGGAGCTCAATGAGGGCATGATCCCACCACCCTGAGATCGTGACCTGAGCCAAAATCAGGAGTCAGAATCTCAACCAACTGAGCCACCAGGCACCCCTAATCTTTTTTTAATTGTTATTATTATTACCATGTATTAGGATACTTTTAATCAAAATATATTTGTCAAAAGCTAGATCTTTAGTAGGAAAAGATCTGGATAAAAAGTAGCATACACTATGCCATCATTCCCTACAGGAATTCTAGCAGCAGCACATGGCCATGAGCCTAGCACCTTTTATTTTATAAACAGGTACACAGTCCACTGAGGCCCTTGGCATCTCTAGGTTCCATCTGAGCCCTTTCTATTATTGCTTTTTCTGTAGCAGACAAATTTGCCCATCCACTTTCTTTTGTTGAAGTTAATAGGCAATAAACCTTTAAAAGCGTTGTTATTAAAAATTCAATTGCCTCTTAAAATAAATTTTTATATAAGTTATTTTGAGCTCATTATTTTTCAGCCTTCTAAAGGCATATTTTAAATGTATTCCATTCCATTTGTAGTCCTGGCTCAAGTTCTGTGCACTGTTACAAGTCTTGTCTCTTACTAAGGAGGGGCATGTGCTTAGGACTTTTCATTAGATAAATACTTGTGTGCTCCTGGTGCTGGGGACACAGAAAGGAATGAAGCTGGCACTTCCTTCAAGGAGCCCATGAGTCAGGTAGATGACAGACTCTGAAGACAGATAATTACACTCCAGAGTGGCAAATATGCTAATAGACAAGTGTACAGAAGAGGGTAATTAATTAAGGTCACTGGGCATCAAGAAAATGTGCCATTTGGGGAGGCATTTGAAGGGTGAGTAATAGAGGAAAGCGGGGAACAGAAAGAAGGGCATTTCAGGCAGGAGGAGAGGTCAAGGCTGAAGGTCAGACAAGTGGAACTATACAAAGTTTGCACTGTTCCAGTATTGCATCCAAGGGCTAGAATAGGCTAACAAATGCAAAGAGCTGAGGCCAGGCTGTGACGAGCCTTGTGGGCCCTGATAAGCAGCAGGGATTATGAATTTCGATTATGGGTGGACAGCAGCAAGATGGGCAGCAGAACCTGGAGGAAAAACTGGAGGGAGGGAGTTGCCAAGCTATTACAGGGGAACCAGAAGTGTGAATTAAAGCAGTATCGTGAGGGATGGAGGAAGATGGGTTCAAGAGAAAAGTGAAGAAATTGAACATACATCTCGAGGAGTTTTATTGTCTGTAAAAAGGAAGGGGAGGAAGTCAGCAACCATGTGCAGATGGCCAGGTAGATAGCAGTACCACAGACCTGGGCACCCAATTCAGCATTGCATGTTGGATTTTAAGTGGGGAGTTGAGGGATTCTGGTTTTAGGCAAATTAGGGTGCAGGCACATTCAAGTGGAGATTCATTGATTTTCTTCTCAAACATTTGTTGTGTGGTTATTCGATGTCAGGCATTTTGTTAGACACTAAAGCTGCCCAGGAGGATAAATGTGGTCTCTGGCGTGCAGGAAGCCGTAGTGCTGAAAAACCAGGGCGCACTTCGGCCTGTAGATGAGGTCATAGATGTCATCCTCAGGAATGGATGAGGAGGTGAGAAGGGGGAGGAGAGACAAAAACTGAGGACAGGATCCTAGGTAACATTCAGCTTCTGAAGAGTGGCAAAAGGGATAGATTCATCAAAGGAAATGGGAAGTCAAAGATAAAAAGGACCTTAGGGACCAGAGAAGCTTGGGCAAGGAACATTTTAAGGAAGGAGTGTTATATGAATGTCACATAAATCCATGTGAGCAAACAAGACAAAGAATCAAAGGTGTCTATTTCATTTAGCAAATGAGTATCTCTGATAGCCCTAGTGTATACATATGAATATGCAGACATCTATCATTTAGAAAGAATTCTGTCCTTGCTGATCAGAATCTGAATGCCTTGCTGGGACTTAAAATGTCTCTTTGGCCAGATTTTAATCACTTTGCACAGGTAATGACAAGGCTTTGATTTATGTCTATAGCTACCATTGGCAACACTGTGACTCTGCCCCTTGGCTCTATCTATAGAGTGTCAAAAGGACTACTCAGTCTAGTACTTTTTATATGATTAAGAAATAGTTGAAGGGTGCCTGGGAGGTGCAGTCAGTTGAGTGCCCGACTCTTGGTTTTATCTGAGGTCACAATCTCAGAATCTCGAGATGGAGCCCATTTTGGGCTCCATGCTCAGAGTGGAGTCTGCTTGACATTTTCTCTCTCTCTCCCTCTGGCCCTCCCCTCCATGCTCTCTCTCGCTCTCTCAAATAAATAAATCTTAAGAAAGAAAGAAAGAAAGAAAGAAAGAAAGAAAGAAAGAAAGAAAGAAAGAGTTGACCAGTGTTGGATTATAACCCAGCACAGAAAGTAAATATGCAAGCATCCATATGGATATAAATAAGTGGTTAAAAAAATAAACAGGCGAATTTCTTGTACAGAATAACACCAAATAATTTATATGGCTACTGTCCCTCAAGGAGGTGCCCCTTAAGCATGAGTTTTACTCAGTGACTTCTGTATGCAGTCTGGAAAGGGAGGAAAAAGAGTAACTTTACAGTGGATAAATCTGACAAACACAATTTCAGCCAAGTGATTAAGTTTAGCATCATAAGTGATAAGTCATGTTGATAACAGGCACCCTTGATATGGTGGAATAAGAATGGCACTTTATCTCTGGGGCCTTCCTTCCCAAATCCAGAACCCCAATCTCATCAGGAGAAAAACATCAAACAACCCAAACTGTGGGACATTCTACAAAATTCATGACCAACACTCCTCAAAATGGTCAAGGTCATCAAAAATAAGGCAAGACTGAGAAATTGTCACAGCCGAGAAAAAGAACCTTAAGGAGACGTGACAACTGAATGTCACGTCTGTTTATCCCAAATGGAATCCTGGGACAGGAAAAGAACATGCTGCTATGAGAAAGGGAGAGGGTACACATAAAATGGTAGAGGTTGCTAAAAGACAAAGTGCACTTTCTTTGCAGTGTTGTCTAGTGTTGGTCCTTAGCTCAATTGATTTTCCACCATATTAATGAAAAACTACCAACCAGGACTCTTGACCCATCTAAAACTGGAAACTCAGGAAGTCTGCATTGGACTGGGGTCCTGTCTTCTGTCAAAGAACAGACCCACATAGGCACGATTTACACCATGACCTCTAGGATAGTAACTGTATTTATCATGATTATTGCTAGTTCCTTTTTAAATTATTATTTATTTACTTGAGGGAAAGAAAGAAAGCAGAGCAAGCGAGAGAGAACACAGTGGTGAGTGAAGGGCAAAGCAAGAGGGAGAGGGAGAAGTAGGTTCCCCACTGAGCAGGGAGCATAATGTGGGGCTCGATCCCAAGACCCTCTGATCATGACCTGAGCCAAAGGCAGATGCTTAAACAACTGAGCCATCCAGGCGCCAACTGGTTATTTTCTTAAGCAGTAAGTAGAACAAACATTACTCTGCAGTCACATTCTGTTTCAAAAATATGCACTACCACTTAAAATTTTTCACATGAATTATTTTCTTTGCACTTGAGGTTTCTTTCTGCCACCTGAAAGTCAAAGAGATGAATATGTAAAAAGCTGGGTAGGCAACAAACAACTTAATTCTGCAGTTTTACTCATCTTGACTTAACCCCAAAATACACCTGATCTAAAACCATGAGGAAATGCTGAAACTTTTTACAAAACAAGTGACCTTGACTAGTGCTTGTGACCCTGTTTCCAATCCAGTGAATGGAACCCTCCTTCACAATAGATATGGCGGGATTTAATGTGCATGAGTTGTTTGATCCATTCTGTATCACCATAAGCAGAGTAACTCCCGAAGGGATGTAATTGGTGGATAGAGATGCATGTTGAATGGGTGATTGTTTCCCATTGCAAAAGCCAGTTGTGCATACCTGCGAATGAGTATAGAACATTGAATATATGTGGCCTAATTTTCAACCCTATGCACTTTAAAAAAAAAAAAAGTACTGAATTAATCCTGGTGTATATGAGTTTTTTTTTTTTAATTGGGATTATCTGTTTTATATATTCAGACCACCTGGATTAGTTTTATAATGAAAAATTCTGGAAGTATCAGAGATAATATGTGAAGTACTACAAAAGTGGTAGCATTAAGCTGAATTTATGGAAATGCCTTAGTTTGAGGATCATATACCAATCTTCCAATTTAATGAATAGCTAATAGGATGCTTTTTCTCTAATTTGAGACATGGATATCCTCTTCTCTTCTTTACATTTAAATGATCAGCTTATTGTGCTTGTGGCAAAGAGGGTTAGTGGCTTTAGTGTAAAGCCACTAACAGGGCTTTATACTGGCACTGACTGCAGCCAGTCACAGGGATTCAGACTCTGAAGATGTATGTCCCAGGGGACTAGACAACTTGAGATAGGGGTTTGGCTGGGTCTCTACAGTATCCAGTTCTGGCTTGGTCCCCTCCAACAGTCACAGAAGCCAGAATGGTCATCTACGTCCACAGAGCATAGGGAAAGGTTGTTAAAATTTGTGATGAAATCTCAAATGATCTGTGGGTATCCTGAACAAAGAGGCTGATGGATAGGGAGGGAGCAACTAAATGAACAATGCCAACATAGGACAGGTGTTTCTCCCACTCCAGCTAATATTGATAAAGCCTGTATAGTAGACTGTGTCCCTCACAGGACTCTGTACATTCAGAAGGACGTCAGAGAACTTATAGTAGACACAGAAGTGAACTACAGAGAGGTTTCCAAGCCTGGAGATAAAACCTACGAGGAAAAATAAAAAGGGCCAGCACTGTCTGACAAAGAAAGAAGATGGTTATTTGGGCTCCCACTTTTTTTTTTTTAAAGATTCTTTATTTATTCATTTGACAGAGATCACAAGTAGGCAGAGAGGCAGGCAGAGAGAGAGGAAGGGAAGCAGGCTCCCTGCTGAGCAGAGAGCCCTATGCGGGGCTCGATCCCAGGACCCTGAGATCATGACCTGAACCGAAGGCAGAGGCTTTAATCCACTCAGCCACCCAGGTGCCCCAAGGGCTCCCACTTTTTGTTACTTTGCTAGGTTTATTTCTCTACCTTTCCTTCCCAAAGGCAGTGAGCCACTTGAAGGCAAAGACTTTTTCAACTATTTATCACCAGCAACCTAGAGTATCCCTGGCTCTTTGGAGATGGTCAATAAATTAAGAAGTTTATGTTTGCTCTTAGAAGAAGTGAAATGATCCTAAAGTGTAGCATGCTGATTGTTACAAGGTAGAATGGGTAATAAAATACCAATAATAATATTGCATGTTTATTGAGTGAGTCCTGTGTATCAGGCACTGTATGAATGTTTTATGCATTTTTCCCTGTATAATTCTCGGAGTATTCCTGGGAGCTAAACACTCTAACTTTTCTATTTTAAAGATGAGGAAACCGAGACAGAGCAATGCTGGGTTCTTTGGACAAGGACACACAGCTAGTATGTGGCAGGGCCTGGATGTACATCAATAAATCAGGCTTTCTGACTCCAGCGTTCATGCTCTTAGTTACTGTACATGTAAGTCAGAGTTTGATCTGGGAAAGAGAAACCATCCTATGTATTTTAAGTAGAAAGGTACTAACCATAGGTCATAGCCCATCAGGAGGGCTAGGCAAGCTACAAGCATGGAGCCACTAGGAAATCAGTAAAGCTGGAATTACAGAAAACTACTAACAATAATCTCAGAGGTCTGTAGCACCTACACGTGTTAGAGAAGAATGCCTAGAAGCCAACCAGTGGAGAGTACATCTGCCATCTGCTGAAGCTTATACACCTGCTGTTGCTGCCCTGGGAGCATTAATGGCTCCCATTACTCTTTGACCTCCCAAACCAGATTCAGTGCCTTGCACTGGTGACATCTAGCCAAAAACCCTGTTGGCAGGGAGTGTGGTTCCTAGGCCTCTAGCCCCTGCGGTACAGAGTAGTGCTTTGAAAGGGAGCTGAGATGTCAACTGTGCTATTTTGTCTTGAAGAAAGTTCCGGGACTTCCCCAGAGAACAGAAAAGGCAAAATAACCTATAACCTTCTGTATTTCCTCCCAGGGGCTGAAGAATAGGCCAGAAAACAATCTCAAGTGCCCCCAGCACTGTTCTTGGTTTCTGAAAACCACCGCTGAAGAATTCTCAAACACTAACAATACTTCCTTAACTCATTAGTAATGATGGGTTTGTGCCTTATCCTAGGAAACACACCTCTCCCTTGGAAGCATTCTTACTCAAATGGAAGGTGAAACTTGGAGCCAGACAAAGTGACAAGCAGTCCTTAATTCTGTGCAAAATTAGATAAGATGGGAAGAATTCTGTCCTGTGGATTGGCAATGGCTTTAATGAGAGGGTGATCATTCACCTGGAATTGAGGCAGTCGTTTTTAACCCTGGCTGAACAGTAAAGTCATCTGGGTTGCCTGTCGAAGTACTGATGCCCCTGCCCAACCCAAGACCAATTAAATCAGATTCTTGGAGATGAGGCCCATGAGCCAGTATTTTTTTTCTTTCTCCTTTATCTATTTCATTCATCTTCCTCACAAACCTACCCCAAGCCACCACCAGTTTATTCTTTGTATATAAGTCTATTTTCTGTTTGTCTCATCTCTTTTCTCTTCATTTGTTTCTTAAATTTAACATATGAGTGAAATCATGTGGTATTTTTCTGTCCATCTTACTTCATTTGCATTATACTCTTTAGATCCATCCATGTAGTAACAAATGGCAAGATATTCTTTTTATGGCTGAGTAATATTCCACTGTAGATATACACCAGATCTTCTTTATCCACTCATCTGTTGGATACTTAGGTTGCTTCCATGTCTTGGCTATTGTGAATAATGCCGCAATAAACATGGGGGTGCTCTATCTTTTTGAATTAGTCTTTTCATTTTCTTTGGGCAAATAACCAGTAGTGAAGTTACTAGATCATATGCTAATTCTATTTTTAATTTTTTGAGGAACCTCCATACTGTTTTCCAAAGTGGCTGCACGAGTTTGCATTCCCCTCAGTAGTATGTGAGGGTTCTTTTTCTCTACATCCTTGCCAATACATATTATATCTTGTGTTTTTGATTCTAGCCATTCTGACAAGTGTAAAGTGATATTTTGGTTTTGATTTGCATTTCCCTGATGATTAGTGATGTTGAGCATCTTTTCATGGGTCTGTTGGCCCTTTGTGTGTCTTCTTTGAAGAATGTATATTCAGGTCTTCTGCCCATTTTTTAATTGGATTATTTGTATTTGGGTGCTGAGTTGTAAGATTTCTTTATATATTTTGAATATTAACTCCTTATCAGATCTATCCTTTGCACATGTCTTGTCCTATTCAGTAGGTTGCCTTGTCATTTTGTTGATGGTTTCCTTCACTGTGTAAAATGAGTCAATATTTTTTAAAGCACCTAAGATAATGTTAACCGAATTGCTGGGAAGCCTCTATAAGGCTTTGCAGTTTCCAGTGTGCTTTTCTTTTTATTGGCTCATTTGAATCAACTATCATCCCATTTTATTTTTTTTTAAGGTTTTACTTATTTATTTGAGAGAGAGAGAGTGAGCAAGCACGAGTGGCAGGCGGTGAGGGGCAGAGGAAGAGGGAGAAGCAGACTCCCCGCTGAGCAGGGAGCCCAGTGCAGGGCTCCATCCCAAGACTCTGGGATCATGACCTGAGCAGAAGACAGACGCTTAACTGACTGAGCCACCCAGGGACTCCTGTCATCCCATTTTAATAATGAGTAAACTAAAACTTCAGAGTTTAGGTCCAGAACTGTTGAAGGCATGCAGCTCTTCTGATTCTTTGTCCAGTTCTGTGTTATATAGTACCTCCCAAACTCTGCTGTAAATCAAAATCACCTGGGGAGCTTTTAAAAAAGCTGGATCCCCAGATCATATCCCTGTTACATCAGAATATGAGGGGTGGGGTGGGAGCCAGGCGTCAGTATTTTTCAAAAATCCCAAGTGATTCTGATGTGCAGTGAAGTTTAGAAACCCCGACATTATGCCATTCGCAGGCAACAGATAAGGCTGGCATACTTAAAGTGTATGTATTTGCTAGTGGTTCTCTTTTCTCATTCTAACAATTTAGCAGTTCAAATACATCTCCCAATTAGGGACTCTCCTGGCAATTAACTTATTAATAACAATAGCCACAAAAATGCAAAAACTGGTATCATAAACCAACAAACAAATCTTAACCTAGCAGATGTATGACCCTTCTAGGTTCAGTGCATTCTTTTTTTTTTTTTTTTTAAAGATTTTTTATTTATTTATTTTACAGGGAGAGATCACAAGTAGGCAGAGAAGCAGGCAGAGAGAGTGAGAAGGAAGCAGGCTCCCTGCCGAGCAGAGAGCCCGATGCGGGACTCGATCCCAGGACCCCGAGATCATGACCTGAGCCAAAGGCAGCGGCTCAAACCACTGAGCCACCCAGGCGCCCAGGTTCAGTGCATTCTTACTGTCAAAAGTAAACCATTAGGGGGCGCCTGGGTGGCTCAGTGGTTAAGTGACTGCCTTCGGCTCAGGTCATGATCCCAGAGTCCAGGGATCGAGTCCCACATCGGCTCCCAACTCCACGGGGAGTCTGCTTCTCCCTCTCACCTTCTCCTCGCTCATGCTCTCTCTCACTGTCTCTCTCTCTCAAATAAATAAATAAAATCTTAAAAAAAAAAAAAAGTAAACCATTAGTTAGCAAACAGAATAGGCAACCAGCTTACTAATTAATTGACAACCAATTAATATCCAAACATGAGCCATATATGTACATACCTCATTTCCCCTCTGGTTAGGTATACATTCCTCTTCAAATAGAATAAGTAAATAAATGCCCATCATTGGATCTGTGAAGCCGAGAAAACTTTATGTTCCCAGTCAGGGTCCTCTGACCTCTCTTCTGGTGTCTGCTTGGAAAAGGATCTTATTCTTCCACGCGGTGTACTTGAATTTACTCAGAAACTGAATCCTCTAATACCGAGAACATCAAGTTCAGAAACTAATTTTCTAGAAGTCCTTGTAACAAACAAGGATAGGAATTTTTAAACTGTCTTTGAGGAGAAAGCATTCCCTATTAAAGTGCTATTTCTAAAGCCTCAGTTGTTTTTTGATAGAAATGATAGAGAGTACCTACAGCCCTCTTCTCCTGTAATGCTTTCTGGGGGAAGCAATTTTAAAGTCTAATGTGTTCAGAGAATGCTCCTTTATAACTGTGGACTGCATTGCCCTAAAAGGAAAAGCTGGAGCATTTTCATATTTTCACTGTCACATGAACTGTATGTGGCACTTATATCCATCTGGGTGCTTTCCATCCATGGGATGTTCAAGGAAAACAGGCCCAGCATTCCATTTCTCCTAGACAGAGAGTTCCCTCTGGGCCACTCAACATCCCTAGGTAGAGCTGCAATTCCAAGTGAAAAAAACAACCAGCACACTTTTAAAAATACACAACTTAGGGGCGCCTGGGTGGCTCACTGGGTTAAAGCCTCTGCCTTCAGCTCAGGTCATGATCCCAGGGTTGTGAGATCCAGCCCCGCATCGGGCTCTCTGCTCAGCAGGGAGCCTGCTTCCTCCTCTCTCTCTCTGCCTGCCTCTCTGCCTACTTGTGATCTCTGTCTGTCAAATAAATAAAATAAAATCTTTAAAAAATAATAAAAATAAAAATAAAAATACACAACTTAAAAAAACAGAATATTTTAAATAGCTTTTGTGAGATATGTCTTTAGTACATGCAAGAGGAGTGGGTAAGAGGTGAGTCAGAGCAACAAGTATTCAGAGTTCTCTTGCCCAGTCAGCATCTGACAGGTGTATTTGCAAGGCAACCCATTGTTCTATTTTCCTAGGCCATGGCTCCTAAACATGTTGCCCTAAGTATACCCCTCTTGTAGGCCACCTGCAGCTCTGTGCAGTTTTCTGCCTTCCACCTTTTCCATGAAGCCAGAATCTTCCATGTACATTGTGGAATGTCATGCCACATGTAATTAGCATCATCAGAATTAGAAGCAAAATGGGTCATTGAAACATTTGTAACATGGAACAAAATGGTCCTTTGGGATCCCAGTCTCCATGAAGGATCATTAGTGGGGGTATGAGTTTGCAATGATTCTGACCAAAGCCTTCCCTGTCTCCTCCCTCACCTCCTGCACATGCTAAGTTACTAGGATCTTTGCTGTCACAGACTTGTTCAGTGTACCCTGTTAGGCAAGAAGCATTAGAGAAGATTGACATATGAAAGAAACAAACAGGGACTGAGGGGTGAGTGGAGATGGAAAAAACTTAAAACCTCCTGGAGATTTGAACACCCTTCACCTTCTAAAATAGTATGAGCCTGCATTGCCCAGTATAGGAGCCACTGGCCACATGGGCTAGTGAGCATTTGAAATATGTATATTATCATGTTGATATATGTTAGCATAAATAAAACGTACTATTGAGGTTGGTTTTACTTATTTCTTTTTACCCTTTTTAACATGACTTTTAGAACTTCTTTATTACCTTTTAAGCCCACCTTATACTTCTGTTGGATGGCTTGAATAATGGCTACTAATGCTTTTAGCTCAAGCAACTGAGAGTGATCTTGAAAAGGGACACACTAAATATTTAATATCATCCGCCAGCATATGAATTACTTATTGATGCCTAACGAATTACCCCAAAACTTAGTGGCTTCAAACAACATTTATCACTCTACAGTTTCTGTCAGTCAGGAATCTGAGCATGGCTCACCTGAGTTCTCTGGCTAAGAATCTCTCATAAGGCCACAAGGTGTGGATGGGTTGAAGTCATCTCACACCTTACCTGGGGAGAGACCCTCTTGTAGGCTCACTCATGTGGTTGTTGACAAAATTCAGTTCGTCCTGGGTGGCTGGGCTAAGGACCTTAGTTCCTCTTGGCTGTTGGCCAGAGGGCCCCCCCCCGCAAAAGTTCCCTGCCATGGGAATTTCTCCATACGGCAGCTCACAACATGGCAGCCTTTTTCCATCCAAGCAGGCTCGCAAGAAGAGTAAAAGAGTATGCATGCCAGCAAGCAGGGGTCAGCTAAACTTGCAAGTAACATCCTATCACTTTTGCCCTCCTCTGTTTACTAGAAGCCAGTCACTAGGTGCAGCCACAATCAGGAGAGGGGAGTTCCAGGGGCATATCAGGAGGCAGGATCACTGGGAACATCTTAAAAGCTGCCTGCCACAGCCAACTAATTAGGGTCCAGTTATTATATTTGTCCACCACATAGTTGTTCTTTAATGTCATGTACTTACCCTGAGGGATCTAATGCGCTGCATTCATATTTGTTTGTTAACACATAAAGAAACTCTGAGATAATATATAAGAAGCTACAGCCGGGGGTGACTTTGGGGGATGAGAGCAGGAAGTATGAGGGTACGAAGAAGGTCAGGAGGGAGACATTTCATTGTATATCTTATTCTATTTGGGGAAATCTAAACTATGTGTATGTATTATTTTTTAAAAATACCATGAGAATAAGGGAAATAAACAACCTCCATTCCCACTCTGTGCTTGTCTGTCACCCTTTCTCTGTGGGGCAGTGTAGACATCCCTGACTTCATCTGCCTCCTGTAGGACTTGAAGACCTTCAGGTACTCCCTCCTCCTTGCAGCTTTTCCTGAGCTCCCTGGTCTCCAGAAATCATCCCACCCACCTCACACTCTAGTACCACTGACTATGTTTTTTTTAAATTAGTGTTGGTTTCCAGTTTCCTTTGATTGCTATTTATTCAATATTAATGTATTAGATATGAGTCCTCTTGGGAAAGACAGTTGTTCGATTGAGATTTTGAAGGCACAGATTCATCTTGTATCTCACCAGAGTTTAACAGGTCTTCTAAATGAGGTTGGTTTTTTGTGAGAGTCTTAATGGTAGGAAATGAGATGCTGGCCCCAGGGAAGACAGGCCTGTATAGAAGGTGGCAGGTGCACTCAGCTTGTAAGTGGGAGAAGAGGACCATGGGAACTTACTGTTCCTAAGAAAAAGTAAGGTCATAAACAGAAGAGCTACAGTGCACTTTCGTCCTCTGCAACAGGATGAACATGGCAAAATCAGATTATTTGCCGATTTCATGAACAATCGGAATAATCCCTGGAAGAGGAAGTCCAGGAAGGAGACACGTGTGAGCAAACACCATCTCCCTATGAACCACCATTGTTTCAAAAAAAAAAAAAAAATTGATGTAGATATGACACCCTGATAGGAAAATATCAGAGTTGAAACTTCTAGGTCATCTAGACCAGCCCCTTATTCTTACTCCTGATTTCTCTATTTGCTTCCAGACTGTTACTTCATTTGTGCATTGGCTACACTAAATCACCATCACCCCTCTGTGATCCTATCCTAGCCTTCCTGCCTCCCAGTTGACTGGAATGGCATGAGCTAAACTCTTCTGAACAAATGCAGAGAGAAGAGTAGTTACCTGTTTGTGAAAATAAGCCCAGACAGATGGTAGCACTGACCCTCACAGAGCAGTGGACTTCAGACAGAATGAAAGGTGTTTTATAACTTCCTTCTCATGTTCCTAGCAGTAGAGATGATGGCTTGGGGAGTACCAGCAGAGGGATGCACTTGCGAAACGAGTAGGCTATCCTGCACAGCTAATTGCTAGAGTAGATATTTGCATGTATGAATATGTTTAATGGGGAGTTATAAACATTTGTCTTTGACTTTAAATCTCAAATAGTTGGAGACAGTAGTAGCACCAGCTATAGAAGAAGCAAATCTGAAAATCAAACGGCCCAATTAGAAGTTAGATTTTTTAAAAAGCCATTAAGATCAAGCAAAATGAAATGAACTTTAAAGGGCTAAAGGATTCAGATCTCTTAAGGGCCCCAAATGGCAAGTAATTCCAGGGAAATCCTATTAATTAAAAACCACTGCTCTGTGAAATGACTGTCATTACATTTGAAGGTAGTTAATGTGCCGGTACGCGATACCTGTGAAGCAATACAGGAGCATGAGAAGCAGTTGGCCATCTGCTAAGGAGAGGCTACTCTTTATGCTCCCTGAGAAGTGTTGTACCTCGGAAACGTAAGGACTGGCAACAACGGAAATGTGTCTATGGCCCAGTTTTTAAAATACCGCACGTGGGCAAGTTACCATCATCAGCTCTTACAGTCGTGAGCGTTCTGTTTCATTTCTCCCCTTCCTGAGCGCTACCGCAGAGACCAGCAGATGAGGCAGCTGGGTTCTGTGAGAGTTGTGTGTGCCAGAGCTTCACAGTTTGGGGGCATTTTTTCAAATGCTCAAGTGGCAGTGCTGATCTGTATGTAGTACGTGAGGGAACCCGCCCTTGGACCGCGCGCCCGCCCCGCCCCCGTTACCACGTGACTACAGGGCCATGCACACGCCCCACCACCACGTGACGACAACAGTGCGTGAAGGCTGCGTGATGCCGGACTTCCCGATGGTTAGGGGGCGGTGCTGCCGTTCACCCTTCACTACCTGAGGTAATACCCGGCAAACCTCAAAGGGAGCTGTCTGTGCTTACTTCCCTGGTCAGAGCTCGGAAGCCACTGCGTCGCGCCCTCCCCTGGAAGCCGTCCACGCCAGGCCCCCTCCCTGCGTGAGAGCGTGGGACCTTCAGCCCGCGGCTCAAAACCTCGGGACCTTTGCACCAGGTGCTCCCCGAGGCGTGTGATAACAAGCCTGGGACGATCATTTTCAGAAACTGTTGTCTGACGCAGTTCCCGCGTGAAAAATAGGTAGAATCTTAATTACCGAATTGCATGTTTAAAAATCCTGCCTGCGGCCTCTCACGCCTCAGTGCTTGGTTTACCTGGTTCAGACTCCGTGGTAAGTCACCATCGGGCACGACCTTGGAGTGCTTCTGACAGCAGTGACAGCACGTCAGGTGTTCCAGGCACAGAGCCCCAGGTTCCTTGGCACCTCTGGCTGCACCTCTGCTCTCTGGCCTTACTTCAGAAAGTTCTGTTTTATTGTCTGTTTTGTTTCGCATCCCTGTTGTCATCACTCCGTGGGTCCTGCTAGGGGACTCGGGGCCATCTGGCTGACCGCTGGCCTTCAGGGCAGATCTTGTGCTCTGAGGCTGACGGGCATGGGTTGTGTCCACTGTAGCAGTAAGCCACCTCAGATCAATCAACCACAGTGGCGGTTATAACCTAAAATACATTACCCCATTCACAGTCTCTGGAAAATCTCATCTTTTCTTTTCAGAATGTCCAGAAAGTAGAGCAAAGGGCTCAGATTTAAGGCGTTATTATAGGAACATCTTTTTTCCCAAATTGTTTCCCCATGCAAATTCCTTAAATGCCCTAAGGCTAAATTACCGTCGGAGATTAAAAGGAAGGAATATTAATAAAAACGAACCTTTACTGAATGCTTGCTCTGTTCCAGGTTCTGTGCTAAGCACTTTCTAATAATTGCGTAATGATTTCTCTGGAAGACCCATTGAGGCAGGTATCGGGTCACTCAGCTAGTTGAGTGGTAGAGCTAGGGTTCATCCTGGGCAGTCTGACTGCAGAGTCCGAGCTCCGAGCACCATGGCCTGCCTGCTGCCGCAGCAGTGCCCAGCTGGAGGAACTGCGTGGGATGAACAAGGTAACGTGTAGAAAGTGCTCTTAGCCAGCCTGGCATGAACATCCGTTCAGTGCTCAGCACTGCTACTAATCAACAGTCTGGGCACCTGGGAGGGTTCCGAGGGGCTGAGAAGGGGAAGGGCTCAGGAAACATGAAAGGGAGCAGCTCTGGTTGGGTGGGCATCACTGGCTGGAGGAAGGTCCGTTGGCGCTCAGATGTGGGGTTGTAGGGGTGAGGCCCGGTGCCCCCTGGAGCCAGCACAATCCCGAAGCACAGGCCCTACGCTGATGTACAGATGATCCATCCCAGCTCTGCCTCCAGCCCTTCAGAGCATGGGAGATTTTGCCTTACTTTTTTCAAAAATGGAGTTGGAGATACCTGCCTCTGCCCCTTGATGTCGCCAACACTGAATTTGGATTTTCTTTTACTTCTGGTTTAAACCTTTGTCTTTTGTTCTTGTTTAATATACCCATGCCAGTCTATTCCTTTCATAAATAGATGATAAAATGTTCTCAAGTGTATAAGATTGGAGTTGGGGGCACAGTTGCCACAGTGTGTTTACATGGAGCTAATCCCAGCTTCCTGTCTACCTGCCACTCTCCACACACTGACATTTCTTAGGATCTTGTGGGATTACAACATTTTTCTTCTCCAACCATGGTTTGTTGTTCAGCTCTAACCTCAAATATCCACTTTGGCTCCTCCTCCTCAAGTGTGTTGGGCCAGGCCTAAAGAACACAGTGAATGTTGAGTCACGGAGGTTCCGCCGTGACCGTCAGAATAAAGCACAGAGGCTGGACGGTGTTCCTGGATGGCCTTGAGCATCTGTTCCCTTGGTGCGTGACTGCTGGTGATTGGGCACAAGAATGGTGGTGACTGACTTCTCTGGGTCTGTGGCTTGTAGTGTTGGTGACAGCAGTGTCCCAGGACTGCTGTGGGATGTGTAGGAACTGTTGGACTTAGTGTTTCGGTGCCATTTCCTCCCATTTAAGATTTGTAAGTTTAATTGGATTCTAACTTCTTGGGAAGTCTCTCTTGAATGTGAGGTATTTTTCCATTTGATCCTTTGTTTTTAGATCTCAGCCAGAAACATAATAAAGTCATTTTTTTAATATAAAAAATTCACAAAGCAGTGTGGATCTCTGACTGCTTTTCTTCTGGAGACAATGGCAAATATAGAAATAACAAAGCTGAGGCCCAGAGGTGTGACCTACCTGGGATCAGGGATGTGAGAGATAGTATGAAATTCAAACGAACACCCAGTGATGTGTTTACATACTTAGCACATGCTTAAAGTAAACAAAAATAAGCTGTATTCTCTACCTTAGAAGAGAACCTCACATACTGTTCTTACTGTTGTGGTTCCTTTCAGTGTTGCCAGCCTTGTGTGGTGACTGAGTCACATGGCTGGTTTGCAGCCAAGCTGAGATCCCTTGCTTTGGGGCATGTTGGGGTTTCTTGCTCTGGTTGACAGTGGCCTTCTAGTCTGTGCATACTATTGGCCATAAAAAGATGAAACTTCTCAGTCACCCTTGACATGACCTCTATCCAACAACAAAGGGGTTGTTAACGTAGATTGTGTGTGTCCTTACCCCTCCTTCTTCCCACCCACTGACAGGACCACCCACACTTGGAACACCCAGTGCTTGCAGGGCAGTCCTCGAGATGAAACCAAATTGCAGCTGGCAGTTTACCCCTAAAGAGAGAGTGAGGGGTGGAGGCAAGAAATGGTCCTGCTTCTCTGGGCTTTTTCATCAGAAAGGCATTTGCGCCTTTTGGTAGGAAAATGGGCTTTGGGAAAGCACCCCAGCCCAGCCAACAAACTGGTATTGTATTCTGTGCTGTCACTGTGCTAGTCACTGGGGACTCAAGGACAAAGAAAACGTAGTCCCCTTCCTAGAAGGTTCTTCCCAAACAGTGCTGTAATAAATCATCACCATGTCTCTTCTCTTTGAAGCTAAGGGCAGGAGTTTGTGAGGTCAAAGGGAATGGAGGGTACACCCAACAGAGACAAAGGGCAGTTGGGGATATAGCTCTGCAGTCTTCACTGATGTTTTCTTGGTTTGCCTGTGGTTGAAATACTAAAAGAGTGATACTCCATACTGGTAGAATAACCATCGCCTGTGAGGAAACAGATCTGTTGTCCTAATGGTTATGACTTAAATGATACATCTGAAATTGCTTAGAAATATCTCAGCTGTGCTCTCTATGACAAATACAAGAGTTTTTCTGCTTTACGAAAGAGGAGGTAACTTTATTCCCTAAACTCCTGGAATCTAAAGCAGGGCTGGACCATAGAGATAGCCCGACATAACCTGTCATTTTACAGCTCAGGCAACAGGACCAGGGGTGAGGGCATTAAGTGATTTTCTCCAAACAAATGGCCAGTTGGGGCAAAACTGGGTCCATGTGCTGCCCTGGCAAATCTTTACCCCAAGTTCACCACAAAAGTCACTGAAACTATTTATAAAAATATTCAGAGGAATATACTGATGATGGGCCTATAGTTGGCTTTTAAAGAAATGAGGCATATTTTAGGGGACAGTCTTTGGAAGGTGACTTCAAGGAGAATAGTGAGGTCTTTGAAGCACATGGGCTCAGTGGCCTTCACACTGATTCCTGGAGCCCTGGGGTCTGTCAGCAATGGATGCTCCGCCCCCCCCCCCCCCAGCACCTCTGCCTGCATTCATTTGCATTGTAGAGTATCCTTCTGAGTGAGATTTCTTTTGAAATGAATTAATCTGAAAACTATTACCCTGTAAACAATTCAGCAGTGCTACTAAGAATACAATTGTATCATCTTCAGAAATAAGAAGGCTTGATTTTCCATTTGCATGTTTTTACTTTGGACTCTATGGACTCAAAAGTATTCTTCCCCACCGCCTCCACCGTGGCAAATCTGACAGAGCCGGAGAGCACTTGAGTGTTGCCTTCACAGAGTCTTTTCGGAAAGTTCTCTCCTATTTGGTCTTCCTCATCCAGCAATCTTCAGGCAGATGTCTTCTCCAGATCTTTGACTGATGGAGACCTAAGCAGCTCCAGTTCATTGTGTTATTGCTGTCGGCAGAGTTCTACCTGCTGTCTCATTGTTTACCATGAATAATCATGGAGACATAGCGCAGCACCTGTCCTGCACCAAACATTGAACAAGTAACTGGAATTCAAACTTCGCAGGCAAAAGCGCCTATTTGATTCTGTTGGTTTACAACCTCATATTCTCGAAGCAACCCATCTGATCCTATGAAGGACTGTTGTGAGGCATTAATTGGCTTTATGGGGTAGTTTGTTGTTTCCTAAGGACATCAGAAAAAAAAGGCTTAAAAGGAAAGGGTTTTTTTTTAATTAATCAGGAAATATACTTATTATTGCAACATAAATAAATATATTTATTTTTAAAAAAAGATATTTTGGTGCTGAATTATTTTGAATTTGTTAAGTATCTGTACTTCTTTGTTCTTTTTTTTAGAATGCTAGAAGATGACCTTAAGCTAAGTAGTGATGAAGAGGAGAATGAGCAGGTAAGATTTGGTTTTATGTTGCTGTCCTTTGAATGTGACACTGCGCCACTGACCCAGTGGGCTGTCCTGGGAGCTGACTGAATCATACACACTCGAAATTGTGGTGCTCTAGGATGCTGGGTGCTCTCCAGTAATTATAAGCTTCCATGCCATGGGACCAGTCCACTAAAATATCTTGGGCTTACTTTCCCTTAAAACTGTGATGCTGTGATTTTTGTGTCATTGAAACCAACAATGGGAACTGACAAGGAAGCTGACTAGCATCAAACTTCAATATGAAATAGACCCTTTTTTTGTTTTCTTTTTCTTTTCTTTTCTTTTTTTTTTTTCCTTCTTGGCAAAGCTCACTGGTCTTCTAGAGATCAAGCGTGTGACCTAACCTTATCAGCATGCAACGGGCAAACTGTAACATTAAATATTGAGAAGTCTTATATAGATATTATTAACATTGAGAAGAAGCAAATGTAGAGGTGAAACTTAAATGATGAATAAAAAATAATCATGCTCTGAATAGGCTGTTTGTCTTAGATGATAAATGTGCTTAAAGTGTTCTCCCGTGGTGTTGATTTACAAGCTCGAGACATCAGTCAGAGGTTTATAAATACTATTCTGATCAGTCAGTTAAGGTGCAAAAATATCCACGTAACATTCATCACTTTCAACTTCTGCATTGCAGGAAATGTTTGTGTTTTAAAGCAAGTTTGAAAACACAAAAGATAGATTTTCCTCTACTTCTGTTTCCTTTTTCTTATTATCTATGTGGTATTTTGTCAAGTTTGGACAAATGTGGTAGGTATAAAGACAAGCCAGAGAGGTTTTTCCAGAAGTTATTTTTACATGCAATAGGAGACAGTATGTGGTTGGTCCTGGAATCGTAAATTTTATGCAAAGGTGTCGTGGAATGCTACACAAGCAATTCAGCTGTCTAGCCATGCAAATGCACATAGTGAACAAAGTGTGCAGAGGTGAAATAAGTCAAAGGAACATTTCCAGGGAGAGCATCTAAGCAGAATGTGGCTGTGAGGTCACAGAGGCATTTGTTCACCTTAGGGAAGAAGGTGAGGCCCCAAAGAAGGGCCTGGGTGTGAAAGAGACCTCACATTGAAGCTAGAGTAGCAGCCAAGTGAAGAAAGGTTAACTGAGCAAGGAAAGCTGCTCATGCTTCAGGTTTTGTAGAGACTGATGACTTTGTTTCTAGGTGTGCACACTAGGACCGTCAGATATCCATAACACGGCAATCTTGGCAGAGCTGATGATGACTTCACTCCTAATTTTGGTTCCTCATCTATGTAACTATCAGCCAATCACATCTTCGTGGATTTCCCAGTGACAGTTTCAGATACATATATTGTGGATTAAGTCATATCAGATGTGTAGGCTGTGTATCCTTTAGATTAGAAAGGGGATTCATAGAGTATTGCATTCAGCAAGTTTTCTTAATTTGGAAAGAATTTTCCAGAGTTATTTCCAGGAAATATTTCCACTGAAAACTCAATTTAAAAAAAAATTAGTTATCAAGGATGAACTAGACATGCTCTCTAAGGCAGTAAGAACTTTAAGTTGAATCATTTAGCTTTATTAGCTACTGCTTTTTCATCTGTGACCATGGATAATGAATGTTATATTGCGAATATACAGGTTAAATCCTTTATTCTTATATTTTGTCCCTATGTGCATACACCTTTCCACCATTTGCAATGAGATCAGCTGACAGAATGAATGATTTTTAGACAGTAGTATAATTAAGACTCCAGACAGTGGTTTGTATGTGGTAGTTTAAGTGATTGCTCTAACACTAATTATATTAAGTTATCCTGCTTTGGCCTATAATTATAGCCTGGCCTAATCACAAAATCATAATTTCTGTGCTTTTAAAAAAGACTAATGATATGGTATTTTTTTCCCCTCCAAGACCAAAATATGATTGTTCCCCTGAAGAGTAGAGCACGCGCGCGCACACGGACACACTTGCACGCAGACACACATGCACACACACACTGCATTTCTCTGGCATTGAGAGATAATTAAGTGTTTCAAATAAATGATTTTGCTAGATATCATCAGAGTTTATCCCTTAACCCAAAATCTTTCAAAAATGTATTGTACATTTCCCTGCCTCAATAAACAGAGCACATGACATCTGTCTGCCCTTGTGAATATTGGTCACTTGCTGTGACAAAAAGATACCCACAAGAGTTTCAAGTTGCCATGCCTGTTTGCCTTTCCTCCAGTTGCCTCAGACTCACAGCATTTGAACGCTCTATCTAATGCTTCCTTTATCCTCATTGACTTTGCGCTCTCAAGAATGAAGAGACAGGCTAGTTTAGTCAGTGAGCCCAGGCTCAGCAGCCCTCTTCTTGGGTTCACATCCCTGCTCTGCTGGTGACGCAGTAGCTTTGCAGCCCTGGCCCAGTCCCCAAGATGTTCTCTACTCCAGAGTCACCATTTGTAAAATGGGAATTAATGTTAGATCCCAAAGCCTGCCACTTTTTGGAACCTGGGCTCACCTGTTATCTTCATGTTACTGGATCCAGTAGGCTTTTGATTTTTTGCTTTTAGTCAACTGAGAACTGAATATACCATACACAGAGAAAAGTACATATAACCTAAGAATACAATGTGATGAATATTCATAAACCACACACACACCCATGTAATCAGCACTCAGATCAAGATAAAGACACAGCCAGCCTCTCAGGTCTCCCACATCCCCATCCAGTCACCACTCTCCAGAAGAATAACCACTCCTATTTTTCTAATACCATAGAGTAATTTTGCTTGTTTTTGAACTTTATGTCAATGGAATCACACAGTGTGTGCTCTTTTTCCTTGGCCTGTTTCACTCATTATTATGTTTGTGAGACTCATCCATGTTGCATGTAATCGAAGGGTGTTCATTTTCATTGCTCCGTCATATTTCTTCATGTGTATATACCTTAATTTACTTAACCCATTCTACTTCTGATGAGCACAAAGGCATTTAGGGCTATTAGAATAGTACTGCCATTGATATCCTTGAACAGGTTTTCTGGTGAGCATGTGGGAACATTTCTATTAGGTCTATGCCTAAGAGTAGAAATCAGGGCCAGGAGAGTATATGCGTGTTCCAGCTGAGTAGCTCATCTCAAACCTTTATTCAAAGCAGTTTCACCAACTGACACTCCCATCAGGAGTGTAAGAGAATTGCAGTTGCTCACATCCTCACCACATTTGTTTTTTCATGGTGGTGAGCAATATTGTTCAGAAAGTTCCTTTTTTTGTACTGTCTTTGGTTTTAAAAGAAGGGCATTAGTGTTTCCTGCACTTGTTTTTTCTTGAAGACATTATATAAAGTTAATGTTACTTTTTCTTTTAACACCTGTCAGATTTCTCCAGTGAAACCACATGGGTCTGGAGACTTTTAACACAAATTCTATTTTCTGAATAGTTAAAGGGCTCTTCAGGTTATTTCACATTGGGTAGGTTATGGCAACATGTGCTCTTTAAGTAATTCATTTATCATGTCATTTAAGTTTTCATATTTATGCGTAGAAAGTTCTATTCTTTTATTGTTCCTTCAATGTCTGGGTCTATGGTGGTATCCCATTTCATCTTGAAACTGATCTTATTTTTGTCTTCGTCATCTTGCCAGAGGTTTTTCAATTTCATTGATCTTTTCAAAAAAACAAGTTTTTTGTTTCATTGATATTCTCTATCAATTTTTCTGTTTTGATTTTATTGATTTCTTAACTTTATTATTTCCCTCCTTCTGTTGCTTTGGGTTCATTTGGCTCTTCTTATTCCGGATTCTTGAGAGACCTTAGATTACTGAGTTGAGACTCATTCTCTTTTATAGTATAAGCATTTAGTGTTATACATTTCCCTTTCAGCACGCTGCATCCCACGGATTTTGATACGTTTTATTGTCATTGTCTTTCAGTTCAGTGAGACTTCCCCTTTGATATATGGATTATTTATAAGTGGGTTGTTTCATTTCCAAATGTTTGGAGACTTCCTATAATCTTACTTACTGATTTCTAGTTTGGTTCCATTGTGATCAAAGAACGCATTCTGTATGATTTCAATTCTTGGAAATTTACTAAGTATTTTTTATGGCCCAAAATCTGGTCTATGTTGGGATATGTCTTATGGGCACTTGAAAGAATGTGGATTCTTCTGTGGTTGGGTAGAGTGTTCTATAAATGTCAGTCAAATCCTGTTGGTTGATGTTATTATTGAGATCTTCTAGATCCTTTCTGACTTTCTCTCTAGTTTATCGATTGTTGGGAGAGGAATGTTGAGGTCTCCAGCTATAATTGTGGATTTGTCTGTTGCTCCTTTCCATTCTGTCTGTTTTTGCTTCATATATTTTACAGTTCTGTTATTTGGTCATAACATTTAGGATTGCTGTGTCGTCTTGCTAGAGTGAGTTTTTATCATTCTATAATGTTCCACTCTATCTTTGGTAATTTTCTTTGGTCTGAGGTCTACTTTATCTGATACTGATAAAGCCACTGCTGCATTCTTTTGACTGATATTTATATAATGTAACTTTTCCCATTCTTTTACATTCAACCCACCTATACTGTTGTATTTGAAGTGAGTTTTTTACAGGTACTGTATGGTTGTCATATTTTTTTATTTATTTTGCCAATCTCTGTCTTTAATTGATGTATTTAGAACATTTGTGTTTAATATAATTACTGACATATTAGTGCTTAAGTCTGTCACTTTATTTTTGATTTTCTGTCACTTTCCCTTTCTTTCTGTTTTCATTTTTTTGTTTTCTTTCCCTGACTTCCTATAGGTTTCTTGAACATTCTGCAGAATTCTTTTTTTATTTATCTATCATGTTTTTAGTATATCTCTTTGCATAGTTTTTCAAATGGCTGTTCTAGGAGTTAAATTATATATACATAACTTATTAACAGTTCACTAGTGATAGCATTTTATAGGTTTTCTCCCTGAGTATTCTCCATCACAGAACTGATAATATGTGGATAATGGAGGATTTTGTTTTCTACCTTTCTGACTTTTTGAGTAAGCAACCTGAATCTTATTCTGTATCTTATTCATCCTAGTGCATACCCTGGCTGACTGGCATCCAATAGGAAAACCTCATCTTCCCATAACCAGATCTACACAAGTACCTTTATCTTCACTCATCCCCTCCTTTACTCCTATTACATGAGAACACTGCTTTCTTTTTATCAAGTCTGTCCCATTTCCTCTCAGTTACTTAAGGCCTTGGTTTTTTGACTCCTTTCTGCCCCACTGCCCCATCAAAACTATGAATTGGGTCACAAGTAACCTCCACAGAGCCAAACATACTGGCTCTTCTCAGTCTCTTGTCTTACCAGAAGAATTACCACATTAAACTATTGATCACCCCACTTTTCTTGAGGTGCCTAACAGTAAACTCCTGGTTTGCTTCCTGCCCTTCTGACTGTTTCTTCTTAGACTGCTTTGCTGGCTGCTTCTCCTCTGCCCAAGTTTAAATATTGTAGGCTCTCAGCATTTATTCATGATTGCTGTTTTCCACTTCCTTTCTCTCTCTCCCTCCTTTCCTCTTTCTCTCTCTCTTTAGGTGATCTCATCCATTCCCATGACCTTCATTTTTCATATGCTTACAATTTCTAAAGTGATATCCTCTGCTCAGAACTCTCTTCTGAACTGCAGACCTACTTGACTTTTCCACTTGGATGTGTCACAAGCATTTCAAATTCAATTTGTGCCGAACTGAACTTCTGGTCTTTGACACCCCTTACCCACCTACACACAAATATATTCTTCTTGTGATTGTTTCCATTTCTAAAAGTAGCCCTGCCAGACACCCAGTTGTTCAAGCCTAGAAACACCAGGCTCATCCTTGACAACTCCCTGTTCCTCACTTAAATGTTAATTTTATCTCTAAGGGCTATAAATTCAGCCTCCAAAATTAAATACTAGCCTTCCCTTCTCTTTCCATCCTGGCAAGTCTAAACCAATGTAGTAGACACTAGCATATTTCTATTCTTCCTCTCTATAATGCAGCCTCCCCACAGTGATCTTTTAAAAATATAAATCAGATCAACTCATTCCTTGGTCTAAAACCTTAAATAAGTTTTCTGTTTCACTTGAGATAAAATCCAGAGCCCATAGCATGACTAACACTACCCTAGACTAAGTCCAGCTTCACCTACTTCTTTCTCTTCACTTCACATTGAGCTCATTCATGGCACGTTAGCCAGATGGGCCTTCTTTCATCTCCTGTAACAAGCCACACTCAGCTGCCTCAGGGCCTCCAGAGGCCTCGCCTTCCTCTTTTTTTTTTTTTTTCAGTCTGACTAACACCTTCTTATCCTGGAAGTGTAACGTAACTTTCACTTTCTCAGGGGGCCTCTCCATTATCTACATTGGACCTCCTAGTTAGTCCTTCTCCCAATCATCTTAACCTTTCTTCTTAAGTCTTATCATAATTTTAGTTATGTTCCATGTTTAATTCTTAAAATATCTGTCTCTACCAATGAGATTGAAAGTTTCCTGAGGGCAGGGACTGTGTTTGGCATAGCAGTAGTGCTAAATACTTGCTGAATGGATACATGAATACATGTACAATGTTGAGTTGAATTGACCGTATTTCCTGCTTCTTGTTTTCCAGTATTAAAAATGACGTTTGCTCTACCTTTATTCTTTTACTGAACACTATGTTTTTTCAAATTAGTACTGTCCAAAGATCAAAGGTGTTGACAGAGAAGACAAAAACGTAAAACCTAAAATCTTAAGGTGGCTGTAGACTAATGTACAAATAATCTACCTATTTAGGAGGAAAGGTCTATCCCATCTCCATGGAAATGTCTATAGCCACTTCTTAAATATGCTTACCACCACGCCATGTTGAATTTACAAGTGTTCAGAATTTATCTCAAACAGAAGCCCCTGAAACTAAAAGAATGGGTTTCTCTACACCCTTCCCTTTCAAGGGGAGCAGAATTTGACATCTGGAGCTGAGATTGTGACAAAGTTTACCTAGACAGTTTGGGGTTATAATTAAAATGGAAGCATATTCCTATGCTCGCTCTTACAATTTTCATACTTGATGAGGTTCATTCAGAATGGGACTAGGATAAATAATACGAGAATCCATTTTCTTGTTTAGGTAAATGAAAGATACTGATAGGGTGGTAATTTATTTAGATCCCCTTTTCTGTAACTCTTGGCTCTAACGTTCCAAAGGCCAATGTTATTATGTAAGAATACAAAGAAATTAGAAGATTTAAGATAAAATTATTCCTGAAGTCTCAAGTACTAAAGGAATTTTTTTAAGGGACTTGAGGGAGATTAATTATATTTCATGTTTCCCAGTTTGGTAAAAAGAGGAGCTCTGCCTCTCAAGTCAGGGAAAGCTTAGGAAGTCAGACACAGCAAATATCTAGATGAAATTATTATAGCTAAGGCTTGAGGAAAAGAACAGATGATTAAGACTTTCAGCAAGGAGCAGTGGAGAGAATGTCAACTGCAGACAATGTTTCAGAGATGACAAATATATAAGCTCAGGGAGAGCAAAGAAGCAGGGATCCAAATTGAATGGCTACATATGTGCCTGCAGCTCCTAGTAATTACATTATCCACACATATCAGGCAGTCTTTTCATTTTAATTATATAACTGCATTTTTCCTCTTTAAATGAGCATGGTTTATCCACTCAAACTGACAATTTTAATTTTACAGGCACTGATCATTGGATATAATCTGTAGAGGGAAATTTTCCTACTGGCGTAATTTACATCTTACAATGAACAAAAGTTACCTTTTAATCCCCAATCAATATTTGGAGAGCACATGATTAATTTAATAGATATCTAGGTAGTTAACATAAAACTCCAAGTTAAAGAGCCAGTTCTTTTTTTATTTTTAATGCATGGAGTACTAATCGTGTCTCTCAAAGAGAATCCCAGCCTTCTCAGAATGAATCTAAAGCCTTGCTGCATCAAGATGTCAAGATTATAGGTGCTATTGCTCCGAGCACTGAATTGCAGTTCTCATTGCTTTTTGTCGCCTTTGGTTTCTAACGGGGAGGCACAGAAACATTCCCACTCAATTCTCTGCTTTTTACCATAGAGGCCACTGGGTAACTCACATCAGTGTGGGGTGTAATATTGAAAGCAGATTACCAGTCGTAAGAGGTGCTGTTCATTTTTTCCCTTGTTACTTTTTAATATGACAATTACATAACAGAAAGCAGAGCTTTCAAAAAGAACCTCTGAAGCCATTGGCAGTGCATGTGTATCAGTGACCAAATGAATTAGCTAAATGATATGCAGACGTGGAATAAAAACATAGGAGGTTTGTGCAGCCCTGCTCCACTTCCCTGGGTGCATTTTTCTTCTCAGGATCAGCTTGGTTGATGCCGGAGTTCTTGGCCTGTGAAAATTTATTACCCACAGAGTCAATCTGCATTCAGGCAGCCAAGTCTGAATAAATAGAGTCATTGTGCTTGTCTGGGATTTGTGGCCAGAGTTCATCCAGTCAGCTTGACATTCACATCCCAGGAGATTCATAAAAGCCAACACCCTGGTATGTGCTCTTGAATCCTGCCAAACTTGTGTAGAATTATATAAACAGGAGTCGAAGCAGTAATCAAGACCAGGTTTGAGGGGCAAGGCTCCAAAATCAAGTTTCTCCTACATTAGAAATGAACTGTTTTGTAGATGTTATTTGTAGTCAAACAAGAGCTAAAAAATTTTTACGTAAGAGTCATTCTGAGAGTCATCTTAAATGCCTACTAAGTGCCAAACATTAAATAAGACACATTAGCGATATTCATTATGGTAATTTAACTTCAGACATTTAAGGTAAATTTTAAATGGCAGGAAAAATGCTGCCCTCAATGTACAAAAAGAAGCATATATTACATATATTAAACTTACAGCAAAATAGAAAAAAAGAAAGAGTAGTTTATATTTGTTTTTATGTTTAATCTTGCATTAATGTTATCCCTAAGCTAAATATCCAATTTAATCATATTGATGAATTGGTTTCTTTTTAATATAGAAACAGAGCAATAACTCAAATTGAAAACGACTGCCTGTCAGGCCTTTGTCATGTGTATGAAGTAAGCACCTATTTGAAACTTCTGTCACAGTTAGCGGAAACTCATATGTATAGTAGGACATTTTTATTTGGATAAGAGTCCTAAAACTTAGTTAAGTAATCATAATACATCAATAAAATTTTAGTGTCACCAAAAGCAAATGCAAAATTCTCTTAGTATGGCCAATTTTATTAAATCATGCCACTCTTCATATGCATTTGTGCAAAGCATGAGCATAGGTAAATGACCAAAAATGTAATGGCCTTTGTTTCATGTTAATGAATAATAATTTCCAAAATTGAAATTATCAGCTGACTTAAATGTCACTGAGCAAGATGTACAAAGGCCCCACAACCCTATTTCCTAAAATGTTTCCTCAGACCTCTTCTGAGGACCCGATTGAGATTTATGTAGGTTTAGTTGTGCCAAACCAGCCTGGACCATAGGATGTGACTAGTTTCGGTTGCAAGACCCTGAACAAAATCTGGGAAATGAGAAAATTATAGAAAAACTAAAAGATGAGCCATTAAATTTGGGCAAACATACAGTTAACACAAAAACAGAGAATCATTGCTTTGTTAAATTCAAGAATTCATAGAGGAGATACATTCTTGAAACTAAGCTAAGTTTTTTTTAATGGTGAATATCAGTACCAACAAAATAGATTCTCCATTTGGAGAACAGAAGAAAGGCCATGCATCAAGAGTTGAAGGCAGGCTCTTCTCAAATACAGCTGCCAGCAGAGCTCCTGGTTGGCAGAGGAAGTGGAATTCTCCCACCAGAGGACAAAGCTATTTAACTCAGAGGAATAGTCCTTTGTCTTGTGACTTTAATGGTTTTTATCTTCAGTAGCTTCTTCAGAAGTGTAACTATTCAAAGAGTGGATGCTCCTTTGAGTATATGCTATCACTCAGATCCAGGCTTGAGTGGTTTCATTTAGTAAGGGTTTACCTAGTCACTCAGGTGTTTGGTCCAGATATGCACTTGCAAAGTTTTATTTTTGTTTGTGTTTTTCCAAATCTTCTCCGAGTGGGACTGGTTATCTCATAGCACAGCTTTTCTCAGGAGACTGTCAGACTGTTGTTTCTACATGGAGCATAATCATTTGTCGTAATTCAACACCCCTTGGCACTTGCCAGTTCCATCCTGACCTGATTTGCAGCCAACAGGTTGGGCTGAGTCAAAGAAGACCATCTTTTAGAAGCAGACCAGACAGTTCCCAAAATGTCAGGCCACCAGACAGTCTTCTCCACACTAGAAAAGTGCAAATTAGATAGACTGTCTCTCTGGGGAGGTCAATTCAACAATATGTCTCTGGATATCACTTCTTTCAACTTGGGATTCATTCTTAAAAGTCCAGAACCACTCAAGGAAGAGTATGTGATTACTACATCTTACATGTGAAAACACTTTCACATATAAACCCTGAGGCAGTGGTTTTTTGAGAGGTGAAAATGCCAATACTATTAAGAACACAGCCAGAATCAATTTAACTTTATTTTATGTTAAAAAAAAAAATTGGTTTGCAAAGCACAATTATAAGACTCTTTCTTAACCATTACAAACCTATTTTTACCTTCAAATACTGCTCTTTTGTCTGAGTAAAAAAGGTGTTTAAGTGAATCATAAAGCCAGACTTAAGATGTTGGTTGTTCAAACATAGGTTGCATTACAACAAAACTATCAAAACATTTGTGTAACTCTCATCTTCATACAATAACAAAGTCACATTTATATTCCACACAACTTGGGCCCCAGTCGCATTCATAATAATCAAACACCTACCAAGGCTGGTAGAAAGTGAATAGGCCTCCACCAAAGCACTGTGTTGAGGTAGCATAAGGATTTTGTTGAAAGCTTTAAAAAGCATTTGGCAAATGCAACAAAGTAGGAAGTGACTGAACCTAGCATCTACCTGTTATGCCAAAGTTGAGAGTTGTTAACAGGCCATCATCTTCTTGGCCATGCTCGAGGTCTGGCCTGAATTGAAATTGCTCTGTGGGATGAGTTCTAGGAAGCTTGCCCCTGTGTGTCTTAGTGTCCACTCAGCATCCCACCAGAGCTCTTTACACTGAGAGTGGCAGAATTCCAAATTTCTCTGGCCCCCTTCCCTTCACCCTCTGCCAGGAATTGTCCAAGGTGAGGCAAAGGCAGGGCTGGGGTGCTCTCTGGTACCTTGATGGCCTGGTTCCATTACTTACCAGCTCTGTGACTATAAGCAAGTCGACCTTACTGAACCCCTGTTTCAATGTCTTAAGGTAACTCAGCAAAAATACTAAAGTAGATTAATAGAAAACATTTTATATTAACATAAGTATGTATTACTGTAAAGCTGTTCAAAGTACACATTTTAACATCCTCCCCTCTCCCTTCTGCCTCTTCTCCTCTCCCTTCTCCCCAGGAATGTTCTTTATTTGTGTTGCTGGAAATTTTTTAATGCCTATTTAGTAATAAAAGGAGAGGAGTACAGGAAGAAGCCAGGAAAATTTATTTATATCAGAAAAGGCAAGAAGCTGGGGCGCCTGGGTGGCTCAGTGGGTTAAGGCTTTGCCTTCGGCTCAGGTCTTGATCTCAGGGTCCTGGGATCAAGCCCCACATCGAGCCCCACATCAGGCTCTCTGCTCAGCGGGGAGCCTGCTTCCACCCCCTCTCTCTGCTTGCCTCTCTGCTTACTTGTGATATCTCTCTCTCTCTCTCTCTCTCTCTCTCTGTCAAATAAATAAATAAATATTTTTTTAAAAAAGGATGAACTGGACCTCATATTAGGCAGAATCTAAATAAAGGAGGAGTGGCTGGGAAGAGAACAGGAAAATGATAGAAACATTGGCTTGCCTTAAAGAGACAAGAATGCAAGTAATTTGCCTGCTGCTGACCCCATTCCACAGTTTGCTTTCTTTATTGACAAGCTCCTAAGCCCCTGAAATTCTGTCTTCTCATCCTGATCTTATTTATATTTGTGCAGAGCTGTCTTAATTAGAGCAGCCATACAACCCAGTGTGCCCAGAAAAGCAGGGTTTTCTCCTGCTGCCCCTGACTCCCATCTGGGTAGCATCCCCTTTCATTCTCCAAAATGTTCTTATTTGGATCGTCAATTACATTATCATCCGTGACTCTGCCTGACCCCTGCAGAGAACAGGATAAGGTCAAAGTCTACTGAACAAACTGCCTCCTAGACAGCATTTCTGGGAATCTGAAAATGCACAGGACTCATTATTATTACAGAGGAAAAACTGAAGAGCTTATAATAATAATAAATATAATAATTATTATAATATTGGATAATATTAAAACTTGGATAATAATAAAAACTGAAAACGGAAGAACTTATAATAATATGTATAATTATAATAATTATTATATAATATTACTATTAATATTTGTCTTGCAAATATTACTAAGCGGGTTGAAAACAACAAATGGAAGCTCACAACATAAAAAGTTAAGAGACTGATGAGCTAGGGGCGCCTGGGTGGCTTAGTGGGTTAAGGCCTCTGCCTTCGGCTCAGGTCATGATCTCAGGGTCCTGGGATCGAGCCCCGCATCGGGCTCTCTGCTCAGCGGGGAGCCTGCTTCCCTTCCTCTCTCTCTGCCTCTCTGCCTGCTTGTGATCTCTGTCAAATAAATAAAATCTTAAAAAAAAATGAATTTCAAATAAGTAAAAAAAAAAAAAGAGACTGATGAGCTAGGACTAAAATGAAAAGCAACAGCATAAAAGTTAAGTTAATGACACATAAGTTGTGTTAAGAGATGTAGAAGGAAATTAAGCAATGAAATAAATTAATAAATGCAAGTCTCAGCTTGCAGAAAAATGGCAAGAAAAAAGTAAGGCCTTAACAGACAGAGTTCCTGTAAAGATACATGAATCCAGTCTAAATTTCACAGCATGCTTCAGTAACAGCAAAACACAGAAGAATGAAGATTAGGTGTTGATAGTGTTTTTTCAAGTAGTTGAATGTGGATGCAAAGTCCTAACACAGGTGAAGCCAAATGATTAAAATTGCTGCTTGCAGGGGCACCTGGGTGCCTCGGTCAATTAAGCATCTGCCTTCAGCTCAGGGTCCTGGGATCAAGCTCCACATCTGGCTCCCTGCTCAGCAGGGAGTCCGCTTCTCCCTCTCCCACTCCCCCTGCTTCTATTCCCTCTCTTGCTCGCGCTCTCTCTCTCTGTCAAATAGATTAAAAAAAAAAAAAAACTTAAATTGCTGCTTACAGAGGTACCCACTTTACTGTCAGTATAATAAACCTGATACTGTTCACAGAAAAGATAGAGATTAGTCACATGTGGAGAAATAAAGTTGTGTTCTAACCACTTGAATCCTGAATCTACT
This sequence comes from Martes martes, assembly GCF_963455335.1. Lineage (NCBI taxonomy): Eukaryota > Metazoa > Chordata > Mammalia > Carnivora > Mustelidae > Martes > Martes martes. Next base: position 60,108,332 of record NC_137896.1, read on the forward strand.
ACTCTGAGAAGGACAGACTGTAGATCCAGAAAATTCAGTCATATATCTCCTTTTTGTCACCATTATTTGCCCAAACTCTATTGGTACTTTGTGCTTTACTGGCATTTAACAGCTTCAGTCTCCTGTATGTATCCAATGATCTCCTCAACCTCTCCACTTGAACATCCCAAAAGCAACTTGAACTTCACACACCCAAAATTAAAGTCTACCTTTGCCTCTGCTCCTGTACCAGTCCTGTGTGCCCCAATCAGTGGCTCTTCATGCTTGCCAGGTGCTCAAGCCAGAAGCCTGGGGCTCATTCCTGACCCCTCACCTGGTCTGCCACATCCCATCCATCACCAGTTCCTTCAGTTCTGCCTCCAGAATATAACACAGACTCTCTCCATCTCCAGTGCTACCATGCACTTCCCTTCCCTCCATTGTTGCAACAACCTCAGTCATTATCCCTTCCCTCTGAAATCCATTCACCACACCGAAGCCAGAGTGATATCTGAAAAAATGTCAGTTATATTGCCTCGCTCCCTACTCTTTTCTTTTCAATTATAGATTCACCATAAAAGGCAAAGAATGTATAGGCAGGTCCCGTACATCCTTCACCCAGCTTCCCATAATATAAATCCTTCAGTGACTTCTTATTGCCCTGTGGATAATATCCAAAATCCTTATTCTGACCTCCAGAGCCCTTGAGATTTGCCCCTGCCCCCACTGTTCACTGAGCTCCCCCACAGTGTCCTTTCTATAGTTCTTCAGTTGAGCAAAGATCTAGGCCTACCTCAGGCCTTTGCCTCCAAACTGTCTTCATTGCCTGGACCCTTCCTTCCCCACTCATTCCTGTTTCTATGGGTCAGTAATTTCTTTATCCTTTAGGCATCAGCTTTTTTTGTGCTTTATCTAGTTTAGCAAGCTTTTCCTGACCATCCATTCCAAATGAGATCTCCATCATAGTCTGTCTCATAGCACCCTGTGCTCCTCCCTCATAGCTCTTGTCATCTGGAATGTTTGTGTATGTTTAACTTTTCATATCTGACTCATTCTAGACCCTAAGTACAATATGGGGAGGGTTTTGTCCATTTTCCCTGTCACCCGAGCCAAGCCCATTATCTGTACATCGTAGGTACTTCATTGTAGGTACTGTACATTGTAGGTATTAGAGAGCTGTCCGCATGTTAGTCTGTTTCTATCAAGTAAAAAAGAAGTTGGATCAACCTGAGACTCTTCTGAATTTCAGCCTCTTCCTTTCATTCTCCTCCCCACTCCAATAACCATAAACTTGTTCTGTGCACAACCCAATTACAAGAAGGGCACTTAATTTCCTCTTTGAGTTCTCTTCAATAACAGATTGTGACTGGTAATTCATTTAGCATACATTGAAACCTGAATGTCTACTGATAATGTTCCAAAACACCAAGCTTACTGTAATAAAGACAGAGAAAACATGTCATCTCCTGGAGAGAACCTGGAAAATGATTATTTCTGGTGGAAGACTTGTTTTGTCTCGTAGACTTATGCGTCAGAGTCATTCATGAATGAGTAATGAACTCAGGAGAGATCAATGAAGCATTCTCTTAACCTTCTCAACCTGTTTTGCTGAGAACCGAATTAGAGGAAAGTTACTAGAGGAGATGATGATTTAGGAAGAGAAAAATATGGTTGCTGTAATGTACAACTCTTGAAAGAAGGAAATTGGGCAATTCATCTAGTTTACTATGAGTAGTTTTTCAGGCTTCAATCATGAGTCACCTAAGTAATTTTTTCTCTGCTCTTTAATTCCAGTGTTTATTTATTTTATTATTTTCCAACCATGAAGTAAAATAGTATGCAAAAGCCAAACTACTTTTAAGAGACGAGGCAGTTAAAAAAAAAAAAAATGTGGGCTTTGCCTTGCTATATGACATACAATTTTAATCTAATGCCATAAAGCTTTTATTTTCTCAAGGAATTATTTAAACTGGTTAAAATACTCTCATCTCTTTTCCTGATGGATGATGAGTCACCCTCTGTAAAGTTTTTAATGATGTAGAATAACTGCAAATTAAATAGCACAATCAAAACCAGGCACTGAAAATAGTGGTGCTTGCAGTCAGTGGCGCTAAATACCACGGCGTGAAGTGGGTGATAGCACGCGTTGTGCAGACAGATTGAAGAGTGACTGTCTCAGACAGACATCGCTTAGTGACTGGTGGGATGACCAATGTCTAAACCTTCCTATGTCCGTGACATACATCAAAGCCTTTTAGCCCCAGCATCACACCCATCTGCTAAGGAAAAAGCAGCCCCTGCCCCCAGCTTCCAGGTCAGCTTATGTGAGGAGTGCTCAGCTAACATCAGGCCTATGGAGACATTCTCAACAGGTGCCACCGCCTGGGATACATCACTCTAGTGATGGCTGAGCAGCTGAGTTTCTCATTTTTTGTTTGTTTTGCCTTTGATTTTGCTTTCTAAATAATTTTCTTGTAGGCTGCACATCAAAAAGCATGGTGTTTCCTTATCACAAAAGTCCACAGGAAGTATTTGGAGGCAGGAGAGAAAAGAGTCAATAGACTGTTTAAACACTGACACCCATGGCTAGGGGAAACTTCAGAGGCTATGTGAGAGGTTTCTGTTGAACTTGTAGTCCCATCCCTCATGATTTCTGTTATTTCAGGAAGAGTCCGTCTCCAGGGCCTCCTGCTGAGATGATGTCAAGAGACGGTACTAATAATGCATGCCATCTTTCCTTTGGGGAGTTCCAAATTCTTTTTGTATATTTAGCCAGAGTCGAGAGTAGAGACTTCTGTTCTTTTCAAGGATAGCTGCCAAAAGGGAAAACCATCTTACTGAGCGATAAGAGAACCCTTTAGGAGGCAAATATGGGCACAACGATGGCGACCCATCACTTGCTGGGTGTTTTTTGTGGGCATTCTCCTAGGCTGGCCCTCCAGAAGAGTGCAGACAAGGGAGTGTAAGAGAAGGAAGTATTCCCATCCCCCGAGGTATCCGAGGGGGCTCCTGGGCTCCAGGTTTTCCTCAGGCTTCTTGCCTCTTCCTGCTCCCTCCAGTGTCCTCACCAAGAGATGATCTGTGGGTATTCTTCTTCCCTCTCTTGGACTAATTATGTGACACTGGAATGCCAGGACATTTGGGCCTTAATTTACTGGAAACCAGGAGGAAGGGGGAAAGCAGTAACCCCTTAGATTGTCTGCAATAACCTGGACATTGACTGACTGGCTCCCTTGTCATCCCCTTCAGGGAAGGAGAGGGTGGTTGGAAGCAGACATAGGTTGAGGGCCAGACTACGGTTGCCATTCGCAGTTCCACAGACTTTATGTTTTTTCTTAAATCAGTGTGATTATGTCATTTATGGGAATTATCGAAGTTCCTTCTGTTTATTTTCCAGTACCTTTTGCCAGGTCCAGAAGCAAATCTGACTTACTTCAAATCTGACTTTCCTTCCTACTTTGCTGTAGTGCTTCTCCATAGAGTTACCCTTGTGATTTTAAGGGAACTTGTCCTCACTGTACAGGGGCGCTTCCTGATCTTTGAAAGGTTTTAACATTCCCAACCTCAGGCAGTAAGAGCCAGTAGTGATCCCCCTCATGAATGCAAAATGAAGAAACACCTCTACTCAATTCCAGACACTCCTTGTCTTTAAAGTTCTGCTCAGATTTCAGTGGGAAGGATTCCCTAATGGATTCATTCATTTACTGTTTACTTTGGATATTTACCAAGCACCTGCTAACAATTCTAGGCACTGTTTGAGGTGCTACTGGTCCACCAACCATTAGTTGTCATTCAGACCTGCATCTTCTTTTTTTTTTTTTTTAAGATTTTATTTATTTATTTGTCAGAGAGAGAGAGAGAGCACTGGCAGACAGAGGCAGAGGGAGGCAGAGGGAGAAGCAGGCTCCCTGGCGAGCAAGGAGCTGGTTGTGGGACTCGATCCCAGGATGCTGGGATCATGACCTGAGCCAAAGGCAGCTGCTTAACCAACTGAGCCACCCAGGCGTCCCCAGACCTGCATCTTCTTAACACTGTCCTATCTTAACCTTTTCATTAACATGTTATTTCATAAGTGCCCTCAAGTCATCCCTGGATCTCCAGTGTGACTTCCTACCTAGGGATGAAGCTTCTCCAAGACAATGACTACTTACTGTGCTTTTGTTTTTGTCCCTCCTGGAGCCCAGCACCACTAGTCTCTACACAGTAGGAATTCAGTAAATGTTGGACTTACTGAACCAAGGACATGAAGCTCCCCACCCAAGGTGTATTTCATTTCTACAATAGGGTTGATGATGCTGATGTGTCATTTTCTTTTTCTAATATGAAGATTCTGTCTATTTTGTCTGCTGTCTAAATGGAATGAGGAATAGCATGGGAAGCATTTTGGTGTCCCTGGTAAGCAGTAAACTTAACATGTGTAACATACATGGATTTTATGCACTCTTTATTTCCTGGTGCATCCTGAGTAAGCCTTGGTCTTACAGGCCATGTTTTGATCCCCTCCCAATTATAACTTCTGAGACAGAGAACAGAGTGTGACCTTGGCCTTCTGAAGTGTCAGAATGCTCATTGACAGAAAGCCAATGTACAAAAATATAGAGAAGGCAGATAAAAAGTTATTACAAACCTGAGAGAATCTGATGGAGAAATAATGGCCTTTTTCCTTTTCTTTTTCTTAGTTTTGGTAGTAGGAAAAGTTTCAAAAACATACAAAAATGCCCAGAATAATATAATAATTCCCAGTGTGCTCATCACTTAGCTTCAACAGTTACCAACGCAAGGCCATATTGTTTCATTTATAAATGCCCACCCACTCTACCTTTCTTCCAAATGTAATGTTTTAAAGCAAACCCCAACATCATATAATTGTACCCATAAATATTTCAATATGGATCTCTAAAAGATTTTTTTAAAAGTCACCCCAGCGTCATTACTATGTCTTCAACAAATCAATAATCTCATAATATCATCACATTTCCAGTCGGCGTTCCAATTTCTAATTGCGGTAACTTTTTCGATAAATCTGAAAACTGAGTCAAAAATTACACTTTCATTGAGAAGGAAGCCACAAAGGAGCCAAGACAGATTTTTTTCTTACAGGAAAGTAGAATAAAACTGTGGGAAAACGATTTTGGAGAATAAAAGTGCAACAGCTCTGATCCTCTCCCCTGGTCTCCAGAGACTGGTCTAACCCCACCTGCCAAGTACTCCGTGCCTCCCCGTGCTCGCCCCCTGGTGGCAGGTGTCTGCTTCGGGGGAGGGGAGGGGCTTCTGTCAACTCTTCTGGAAACCTTCATTTAACATGATGGGGCTCTCTACTATGTTGCTAGTAGTTTAATATTTGGCCGCATGGCAAAAATGTGTGACCGGATTTTTTAAAGTGTTGATTGAGTACATAATTTAAAGTCAGAATATTAAATAAACATCTCTGCCCTTCCTTCCAGCAGGCAGCCCAGAGAACAGCTCTCCACGCTCTGTCTGACAGGTACATTTTGTCATTTTTATGAACTATAAATTGCTTTATGAAACATCGAGCCCTATTTATTGTGGCATATAATTCATAATCGGATTTTGTCCCTAAAGTATCTGTGAACTGGGATGTTAAACATTTTGCATGCTTGGATTTGTCATGCATGTGTGGAGTTTATTACTGCAAAAATCGCCTTGTTGTATTTCATAGAAAGTATGAAGAATCCCTTGTTGTGCAATGAAACAGGAGACAAGTAAACGTAGAGGAAAAGACCTGCATGGGGCAGTAAATTCTGAACTTTGGAATTGGTGGAGATCTAAACTCATATTTCAGCAATAATTGCTTCATTTATTTTGAGATGTTTTCTTCAGACTTTTTCCATACTATTTCACCAGGAGCTGTCTGTCTTTTGATGAAATTCTCTCTTGAAGTACTTCGTGAACATATCCCAGTTCATGGTCCCAAGTGCCTGACTTTTTACTCCTGGCTTTGGCTTGTGTTTTCGGACTTGTGTTATTGAACGAGATGTATAAACCTAATCAATAAACACACTCAAGCTGCATTTCACATCCTGCTCTGCCCAAAAGGCTGTGTGTGAAGAGAGCTGAACAGGGACATACAGAGTTCCTTTCAAGAACAGACCAGACCCTTTTTGTTTTGATTGGTTTTTGAGTTTTCATTTACTAAGATTGTGGTGTGTGTGTGTGTGTGTGTGTGTGTGTGTGTGTGTGTGTTTCTTAAAGAACTGTCAGGAGGTGAAGAGGAAGCCCCAGTTGCTGTCCACAAGGGAGGGTCTTGCGGTGTTAGAAGCAGCTGGAGATGTTCCCCTGGCTGGTCAGGATGTCAGCATTATCTAGCTAACTGTTACCACCTTCCTTTTCTTCTCAGTTCTTTTTTTTTTTTTTTTTTTTTTGAATGAACAATAATTGACTGTGTCAACTAGCTCAGTTCAGTGCTTCTCCAAGGCAAAACCTGTCACTTAGGCAAATTATCTGTGCGCATGGCTGAAAAGCATTTTCTCTGTGGTGTCAGGCTGAGTATGAGTATTTTTATTGCAGTTGAAAAAGCCTTCCCCATGCCAACCACACAAGCTTGTGTGCTCTGAGAGGGGCCGCCACATGATCTCCTGGAATTGCTTCTGGGATTTTCACAAAAGCTGACAACTATACTGCTTCTGAGTCTGTTGGTAGGAAGGACACTCTGGATCGAAACATTGAAAATCAGACACATTATTTCCTTTCCTCTACATATTTCTTTGACTAGTTAAGTAAGAGTTTCCTTCAACAAAATGCACTGAAAACCAAGTGAAGGCCCTTAGTTTACAATATTATGTTATTGCCAATGATTAGAAGATTTCTTTTGGAGGTATTGAAAATGTTGTAAAATTAGATCATGGTGATGGTTTCACAGCCCTCTGCTAAAAGCCATCAAATTGCACATTTTACATGGATGAGCTTTATGGTATATAAATGATATTTCAGTGAAGCTATATATATAGACACAAAACCTCATTATGACCTTTGGTAGAATGAATCAAAACCTACTTCAGGAAAATAGAGAATTCCTTTGAAGACATGGCTGCAAATACAAAGACCAGAACTAATGCATTCTAAGGCTGCTTCCCAAAAGATACCTGATTCTGTCCTGGATAGAAAACGTGCATGATTTTAATGATGAGCAGTACTATTCCCCTTGACTTTTTCTGATATTATATCTAAAACCCCTCGTCAAAACCAACAGTTAGTCCACTAGTAGTTAACATCTTAGCCCCTGTTGATTGTATCAGTGCTAACAGCAGAATACTATGAAAAAAGAAGTCCATTCCCAAGAAGTAGGTTCCCAATGTAATCTCTCTTCTTATGAGTTTCTCCATCTTTAAATGTAATAGAGCATTTCTCCCTTATGTCTAAAGGTTTTTCTGTTCAAATTTGGGGGAGTTTGGCTCATTTTAAAGTAATGAGTTGACTTCACTGTTCTAACAATGCAGTTGTGTATACCTTCTCTCTATTCTGTTTTCCATGAATTCAGAGCCACACAAGTAATTTCCAGAAGTGAGAAGTATCTGTAATCATTTGGAGATAGAATTTTAAATCCTTTTTTAAAATTAGGACTTAAAACACCTACTGAGTTCATGGGATTTATATTTTCTATTTTCTTAAATTAGGGAATGCTAACTTACCAAGTAATAGACATCATTTTCTAGCATATTACTTATTCTGTTGAGTAAACCAGTATTTTTTAGAAAATGATGAATGTGACTCTGGATCACACTACGGCATGTCTCGCCCAATATCTACCTGTCAGAGGAACCACCCCAGCACGGCAATGGGATTAAGCAAAAATTTCCTGGGGCGCCTGGGTGGCTCAGTGGGTTAAAGCCTCTGCCTTTGGCTCAGGTCATGATCCCAGGGTCCTGGGATCGAGTCCCGCATTGGGCTCTCTGCTCAGTGGGGAGCCTGCATCCTCCTCTCTCTCTCCGCCTGCCTCTCTGCCTACTTGTGATCTCTGTCTGTCAAATAAATAAATAAAATCTTTAAAAAAAAAAAATTTCCCCCAAGTCGTGACCTTCCTAAGGTAGATATCTTACCCTAGTATCTCTGGCTACTTGGAACAGGGTATGAATCTATTCTACATTCAATGACATAAACTATTCTGTTTTCCTGAACTGTTGTTTTCAGCCTGTTATCACTTCTTGCTATAAAATTCCATTATGATGAGGCAGCACTTTCATTTTGTCCTAGAAAGTGGCAGCACTTTTCAGACCTTAAAATGTACTTTCCTGAGTTCTGCAGTTGGACAGAATAGTCCATGTTGGCTCAGGCCCATGGACTTCTTCTTGTCTCTTGTCTTGCTAGTCTGTTCACATGTGAGCCCCTTTCACTTCCAGTTAGCCTTATAACCACCTTGAGTACCTGGTGAACACAAGGACATTTGATACAAGAGTAGAGCCATTTTGTTTCAAGATGTGAACTTGATGATGACCTTGGGGTCATTGGTAGGTATGAGCATACACTGAAGGAAGCCAGGGGCTGTTCTCTGCTTCCCTGTGAGAAAACCTGCATCCAAGTCTTAGAGACCTGACCCGATGAGACGAGTTATAAGAAAGAGGGTTGGCCTTTCCCTTTTCATTTTAATGGCAGGTAGAAATCTTGTCCCTTTGGGGTATCTGAGATAAGAGAATATCCAGATGTCTTTTGAAGGCCAATCTTATCTATCTTTTCATTTCTCTAGTTTCTTGGTTTAAATAGACATTCCAGCAGAAATCCAGTATCTGACAGTTAAGACTGTGCTTTAAAGATTTTTATTTATTTATTTGACAGACAGAGATCACAAGTAGGCAGAGAGGCAGGCAGAGAGAGAGGAGGAAGCAGGCTCCCCGCTGAGCAGAAAGCCCGATGTGGGGCTCGATCCCAGAACCCTGGGATCATGACCTGAGCCGAAGGCAGAGGCTTTAACCCCTGAGCCACCCAGGCGCCCCAAGACTGTGCTTTAAAGTTCTGTCCTTTACAGCAATCAGTGTACAACGTTGATAAATTAAAACTATGATATTTCTATTACCTAAATGTAAAAATCTTCTGTGGTCACCTCCCATGAAAACCTGTGGCCTTGTTCGGTTTTGCCTGAACAATGGGCTGAATTAATGGTTCCTCCAAAATAGCCAGAGTATTGAAGACTGGATCACACTAGGAAGGCAAATGTGGGCTTCAGCCCAGCTAGCTTGTGCCACCCTGCAGTGACAGGAAGCCTTGCATGAGGGTAGAATGGCACTGTTGTTCTTTCCTACTGCTGACTGTGGAATTTTTCATCTGTTTTATGCCTTTGAGTGTCAGCTGGCCTACCAGAGGCCCACTGATTCCCCAAATCATGAAAAAAGTAGGAGACCAGAGCAGGAAGAGGTGGCAGAATTCTCAAAAAGGTCAAACAAGCCAATTATAAGAAAACCTCAATCTACAAAGGATACTCTCTTTCTTACTTAGTCACTCCTTAGAATGTGCCTCCCAGGTGTTTTTTTTTTCTCCTTATGGATTATTGTACCAGGCAGGGTAGAGAGAGGCAGAGGAGAATAAGGATAAATGGGCACAAGGCTCATTTATAAAGGTGTGTCTTTGCTGTAGACTCGCTGCACTGTGAAAGCTGCCACATCGCCAGTAATGTGGAAAATATGCAAAGTGCTGTTCAGAGAAGGAAGGGTATGCGTGCAGCATATGAAGTGCCTCTGAATATGATTAACTTCGCCTCATAAGTAGTAAATAGTAGATAACTGTGATCAAAAAAGGGATTCGTGTGATTTATCAAGCTGAGCAACTGTGCATTTGCAGAGAAGCTGGAGGTCAATCTGGAAATCTAGGGCAAGAGGAGCACTAGGAAATTGCCAGGACTAAGAAGTTAATCATACCCTTGGACTGCTTCCATCTGTCTCCGAGCGACAGAGCTGCTGCAGAACGAGCAGGGATGCTTTATAGCAGGAGATCAGGAATTAATATTTTCTGTGAAACCTCAAGCATCATTTGCAGTAACTTGGGTTTTATAAAAATGGAGCATAATTTCATATGAATAAATCACATTTGGCTGGAAATAAGAGGAGCTGGGCGGGGGGGGGGGGACTGTGCCTGACTTAAAAAAAAAAAAAAAAAAAAAAGGAATGAGCAAGAAAGCCAACATGAAAACAGTTGTTGAAGCGATGGCACTTGGAGGGCACAAGTGGCCGTGTGGTTAAATTGTGCATATAATCATCTTCTGAAATGTCAGTGTGTGACTCCAGAAACGGCTACATTTTTATAGTCTTGGAGATGCATCACCAGACTGTAACCTGTCTGCCCATCTGGCAATATCTCAGGTCCAAGATCCATTTATATTGAAATCCAAACAACTGCCATTGATTGATTCACTTGTGCCACGAGCAGTTAGCGCATCCTGCGTGCTCAGCCAGGTGCAGAGCTGGGGCAGAGACACAGTGGTGAGCAGAAATGGCTGTGCACCTCTGCTCGGGGCTTTACCACATAGAGTGATGCTGGCTTTACAAAAAGAAGGGCCTCTTTGGGCTCATTCAAATATATCTCACCCATCAAATCTCCTCTTTCCATTAGGGAGAATGTAATGGAATTAAGGAAATGAGAAATAGACTAAAAGGAAGGGGTTTTCCTTCCACATGGGGCTGGTGTTTGTCCAAAGCCAGGACTGGAAATGGCCCCAGAGCAAGGGGAGGAGGATGGGGTGGTGCATCGGACCACAAAGTGAGGGGTTTGCATCCAGCTTCCTCTTCTGGACCCCTTCAGTCATGCAAAGGAAGCATGCTGGGGGTGGCCACCAGCATGGAAGTGTAACTTTCTGGGTAACATTTTACACAATGTCTCTAATGTCCTGAGAAGGGAGTCACAGTTACCATGTCCTACTAACAGTTGGTCTCTTCTCAAAGGTTCCAAAAAGGGGTGGGGGGTGCAGGACTTCTTAAGAAATTTTAAATTTCCAATTTTGAAGATGCTGCTAGCATGGCTTTCTAGAGGTTGTCTATCAACCCTGCCCTTGAGACCCACAGCATTGTCTCCAGTGCAAGGGACTCCTTACTTATACTGAAGTCTTTTTGGTATACCGTGTAAATTTAAAAGAGCTTTCGAGTTTAGAAGCACTATCACGTTGACTGTCTCATTTTGTGATCCTCACAACAACCTCATGAGCTAGGAAGCCCATTTTACAGAGAAGAAGACTGAGCCTGAGCTAGGTGATGTGACTCATCCAAGGTCACAAGGTAGGACATGGCAGAGCTGAGACTAAACTCCACATCCTCTGACTCCGAATGATTATGATTCATCCTCCACCACACAGCAACAAAGCAGAAGTGAATGGGGCCAGACGCCATGTTCTACATTCTAACAAATAGTTAACTCAGTCTGTACTAATATTTTGTTTCTACTAATAGTTCTAATAATCCTGATGTTTCTGGCTTGGTTATCTTTTTATCCCAAGCACCTAGCATAGCTCCTAGTGATTAGAAGACACAGGAAGTCACTTGAAGAATGAATGAAAACAATGAGCAAATAAGTGAATGAACTAGGACTGATGTTTTGTGGTTGAAAGATGACAGCTTTGGGCTGAAAGTAGAAAATACTTTCCTGAAACTGGCTATGTGCCACTGCAGCAGACCACCCAGGAGACCAAGGTTGATGGTCAGGGGCTCACCACTAACAGGTTAAAGCAGGTGTTCATACCTGTAAGATGCTACAGAATTGAGAAACACTATTAATTGCCACACAGATGAAGAGTGGGAAGAAATGGAATGATTAAAAAAATCAGTCCAGGGGTGTCTGGGTGGCTCAGTCTGTTTAGTGTCTGACTCAGTTTTGGCTCAGATTGTGAATTCAGGGTCGTGGGTTTGAGCCCCATGTCCATGGGGAGTATGCTTGAGATTCTCTTCCCCTCCCTTTTCCCCTCCCCCACTCGTTCTCAAATAAATAAATATTCTCAAATAAATAAATCTTTTAAAAAAAGTCCAAAAATAGGCAAGAAATTAGTGAATGGATAAAGTAGATGTGAACTACATAAATAGATAGACAGACAGCTATCACAGTGGAATATTATTCAGCCATAAAAATGAAACCTTGCCATTTGCAACAACATGGATGGAGTTTAGAGGGTATAATGCTAAGTGAAATAAGTCAGTCAGAGAAAGACAAATACCATATGATTTCACTCGCATGTGGAAATTAAGAAACAAAACAAACAAGCAAAAGGAAAGACAGAAAAGAGAGCGAGAGAGACTCTTAACAATAGAGAACAAACTGATGGTTACCAGAAGGGAGGATGGTAGAGGGATGGATGAAATAGGTGAGGGGGATTAAAGAGTGCAGTTGTCACGATGAACACAGGGTAGCGTATGGAAGTATTGAATCGCTATATTGTATACCTGAAATTAATATAACACTGTAGGTGAACTAACTGGCATTAAAAACTTGGGGAAAAGAAATTCAAAGCATTCAAATCATCTAGTGCAATTAAAGTAGAGTAAAATTAAACTAGAAATCAGTACCAGTGGAGTCACAGTGTCACAGATAGGGGGCGAGACCAGATGCCCTCCGGCCCCTCACTATCTCCCCACCCCTCTCTTCATTTCTGTGATTCATACCACGGCCACGACTTAGGGTTCTCTCCCATAATGTCTCTGTGAGTGATTCCTGCTCCTTTTCTTCCTTCATTCGTTTGAAGTGTGTCTACACTACTGAGCCCTTGCAGCGGGAAAGGCATTATGCGGTCTCTGTGGGAGACACAGAAATTCTTTACCCATGGATCCCAGCCTCCAGGAGCTTACAAGGTGGTGGAAGAATCTTAGGCATCCGTGTAACTGCTGTGCACATTAAATGTCGCCATGTGCACACCTGGCCATAGGTCTTCCTAGCACAGCAGTCATCTGGCGGTGCTACGCTCTGCCCTTCCTGGACAGTACTTCATTTACTCCTCACAATAACCCTCTCAGCCAGAAAGGAGGGATTCAGCAGAAGGGCCTTGAGGAGATGACATTTTCAATGGAGTTTTAGTTCATTTCATTTCCCAAATACTCTCCCTAAAATCCTAGTGAACCAGGTGACCAGAGACACATCACTTACCTGAAGTCTTACAGACATAAAGCCTCAGGGTGGTCTGATTCTGATTGATGATGCTCTTAGCTGCTTCTGTCATCGCCTTTGCCCCCCCCCCATCAATATATGAAGAAATCAAAGCCACTGGAGGGGTGCAATGAGGCCCTGAAGTACTCTCCGAGCAGAGGAGAGGAGCGGCGGTGGGGGAGGTGTTGGGAATAGCATATAAAGGATGGGTAGGAGTGCCTGGGTGGCTCAGTGGGTTAAGCCTCTGCCTTCAGCTCAGGTCCTGATCTCAGAGTTCTGGGATCGAGCCCTGCATGGGGCTCTCTGCTCAGCGGGTGAGCCTGTTTCCCCCCTTCTCTCTCTGCCTGCCTCTCTGCCTACTTGTGGTCTCTCTCTCTGTCAAATAAATAAATAAAATCTTTAAAAAATAAAACAATAAAGGATGGGTAGCATCACCAGACCCAGGAGGGGAGAAAGGAAGTAGGGACCTTCTCCACAGAATGAACTGCCTTGGTCTGAGCAAGCAAGGCAGTGGGAGTGAACCAGGAGCTGCAGGCCCCTCGTTCTGCTGGGGTATAGATGTCTAAAGGGAAAGGGGTCTGAAAGCCAGCTCCAGACAGCCACTGGTGCAAGGGGTGGGGTCACCTTTTACTACACAGTGTTCCCTTCAGAAGTAGGATTGAGTGTCATCTTCCATGGAAACCTTAAATAACCAACACCTTTTCCATCAGCACCTCATGTAATTGTGGACAGAGGCCTGCTTCCATCCTTTGCTCACCTTCTTTATTTATGTCTGGTCTTGACAGCGGATGGGAGAATAGGAAGCCCATCTTAAGTATCAGGTAGTACTTTATACAAAAGGAGTACTCAGTAAGACTTTCTCAGTGCCTTTCAAACAATAAAGGCCAAGAATTCAAATTAGGCCCTCTTATCACTGCTCTCTGGAAAAAAGTACCAAACCTCTGGCCTGGCCCTCCCTAACCTCTCCTCATTATGCAGGAAGGATGGGATTTTGAATCCTTGAACTTGGGCTAGAGTGTACTTCATGCAAGCTATTTACCCATTTGTGTCTGAACTTCCTCAGTTGCATAAACGGGCTGATAGTAATGCCGTCCTTGTTAGGTTTATGTCCAGATTAAATGAGGTGATAAATGGAAAAAGTGCTCTGTTAATCTGTCCATATGAGAGTAATTACTCTGTTACACCACTAAGAAGAGTCACTCATCAAGATACCATGAGATACTCTCTGATTTAAGTCCTACCAAGAGGCCTAAAAGCCGGGGGAGGAAAATATTACAGTATGGATTAAATATATGAAACTCTTAATAGCAGTAGTGTGGATCATTGATGTTATAGAAAAATAAACATCAACAAATCCCAAGATCTATGCATTACTGTTGCTTATACCATTCCTATTTTGTAATATATTCTAATCTACCCTGTTCTCCCCTAAAAGCCAATTTGTGGGTCTGTGGGTCCTAGATGAGGCTCTGGGCTGTCTCTACCACATCATTTTCCTACTTCGGTCACATAGAAAAGTCAATCTGGGTCAATTTCTGACACCTTTTTTGGCAGGTCTCCAAAGAATTGATCTCATTAATTGTTTCAAAGTAAATAATCCGTATTTCAAAAGCAAACAGTGATTCTTAGATAACTGTGAGGATCCCTGGTAGAGATCTGTTGAGGGGGACCTTGCAGAGGGAGAAAAATTGCTAAGTCTTTGAGCCAGTACTCTCCTAACAGGGCCCAACGGTACTCATATATAGTCACAAAAGTGGACCCCCTTGGCCTTATCGCTTCTTCTGGAGAGGCCGTGTAAGCATCCCCCACCGCCCTTGGGTGGCTGTTAGCTCAATTGACTGCGTTAACAATGTGAGCAAATGCAGACTGTCGGGTCTAAAACTCAGCTTTTAAAAAGCCCCCCTAGTACTAATTTCCACAATAAAACTGAATGGCTCCAGAGAAGCCATTGAGTTCTATCAGGTAAATAACACACATTTTAAAAGGTCCCAAACATGTATTTTACACAATAGAACAGAGCAGCCTGGAAGAAACTGTTATAGTCTTTTGAGTAAATAAACAATGAATTATATGAAGCCACTAATTGCTCTTTAAAATGGTCTAGTGGGTCTGGGGACACCTGAGGGTTAGTGGGGATCTGCTTCCTCATGTTTGCACGTGGGGATGCCATAGGAGGGGCTTCTGAGTGAAAGTGAGTGCCTGTGAGCCCACAATAACGAATGCAAGTTTCTTAAGAGTGTGTGGTCTCTTTAAAAAAGACTGTTAGTGGTGATAGTCACACAACCATGTGACTATACATAATGAACCGTACACCTGAAAATGGTTAAAATGATAAATTCCATGTTACATATATTTTACCACGATTTAAAAAGTTAAAAAAAGAAAGATAGAAATGAACATATGTACTAATACACCAAGCTCTTCAGGATGTTGCCCTTTCTCACATGTCTCTGGTCAGAAGTACTGCTCTCTGCTCTCCGTCCTCGGTTTGAGGTGCTGGAGTTCTAGTCTGGAGATTCTTTCCTTCCTTGTCTGCTAGCAGGAAAAGCCTCTCGCAGGCGCGCCTGGTCCCCGGCGGTGAGGAGACCCGCCATTCCATCCCTGCTCCTGCAGCCAGGGGGAGATCAGTGATTACCCAAGAGCACAGCTAATCATCCACACTACCTGAGTTAATGAGCCTCAGGAAGGGGGGATCAGAAGAACCAGACACCCATAGAAGGCGTCACCTAATTATTATTACCATAATTTAAATTACCAGCTTTGACCCATTGCCATCCACACTGTGTTCCCCTCTTCTGGACTCATTCTCTCAGACTAAATTGATAAAGTTATGAAGGCAGAATATTTAAATAGCAGAACTCTAAGTTATTTTTATGAAGGTCTTTGTCACCATGTCATATTCCTTTGAACACCATATAGCTTTCACTTCTAGGCCAAGAACAATGATATAGCATACACTTGTTAATTTAATTTTTTAATGCATCCAAAAAAGTTATCTACGTACTCAATACACAGGACATCTCAAAGTTAGCATTAAAGAAATAAAACTCTGGTGAAATTAGCATAGTTTTCAATATATGTTACTGCTATCTACTCTTTTTCTTTTTTAACTGAAATACAGTTGCCACACACCTAGTTACATCAGTTTCAGGTTATACAACATAGTGATTCAACAAGTCTGTTCATTCTGCAATACTTTACCACAGGGGTAGCTACTGTTTGTGGCCATACAACACTATTAAAATACCATTGACTATTCCCTAGGTTGTCTCTTTCATCCCTGTGACTTATTCCTTCCATAATTGGAAGACTATACCTCCCACTCCCCTTTAGCCATTTTTTACATCCTCCCACCCCCCTTCTCTCTGGCAACCATCAGTTTGTTCTCTGTATTTATTGGTCTGATTTTGCTTTTTGTTTGTCTGTTTATTCATTTATTTTTCAGATCCTACATGTAAGTGAAATCATATGATGTGTCTTTTCTCTGTAAGTGAAATCATATGATGTGTCTTTTCTCTGATTTTTTTCACCTAGCATAATACCCTTTTCTTTTTTAAAGATTTTATTTATTTATTTGACAGAGAGAGAGTCAGGGAAAGAGGGAACGTAAGCAGGGGGAGTGTGAGAGGGAGAAGTAGGCTTCCCACTGAGCAGGGAGCCTGATGCAGAGCTCGATCCCAGGACCTCGGCATTGTGATCTGGGCCGAAGGCAGACACTTAACAACCGAGCCACCCAGGCACTCCGCATAATACCCTCAAGGTCCATCCATGTTGTTGCAAAAGGCAAGATCTCATTCTTTTTTATGGCTGAGCAATATTACATTGTGTATATATACCACATCTTCTTTATCCATCCATCTATTGATGGACACATAGATTGCTTCCATATTTTAACTCTTATAAATAATGCTATGGTAAACATAGGGGGGCATATATCTTTTCCTTTGGGTAAATATAGAATTACTGGACCATAAGTTATTTCTATTTTTATTTTTTTTAGAACTTTCATACTGTTTTCCACAGTGACTACACCAATTTACATTTCCACCAACAGTGCACAAAACGCAATCTTTGCCAGTGCTTTTTTTTTGTATTTTTTATTCTTGCCATTCTGACAGATACGATGTGATATTTCTTTTTTTTTCTTCTTTTTTTAATTTTTTATTTCTTTTCAGCGTAACAGTATTCATTGTTTTTGTACCACACCCAGTGCTCCATGCAATCTGTGCCCTCCCTAATACCCACCACCTGGTTCCCCCAACCTCCCACCCCCCACCCCTTCAAAACCCTCAGGTTGTTTTTCAGAGTCCATAGTCTCTCATGGTTCATGAGGTGATATTTCATTATGGTTTTGACTTGCATTTCCTTGATGATGAGTGATGCTGAGCATCTTTCTATGTGTCTGCTGACCCTTTGTGAGTCTTCTTTTGAAAATGTCTATTCAGGTCCTCTGCCTATTTTTTAAATAGGTTATTTGGGGTTTGTTGGTGTTGAGTTGTAGAAGTCCTTTATATATGTTGGATATTAATTCATTATCAGATATGTCATTTGCAAATATCTTCTCCCATTCAGTAGGTTGCCTTTTAATTCTGATGATGGTTTGCAACGCAAAAGCTTTTTATTTTTGTGTAGTCCCAATAGTTTATTTTTGCTTTCTGTCTACTCCCTTTTAAAAATATGTATTTCTGAGGTAGAATTACACATACACCCTCTTGAATAGCTAGTTTTCATTAGGCTCTTGCTCTTCAGTCCTACACTGAATATGTTGATGGTTAGTTCACTAGTCGTCAGTTCTTTTAAAATGTTTAAACTGATTACACAGGAAGAAACAATCTGTAGTTACCCCCACACACACCTTTATTCATTTTATGTATTCACCATTCTCACTGACCCAGATCTGGGAAACTGAACTGAACGTAAAAGAAACCCAAGAGCAACAAGTAGTATATCTTACCAGGGGCGGGGGGTGGGGGGGAGGAAAAAGAAGGTTCAAAAAGATAAAGTACATTTTAGTACACATTTATTATTTCTTAACACCCTGAATACCACTGTCTTTAGATATTTCACCTATGTCTATGCCTTTATTAAGTGGAGAGCCAGTTGGAGAAACATTTGTGGTAGGTGGATAGTTTTAAAGCCAATAGATACATGGGGGCGGGGAGGGTGTTTTATTTTGTTTTGTTTTGTTTAAAACCAAACTACTTAGCCACTTTTTTTAAAATTTTTTTTAAGATTTTATTTATTTATTTGTGTGACAGAGAGATCACAAGTAGGTAGAGAGGCAGGCAGAGAGAGAGGAAGGGAAGCAGGCTCCCTGCTGAGCAGAGAGCCTGATGCGGGGCTCGATCCCAGGACCCTGGGATCATGACCTGAGCCGAAGGCAGAGGCTTTAACCCAGTGAGCCACCCAGGTGCCCCTACTTAGCCACTTTTAATGGAAGTTTATTTAAATTATGATACCACCAATATTTTTGTTTTTTGTTTTTGTTAAATCTCCTTTTAGTGGAGAAAACTAGCCAAAAGCCAGGAGTCTTCCTTCTCTGCTTTAAGAGCCTTTGGGCCAACACCTCCCACCCATCCAGTCCCCCAGTAAATTCCCTCCCAGACAGTCCCACCCTGGCATTTCACTCTAGACTCACAGAGCCAGCTGGAACAAGCTACCCCTCCAGCTGCTAACTCTGGGCACAGGCCTGGCCCTCCTCCCTTCTCCTCCATTCCCCAGTCGGCCTCCCTGTGACCCACTCCTCTGACTGCCCTCCCAGAGGCAGCCTTGGGCCAGCACTGGCCGAGCCGCCTGGCTGATGTTTAATGATTATGTTTTGGAGCCCGATGAGCTCCCCTGCTGCTGTTGAAAGGTTAATGTGCTCCCCATCAGCTGGAGCAGCCTGACCTTTCCTGACTTCATCCAGTTCCTTTCCCCGTGCTGGCTCCCAGGCAAGTGACTGGCAGGCCAGCTGCTATACCATATCCTCCCAACAGCCAGAGAGTGCAGCACCCATCTCTGCCTTTGACAGCCAGCATCAGAGCCTGGCCATCTGCACCCATTATTCTGACACCCATCGGAGCTGCTGAATTGAGTAGATTGCCCCACTGTGCCTGCTCCTTCTGTGATTCTCTGTGGCCTTGGGTGTGAGTTTTCATGCTGCCCTCTTCCTATTGCCCCTTTCTTCCTGAAAGTCTGTGTTCAGTATGTCCATGCTCAGTGTTGAAACCAAAGCAACTACTTATGTAGGGACAGTGTATGGCCCCTTTTCCATTTCACAAACCAGTTCTGCCTGCTCACTGGCCCTGATCCAATTCATTGGACAGGACCTCCATGAAGCCTAGCCCAGCCCAATAGTCTGTAGGCCCAGCAGCTCCCCAGGGGCTTCCCTGTGGCCCCATTTGCCCTGTTCACAACCAGTGAGTCAGAGGGCCACTTGAGGCCACAGTTCCTCATCTTACAGTGGAGACAGTAACCCCTATTCAGCTAGCCAGTCCCGGCGCTGGGAGGGAAGAAGGAAAATGATGTGTGTGAAGGCATGAATGTTACCCAAGCACAGAGAATTAAGGTATTTATTAGTTTGCTGAGGGAATATGTGAATATTTTCTTTGAGTCATTGCCCCAGCCACTGAGCTGTTTAGTGTAGTTCTAAAAGGACGGTAGGTGTGGGCCTTTGCTATTGTTGGAAGGTGAGCACAGCGTTGAATGATAACCCACCCCTCCCTGGCAAAGGCATGTGGTCATTGGGACATCATGTTATCCTCTTTCCTCTTGGAGTGCCTTGCTGCTGCCGCGAGCCCTGTACTCGGGCTTGATGTCTTTATTCCATTTCATCCCCACAACAAGCTCTGCGGGAGGCACCACTGTCCCCATTTTACACATGGGGAAACTGATGCCTAGAGGGATGAGTCACTTGCCTAAGGTTGAGAAAGGAGTAGAATCTGGCCGGAGCCCAGATTTTCAGTTGGCAGTGTGGCCTTGTGCAGGGCCGGCCTGGCACACTGAGCTGGTGACAAAGGCATGTTGCTCTGGTCACCTAAGGGCCTCATCCTTGCTCCACCCCCACTGCATCCCCTTAAAAAGGCAATCACACCTGCCACAAACTTGTGTTCACAGCACAGGCTTGAGTGCTACACACCAGACCAAGGGCTGCTCTTGCCCTTGTCCATATGTCAGAGCATCAGAACATAGGCGCATTTAAGCAGAGCGAGCTGTGTGTTGGTGCCATGTTTGAGCACAGAACAGGAAGGAACATGCATCCCTGCAAGTTTCCGCTAGGGGCTGACTGGATGGCACATACCTCATCAGCTTTTGTTCTCTCCAAGAAAGTAGTTCTAGGGATTTTAGCCCTCCTTCTGTGCTCTGCACTTAAAACAGAAGATGACAAAAAACTTGAAAAGTGCCCCGGTCGTGCTCAGATTTATATGATGAGGAAAGGAGAGTCAAGCCAACATTATTTCCTAAGATTCTATTTCTTGAGTATTTTTTTTCCTTCCAGCTAGCTGGAGAGATACTAGTTATTCACTAACATTTCTAAATGAAGGCCAAATTTTGCTCACAGCTCTACAGTGATTCTGTACCCCATGGGTCTTAAACGTGAACCCAACCCATGTATGTTCCTGTGGGCACTAGTCATCAGTTATCCCCATTTCCTTGCCTGGGTCACAGGAAGTGAAACTCCGGGCTGTGGATACCACACAGACTTTCTAGATATCAGAAGTTCTGGAACAGTAGGGGTTCAACTGGCATGATTCCTCCTGTCCCAGTCAAGCCCTGGCTATGTCACAGACTCACTGTGTCACTCCAAGCACAGAAATATTACTTCTCCCATACCTGCACACACGTGGTTTCTTCTGCCTGGAACAGTTTTCCTCCCCTCTACCCCCTCCTCCCCTCTGACTTGCCTGGTCTACCCCTACCCTAATACCAGGTCACAGCTTAAACATCCTGTACCCCATTAGGCCTTACCCCCTTTTGTCATCTGTTGTGAAGTGGTAATGTTTGCTCTATCTGCCTCAAAGCATTTGTCAGTCCTTATGGGGTTATTTTTTGCAAAAGAGCTATGTAAAATAAAAACTTATTACAAATAGTACATATTTTTAGTAAAACAGCCACTTGGAAGAATGGAAGGATGGGAAAGGAAGGAAAGAAGGAATAAGGAAGGGAGAGAGGGAGAAACTTGAATTGTTTCTACCACCCTTGATGAGTAAAGAAAGGCAAAGTAAAAAACGATACATTCCATCCATTACACTTAACACTTTACCCCCAACCTAAGGATGGCTTCCAACTTTCCTCCAACAGTAATTAATAAAATAAGTTATACAATGGCAAAGGGTAGTAAATATTATACTATAAAAGCCATTACTGAAGAGGCAATTTTATTTTATTTTATTTATCAGAATTTTATTTTATTTTATTTATCAGAATTATTTTGTTTCCATGAGACTCCAGCTTATTTAAAATCCTGCCTCCACAGAGCCTCCTTGAGCTTCCAAAACTGTCACCACCTTGGCTACCCAAAGGCAATCTGCCAGATGTTTTTCTGCCTTTATGTTAGTGAGAAACTTGGGGAATCCAAGCAGACAGGTAGCTGGGTAGATTATAGGCAGGAACTGAGTCCTCTCAGAAGACTGTTGTGCTACTCTACAACAAAAGCTTGCATTCTGGGCTTCTGGACCAGTAGATCTGGGGCCACAGAAGTGACATTTCCCATGTGATTCCCTAGGCTGATTATAGCTGCAGTGAGCTTACATCCCAATGATCACCCATGCCCCGTTATAATTTCACATAGTGCCTCCTTTACTCTTAGAAGTGTTCTGGTTTAAACCACAAGAAGATATCACCTCACACCCATTCACATGGCTACTAGCAAGAAAATAAAAAATGAAATAACAGAAAATAAGTGTTGGCAAGGATGTGGAGAAATTGGAACCCTCGTGCACAGTTGGTGGGAATTCTAAAATGGTATAGCCACTGTAAGAAAAAATAGGCAGTTCTTCAGAAAATTAAAAATAGAATTACCATATGGTCCAGCAATTCCACTTTTGGATATTACCCCAAAGAGTTGAAAGCATGGTCTTGAAGAGATATTTGCACATCATTATTCACAATGGCCAAGAGATGGAAGCAACCCATAGATGGATGAGTGGATAAACAAAATGTTGTCTATACCTGCCCTAGGATAGATTCTGATTTAAAAAGGAAGGAAATGCTGACATGAGCTGTATAATATATTTTGAGGACACATGCTAAGTGAAATAAGCCAGCCCCCAAAAGGTAAATACTGTGTAATTCCACTTATATGGGTTATCTAGAGTAGTTGAATTCAGACAGAAAGTAGAAGGGTGGTTGTCAGAGGCCAAGAGAAGGGGAGAATGGGAAATTAGTGTTTACAGAGTTTGCTTTGTAACATGAAAAGAGTTTTGGGGCTGGATGGTGGTAATGGTACAAAACAATATGATACAGTTAATGCTACTAAGCTGTACACTTAAACAGGGCACCTGGGTGGCTCAGTCAGTTAAGCATCCCAACTCTTGATTTCAGTTCAGGTCATGATCTCAGGGCCATGAGATTGAGCCCCACATCAGCTCCATACTCAGCAGGGGGTCTACTTAAGATTCTCTCTCCCTCTCCCTCTGCCCCTCCTGTGCACACATTCTCTCTCTCTCTTAGAAAAAAAAAAATCGTTAAGATTTATGTTATGTGTATTTTAACACAATTTTTTAAGTGTCCTGTTTTAGACCAAAATTTTTTGGCCACCCTAATTATAAATAATCCTGAATTCACATCATTCAGTGTTACGCCAAGAAACATTTTCAGTGTAAGCTTTTTATTTCCGACTGCAGAGTAGAAGGCTCTTATGAAGGACTCTAACCTCTCAGCAGGCAGATGGGGAGAAGTTTGAAGGACATCTATTTGGGTTGGGTGGCGTGATTCATGGCGGTTGACATGAGCATCAGGCCACCAGTACAGGGAAGTCCAGCTTATTCCTTTCACTACATGGAGCTGGGGTTCTCTGAGAAAGACAGGGTCCTTGCAGTTTATAGAGTGCTTGTCCCAGGGCTGAGGCAGGCCACTCGGAGTCCACGAGCTAGAACCCCCATTGAGCTTTCACCACTGGACTGAGCCCCCTTCCCTGTTCTGCTCAGGCCAGCTTTTCTGCAACAGCCCATAGCACTTGGGTCTAACAGACTTAGCTAGTAGCTACCTCCTCCTGACAGGCCTCTCTGCCCTTTGCCCTCAGAACCCCGTGTTCTCTAATTGGTCAGCTCTTTCATGAAGTGAGCCCAGGACATGCCAGGCCTCTCTCTTTTCTCCAAGGTGTGTGACCTCATAGCTGTGTGAAAGTGCCCCTGTCGATTCTCCCCAGGACAGTGATCCTTTCTCCATAGGCCTCATCTCCTTCATCAGCTGATAAACTTCCAGAGGGCAGTGTGAAGATGGGGTCATAAAGTCTCCTCATTTCTGTGACAGGTGTTCAGGAGCTATTGCAGACTTTATTTTCTGTTCTCTAACATGATTGCCATGACTTTAGTTAGTATTTAACTTTGCTGGCTGACCTTTCCCCCTTTTCAAGCTTCATACAATGTACCCAATCAGGCTTCCAATGTTATTTTTTTCTCTGAACTTTCTGATGAAGATCCTCTGTTGGAAGTCTTTTTTTTTTTTTTTAAGATGTTATCTATTTATTTATTTGACAGAGAGAGAGAGCACGCACGCACAAGCAGGGGAAAGTGGCTGACAGAAGGAGAGGGAGAAGCAGGCTCTCCTCTGAGCAGGGAGCCTGATGTGGGACTTGATGCCAGGGCCCTGGGATTGTGACCCAAGCCAAAGGCAGACACTTAACGGACCGAGCCATCCAGGCACCCCTTTTTTGGGAATTCTTAATGCTAAAACCCTGGTAGAGGCAGAGCTCCTAAAAGAAATGCAAGTCTTCATGAGCTCTTGCTTCTGTGATGGTTGCATTTCTGAGGGGGTTGGGTCACTCGCACCAGAGGCAGCCCCCAAAGAGGAGTCAAGAGTGAAACCTGGGGCCTGAAGTCAACCTTGTCTCTCTCTCCATCCTACCAGCTGTTCTAAATAGGGTAAGCAGCATCTAGTACAGTAGGAAAATCTAAATAACAGGGTCTAAAGGAGGATTGCTTTCCAGAGGAATTTTCTACCTTTTATGTATTATGAAAATAAAACTGGCAACAACAACAAACATGAGCCTGGGACATAGTCTCTAGGTTTGCAGACGCCACTATCTTTCAGTGAAACACCCCAGGGAGGGTATGTCTTATTAACTCCCAGCATTATGACCAAGCCTGCTCTGTTGAATAAAATATCCTTCCAATATTCTGTTGTCTATAGGCAGTAACACACAGTTTAGGATGGTGGAGTGTGGCTAGTCTGGATACACTAAAGATCCTTCAGTGTTGACATTCTCCGCACCTGCCCTGGAAGGCAATTCCGTTTATCTCTTTTTCTAGAAACTCTAATCTCTTCATATGGCCGCTTTAGGATTCTCAACTAGCTGGCGAGTGTTGCATTCGCGGAGATACAAACAAGTTTGCTTATACCAAGAAAATGGTCACATAAGGCTCACTTTTCATCGTCTCCGCTCATTCAGAAATATTAAAGGCAGTATTTTAACCCTGCATTTTGTGACTTTGAAATAGACTCATGATATTTTATTACCCCTTTATTTCATCATCTAACAGTTCTTCTATTACAATGTCTGTTGTATTACACCACTCTTAAAATACAGCCTTGGCAACCTGCAATATGAATTCTCAGGTCTCCAGACTTCCAGATCTGTGATTAGTTGCAATTAATCCTCTCACGTGTCATTCTATCTAGCATCCTGTCAAGAACCCAGAAGGGACTTTGCAAACTTTCAAGCAGGAAATCCCTGCACACTACTTAATGGTGGTGCTGTTTGCCAGGTGTCATGCAAATTTAAATAAGTCATCCGCAAACTTTCCAGGAGCATCTTCTTAGTGCTTGGCACCAGACATTTTCATGTTGGATAAATAAGAAAGATCACAAACCTAAGATTGCTAGGTTTAACAAATAAAAATACAGGAACAATGAATAATTCTTTAATATAACTATGTCCCTCATATTGCATATTATTCATTGGCTGTCTGAAATTCAAATTTCATTTGATGTAGCAACCCTACAGAAACCAAAGTTTGGCCAAAAGACCATTGTGAAAAGAAATGTCCTATAAAAGTATTTTATCTTTGTTGGCAATCACATAAGAAAATGCCAAGATCTTGGAAGACCATCTCTATACAAACTGTGGATATAGCTTAAATCACAATTCTATCCTGCTCTTCAGGAGAGCTTCCTTGAAGACGGATTTTCTCTTTTCAGTAGAATAAGCCTCTTCCTGCTGAAAGCGGTGCACCTTGGTTCCTCTTGATTTTCCACACGTATGTTTGTGTGTGTGTGTGTGTGTGTGTGTGTGTGTGTGGAGTGAGGGCCATACTTGCCGCAAATGTTGGACCTGTTTGGAAATCCGGGTGGGGGTGGAACCGTTTGCAGGTCAGAGGTGTCTGGCTGAACTCCTGCCCCCCGACCACCCACCATATGTGTCGTGATGGAAAACATCAGACTTCCGCTTTCTATGAGGCATGGGTAGCACCGTGTTGACCTTTTGGTGCCCTTCCTAATTTGTATTTTGCTGAGTTATTTGTGCCAAGGACTGTCTGTTTTGATAAAGTGGAGACTTTCTTGCTGCCACTGAGGAGAGTTTTTGACCTGTTTCCACATCTGCAGTGAGGCCAAAGAGAATTTTCTGTTGACCTCTGAGAACAGCCGGCGAAGGACTCCGAGCATCCCCCCTGAGCCTGTGGCCGTCAGGCTGTGAGGCTCTCATTAACAGGAGTGCGTGTGGGTGACACTTTCTCTCAAGCTCTGTTTCCTCACCACCATGACTCCCTCGGTTATCACATCCTATTAATTATTCATTGCCAAACTTTTTCCCAAATGTAATTAATGAGTTAAGTTACACAATGGCAATGGTAGTAAATATTATAATATAAAAGCAATTACTGAGGTGGCAATTCTAATTCATTATTTTAATTACATGGGACTCCAACTTATTTAAAACCCCATCTCCACAGAAATTCCTTTGAGGTTCCAAAACTGTCACCACCTTGGTTACCTGGAATTTTCTGTGGAATTTTCTTCTACCTTTAAATCAGTGAGCAGCTCAGGGAATGGAAGCAGAGAGGCAGCAGGGTGGATTACAGGCAGGAAACTGGGCGCTCTCAGAAGACAACAGTCCAGAAGTCTGGATGGATGACGACCTGCATGTTGGGCATTTTGTTTTATAGAAAGACGAAGGTAGAAGACCTAGGACCTGAGGCCCCAGGTGGGATCAGCTTCCTAAGCCAGTGAACTGTGAGGTCTCAGAGAACCCCGTGATCAGATGTTCTGCACTTAGTTTAATGCTTTGTGATTGCCCTCTGAAATTCTTAATAGTTTGGTCTTTGAATTTATGTTTCATAAGCATAGCCCAATGAAACAGTGAAGTGTGCAGCAGCAGCTTGGAGTCTTGGGTCACATGCCTCCCAGGGAACTGCCTATTCCCCTGCCTGCTGCCCTGGCCCCACTCTGTGTTCCCTCTCCACCATGAGCAACAGCTGCTGCCATCCTGCACCTCAGGGGGAGCATGGATGCACTGGGGGTGGGGGTAGGGCACACATGCCTATGACACTGTGGTGGCCCTTACCACCCCAAGCTGGCAGCTTATTCAATGGGTAACTCTTCCAGAATGAGCCTCTCCTCTGGTGCAGGTGCCTAGTATGTCCCATGCAAAGGTCACAATATCCTTGGGGATCACCCTTTGTCCATCATAGTTGGGGCAGCAGGCCATGGAAAGGCGAGATGCCTGTAAGGGTCTCTACTCACCCCACAAGTACCCTGGTGCCCAGAAAGCACAACATGAAATAGCAATAAAAAAATGCCATGACCCAGGGCACCTGGGTGGCTCAGTCCATTAAACATCTGCCTTCAGCTCAGGTTGTGATCCCAGAGTCCTGGGATCAAGTCCCATATCCAGCTCATTGCTCAGTGGGGAACCTGCGTCTGCCTTTCCCACTCTCCCTGCTGTGGTCGGTCTCTCTCTCTCTCTCTCTCTCTCTCAAATAAATAAATAAAATCTTTTTTTAAAAAATGCCATGACCAGTTGAGAAATCATGGGAGAAATAAGGGAGCTTTATATTTTAGTACTTGTAATTACACCTTTTTTTCCCTGCTTTTTGAACAAGGGGCTCACATACTTATGCAATGGGCCCTACAAACCATGTGGCAGGATGGGACCCTAAGCTCCGGAACTTAGGCAAGCTGGGCCACTGCCTGTCTTTTTAGGTATTAAGTTCCTAATGGAGTGTTTTCTCTCATGTGACACTCTGAGGTCCCACATGCATTTTGCTCCTTGAAATTAACTGAGGCACACACTGCCATGTATACCCTGATGGCTGCCTGCATACCTCCCTCCTGCCCACTATTCCTCCTGCGAACTCTCTAACTCATGTTTCCTTCATTGGAAAAAAGTGAGACTACCTTTGAAGCAGCTCCTGGTCAAAGAGACAAGCCAGATCTTCCAACTAGGAGCTCCCTATAGACAAGGACTGTGTCTGGTTCCCATTTCAGTGCTCCGGCCTTTTACCCAGAACCCAGTTGGGGCCTGACTGCATTTCTTGACTGTGTGGTGTGTGTTCAGTGAAAGAACAGGCTGCAGCCCTGCAGGCCTGGCTTGTCCCCAGCTGGATGCCTGGGACCATTCAGATCCTGCTGGGAGAATACCATCAATTCAGGTCCGGCCTGGGCTGGGAGTTTTATTGACCTATTGTACGAGGTTTGGTGATGCTTCTCCTTTTAGTGGGAAGCTCATTCCTGGGAGCAGGATGGCTCACATTTT
This sequence comes from Martes martes, assembly GCF_963455335.1. Taxonomy (NCBI): domain Eukaryota; kingdom Metazoa; phylum Chordata; class Mammalia; order Carnivora; family Mustelidae; genus Martes; species Martes martes. The sequence continues at coordinate 60,136,275 of NC_137896.1, forward strand.
CTGTGATGGTGGAGCTGGGGAGTCACAGAACTCAGACTTATTGGCACCATCCTCAGGAATAATAAACCAAATAAAATTATATTGACCACATTTCAGTTTATTTCATTCCCCCTTCTGTTTCTTATCCGCCTCTTTCCTTTTTCCCTCTTTGCTCAGCCTGCCCATAAAACAACCTCTCTATTTCAGCAAACCCTAAAGAAACAAAGGCCTTACTCGAATGTTCCTTTCCTCGAATAAAATGTCATCCTTCTAATTTCCCTCTCGGTTCAGCTCATTCTCAGCTTCTGCACGTGGAGTCACTTACAATCATGAGTGTCTCTCAGGGGCAAAGCATCCGCAGAGGATGTTCTGAGGGGACCACAGTGGTTGAAGGAGAGCCCACCGCCCTGGCTCATTTGCCCTCCACTCCAGCAGCGACTGGACCAAAGTGGAGCTGGAGACCTCCATTCCAGCATTTCTCCCATGAGCCTCGGACCCAGAATGGTCTTCCTATTTTAAATCAATGTATATTGGCTCGTAGAATTTCTGCTTCACACGGCACAGGAAGTCAGTCAATCCTGATCTATTTCTTCGGCTTTTTTCATCACTACTTGTGTGTCTACATAGAAGGGCTACTTGGTGCTGCACTCTGTAAAATCGAAAGAAAGATAAATAGTTCCACCCCCAGTCCGAGCCTATTTTGACTTCACCCTGCACAACCGCCCTCTGTGAATCTGTTTCCTGCTAGCTTCTGGATTCCCACCCATAATCCACCCCTTTGGCTAGAGCTTGTCCCCTTCTCTGTTCTCCTAACTAAATCCTGCCTTACACTTAGGGCCCTGCTCAGGCACCACCTCCCCCAGGGACACCTACCTGCAAACTCCAGCCCTCTTGGAGTTTCTCTAGAGTTATTCTCTTGGTCTCTAAACCCTTACAAGTAAGAATTTTTATCACAGAATTTAGCACTTGAAATATACCGTTTTCTTTTGAACATTATTCTAGGCCCTCCAACTTTGAGGACATGGATTAACATGGTGCTTCTTGCCCCCTCCCCCACACACACTCAGAATAGTGCCAGGCAGGGAGTGTGTATAAAGCAACAGCATAGGGCAAGAAGCACTTAAAAAATCCTAATGACAGAAAAATCCTCATTGACCTAAAACTAAAATGGGAAGTGCTCTGGATATAACTGGCTTCAGGCAGATAATTCCTTTGGCTCATCCTTGAAGTCTCTTTACACACAGCAAGATAAGGAATTTCCAGCCCCCAGCACAGCACCTGGTGTATCCGAGGCTCTGCACATAGTTGTCAAGGGAATGTTTGTGATTGCCCAGACTCCTAGCAGTAGGAAACCTAGGAATGTGGCATACACTCAGTGGTTACAGAGGAATGCACAGTCAGGAAGAAAACACAAGACAGCATGTTATAGTCAATAGTCAACTCAGGACTAACTACCAGTAGCCAGTCATCTCTGACTTCTGACACTCATGTCCTCTGGTTGTTTTCCTGGCCTCCCCACTGCTCATCATCCCTAATGGGGGAAAGGAAAAGACTTACCATAGAAATTACCATAGCTTCTAGTTAGAAATTCTGATATAAGGCATTTTTAGAGATAAGTGATGAAAATGAGGGTCACCAGGGTTTTCTTTGTAATTAACTATAGATATTGGAGGTCAGAGGAACCTCAGACAAATGAGAAAGCAGAGGCCTACAGGTGTGACTAGAACCCAGATGTGCAGGTGTCCAGGCTACACAGCTCTCTGCTTAAATTGTAGCTGAGATGATCTATCAAGCTAACCTTGTATCTGGCTGGTTGGATTTGTTGCCATTTTTTGCATATACTGAATTAATGGGGCAGGCTTCCTATATGAGGAAGACACCATTGATTGCCTGTCCAGCAGCCACCCTCCACTTCCCTACAAGAAAACCCCTGTGGGTTCACCCTACACTGAAAGCATGTTCTTCAGGGGAGTATGGTCAGTCTCCAGTCCTAAGGGGTGACTATTGATGGGTCTAAGCCGACCGTAATGGTCTTATGGCCTTATTAGCCTTGCTATGAAACTGATTTAGTCATGGGCATGTGATGCAGTTGAAGCCAGTGAGGCGTCGTCTACTTAGCAAGCAAATCCAGAGAGGAATATCCGGACATCATTGTCTGCCCATGACTGCAGCAGCTGCCTTAGGGCAGTGAGGACAATCAGCCTGCAGATGAGCCAAGGGTGACAGTGAGAAAAGATGCAAAGAACCTGGGTCCTTGGCAAGACCACCAAGCCATTGAATTAGCCAGTCCTGGAAATGCCCTTCCCTAGGGCTTCTTACTAGGAGATGTGCATGTCCTCACTGTGTTTATGTTTACTTTGGTTGTAGTCCCTGTTCCCTGCCACCAGCCACAGTCTATCAGCCACGCTCTGTTACATAGCCTTTGAAAAAGCCCTTATGAACAGCACTTCCTGCAGAAACACCTGAATAATGTTTTACACATTTGCCCTGAGAGTCCTTATCCAAGGAACAAACCCGGCTCTGTTAACGACAGCTAACAAGATCACAGCTTGAGCTGATACGGCCCCGAGTCTGTGTCTCGGATGCTGTAATTTGGTTTCCATAAAAATCCCTTTTGCTCATCATCCTTAAGTCTTGTATTCCTTGGTGAGATGCAAATTAAACACCACATGCTGCTGACATTCAGAAGCTCGCTTTATTTGCTTTAAACACAGGAGAGAAATGGAATTGGTTTATTCAGACAGAGATTGGGTTAGGAGGATGGTTTTCAGGAACCAAACATTATCCCATCCTAAGACTGGGGTGCTGCCGTCTCTCTGAGCCTCTCCGGCTCCCCATGGGTGTTTTTTAAGCTTTGACCTTGTTCAGGATCAGAGCTGCCTGGAACTTGGCACTAAAACTACCAGGTTTATGGAAAATTGAAGAGGACACATCTGAGAAGTAGTGCTGGAAAGCTCATTTGCCATGTGATTTTGGACACACTGTGCTACACCCCTTTTCTAGAGACCCAGACTAGCTGACCTCCCAGGTTCCTTCTTGATCAAACTTTTTTTTTTTTAAAGATTTTATTTATTTATTTGACAGACAGAGATCACAAGTAGACAGAGAGACAGGCAGAGAGAGGGGGGAAGCAGGCTCCCTGCTGAGCAGAGAGACCGATGCGGGGCTCGATCTCAGGACCCTGAGATCGTGACCTGAGCCAAAGGCAGAGGCTTAACCCGCTGAGCCACCCAGGTGCCCCTTGATCAAACATTTTAAAATCCCATGAAGTGACCAGATGAGTAATTCGAGTTAAGAATGCAAGTAAACTAGAGGAATTCCTACTTGTTTAGGCTACAGTGTTGGAAGAAGTAATAGTTATTAAAAATTAAAGAATTTTTTAAAAATTAAAGAATTATGTTAACCTGTATTTATTGAGCACTTGCTCTATGCTGGGCATTGTGCTAATTAAGAACATCACATGCATTTTCTCATTTAGTCCACCCAGCAACCCTCTGAGGTTGGCACTGTTATTACCCCCTTAATGCCAGTGAGGCAGCTGAATCTCAGAGAGGTTAAGTAACCTCCCCAAGGTCACACAGCCAACAAGCCAAGGAGATGAAATAACCACTGGGCCTGTCTGATTCTAAAGCCTTTATACCATTCTCTCTCATGTGGCAACGCTATCTAAATGTGCCTGACTAAAGCCAAAAAGTTTGATAATTAACCCCCCTCACTGGGAAAGTTTGGCTCCCCAGAGAGCACAGGTTAGCATTAAGAGCCTAGGACCTGGGTCAAAGCACTCTTGTGCAATGCTGAGTAGGCAATTTAGCCTCTCTGTTTTACCTTCCATAAAGTGGACATAATGATACCTGACTTTCCTATATAGGTTAACTGTGAGGCTAACAGAAGGGGCTTGAAAGGAAAATGCTTTGAAAACTCTTACAGAATCATATAAATTGAAGCATCTATTATGATGAAAAGTAGTCAAGGAAGGAGAGGTGACAAAAGAAAAATAGAAATAATTAAAAATTATTTTGCTGCTTTAGAACAGTGCCTAATGCTTTTGTGTTCAATAGATATTTGTTGCATGGATGAGTAAATGATCGGATGAAAAAAATTATTTTGCTGCAGCAATACCATCAAGACAGGGAGAAAGTATTTGCAAATTGCATATCTGATAAGGGACTCTTATTCAGAATATATAAAGAACTATTACAACTCAATAATGAAATGGTTTTAAGTGCAAAATATTGGAGTAGACATTCTCAAAAGAAGATACCCACATGGACGATAGGCCCATGAAAGGTGGCTCAATATTCTTAGTCATCAGGGAAATGCAAACCAAAGCCACCATGAGCTCCAACTTCACACATACCACTATGTCTAGAATCAAAAAGATGAGTAATAATAAGTGTTGACAAGCATGTGGAAAAATCGGACCCTCACACACTCCTGGAAGAAATGCAAAATAGTACCTACCACTGCTTTGGAAAACAGGCTAGCAGTTCCTCAAAAGATTAAACAGAGTTACCATAGGACCCAATAATTCCACTCCTAGGTATAAACCCACGAGAAATGAAAACATGTCTCCACATAAAACCTGTACAGAAATGTTCATAACTTTGTTCATAATAACTGAAAAGTGGAAGCAACCCAATGTTCATTCATCAATGAATGGAGGAACAAAATGTGGTATATCCATACAATAAAATATTGTCTTAATACATGCTACAACATGGGTGATCTTTGTTATATTATGCCAAGTGGAAGAAGCCAATCACCAAATACCACATACTGCGTGATTCCATTTATATGAAATGTCCTGAATAGGCAAATCTGTAGCAACAGAAAGCAGATTAGTGTTTGCTTAGGGCTGGAACAAGGGGAACAAGGGATGAGGGAAATGACAATTGACGGATAATGGACACAGGATTTCTTTCAAGAATATTCTAAAATGAGATTGTGGTGATGATTGCACAACCCTGTGAGCATACTAAAACAGATTGAATTATACAACTTAAACCAGTGAACTCATGTGGTATGTAAATTATATCGCAAGGAAGCTTAAGTAGTCCAGGAGCTTGGGCAAATTTTTATTGCCACGTGGATTATAGAGTTCCCTTGAGGGCAGCAGTCTAGGGCTGCACTGTGTAAAGACCTCCTTGAACTGAAAATATATATAAAAAAATATAAGAATGGCATGAGCAAGTACACAAGTGGCAGGATCTCTCGTGTGCTATATTGCTTTAAAATACTCTTAAGTGCTGGAAGGTACAAAAGGTACCCTTCACGGTAGAATTTCTTTCTTCTGGGAATCATATTGAAGCATGGGACTCGGTAAGGGTGCACTTGTTCCTGCGTGTATGTCCCCACCACATGATTTCATCTCTAAAAGCAGTCCCTGCACAACCTTACCTCTGAGGACAGCATGAGAAAACAGCTCAGGGTAGCATGAAATTATGATCTCCAAGGATCTCTCAGCATTCCATTGTAGATCCGGTGGCTGAAGAACTATCACGTGGGGAGGTTCCCTGCCCACCAACCAGCAGCCACAGGTCAGGGAAGAACACTCTGAGGAAGGCAGAAGAGCTGTGTTTGTCTTGTGAACAGATCAAAGGAAACACTGCTCAAGTCATTCATCTGGGTGGCCAGCCCGCTTTTAGCAGCTGAAGCACAAAGGGCCACACCTGGCAGCGCCCCACTCCCACCATTAGCCAGCTAGCCCAGCCTCTTAGAGGCCAGTGCCCTTCTGCTTCCACCTTGTCGCCCCATGCTCCCCACTCAGATGGCCTTCACCTAGTCCATGTTTCGGCTCTTTCTGCCAAGGCAGTCTTTGGGTGAATGGCCTTTGGGTACAGCCCTTCCAGAGCTGTTGCCACATCGCAGCTCCCATTCCCACTGTCCAGAGAAGGATGTTGAATTCCCTGCTTTGAGATGTTCTCTGGGCCAAGAAGGGCTTTTCAACCCAGTGTCACTAGTGGTGCCACTCACCTGACTATAAAGGAAGCAAATTTGTGTCACCAGAAGGCATCTGCTTCCTGGCACTGTCTCACAAAGAGTGCTAAGGACAGAATGGAGATGCACCTGCAGACTGGTCTTGCTTAGCAGGGTGGTGCAGAGATAGTGGGGCCAAAGCAAGGCAGGGTTGCTGACAAGCATCCACATGGGGAAGAGCCCACCATCCTCTAGAACACTCACACATCAGGATGCCCAGCTTAAATGCTTATCTGCTACACAAGCAAAATGTGCAGATTTTTCTCTGCTTCCCAGTGTTATTTACATACACACACTCCACCCACACCAAGAACACTTGCATCTGAAGAGGGACCAGAGAGCTCCACTCTATTCATGGCCGTCAGTCCAGAGAAGGTGGCTGGCTGTTCTCTGACGGGCCTTTATTTACAAATAAATATTATTTTAAAAACAGACAAAAACTATCAACAAACCCAAGAACATTTAGGAACCAGTGTATATTTGTTCATTACTGTATTTGCGTGTGTGTGTGTGTGTGTGTAATACCTATTTGCTTGGTTGGGTCACATGTGGGTCTTTATTCAACTGGAAGTAAAACCTTGTTCCAAATATGATCCAGAGTTCCAAGCCATAGCTTTTTTTTTTTTTTTTTTTTTTGGTCTTGGTGTATCTAGGACATTCTTCACTCATTCTAAAAAGACAATGCGATAAATCTAAAAGAAGGACTAACATCAGAACAAAAGACTTTATATTCTTTAGCAAATATTATTAGGTAGTAATAATGTAATACAAGAATCCTAAACTCAAGAATGTTTTGGTGATATTCAATCAGATTCTCCAAGCGGGGGCGCCCATCTAAGGGAAACAGTGTGTCAGACAGCTGGTTAAGAATTAATGGCTGGTTGTCATCTATGACATCTATGACATTTGATATCATAAAAGATGGAAGTCCAGGAAATGACACAGGCCCCATGAGGTGACATCTGTGCTCTCTGGTGTCTGAAACTGATGATCAAGGCTTGTATCCCAAAGCTTTTCATAAAATTGAAATTTGGGCATTAGTTTCTCATTCCCTCCAGGATTAGGTAAATAACCCAGTTGGCTGATCAGGAGGATCTCTGGATTCTTTGGTTTGTAACAGAAGAACTCCATGTGGTACAATAGTATCAGCAGTCAAATATGAGGCATAATTTATGTCCAAGTTACTGACCTTCTATATCACTGAATTTCTCTCTTGCCAAATGTGGCAGGTTCTGTTGACTTTTATTCTTCCCTAAGGCCAACAGAAGATTTCAGAAACCTTTGGGATAGACCTAGTGCTGTCTAAATTTCCTTTATGGCCTTAATCCCTTCCCCAGGCCTTTCCCTATCCATCCCATCCTAGTTCACACTAAATGAGCTGTGCTGCCTGCCCCTCCCTTCTCTCCTTTAGTAGATTGTCATACCTGAACCCTAAGTTCCCCCCCTTAGGCTGAAGCCACCATCCCACTCAGAGTGTTGACATAAGCTACATCAACCATTTTTATTTTGGGGACCCAAATGTAATGTTTATCCTTGTGAAATGTCATTTTGTATGGAATACTGTCTTCTAAATAACTGTTTGGTCAAAGGAGGACTTAAAACTACTACCAGCCGTCTCTTTAGAAAGTAAATAAAAGCACAGCATAATGAGTAGGATCACCTGTAACCATAGATATATTCAGAGGCAAAGTGATAACCCCAAACACTTCTATTATTAGGAAAGAATTAAAATAGGTTAAATAAGCCTTCAACTCAAGAAGTGTGTAAAAGTATTATAAAATAAACCTGAAAAATATAGAAGGAAGCAAAGTCAGAAAATACTTGCATTATGATACAGATTGAGCTGTTTCTTTGAAAAGAAAATAGACAAATTTTTGACAAATATAATGAAGAAAAAGGGACAAGAAAGTAAAATTTAGGGGAAGGGCTATACTAGATACCATGGATTTTATTTTAAGAGAATATGCCATAAATTTTGTAAAGCAAATAAGCTTGAAAATGGAAATTGAGTAAAAGTTTTTGGAAAAAATAGATTAACAAAATCAACAAAAGAAGAAATAGATAGTAACCAAAAAATAAGTTATAAAAGATACCAAAAAATCACCATTCTGAAAAAGCTCTATGACTGGATGGTTTACTGCTCATAAGTACTAAACTTTCAAAGAACAGATAATTCTCAAACTGTTGGAACTTTTATAGAACACCATCCAATTTATTCTTCCAAGCTAAACTCCCATGATGCAAAACCTGCCAAAAATTGTCCCCAAAATATAAAATAGATGAACATAAATATAATTCAGGTTCACCCATAAATATAAGCCTCCCAGAATTCGAAATAAAATACTAGCAAGCTAATTTTAATGATATATTAAGAGAATCATCAGAAAGACTTGAAAAGGCTAGCATATGTTCTGTTGGTTAAAAATTGGAAAACACAGAAGAGTTCAAAAAATATTTAAACCTCGTGATTCCACCATTCAAAATTATCCACAGTTAACATTTGGCTATATATCCTTCCAGTGTTTTTTTCCCCTCTGTATATATATTTTTTTCTGCATATATATGTTTTTAATGTAATTATGATCATGCTGCTTTGTAGCTAATAGACTGTCTGGGGAGGACCACACACGTATACACTGTTAGGTTAGATTAGGTCCTCATTTATTTGCCAAAGGATATGGAAACACAGCTGAGGCCCAGGAGCCCCCACAGAGCTAGAATAGGTGTCCCTTACACTGGCACAGATCCCCAGGTACTCCTAGATCTTCTAACGGGATGCTCACACCTCAGTCCCTTTATGCTTTTGCCCCCACACAACTAGTCAAGGAGATTTGCACAGTCTGTATGCTTAATAATCCCTTTGAAGAGCCTGTTTATGGACACTGGGACCATCTGATAATCTGAAGTAAAACCCAGAGTCAGCAAAACCCCATCCTCTCCCAGGGGAAAAAAAACCCAGAGTCAACACTTAAATGTTTCTGATCAGTTTTTCTGCCCTCAGATGACCGGCATACTGGAAAGCCCATTTCTTCACAGATACACTGTAAGAATTTTTCATGAAGTCCATATTCTAATATGTTTTAATGACTGCATAATATGAAAAAGTATTCTCTCATAAAGATGTATCATTATTTAACAATCCCCTATTGTCAGGCATTTGGTTGTTTACAAATCCTTTCCTATTGCAAATAATGAAAGAGCTTATATCCTTTAGAGAAATGTTTTTAAACCCACCTAATTATTTTGATAGGGCAAATTTCTGGAACAGAATCCCAGCCCTGTCTCTTATTAGGGATCTTATTGTCCTCACCTATAAGGAGGCAACAATGGTATCAATTAACAACAACAACAAAAATGTCCAGGGGTCTAGGGTCATGAGGGAAGTACTATCCAATTGTGCTGAATCACCATTCCGTGTTGTATATGTGGCTGTTTCCCTCCACTCGGGTACTGGCTAATCCAGTATGACTTATTTATAGAGCTTTTCTTTGATTTTCTAGATTAATAAAAAGTGTGCACGTTTTGCACTGTCAAAAAGTAGTATTGTAACTTGCGTTACAGTTTTCATAACTGATTTTGTCTGCTTTTTATGATTCTATACTGTTTCTGATAGTTACAATTTTTCTTTGATGAAGCCAGAAGCAACTGACCCCACTATTGCAGGTTCTGTGCTGTCCTGAGTGTCTGTCAGCTGCTTCCTTTTTTGTTTGATGTAGTTTCATTTGTTTATCTTAGCTTTTGTTACCCTTGCCTGAGGATACTGGTCCAAAAAAAATATTGCTAAGACCAATGTCAGAAAGCTTACTGCCTGTGTTTTCTTCTAGGAGTTTCATGGTTTCAGTCTTACATGCCGGTCTTTAATCCATTTTGAGTTTATTTTTGTACATGGAGTAAGAAAGTGGTCCAGTTTCATTCTTTCGCATGTAACTGTCCAGTTCTCCCAACACCATTTGAAGAAACTGTCTTTTCCCCATTGCATATTCTTGCCTCCTTTGTTGTAGATTAATTGACCATACATGTGCAGGTTTACTTCTAGCCCATTAATCTATGAGTCTGTATTCGTGCCAGTACCATACTGTTCTGATTATTATATCTTTATAGTATAGTTTGAAATCAGAGAGAATGATGTTTCCAGCTTTGTTCTCGGGGTCTTTTCTGATTCCATACAAATTTTAGGATGCTTTGTTCTAGTTCTGTGAAAAATGCCATTGGTATTTTGATGGGGATTGCATTGAATCTATTGATTGCTCCAGATGGTATAGCCATTTTAACAATAGTAATTCTTCCATCTGTGAGCACTGTGTATCTTTCCATTTATTTGTCTCACCTTCGATTTCTTTCACAATGTCTTATACTTCTCAGAGTACCAGTCTCCCACCTCCCTGGTTAAATTTATTCCTAGATATTTTATTCTTTTGATGCCCTTATACATAGGATTGTTTCTGTAATTTTTCTCTCTGATAGCTTGCTATTAACATGTAGAAATGTAGCCAATTTCTGTACATTAATTTTGTATTCTGTAACTTCACTGAATTCATTTATTAGTTCTAATAGCTTTTTGGTGAAATCTTTAGGGTTTTCTATAAATGGTACCATATCATCTGCAAATGGTGACAGTTTCTTTCTTTCTTTCTGATCTGGATGCCTTTTACTTATTTTTCGTGCCTAATTGTTGTGCCTAGGATTTTCAGTACCACGTTGAATAAAAGCGAAAGTGGGCATCCTTGTTTTCCTTCTGATCTTAGAGGAAAAGCTTTCAGCTTTTCACCATTCAGTATGATGTCAGCTGTCGGTGTCATATATGGGCTTTATCATGTTGAGGTATGTTCCTTCTATGCCCACTTTGTTGAGAATTTTTATCATAAGTAGATGTTGAATTTTACTGCACTGTTGAGGTGATGGTAGGATTTTTATCCTTCATTTTATTAATGTTGTATGTACCATGTTGATTAATTGGCAGATGCTGAGCCACCCCTGCATTCCTAAAATGAATCCCACTTGACTGTGGTGTGTGATTCTTTTAATGTGTTGTTATATTCTGTTTGCTAATATTTTGTTGAGAATTTCAATTCTTATTCATCAGGGATATTGACTATAATTTTCTTTTTGTGGTGTCTATGTCTGGTTTCAGTATCAGAGTTCACAAAATGAATTTGGAAGTGTTCCTTCCTCCTCTCAGTAATTTGAGAAGGAGAGATACTATCTCTTTAAATGTTTGGTAGAGTTCACCTATGAAGCCATCTGGTCTTAGACTTCTGGTTTTGGGGAATTTTTTTAAAATATTGTATTATTTGGGACGCCTGGGTGGCTCAGTTGGGTAAGCCGCTGCCTTCAGCTCAGGTCATGATCCCAGGGTCCTGAGATCGAGTCCCGCATCGGATTCCTTGCTCCGCAGGGAGCCTGCTTCTCTCGCTGCCTCTGCCTGCCTCTCTGCCTGCTTGTGTGTACTCTCTCTCTCTCTCTGGCAAATAAATAAAATCTTTTATAAAAAAAAAAAATATTGTATTATTTATTAGAAAGAGAGGAGAGAGCACGAGTGGGGGGAGGGGCAGAGAGACAAGCAGACTCCCCACTGAGTGGGGAGCCTGACGCTGGGCTCAATCCCAGGACCCCTAAGATCATCCTGAGCTGAATTCAGATGCTTAGCCAACTGAGCCACTCAGGTGCCCCTGTTTTTTGGGAATTTTTAAATTACTGATTCAATTTCACTACTTTAAATTGGTCTATTCAGATTTTCAATTCTTTGCGATTCAGTCTTGGAAGATTGTGTATTTCCAGAAGTTTATCCACTTCTTGGAGGTTTTTCAGTTTGTTGGCTTATACTTTTTCATAGTAGTCTCATGATTTTTTGTTTATCTGCGGAGTCAGTTGTTGCTTCCCCTCTTTCATTTCTGATTTTATTTATTCAGTCCCTCTCTCTCTTTTTTTCCTGATGAGTCTGACTAGAGGTTTATTGATTTTGTTTGTCTTTTTGAAGAACCAGCTTTAAGTTTCATTGATTTTTTTTTCAATTTTTTTACATCTCCATTTTATTTATTCCCACTCTGATCTTCTTCCTTCTACTGAATTTGGGGTTTGTTTGTTTTTCTTTTTCTACTTCCTTTAGGTGTAAGGTTGGATTGTTTAATTGAGATTTTTCTTGTTTCTTGAGATAGGCTTCTGTTTTTCTGAGAACTGCTTTTGCTGTATCTCATATATTTTGGGAAGTTGTATTTCCATTTCATTTATCTCAAGGTGTTTTTTAATTTTCCCTTTGATTTCTTCATTGATCCATTGGTTGCTTAGTAGCATATTGTTTAGTCTCTAAGTGTTTGTGGTCTTTCCAGTTTTCTTCTTGTAATTGATCTCTAGTTTCATACCATTCTGGTCACAAAAAATGCTTGATATGTTTTCAGTCTTCTAGAATTTATTGAGGCTTGTTTTGTGGCTTAGCATGTGATCTATCCTGGAGAATGTTCCATGTACACTTGAGAGAAAGTGTATTCTGCAGTTTGGGGATAAAATAGTCCGTATGTGAGTCCATCTGGTCTAATTTGTTGTTTAAGGCCAATGTTTCCTCATTGATTTTCTGCCTTGGTGACCTACGCATTCATGTAACCGGGGTATTAAAGTCGCCTAATATTATTGTATTACTGTGAATGTCTTCCTTTATTTCCATTAATATTTCCTTTATATATTTAGAGGCTCCTATTTGGTGCACCCAAATAAATATTTATGAATGGTATAGCCTCTTCTCATATTGACATGGTGATCCTTATGCAATACCCTTCTTTGTCTTTTGTTACAGTCTTTGTTTTAAATTCTGTTTAGTCTTGGAGCACCTGGGTGGCTCAGATGGTTAAGCATCTGCCTTCAGCTCAGGTTGTGATCCCAGGGTCCTGGGATCAAGCCCCACAATAGGCTCCCTGCTCAGTGGGGAGTCTGCTTCTCCCTCTCCCTCTGCGGGCCACTCTACCTGCTTGTGCTCCCTCTCTGTCAAATAAATAAATAAAATCTTTTTAAAAAATAAAGTCTATTTAGTCTGATATGAGTATTGCTGTTTCAGCTTTCTTTTCATTTTTATTTGCAGGAATATATTTTGCCATCCCTTCACTTTTGGTCTCTGTATATCTTTAGTTTGGAAGTGAGTCTCTTGTAGGTAGCATAGGAGTGGGTCTTGCTGGGGATTTTTGTTTGTTTCTTTTACCCATTGACCCAATTTTGACTGGAGCATTTAGTCCATTTACATTTAAAGTAATTAATGATAGGTATATATTTATTGCCATTTTGTTCATTTTTTTCTGGGGTAGTTTTCATTCCTTCCATTTCTTGCTCTCTTCCCTTATGATTTGATAACTTTCATTAGCTTTATTTTTGGGCTCCTTTCTCTTTATTTTTTGTGTATCTATTGTAGGTTTTTGTTTGTGGTTTCCATGAAGTTCATATATATTGACCTTTATTGTCATATATAAGTAGCAGTGTATTTTAAACTGGTAGTTGCTTAAAGTTTGTAAGGTAATTGCTGTAAGTTGTAAGGTGATATTAATGGTGATGAACTCCTTTAGTTTTTGCTTATCTGGGAAACTGTATCTCTGTCCTTAAATTCTGGGTGATAATCTTGACACACCATGGTTTCAGTTGTCAGTTTTTCCCCTTTTTCAGCACTTCAAATATATCCTGCCACTCTTTTCTGGCCTGCAAAATTTCTGCTGAAAATCAATTGATAGACTTATGGAGTTTCCCTTGAATGTCACTATTTTTCTCTTGCTGCATTTAAGAGTCTCTCTTTAACTTTTGCTATGCTAATTATAATTTGTCTTGGTGTGGCTCTCTTTGGTTTCATCTTATGTGGGATTCTCTATTCTTCCTGAGCCTGGATGTCTGTTTCCCTCCCCAGGATAGGGAAGTTTTCAGCCATTATTTCTTCAAATAAGTTTTCTGTTCCTTTCTCACTTCTCCTTTTGGGACCTCTATAATATGAAAGTTAGTATGCCTGATGTCCTCTTGAAGGTCCCTTAAACTTTTCTTTTCTTTTTTTTTTTTTTTTAAAGTTCTGATGAGGTGATTTCCACTATTCTGCCTTCCAGGTCACTAATTCATTTTTCCATATCATCTAATCTGCTGTTGATTCCCTCTAGTGTATTTGTCACTTCAGTTATTACATTCTTCAGTTCTGATTGGTTCTTTCTTATATTTTCTAATTCTTTGTTGAAGTTCTCACTATGTTTCTTCCCATTCTTCTCTCAAGTTTGATAAATGTCTTTATGACCATTACTTTGAACTCTTTTTCAAGTAAATTACTTACCTCTGATTTACTAGTGTTTTTCTGTGGTTTTACTTCTTCTTTGCTTTGGAACAAGTGTCTCTGTCTCTTCATTTTGTCTCACCTTCTGTTTGTTTCTATCAGTTAGGGAGAGTCACTATCTCTCCCAGTTTTAAAGAAGTGGCCTTGTGTAGGTGCATCCCCTTTGTAGACTGCATGTGCCTGGTGGCTTTGGCAGGCCAACTGGAGCAGGAGCAGTCCACGGGTTCACAGGGCATGCTGCAACAAAACTGTTCAGGCGGGGTGGGTAGAGTTGTTGTGAGCACAAACTGAAGAGTCCCAGGACATGCCATACTGGGAGCTAGTGAAGACCAGAAGGTCCTGGGTCATACTGTACCAAGGATTCCCCAGCAAGACACCTGGAGCAGGCATATGAGCAGGGGTGACCTGGGGTGTGCCATGCCAGGGCTACCCTGGTGGGATGGATGGAGCAGAGCAGGTGTGAACCAGGAGGTCCCTGGACATACCATGCCAAGGCTGCCTTGGTGGGATAGCTCAAGCTGGAACAAGCGTGAGCTAGTGGGGTCCAAGGGCATGCTGCATGGGGTTGCCCAAGTAGGATGGCTGGAGTTGAAACAAACATGAAACTGGCTTCCCAAGTCATGCCATGCTGGGGCATTTTTGGAAGGACTGTAGAGTTAGTGTAAGCAAGAGGCCTGGGGAACAATGGGCAGCACTATCAGTTTGGCTGGAGTGCCTCAATCCTGTTCCCACCTGCACTATCAAGGAAGAGGAACATAAAAAATGGTGCTTGTCGTCACCCCCAACCCTGTAGAGAATTCCAGCCGTTTCTATCCATTGGCAGATTCTCTACAGTTAGTAAATGGATTTCCCTCACTTTAGTCTAGTTGCCCTTTAAACTACTGCGTTTTTTGCTGCCCCAGGTGGATGAGTCTACCCATGAGCCCTTCGATGATAATCCTCCCTACTGCATGTCCCCATGTTAGGGATGAGGTTTCCTTCATTATCATGTCTCTGTCTCTCCTACTCTTCTCTGGCTAGTCCTTCTGCTGTTTGCCATGAAGAATCTCAATCAGTCCTCAGTTCTTCTTCAGGAATAATTACTCTGTATATAGGTATAGATTGTGTGTGTCCATGGGAGTTCAGAGTCTTCCTACACAGCCATCTTGGGCCACCCTCTCCACAAAGTGGATTCTTAACAAATGTCACAGCAATATCATCCCTTACTAGCATGCCATTTACTCTGAATAGAACTTTTCAATTACTCACCTTTTTATCCTTAACATTTTTACAACCTCATTTTGTGTGAGTCTTTTTTCCCATTATGATATATGCATTCTTTAGTGACCTGATCTTTCTAGCTTTGGTATGTGGACTTTTAAAATCTGAGCTTAATTTCCACAATAAATGGTTTTTAAATAAATGAATTAATGCCTGACAAATTTGATAAAGTGGGCAGGGACTATAGCAGATACCTGCGTGGTTGTTTCATTCATCAACTTTTGATACAATTAACCAGAGCAGAGGTTGGAAGTATTAGAGAGAGTTCCTTTCTACTTGATAAATATCAAGTAGGTCATTCCTATTCTGGGACAAAATTCTGATGTTCTGATGTACTTTTTCCAATCCTATCTGCTAAATACAGCTAAAATCCTTAGATATTATATATAAAACAAACATAAGACTATAAGATAGAGAGAAGGCAAATCAGTTAGGGCATTAAGGCCCAAGAAAGGCATGGCAGTTGGTTCACTGGGTTTGCACTGGGTTTGCATTTTTCCTCATATGGCTCAGATGGATGCTGGAAAAGCCAACAACCTGGAAATGCCTACAGGCACAGAATTTAAAAAAAAAAAAAAATATATATATATATATACACACACACATATATATGAATATATATGTATATATATGTGTGTGTATGATTATTTTATTATGTAGTATATAAATTTTATATACAATATTATATATATTTTATTATATAAAATTATTTTAAAGCCTCAGGAAAGCCAACTTTCCCTAGTCAAAGAACCAGGAAGTGAGTACTCTAGGAAGAAGAAAACTTTTAGATGATAACTGCTCTGTTCCAGCCAAACACCTCTGGCGGGGGTGGGGGAGAATGGCCGCATTTCCACCCTCATCAGGAAAAGCAAAATTAGAAGTCTTGACTTCCTTCTCCCCTTGCCCAACTGTAAAGAAATACCCTTCTGCCCCCTTGCTGGTTTTGTGTTAGTGGATGCCTGCTAAAATAAGTGCTTTTTCTGAAATCCAACGTCTTATAATACGAAGGTGTTCGGGATACAATAGAACATCATTCCTCATATCAAGAACCTGGAAAAATCTCAACTTGAACGAGAAAAGACAATCAACAGATGCCTGTAGTGGATGACATAAATATTAGAATTATCTGGACAAGGATTTTAAAGGATCCATTATAAAATGCTTCAGCGAGCATTTAAGAACACACTTGAAACAAATAAAAATATAGTCTCAGCAAAGAAATAGAAGATATAAAGGGGAACCAAATGTCAATTGTAAAACTGAAAAATACAATAACTGAAATTTAAAAATCCAATGCATGAGCTCAAAAGTCGAATGAAGAAAACAGAAGAAAGAATCTGTGAACCTGAAGATAAAATAATAGACATTGCCAAAATGAATAACAATGAAGCATAGACTAAAGAAAAAAAAAAAAAAAGACAGAGCCTCAAGAGCCGGTAGAACTATAACAAATCTAGCATTTGTATCATTAGAGGCCCAGAAAGAGAGAAGAAAGAGTAATAATGGCTCTAATTTTTCCAAGTTTTGCAAAAGACTTAAGCCTATGGATGGAAGAATCTGAGCAAACCCCAGACAGAATAAACCCAAATAAATTCATGCCAAGACACATCATAGTCAAGGTTCTGAAAACAAAAGTCAAAAAAGAAGTCTTTTTTTTTTTTTTTAAGATTTTATTTATGACAGAGATAGCGAGAGAGGGAACACAGCTGGGGGAGTGGGAGAGGGAGAAGCAGGCTCCCCACTGAGCAAGATGCCCAGTGAAGGGCTCTATCCCGGGATCTTGGGATCATGACCTGAGCTGAAGGCAGACGCTTAACGACTGAGCCACCCAAGCACCCCAAAAAGGAAATCTTGAAAGCAGTGATAAATAAACACCTTACTGATAGGGTAAAATGACAAAAACAATTTGAATGACACAGGAGTTAGAAACCATGGAGGCCAGAAGAATGTAGCACATCACTTTTTTTTTTTTTAAGTGTTAAAAGAAAAAGAAACTGTCAACTTAAAATTCTATATGCATTGAAAATTTCCTTTAGGAACAAGGAACAAAAGACATTCTGAAATTGTCAAGCATTGGTGGCCAGCAGACCTACCCAAAAGAATGACTGAAGGAAGTTCTTGAAACAGAAAGGAAATGATAAAAGAAAGAACCTCAATAAAATAAATGATATCAAGAAAGAAAGAACAAACGAATGAACAGTGGCAACAAAAGTAGGGTCAATACAATAATTTTTTCTTCTTCGGGTTTCGAAATTGTATTTGGCAATTGAAACAAAATTTGAAATGTTGTTTGGTGTGATTCTCCAATATGTATAGAAGAAATACCTAAGACAATGAAGGAGAAAAGGTTTCTGTACTTCACTCAAATTGGTAAAATGACAATACCAGTAGATAAGTTATATATAATGTAGCATCTGGGAAAACAATTAAAATTCTGTACAAAGAGATGAATTCAAAAACACTGAAGGTAAATCAAAATATAATTCTCTTTTTATTTATTATAATTCTGTTCTATTCTTGTGGTTGCCAGAGGTGGGGGATGGGAGGGTGAAATAGGTGAACTGTCTTTGGTTTTTAAGTTTAAATAGAGTGAGTTTAAATATAGATACATATATATACATACTCACATACACATAATATCTATAATATAATTATAGATATAATGATAGATATATATAATTATAGATAGATATAATGCTAAAGCATTTTAGAGATTGTCAAAAATAGGAGAAATTTATTATGGCTGAGTTCTGGCTAGACCCACTGAGGTGGAGATGGAGATTGATTGAGGCCAGATGCTGAAGATCTTCAAAAAGCCATGTTTAACAGAAGATTTGTTCCTGGTGCTATAGCAGAGGAAACAAAACCATATCTGCAGGACCAACAGTTCTATCAGTTTTGTGCTTTCGAAGACAATTTCAGCAACAGATAACCTTCTTGCACCAGCTTTTACCATTTTCATTTCACATAATTTAGATCAATTAATATCAACAAAGATGCTATCAAAAAAGGAATACTGTTGCCAGAGCACTAATCACACTTTGGAAATTGAGCATTTGGAAATCAATACTGAGTGTTGAATGAGAAGATACTGTCGTACCTTCTAAAATATCATCTGGCCATTATGAGTGGAATGGCCACAGGAAGTGAGACCCCTGCTGGGCATCACAGCTGTCCACAGAGTGCCAACCAGGCAGAGAGCCTGCCTCCAAGTTACTTGTGAGCTGAAAGCTTGTGGACAACTTTGGGTATTTATCCAGGCCTCACAATACACTTGGCAGGCATGAGCACCTTTGACTGAGAGATCCAGGATTTGTCATTTAGGTTCCAAATCTTTTACTTTACTGTCTGTATTCAGAATTCGCCCAGGCCAGATTCTGAAAGGAATATGTCACTGAAGGCAAAGGAGGGAACACAGCAAGCAGATCGTTTAGAATAAACCCAAGACTCTCCCACAGGTGTATTTGGTCTTGACCTCTCACAAAACCAGCAAAACATTGTATGGAGTCAAAATACAAAAAAGTAAATAAACCATCTAAGAAATGGTTTCTCTGAAAGGAAGAAGTGTTAAAATTGGAAGATCACAAGAGGTGCTGAAGTCCCCTTAAATTCCTTATTGGAGAAGAGAAATTATAAACCTTCTAAAAGGTTAAATAAATCCTTTGTTTCAAAAAACTCATTAGCCCAGTGATAGATTTTCTGTATTGATTTTCCATTCAGCAATCACATGCAAATGTCCGTTATGTCCCAGGCACGGTGCTAAGTTTGATGACAGAAAGACTTTTATTCCATTATCTCAATAGTGTTGTCACAACTGCAAACTCCATGCCACCGTGTTCCTGAAATAGCATAGTGTCCAAAAATTCTCCTAAAAATTGTCTAAGACTGTCATCATCTCGACTAATCTGTGTTACCATATAGGAAAAAGTTAATTTTTAACTAAGTGAATTTTTTTTTAATATCTTTGGCATGAAAACATGACAACAGGTTGGCACACTAACGTGCTTAGTCTACAAGGAAATATATTGAGTCTAAAGTCTTCTTTCCAGAAGGTCTTTCTAATACATCTTTGTTCATCTTCTTGATTTCCTTGACTCCCCAGAGCCCTCCTGGTTTAACCAGTCTCATCCTTCGGTTAGTACTAGTCTGTAGTGATGACCATACCCCAGCTTCCTCGCCTCTCCTGCCACTCTCCCCTCCCTGCTGCAGAGGCCCATGGCAGCAAAGCAGCTACCCACACTCATGCCAACAACATCTGCTATGCCGAGGCTGGAATGACTTAGTGTCCCCCAAAGATCAGCCTCAAGACGAGTTACCAGAGCAGCTTTCATGGAGGTTGGGATAGTTATCTCAATCCCACGACTGGAGCTACAACAGTCTTACCTTGCTCCTGTCCTTGACATGGATTGTTTCTGGTGACATATTCTCTGCCCAGACCATGGAAACAAAAATATATTCAACCTTGCCCCCAGAAGCATGGTAAGCCTCACAGCCCTTATAACCAAACCACAAAGAAAATCCTAAAATTCTTGGCTGTCTCAACTGTTTTAAAAACAAATAATTGTTATACCAGTAAAACTGTCATTTTAAGTGTATTTCTTAATTTAAGGAAGGAAAACATAAAAGTATAAGACTTTTCTGCCAATCTAATTTAGATCAGAGATTCTCTCTCCTTGGGCTAGTATGTCTCATTAGTAGAGGACAGCAGTCATAAAAGGAAGGCAGCATGGTAACTGTTTAATGGACATTTTCACAGAAATTAAAGTGGCACTTTTCAAAAGACACTCAGTCACTTTGTGGTGCAAGCCCCAGGGGACTGCACACACATTGCTGTTTCTACTGTATACACAATGCCCAGGTACACACGGCACCAGTATCACATGTCCTTTGTTGCTTGAATTAAAGCAAGTGAAAGGTACTGCTCAGTGATCAAAGCCTTTGACTATCATATAAAATCCATCAAAATACTCTTTATTCATCCTCATTTCCCTGTCTTCAGCAAATGTCATTCCAGAGTATGGTAAGGAGACATATCTGTTTCCTCCACCATGCATTGCTTTGCATTTTGGGGGCTTAGGGTTTGGGGTTATTGGGGGGGTGTTGTTTGGAGTTTTTACACCCAGTGTTTTGGGGGTTTACTGACAAATTCTTATGGATCTCAGATGTTTGTATTTGGTCCGAATCTAATAGTTTTTTTTGTTTTTCTTTTTTTTTATGACCCCGCTTTCTGAAGATAGTTTCTTGTCTTGTCATTCTTCTGGGAGAAGCAAGGCTCCAGTGAATATTAACCCCCCTCCCTGTCCCCTCACTGAGGATTTATGAGAATCTGTCCTTAGGCAAAACACTTGTCAAAGATTTAAGGGGTAGGTGAAAGGGTCATTCACCTTGTCCAGGCTGCTTTGCGCTTAAGGCCATAAACCCTGACAGGCTCCCCCCACCCCTGGCCTTCACTAACATCCAGTCCTGATGAAGCAGTAGTCACAGCGGGAAGTGGCAAGCAGATATTTGCTGACTCAACATTAAAAAGTGATCACTGCATTTTCTGGGTTCAGAATTTGACCTCAAAAGAACAGATTCATGCATGTTGCAATGCAGTTAATAAAGGACTCTGAAGATGTTGAGTATTATGTGAATCCCAAAACTTTCTTTTTGACTCGAACTAAGGGTTGGTGTATTCCATCTGAATTTTTGTGGTTAATTAATTACCATTAGAATGTGTCCATTTTTCCTGTTATCTTTGAGTATATAATGATTTCTGGCAAATTTTCAGCATGGATATGAATGTCAAGGGTTTGAACATGTCAAAACATTTGAACATTTGAAATGCTGTTACTATAAGCCACTGTACTGGGGTTAAATTTTAAAGTCTGGAATATATAAAACTGTGTAAAGGATGGATCTTCAGTTCTTTAACAAAGAGCTCAAAGGAAAGTTACTGTTTATACAGCAAGCCAGCTCCTGCAAACACTCCAGCATTCAGCTCCCTGGGCAGGAAGAGGTAGGAAGCAGGGCTGTAACTTTGATGATCCCACAGGCTCCAGAACCTTTCAGCAGGCCATGAAAGCACAGAGCAGAATGCTGTGCCCTTCCTCACAGGCCACTTCCTAAAATAAAGCAAACAGACATTTCCAGTCTTCACAAAATATTTCAAGCATTTTGGATTTCCTTGCCTTTTTGTAGCTGATCGGATTAGGGGTGCATTTGCAAAGCCGTTCCCAGAAACAGTCATTCTGAAATGACACCACCCTCCCTTCGAAAATGGCCAGCAAATAACAAATGCCCGATTACCAAGGGGTACCAGCTTTCATTCCCAATTTGATTTCTAGACACATTTTTTTTTTCTTTTTTAACCATTAGGATGCCTGTGACCTGATGACTACTCTTCAGGTTCCAGGTGATGGTTGACAGATGGGCAGACCCCTAGGCACTTCTTCTCTCCTTTGGTCGAATGACAGCTTGCTCCGTGGTGTTTTGTGTTTGCTCACTTGGCTTTCCTTCCCTCTCCTTCCCGGGGGGCCTCGCGGGCTGGCAGCGCCGTGGTCCAGCAGGCCAATTGTAGAGCCTCCGTGCCTTCCAG